>NC_080835.1:90603473-91228473 GCF_030435755.1 Ochotona princeps
TTTATATCCCATTTGGGCAAAAATGCCTTTTTGACATGAACAGGGACTATGGCAAGCCATCATGGATAGCATGGTATAGATGTGTGTGAACCTTTCCAAGCATCTTTGAAAAATTATAGACATTGGGAACACAGCAGGGTTTTTCTATGACTTTGAACAAAACAAACAAGAGCCCTTTTAATGGTTTTCCTTGCGCTTTAGGGTGCTCTGCAAGGACGGTGTAGTAACTCAAATTGTCTTTCACAACAGCCCACACTCCTGTTCTTGTCCTCCCTCTAGCACAAGCACCAGTCAGGGTGTTTGCTTTGGCCCTGGCCTCTCCACAGCACAGCAGTTCTAGTTCTTTGCTGGATTCAAATATCATCACCAGAACAAGAACACTCAACAGAGCCCCATGCAGCTACACAAGAGGGGTCAGGATGGGATACTAATCCTGAAGCCTCCCCCATCTCCCATTCTAACTTATTCACCTAGCTATAACCCTGACACTCCGCCAAGGGTGGCAGCTGCGAGGAAAGGACCTCAATGGGAACAACAAACACTTCTTGATCCTCAGTTCTGGCTTGCAATCAATTTGCCATACCAGCAATATCTCTTCTGAGTGAAGTGTTTGTTGCTGGGCTGCAGGAGGAGATGAAAGACTGCTTCTGACTGGGGACATAAGATTAGGGAAGCACATGGAAAATGAAAGGGAATGAGATGGCCAGAGGAAATAATGGAAGAGAAACTCGGAAGGGTGAATATGCAGGCCAGGAATAGTCTTCTGTGCAACTCCCACTGCTTATGGCACTGTCATTGGAACCTGTATCAAGTCACTTATCCTCAGGATTGTTATCTGTTTTCAGTGTTCAGATATCTTGTCATCAGGCTGACCTCCTCAGTGCTGCACTTGTGTTAGTGAGTCTAACTTCATGTGGTCCACCTGTTATGAGTGTTTCACTGAATAAACATGTAATAAATACTTATTAACCAAAACTAGAATGGTGATGGCATGAGGAAAGCTCTGTAGGGTGTAGGTGAAAATGAGACAGGGGGATTATGGGAACAAATCTGAAAAGGATGTAGGAGTACTTATTTTTCCTGTGATACACATTGCTATAACTGATTTTGGTAGCTAATAACGGGTTTTTAAAACCTCTTCAGAGGTTCTGCTTTTGGTGTAGGATATAGGGTGGCAGCTGTGATCTCCTTAACTTCCTTATTTCTCTTAGTACTTTTTACATCTTGAGAGAATGAAAAGCATCGCTAAGCTGACTACCTTGCCTTCATTCAGGCATTCTGATGTTCCTGTTCTGCCCACCTTCCTGTTAGATGGAAGCTGCCAGAGACCAGGCCTTTCCCTGATATCCTGGCTCCTCTCATCTTTCATCTGCTCATGGTCTCTGCTCCTGCAATTTTCTTGAAATCATACCTCTCTCTCTCCTGTGTGAATAGCTTTCCTTTCTTTGAAGAATAATTTTTGTTTTCATTTCATTGACTTGGCAACATCCCAGCTGTCTATATCTTTATTATAATCTTTAAATGAACAGAGTCCAAAAACCATATATCTTTAAACTCTTGAGAATACTGTGATCAAGGTCACCAGTGATTTCCATCTTGCCCAAGCCAACAGTTGGACCATATCTCCCATCTTGTCCAGTTTGCTTCAGCAACACTTTTGATGCATTCGGTCTTTCTTTTTATTTGCAAGGCAGAATTACAGAGAGTGGAACTGGATCACTCCCCTTATATAGCTACAATAACAAAAGCTGGCCAAGATCTGAAGTCAGGAATTTCTTTTGGGTCTCCTATGTGGGCCCAAGAGCTTGAGTTATCTTCTGCTACTTTTCCAGGCCACAAGCAATGTGATGAATCAGAGGTGAAACACCAGGGCACGTCAGTTCCGATTTGGGATGCAGGTGCCACAGGCAGAGGCTTAGAGCACTATGCCCCTGCACTGGTCCCTTTCATTTTTTTTTATTGTTGTTGTTGTTGTTGTCAAAGCATTGAACTTCTCCCTCTGTGTGCTTGCTGCTTGCTTTTCCTGGGACATGCTTCCTTCAAAGCTTCTCCAGGTTCTGTCCCTTATTCACATCATTCAAATCTTTGCTCAGAGAGGCCATTCTAAACCTCTCACTGAAAACAGCATTCCTCACTGTTTTCCATCCTCTTCTCACTTACGCTGTCCTGCCCTCCTTAATCACTGGTAAAATTATATATATGTAGATTTGCAAAGCACCTTACATCTGATTTCCCAGTAGAATTTAAACTTCAGGAACTTATTGGCATTGTTAGTCTTGCTCCTTACGCCCAGCATTCAAGATAATCAGTTGTTGAGTGACATTTGAAGAAGGCATAGTCCTGCTCCAAAGGAGCTCCTAGTATAATGATGAATACCAAGAGCCGTATGCCTGTATATGGGCCCATTTAATCCTTAAATCTTCCCAATAACTACATGAGATCATAAAGTACCTGAAATTGTATCTTCTTTATGGATAGGAAGACTGAGACTTTAAAAGCATTATATAGCTTACATAGGGTTATATAGTGTTCAGCAGGAGGCTCTAACCCAGTTCCTTCTGATCTGTGTTGTTCACCCTGGGGATCTTTGCCCTGGCCCTGTGATAGTCTATTATCAGGTTGTCTCCTCTGTTCAGGTTCTCTTAATGTGGATATGGCAGTTGGCCTGCTTGTGAACAGGGAACACCCATGTATGCTTTACCTATTAAAAAAAAAAAAGGACTGACTTTACTCATTTTGCTCTAGACACATTCTCTATGCTGGAAGCCAAAATACACAGGGTTGGTAAATATTTTGTACTTGATCAAAAGCAAGGAACCAAATCCAATTAATGTTGGCGCAGTGTGATAGGGTTGTTCACTGGTTTAAGGAAATATGTAGGTAGGTTCAGATCCAATTTGGAGACATTCCTTGGTCATATTTCAGATGAGTATTTTAGGAAATTAAAACCTTTTGATCTGTTTTGGCTTGTTTCTGAGTTCAGCACAGTTTGTTCCTTGTCATGATTTATAGGCAGGTTTGGTGTGAATCCCTGGCTACTGGTTTCCATGGTTTGGGTTTGCTGTAAGCTCATAAACTGCCCCAGTGAGTGTAGAGAAGTCCAAGAGATACTCCAACTCACAACACTAAGTGTTGGAAGTGATATTAACCTGAGTCAGGAGGACATGGTGGGCTCAACAACGTATGTCATTTAAAATTTCTAACAAGAATATTAAAAATATTAAAAAATCAATTTAATAGTGGGTTTTATTTAGTACAATACACACCAACAATAGTTCTTTCAGCATATAATCTATACAAAGGATTATTAAATCCGTTCTGTATCTCAGCATATGTCAAATTAATTCAGCTACATTGCAAGCACCAATAAAATAAGCACAGGTGTATGGTGACTATTGTATTGGATTCTGTAGCTCCAAAGAACACAAATTGATTTTGATTTTGTTGTTAATAATGATGATAATGGTATGATGATTGTTGTTTTCTTGGAATATACCAGAAACATAACATTTGAATAAGAATAAACATAACATTTGAATGAGAATAAACTTAAAGTTTGTATAGTCTTCATGCTTGAATTTCTTCAGTGTCACCTAGGATACTAAACTATCATATAATAAGATAGGATTAGATTAGAAGTCATTGAATATGCCCTTACATGGTATTTGAGAAGTCATCTCTTCTGAAGTAACTTATTCTATGTCTAGACGGCTTTCATTATTTTAAAAACAGATCCTCTTGATAAAACTGAAAATTGTCCCTTTAGTGTTTCTTTTGCGGTTCTGTTCTTTGACAAAATGCTTTTTATATTTGAAAATAGTTAGCACATTTTGTTATGCCAATATTTTTTTCAAATAAATTGCATGATTGCTTTCATCATTCATTTATTGCTCCTGATGGTTTCAAATCTTCTTAACATCCTGATTTGTAAGTAGGTTTCACATTCTCAATGTCCATTTTAAGGGGTGACACCCA
Organism: Ochotona princeps; assembly: GCF_030435755.1. Lineage (NCBI taxonomy): Eukaryota > Metazoa > Chordata > Mammalia > Lagomorpha > Ochotonidae > Ochotona > Ochotona princeps. The sequence goes on from NC_080835.1 coordinate 90,607,449, forward strand.
GAGCTGAATGCAGCTTCCACATGCAATTCCCATTATTTCAAAATAGACTGAGCCCAGGATCTCTGGGTTGTGAATGCGTTATCACAACTCACTATAACATTGTTCTGAGCTTCTTGGTCACCTCAGAATAGTCCTGTATCACACTGCCCTTATATTTTTATGTGTACAGTTGTGTGCAGACCCAAATTAATACCATGAAATAACTGTGCTGCCTGTATCCACTAACTGTGAGCAATGGAAAGAACAATGTAAGGACAAAACCAGGGAATAGGGAGAAAAACATGAAAATATGACTGCCTTCTTTTTTTCTTTTGGAATTTGAAGTGCCAGGTTATTTTGGGATATATTACTTAGTGTTATCAATGAGCTCTGCCAACTAACTACCTACCATTAATAAATTTTGAGGAATAATTCTTGTTTCTTTCTAGAAGTTTTTTTCTAGAACATTTTGAGTATGTACTGTCCTATTATGACATCTTACAATATTAGGGCTGTAATGGTTAAGGGTAAAGATGTTCAGTTCCTTTCAAACTATTTGATCTCTCTTAAACTGTTATTTCCAGACATTACTACGTAATTTTCTTTCTTTCAGGATTGTCTGCTCCCTTCCTTTGGAATTTTTTTGCTCATCTTAGGCATTCTATTTTAGATATGCTACTTCTTCCAGATTAGGTACGCTGTTGCTGTGTTTCTGCACACAGCAGTTGCTACACCTTTTAAAAATTATTATTATTTAAGTTTCCATAAATCTGCCTGTATCTCTTACTGGATTTTAAACTATGCTAGGATGGGAATTACCATTTTTATGTTGTATCTAGCATAGAACAAAGTACTTGCTCAGAAATGACTTTTTGACTGAGTGAACCAATCCTCATACCCACATACTGATGTGATTATCAAGGCCCTCATTTTACAGATGAGGTCATTGAAGCTGAGAGAATTTAGCAAAGATGCTAAGCACAGAGTCTGCCAGAGTTGTGGTCAAGTCCCAGGGTCTGAATCTGCCTCTAATATTTGTATCATAAAACTAGTTACAAATGGCTTCCATGTACTTCCAGTGTCTTTAATGCCCTAACAAAGGACAGTGTTATTTATGTTCTTATTGGAGAGAAGATTTAAATGGCAAATTCAGAAAGAGAAAAAGCACAGTAGACTGGTAGCACTGGAGCATTAAATAGGTAGACCACATAATCTCTCAGAAGTAGGTTTGAATGCAAAGGTAGAATGAGCCTGGTTTTTTGTTATGAAAATTCTTACAAAATATTTTCTGGGTCAGTTTCTCAGTTTTCCAGAGAAATTGTTTGCTGGTCGTTCGATATATTTATTTAGGAAATAGTTAGACAAGAACAAAGTCCATGCTGTGCATGTTTTAGTGTTTACATAGTATATTGAGAAATCTCCTATATCATTAAATATGCTCTACTACATGATTTTTATCAGTTGTGCAGACTCACTCAAGGTATGTCAATATACATAAATATAATCCATCTTTATTGTGGCTAGTTAGGGTTGTTTCTGGTTTAGAATGATAGGGTGATACTTATCCTAGGACACTAATCTTTGCACACATGATTTATGAAGAGAGGATTTTTAATATTTTTTCTCATCTGATTGGTCATATGTCATGTTTGGCCTTATTAGGTTAACGGTTCCCCCTAACTGGCCCTCACCTTAAAGCGCTTACAGGATTTTTACCATCAACAGAATCAGATTGAATCAGGGATTAGACATCCTGACTCCTTAGTACCTAGATTAGATTTGGCTTTTTAGGGGCTCCTTTATTCCTCTCCCAATTTCTGTGTGGCATGATGAAAGCTGCACTCCATGGTGAGACTAGAGGGCTGTTTTTTCAGGTCGAACCCTTTATGTCTCCCAGAGGTACTGCCTATCTTTCCTGTGGAAGAAAAGTTAGTGTTGGGCCTGGCATGGTAGCCTACTAGCTAAAGTCCTTGCCTTGCACATGCTGGGATCCCATATGGGGGCTGGTTCTCAGCCTGGCAATCCCGCTTCCCATTCAGCTCCCTGCTTGTGGCCTGGGAAAGCAGTCGAGGACGGCCCAAAGTCTTGGGACCCTGCATTGTCACAGAAGACCTAGAAGAGGCTCTGGGCTCCTGGCTTCGGATTGGCCCAGCTCCGGCCATTGCTGCCGCTTGCGGAGTGATCCTTCTCTCTTTCTCTCCTCCTCTCTGTATATCTGACTTTCCCATACAAATAAATATATTTTTATACATATATTAAAAAGAGTATTGAGAATGAGGCCAAGCAGTGGTAGATTTTTCTCTAAAAGTAGTACTAAAGCAAAAGGAAGAGAGAGAAAGCACTGGTAAATAAATAAATGAGATGCATACATGTGTGCGACTTCCCTTGAATCTTTTTTAAACCCAAGGAAGGAAAGGGGGCAAATGCTTAGTTCATACTGCCCCTGGGGACCCTGAGAAAGAATGACCTGACCCAAGTGGATTGTCACCCTGCTGCCATTATGACCCTTGCAGGGTCCAAGAAAATGCGTGGATGAACTGATGGGGTTGAACAACATGCTCAGTGTCTTGAGAACAAGTAGACTTTTCTTTAGTGTTCATTACAAACATCTTTTCTTTTCAGTTACTCAGTGTTCCAAGAAGCAAGAGCTAATCTCCTGTGAAAGTTCAGGGAAAGGCATGTGATGCAGCGCCAAGCCGTCTTAGCCACATGCCCAGGGCAGCCCTCCGATTGACCTTGGAGGGGCTCTGCCTCTATCCCTACCCACCACGACTGTGTCTGGAGGAGTGATCGCATCCTATTGACTATACTGTTTCATGGGTCTTTTACTGCAGTTGGATTCATTTGTATGATTGAATCTATGTCACCAAATTGTATCATGCACCAAGCCACACAAAGAGGACACAGTGCTACAATTTCTGCCTTCAAAGAACTGAAAAGTAGGAGGAATTCCAGGCAATCAATGGATAATTACAATGCATAGTAAGGGGCCACAATGGCAGAGTGTATGTAATAAGAACACTTTAAAGGGCCAGTAATCTAGGCAGTGGCAGGAAGTTGTTCAGAAAAGGTGTGCTCATAAAATTGATATTAGCATTGAGTCCTAGTGGATGAATGAGTTAACTATCCTAGTGGATGAATGAGAGGCAGAATGGAGGAGTTTTAAGAAGTTATAATTAAGAGAGACTGGTTGCATAATATGTAACTGCATACTTCTAGCTTAGGAAAAGATGAAAATTGAAAGTTTGAACTATGGTTTCTACTAAATACTTACAGCTCTCCTGTTATTGCAAAGAAAAAAGGAAATCACAAAATGTACCATCACTAAGTTGAACCATTAAAAATTGGAATATATATATGCAATCTTCAAAATTCATTAACGCTTCAACAAGACAGTACAAATAAAACCCGAATGCTATTTTTTTGTTAAAGATTTATTTATTTTTTATTAGAAAGGCAGAAATACAGAGAGAATGAGAAAGATAAAGAGAAAGATTTTCTGTATACTGGTTCACTCCCCAAATGGCCACAGTGGCTGCTGCTGAGCCAATCCAAAGCCAGAAGCCAGGAGCTTCTTCTGGATCTCCCACACGGATGCAGAGTAACAAGGCTTTGGGCTGTCCTCAAATGTCTTCCAAGGCCACAAGCAGGGAGCTGGATGGGATGTGGAGCAGCTGGGACACAAACTGGCATCCATATGGCATCCCAGCAGATGCAAGCCAGGGATCTAGCCACTAGGCTATCATGCCAGGCTGTCCAAATGTTATTTTAAGATTATAAGTTATGCTATCAAACTTCACATATGTATCTTTACAAGCATAACTTCATAAGTGCATGATTCGATTTGAATTCTTTGATTTTTCTGAGTTCCAAGTCCAGAACATTGTGGTTCCAGGAAATCTGGAGTTTCCACCTTAGTTCTCAGCTGCAGGGCAGATGGCCTTGTACCCTGGCATGTGGATAACCTGGCTCTCAGGTTCTCCAACGCACGTGCTTCTTAGAAGTCTCTCAGACTTACACACTTACTGAAATAAGAGTCCATTTTGGCAGGGAATTTCAGGGCTTAACACTAATCTAGAAGGGCCTCTGATTTCCAGACGGGCAAGTCTTGCTCTGGTATATGGCTCCTTATCCTATAGGAGGTTCACAGATGAATGAGGATCAGATAGAGCTCTTAACACAAAATAAACTAAGACAAGTCCTCAAAAAGTTTTAAAATGAGTTATATGAGTTATGAGTTATGTGACTACGCAGAAATGAAAAAAAAGAGATTTGCATCACCCAGGACATGTATAGGAAACAGCACACTGAGAATATGATTGAGCTGCAAACACAGAGCAAAATGGCTGAGAGGCAGAAACAGGAGTCCAGTAATGGACCAATAAGTCATGGAATGTGGTTAAATACTAAAGAAAAAGCATGTTTTAGACTGAATTTCAGAATTGCTATGAACCAATGAGTGCTTTGTGCCTTCTGCTGCCACCCACGCTGCTCTCAACAGTGTTGTCTGCTGTGACATGTTCTTTCCCATCTCAGCATGTTGGGTATTTGTGGCATCTGTGCAGGTGAGGGAGAAAAACTGTCCCTTTAGCTTCTAAGTGTTCAGACTGAGAGGAATCCTATTCAAGGAACTACACCTGAGGGAATTCACTTGTTTCTGAATCTAACTTAGGTGATAAGTCTTTGGGCTTTGTGTATGAAGCTAATGCTGTAATAAGCCAAACTTTTGAAGGAGGATGGGATGAAGGTATTTTACATATATAAGAAAAGATTAAATTTTTGACAATAGAGATAACTTTGGTGGCTTTGAAACAGAGCTGTACATTTTTAAACACTGTTTTCTGCTGAGGGGTGGGTCTAAGATCCCTCCTCTTGAGTGCAGAAAGCCTTGTAGCTGCTTTAACCTGAAGAATACAGCCAGGTTAGTGTTGGAGCTTACAGACTGCTGATCAGTCCTCCAGCAACACATTACCCAGTGACTGCATGAAAGTAAGGAACCATAGAGCCTAAATCCCCAAGAAATGCACACAAACTAAGACACACAAAGAAATTGTTGTTGGTTTAATATAGCTCAGGGAATATTTGTTGCAGACCAATACATGACTGGGATACTCTGGCTTGGAATGCTTTCTTTGTCCTTCTGTAGAACCGTGTCCTTTGGGATGTGAGGGCGATCTGGCTGCCACATCTGTCACCCCATTGATCGCCAGGGTTGATTCGGCTGATCTGGCTGGCTAGGCGGGTGTCCCCTTCCTCCCTCACCGTTCCATGTGCGTCCCTCCCGAAGCTGCGCGCTCGGTCGAAGAGGACGACCATCCCCTCTAGAGGAGGACCGGTCTTCGGTCAAGGGTATACGAGTAGCTGCGCTCCCCTGCTAGAACCTCCAAACGAGCTCTCAAGAACCGTGTCCTTTGGCCACCCTGAAGTGCAATTACATTCCTTGTGAAAAACCCTAAAGATGAGATTGGTGTCCCCAGCATCAAGAATAGTGGCTTGAATAGTGGGCACCGGATATGTTTCTTTCCATTTCCTTTTTTCCTACTAAAGGATTTGCTCTAACAAGTTCCACAGTCAAGGCTGTAGTCGATCAAAGGTCTTAGATGAGTTCTGTTTTCCTGGTCTCAGCAGGCCAGGTGTGGGTGCTCGGAATTCCACAATATTCTGCAGGCTTGCCCTGCCTGTGGGTATTTATATTAGGGGAACCTTTTAAAATAGGAAACAGGTCCAGGGTAGTTAGTTCCTCTAGAAGTACATATGGAGCTGAAACCAAAGTGGATAATCACCGCACAGAAACATATTTTCAGTTTTGCCTCTCCCAGAATCTTTGCAAAATAGAACATAATGTGTAGCCAAACCCCAAACACCCATGGGTTTGATGATCTCTAATAATCCCATCCAGATACATTACTTTCACATAATGAATTTCTGGTTCCAAGACTGTTCCAGTTTGAAAAACAACTCCTAGATAGAAATGCTCGTCTTTGAGTCGATCTTATATTCCCATGACTGCAGTTACACTGTGAGATTTTAGGCCTGACCCTCAACCTCCCTGTTCCATTAGCTCTCAGTTTATTTAAATGTATGGATTAATCTACCCACTGGGAAACCCCGTGGTCATTTAGGCCTGAATCCCAGCTCTGCCACACATTAGCCATGTGACTGTCAGCAAGTTACTTAATCTCTCTGAGCCTATTTTCATGTAAGGAAAGAATGATAGTGTCTTTTGAAAGGGTTGTTGCAATTATTGGGTGAGCTCAATGTTTGTAGAACACTCAGCCATGTTGTGACACAAGTAATCTCTCAACAAACTCATGAAGGCTAATTGTTACTGCTGCCCCATCCCCATTTATTCTGATCTCTGAATAGAAAGTTACTAAACAGAATGGGCTGACCTCTCCTGAAGACTGCATGACTTGTTCAAACACATTTGATTGGTCCCAAGCCTCCTGGTTCTTGGAGGAAGAGTGCCAAACCTGCATTTGGTATTGAGTGTGAGGGCAGCAATATTGTAGAGGGAAAAAGAGAGAACTCTCCCAGCTTTTATTTTTCTTTGCTTTATGACCTACTCCATCTTCCTGTGAGCCACACTTTCACCTTGTTGGACGCAGACTTCTTTAGCTGCAATTACCATATTTCTGAACTGCAAATAAGAATCCAGGGTCTTAGAAATACAAGTGTTTAAGGGGACAACGTGATTCAGTGTTTTAAATTGGGTTTGCTGTAGAAAAATGTACAACATATGGTGACCATACTCGATTCTCAAAGCCAGATGCTGACTGGCTCCAAGAGAAGAAAACCAAAACAATCAGAAAGCTGCTCTATTTGCCAAAACAAATCTTATGTCTCTCCCAATGTTATTTCTGTAGATATCTTTGTTTGAATTGGGTCTGTTTACCAGTTCCATTTCTGCTACCATCTCTGGGGATGAAAGAAATAAAACACCTCATGTCCACTCATGTTAGCAAGGATTTCTTTTTTGGGTAGATTTTAGGAGTAAACAGAATTGGAAAATCTTTTCTTTTTCTTTATTTTAAGGCTTTTTTTGTTTCTTCTCAAATTCCAGTTAGAGAGTCCTCAGCTATATCTTTGGTCCTTCACTAATGAATAATATCAACAGCATTATTATTGTTAAACACATTCTCTGTAATGTCTAAATATACTTATTTCTAAAAATGGGCTTGCAAGTTAGATGTCATTGTCCCCAGTTTACACATTAAGACCTAACATTTAGAGAGATTAATTAGCTTATCTAAATTCATGTAATTACTATGTGCTATAATAGGGATTTGAACTAGAAATATTTGCTTCATGTATTCTTCAACCTCTGTTTTTTGCCAGCAATAGATTATCTTGCAAAAGAATATTTAAATTAAATTAGTATATACTGATAATGTGCAAGGTGTTATGCTAAAAGATTTGGAAAATTAGTCTTTGCTTTTTATCCCACACATAGGCAATGCCATGAAATTTCTGAAAATGATATATAAATGATATATAGGAATGTTTCCTAGAATCTTTGAACTTGTGATATTTGGATCCAGGACTCAGATTCATTCATTCATTGGAGGTTTAACACTTCTTGTAAATTCCAAGAAGGTCCCTAGTGGCAGAAGTGCAAAGTGAGCTATATTTAAGGTCTTGCATTTTAGTAAGAGTGTTGAGCAAGGAAAGAAGGTGAGGCCAGACTCCTCAAGGTGTCCTACCCCTTTATATGAATGAGTATATTAATGTAAATAAAAGGAACAGAGCTGGTGAGTGGAGAAGGGTGGATAAAGCAGTAGGAAATTGGAGAAGGGGACATTAAAACTTAATGAAGTATCACTTAAATTCATGTACTGTGTAGGGCTTGCCTTTGACATATTAAAATCTTTGCTTACTGGGAAGGCATAAGTACAAGGGAAGGCATGGTGATCTGTCTTCCATCTACTGGTTCACTCCCCCAGAATGCTTCAACAGCCCTGGCTGGGCTAGGCTGAAGCCAAGAGTCAGAAACTTCATTCAGATCTCCCGCATGGGTAGCAGTCACTGCCTTCTCAAGCACATTAACAGGAACACAAGATTTTAAAGTGGAGCATCCAGGGCTCCAACCTGCAACCTGAAGTGGGATGTCAAAACTGCACATAGTAGCTTAATGGGCTGCACACTAGCCTTCCTTTAACATTTTTTTTAAAAGATTTATTCATTTTATTACAGCCAGATATACACAGAGAGGAAGATCTTCCGTCGGATGATTCACTCCCCAAGTGAGCCGCAAAGGGCCAGTGCGCGCTGATCCGAAGCCGGGAACCTGGAACCTCTTCCGGGTCTCCCACGTGGGTGCAGTGTCCCAATGCATTGGGCCGTTCTCAACTGCTTTCCCAGGTCACAAGCAGGGAGCTGGATGGAAAGTGGAGCTGCCGGGATTAGAACTGGCGCCCATATGGGATCCCGGGGCTTTCAAGGCGAGGACTTTAGCTGCTAGGCCAGGCCGCCGGGCCCCTTCCTTTGACATTTTAAGTGATCTTCATTTTAATCAAAATTGCTTACTGTTAGCCCTGAGGGCCGGGAGTGGCATAGGGGTGGTTGGGGGGGGGTTGGGGTGGACACGTGGAAAATCCCAAGGTGGCACCAAAAGTTTCCAAGGAGAATAACCACCTGGGACTCATTCAAATGGATTTACCAATCAGAAGACAGCACATGCCTCTAGCACAAGCCCTGTCATCACCACTACTTAAGCTAAGCACACATCAGTTCAGGCTCGACTTCGCCAACCCACTGCCTTGTGGACCAATGAACCTTGTCTCAGAGCAGACCCCAATAAAGCCTGGTTTTATCATCATTCTGGCCTCGGTAGTCCCACCGTTTTCGTGCGGTTTTATCTAACATTTGCTAGAAAATGTTTCAAATAGTTCTTTTGCTTTTGGGAGAAAAGAGAAACACAAAAGATAAACAAAAGGCAGAAAAAAATTGATATCAAAATGGTAATTACTAGAAGGTAAAATCATTTTGATTTCAGTCAAAATCAGAACATCTATTTTAAAGTGATTCTGTTATAAGCGAGAAGAGAAAAAAAAACACAAAAAGTGAAAATCTTAATTTTCTAGCTGATGTATGGAGTAATTTCACCCTTTCAATTGGCCTTCTCCTGGTGTGGGGTACAGGCGAGATCACACCAGACAAGTCTAGGGTGTATAAAGGAGTCTTTATTAACCAAGTTTGGTGTTAACAGGTCCACTAGAAATTAGCAAATCACAAGTCCATATGGCAATCCAGCTGAATTGAAACCCTAAGAGGAACAAATGGTCATTACCCTGAAATTCATCCGTTAAACTGAAGACCTATGTCCTAGCTTCCATAGCACAGGATAAATTATCCTAAAAGGTATGAAGCAAATAATCTGGACACACAAAGCTGCAGACATTCACCTTTTCCTGGCTTCTCTGTCCACATTCCATTACTGTTAGGCCACACCTCTCCTGGAATTCTTGAAAGTACACAAATTAGAAATTCAAAGCATCCTAGCATTGGCATCTTCACTGACTCACCCAAGCAATAAATGGAGGGTGAGGAGTACAGACATACAGGGACCACGTTCAGGGGTTACCATACAGACATACAGGGGCCACCTTCAGGGGTTACCATACAGACATACAGGGGTCATGTGCAGGAGCTACCTGTCCTCAGAGTCTGTCTGCAGGACGCCAGAGAGCCCATCCCTATCATGGATTTTTATGGGTACCTCTCAGGTTCCAGGTGATGATGGGTGAGCATCACCAATGGGCAGAAGGGACCACATAGGTGGGGATGCAGGGGAGTGGGGAAGGGTTGAGGTTGGGAGTGGCTTTCAAGCTTGTGACGCTACCCCACAACACTCCAATGTTTGGATCTCTTGAACAGTTTCAACTTGGTGTGGGGAAACAGTAACACTCTCCTTGCTCATTTTGCTTTTATTATGCTTTATTTCTAAACAAGTTTCTACCAGCTTCTAGTCTTAAAAGCAATGCATACATGCAGCTGGAGCCATGGTTCAATGGACTGATCTTCTACGTGCAAAGGCTGCCATCCCATACAGGCACTGGTTCATGGGCAGGCTATTCCACTTCCCTTCCAGCTGCCTGCCAGCAGCCTAGGGAAGCAGTGGATGATGGTCAAAACCCTTGGGACCCTTCACCCATGTGGGATCTGGAAGAAGCTCCTCAGCTCCAGGGTGTGAACCATTTGAGGAGTGAACCAGCAGAGGGAAGATCATTTTCTATTTCTCCTTCTTTCTGTAAATCTGCCTTTCCGATAAAAATAAATAGATCTTCAAAAATATGAATAATGCATGCTAAGTAGGATAAATATGGAGTACACAGAAAAACTAAAAGATTAAAAAGAAAAATTACCACAATCCCACAACTCGACATTAAACTGTATCTTTAGTTTGCCTTTCTGTCTTGTATTCTGTTATTGCAATGACTAAGTCATTGAGATAAACATTTTGTTGAAAATATATCCTAAACATTTTCCTACATTATTAATGGATTTTAAATCACTCTCCATACTTGCATCTATGTAATATATTGCAAATAAGCAATTCTCTGTTGTTAGACATTAGACTGATTGCAGACTTTTTCCATTATCAATATAAAGCCATGCTGGCACATACTCATTCCACAGCCTTTGTCTCTTAGAACAGCCTTTGCTTGCAGTGTCTCAGCTTTTATTCTCAACAGAAATGATTAATGATATTCAAATATGAGCTTTTGTTAGAATAACATTGTAGACATACATGCCTAGGGTCACTTTGTGTTTTAATATTTTGTGTCTTAATAAAATATGATATTTTTACATTTTTCTTCCCCTCACAAAAGCAGAGAAGAGTAAAAATGAATGATACATGGATTTTCTCTCAGTGGACGTTATTTTACAACATAATAAGTTTCAATGCTTTATTTTCAGTAAGAATTTGTTATAAATATGTTTAGTTTTTGATTGAATCACCCAATTAGAAAACCATTGTTTGCCTGGTCCTGGAAAGCAGTGTTATAGTCTCTGAGAGATTGGGCACACATTTCTCATTCAAGATCATGTCCAGTTAGACTTTTTATCTTTAGGATAAATTCATTCATTTGTAAATTATAAACAGTACACAGAAATAGATCTTTTAAAAAAGATTTATTATTTGAAAGGTGGAATTACAGAGATGAGGGAGAGACACAGAGAAATAGAATGAGAAAGAGACACAGAGATCTTTCATCCACTGGTTCACTCCACAAATGTCTGCTACAAGTGAATGTGGGCCAGGCTAAAGCAAGAAGCCAGTAACGCCATGCAGGCTTGCACATGAATGGTGGGGAGGGGGCGGGGGGGTCCAAGTACCTGGGCCATTTTCTGCTGCTTTCACAGGACATTAACAGATAGCTGGATAGGAAGTGGAGCAGCCAGGACTTGAACTGGCATTGTATAGAGTGCCAGTGTTGCAGGTTGCTTAACCTGTTATGTCACTAGGTCAGAAAAAAGTCTTCAGCCTGAAAATGAACCAACTTAAACCTTGTAAGTGCTTAAGAATACATGGATTTTTAAGTGCATACTCCTGATTCCACCCTTGTTAAGAGATTTTGTCTCAGTTTTCTGGTGGGGGACGTCCAGTTCCATATCCCCTGGCTCTCAGTCACTACTTTAAAGGCTATTACAAGGCTTTTTGTTCTCTCAGATTAATGTTTTTAAAATCTTTGTTTATTATTTTAATTCAGTTTTAACAGCTTCCATGTGGTTTGTAGATATACTTCTCAGAGCATACTGATGCTCACTTCCTCCCTTTATTCCTTCCCATCTCTTTCCTGTCCTCCTTCCTTCTCCAGTTCTTTTTTCACAGTTTTTGAGATAACATATTTTAAATTTACATTGTAGTAAAAAGGCTTACTACCTCACCAAATAAGTTCAACAAGTAAAAAGCAAAAAGACCAGGAGTGCAGACAATGGCTATAACATTCTTAACTCCTGGTTTGACAGTGATCTAAGACAAAGATGAATGAAGCTATACCTGCAGCAATCCTGATACATAGAAGCATTTCCTCCTTTGTTATTCACCTTTTTCAATTTGTTTTCTTCAATTTTAGTGGCTATCTATAAGTAAGAACATGCAGTATTTTTTTTCAGTGTCAGATTGACATTGTGGATCAAAATTATAGTTATGCTGCCTGTTTCTTTAGGTTAGAGTGATGAAGGCCATGATGAACCTTTCCTTAGGTTGGGTGATGAGTCACCACTTAAAGGAAAGGAAAAGTAGAGGCGCTGGAGCACACAGGTGTAACTTGACAAAAAGATATCCTACACAAGCACCGGTTCGATGTGGCCTTTTTGGAGTATTGAAAGGAACTGTCATCTAGCTGAGGCATCGGCCAATCGGCCCATCTTGATTGATTCAAACGCTCCAACGTTAGAATAATATAATCATAGATGAGAGACGTTTACCTACAAGAAGATGTTTTAATGCTGCATTGATTGGCCCTTTGGCTGAAATTACAGCAGTGAAAATTAAACACAGTTTTTAGGGACTTAATTTTATTCTTTAAGTCAAAGGAATTGTTAAACAACCAAGTTATTACAAAGAGACATTATTATGCAAGGAAACAACTAGAACTGAGACAGTTCAAATGTCAGGCTTCCCCACACCACACTTTCCCTCTCTTTTTCTCTTCCTGACTCTTGCCTGGACTTACCTCTTCACAGAGGTTTCATTTCTGTATAACTGAATGTTCAAAGTTATGTTTTCCACATTGCTGAAAACATGCTGTTCAGAGAGACATATCCACATTTTGTATCTCACAATGGTTTCTACCTCTGGGGAGGATTGTTAGACCTCCCTATCTTCCCAAGTCCCAAACTATAGAGAAACGACTCATTGGCTAGTTGCGTTCAGGTGGTCATCAAGGGCTAATAAATTGTGACATGTCATAACTGTTGGAGAAGTGGATGGGGAAAGTTTCTTACAGTGTGTTTTCCCAGTCAGGCTATCCAGAAAGCTTATTCTATTTAAAATGATTTATTGAGAAAGGGATAGGGCGGGGATTAAAATAAGAAGGAAAAGAGGGGGAGGGGACTCATTATATAGACACACATGTGTGAGTCACTTGCTTTGTGATTGTCTCTTCTGGACCATCTCACTCTGAAACTGATGTTCACAACCAAAGGCCAAGAAATCTGATTTCCAGCTCAGGAAAGCAAGTACTGGATGTTTTTTGCAGGGTCTCGACTTTCCCTGAGCAGCTCCTCATGCAAACAGAAGGACAATTTATTCTTTCCCACACTGTGGCATTCACCAAACAGCTACCTTCCAGTGAACAAATTGGAAATTGCACACTAATGAGAAACATATATGTAAGCATTCAAAACAGGGTTTTTTTAATTAAGTGGTCACATCACTGGTTGGTATTCATTTGAATAATTTACTGGAGTTGTCTGTGGACGATGTGTGCATGTATAGTTTCCTATGCATGTGATGTTGTTAGAGAATTCCAAATTTACCGCAGAATTCTGTGTACCACAGAATCCAGGCACCAGCTTCTGCTAAATTTCCTATGGGAAGATACATGGGATTCTTAGTTTTTCAGAGTCAGTTTGTAAGATGGGGAAAGAAGAGTGAATTATCCTCAGATGAATTTGTTGTTTTCTCTCACATGGCAAAGGTTGAACAGCACTGAACTGAATAGCAAACAACTTGGAAAGCATGACATGTCTTGGTAGATAGGAATTCTCCAGAGAAGGTACAGTGTAAAAGCCAGTGCACATTATAAAGGGGAAATGTGTGAGATAAATCTGCAGTGGTCAGTACTTTTTAGACAACATAAGAAGTAGTGATGGACATGCACTCTACTTACATACGCCTAAAGCAGCATCTCATCTAATGGTCTGTGCCAAGAACAGCTGTGGCCTGGTGCAGGGCTCAGCTGCTGTCTTCCATCTATCTAAAAATTAATCTTGATTGAGATGACTTAAAAGGTTATCAATGTGAGGCAATTTACAAAAAAATATGCTGTAGACATGATGAATGAAAACCTTATCAAAAGCAGAGTGCTGCTATTCTCTGCCTCTGTTTTTTCTTTCAAGTAAATCAGCCTTTCAAACATTGGTCGGACACCCCCACCCACTCTAGCCTCAGCCGTGTGCTTGTGTGGACTGTGGGGGCTCCTTCCCCCTGGAGCTCTCAAGCTTCCAGCTGTTTCTGCTTATATTTAGAAGTTTGACCTTTGGTTTCATTAGGCATCTGTGTTTCTGTTCTTCCATGGTGGACAGAAAAATTATCTGGTTTTTTAGTAGGGCTATGTCTCTTTAACTTGTTCCATATTTATCTTTTTTTGCTGGATTTGAGTAAGGAAGGAAGCTCACAGCTCCATTTTGACAAGAAGCCGTGGTTCACACTCTTACACTCACACACCCTTGGATTGTGTACTGACTCTTCTATAATTCAGCCCATTCTTCCCATCTCGTCTGCAAGGCCTGACTGTTAAATCCCCTGCTGGAGTCACATAACATATGTCTATACCCATACTTTCCCCTCACAGTCTAGCAGTACTAGGAAGGGAAGAAACTACACTATTTTGGCATATTTTTCCTTAGTAGACTTATGCTGTTTTCAAGTAATCAGCACTTTCTTTGTTCATGCTATTAAGACATCTATTTAATAATTTATTTTAGGTTTTTGCCAGCAATTAATAGCAATCTCACTGGCTCTTTCCTCTGGAGATCCTTCTCAGCTAGGCAAGCTGATAAATTTCATGCCAGCCACCGTGGTCATACGATTAACCCAAATTAAAAAAAAAAAACTGCATAAACTGTGCTTTAGGATGAGCACACACTTACAAATTGTGAATCCTTGTTTATTCCCATAATTATTAAAAACTACAGATTTGTGTCAGTGGCCCCAAACTGAAGGGAATATAAAGTATCAAGAAACAATATGAAGGTGAAAAAGATATTTGCAAGTTAAAAAAAATGGGCTATTGTCAGAAAGGGAAGGCTGACATTTTTGAACATCCAACATTCAGAAGAGCACATGCATTGATTTGGAGAATTAGCATCACCACTGCCTGGAATTATGAGATTTTTAATTATTATGTAAAAAATAGGATACTAAACCCACAGTTCTCTAAATGGCTCCCTTGGTTGAGGAATTTTGTCTGCTCTTTTCTTTTTATTGTATATGGTTTAAATTACATCATGTTGAGGAGGATGTATACTGGGTAAATAAAATAGTCTTGACTAATTTTTGTCTGTTACGACATTTCTTTTTAGAAATGTTTTTCCCCTTCTTCACAGTAATTCACTTCAACCCTTGCAGTTCAAGGGGAATTTATTCCTTTCCTCCCCACACCCGCCTCACCCAAGTACTAACTCAGTTCCACCAGGATTCTGTATGCTCATAGCTACCACGGTTGGCTGGTAGATAGATATGAATGAGGCATGAAGGAGGTCTGTCGGTCTTCCCAGCTCCTTTGACTTCCTGGGTTCTGCTATGCCTAAAACCTCTGTGGAGGTTATAATAATCCATTCTTAAAAATTAAGCAATTATGTGGTGAGGAGTTGTGACTTGTCACTGAAAGATTCATGACTGATATTCAGCTCCTTACAAAGGAAATATTTCCTAGCATTCAGAGCTAACCAAGAATGAAGTGGATTACTTTGAATTCCTTTCCCTGGAGGGTATCTACAAACACGTTAGCTGTATCTACAATAAGTGCATTTGTAAACCACCTAAAGTCGACACTGTGCTACTCATCTCCAAGTCCATATGTTCTAAATGGATTATAGTTCTTACCACCAATTCCAATGTGACTGCACATGGTCCTGAGAAATATGCAAGTCCATTCTTTCTTTTGAATAAAAAATAATGGATGGAGATGATTGTTGGGTGAACAGTACTGTGAACTATACCATGAAACATGTTTTTGAGGACAATATTTTATATATTCTGTAAGATTCTCTTCATACTTGATATTCTTTCATCTTAAGACATAAAAAATTGAACGAGTCAACTTTAAATTCCTTTTCATAATCTATTTTGCATAAATTATATTTTCTTTCTGTCTCATCTCTAGGTTAATAGGTCATTGCTCTAATCCTGCTTGCCATTGGGCATTACTCTATATTCACTTAATAAATGAGAAGTGAGTGTTACAATTTCTCAAGCTACTGTCACAAAACACAAGGTTTTGGGTTGTGAGACAATGTATAAGAGACAGTTTAATTCCTAGAGCAATTTAAATCACAAGAGTTTGAATATTTCCTTCTATTGTTCTTCTAGAAAATAGTAGTCGTAATGCCTGTGGCTTGTGAAGTTTTATGGGAAGCCATGAAGAGAAGCTGTAGTATAAAGGAATGCTTATTAAAATCTGACATACATTATGTATGAATCTGCACTTTTTTTGACCTCCTCTCCTGGAACTGTCCCAATCCAGATTACCCCAGGCAGAGCTGTGAAACCCAGAAACCTGCAAACCTGTTTAATTGGGGGCATTAGGAAGTTTCAAAACACCAAGGCAGGAAAGCCTCTCAAGGCTTTAAGTTTTTCAAAATGTATAAGCCAAGTTCTTGTGCGAATACCATGTTCTTTTCTGAGAAAGAAGAGCTGCCGTCAGCAGTGAGTAGGTCAGGCTGGAAACCTGTCAAAAGCAGGGAACGAAGGCTTTATTTCACAGCTCTCATGGAACTAGTGAAACCAGGATGATAATAAGTGCATTGAATAGAGTTCTTTGAACTTTTAAATGACAAATTTTTAACTCAGCAGCCTTAGAAAACATAAATGAGGAGGTGTTTAGTGTAACGAAAGGAGAGAAGCAACGTGGAAAGAACAGATGCTTTTTTTCAGGCACATTTAAAATTCTCAGAACCAGCTGGTTTGGAATTCTGGGAGAAGCTTGAATCTTTTTATCTAGTAAAAGGCAGTTTGAAAGGTACAGAGACGAAAGGGGTTGCATGTCCGCTCTAATAGCTGAAAAGTACCATTTGGTGACAGAGGGATGGTTTGAATCAGGCAAAGCGTGTAAAAATAAATGACTGGATCATCCACTTCTTCCATTCAGCTCTGAGCCAGGAGTTGGGGCTTGCAGTTGTCCCCACTGTCACAGAGCAGCTCAGAGATGACCCAACCATGGTGAAGCTTTGGAGTGGTGATAGGGGAAAGGAAGCAAGGCACTGAGACCTGGTCCTCACGCACATGCCTTTCCTCTTTGTCAATAGTGAACTTTCCTTGGGGATCTGAATACATATGAGTCAAAGGTAAACACTAAATCTCTGAGACTACAGCTAGGGAAAACACATTTTGGCTTTTCTATAATCCCAGAGCATGTTTGACCCAATTCCTAACATCATTATCTATTCTGTAATCATTATTGGTCTGAATTTTATATACGGTTTGTATCCTTTCATTGGCATTAATTTGGCAATAGGATTCAGAGAAATTCCTTCCACCTTTTTCTTCTGTAATAATTACTGAAAATACCAGTCATTCTACAAGGTGATCAGGACAAAAACTGATTAACCTTGTTTCTTCATGAAAGAAGTAAAAATTTAGTGGCCAGTGGCCAGTGTGGTGGCTTATCTGGCTAATCTTTTGCCTGCAGAACTGATATCCTGTGTGGCCACCCATTCCAGTCCCAGCTGTTTCACTTCATATCCAAATCCCTGCTTATGGTCTGGGAATGTACTGGAGGATGGTCCAAGGTCTTGGACTCATGCATCCATGTGGGAAAACCTGGTTGAAGCTCCTGATTCCCAGCTTTGGATCAACCCAGGTCTGACTGCTGTGGCCATTTGGAATATCTCTATATCTCTCTTTCTCTCTATTAATCTGACTTTTAAGTAAAAAAAAATAAACAACAACAAAAAAAAAACAAAAAAACTTTAAAAATGTAGTGGCAAAATCAGAAACATAAAAGCAGTGGAATTCTGGTTAAATATCAATGATTTGTATCCCTCAAATCCTGCTAAAAAGGTAATGAAAAAAAATAGATACTAAGTCATAGAGGCAGAAAATGCAGAGGAGAAAACAGCAAGTGAGAAAATAATTAGAATAAAAGTAAATAGAGGGGTGGCTTTAGAGTAACTGGAATAATGTGAAGTCAAGATGCTGCTGAAGTAGAAAGTGCATGGGGTTGGGGGAGGTTGAAAGATAGGAACTCTGGGCATAATTACTGACCCTACTTTAAATTTATGAACATCAATCGCGACTTAAAATTTTTCAGTAATGTTGTCTTTGAATGGTGGCTAATTTGTATACAAAGTGAATTTCATTTATTCTAGGCATGATGGAGTGAGAGTATAGGGAAGGAGGTGAGAAAATTCTTTCTGGTGTGCCCAGGCAGAAAGGTATATGGTTCCATTTGGTCTAAGCTACAGTTATCTGATTTGGTTTTAATCTTCCTTTAGGCTTGGTTGCAGCAAGGCTACAAAATAAAAGGAACTGTGGAAAAACATGCTTTCTTGTTAACATAAAATAATTAGCTAAGCACAAGTGGGAAGCAAACCAAATAGTTAGGGAGTTCCTGTTGTTTGCCTCCTTTCCAATTCTGGACTGTAGTTTCCAAAAGCAACAGGAAAGCAGTTCTGCCCCAAGAATTTTTAAACCACATAAACCACTCCAAATTCCCTTTGATATGCCCCAGCTCTCCAATATTTTCCAAGAACTCAGCTCAGCTTGCTTTGCTTCTAGATGTCCTGAAGCACAACAACTCTAAATGACAAGGTAAGTTTTCACCCCATGAACCCATGGAAGCCTCTGAACTAGGAAGATAAAGGACCTACGGTTAGTTTTACTTTGATTTTTCCCTTGTGACCCCAACCATAAAATGTTGAGTTGTGCAACTGAAACTTTCAGTGGTTGGATTTTCCATTCCTGCTTTTTCTGGCTAATTCAATGAGAAGCAGATTAAATATTCATGGCTCTACTCCTAGTCATTTTTGCAGAAACCAGAATTTGTCAAGGTGGTTATAGGGATACATAAACTTTTCCCAAATCTCTGGGAAGCTTTCCAAATATATCGAGGCAATATGAGTACCAGATCCAAACTGACATTAAAATCTATTTTATTAATTAATTGATGTTTGCTAATTCTATATTAATTGCTAATAATTTGGAAAGATGCATAAATATCAGAAATATATATGTGGCTGTTGGTTGATGATTAATTAATAGGATTCATGTAATGAGAGCAAGAAGATCAAATGAACTGGTAGGTTTCTAATTAGAATACTCTGGTGTTAGAATCATTGCAGTAGAGAAAATTTTGAGATGAAAAAATAAGATGAAAGCTAACACATGATTTAGGACATTTGATCTTGTAGTATGTGAAGAGCATCTGAATGGTTGGAGTAGAGAGAGGAAGGTGCTGATTAGGACTTGGGAGACAGCTTTGACTCGAAATCGTAGGTATGAAGGGTTTCTACAAGCATGTGGTGACATACAGCCACGATTGCCACATCTCATGCTGTGACTGAGCTGATACACCAGAACAGAGAATAGATAAGATCATCCAGGGCTGAAGAGAAGGACAAGTCATGATAGAGAGTTGGGCACATGAAAAGAAATTCACGGATGAACATCTAGAAATGTGAGATAGAAATTCAGTGGAACATGAGAAAGTGAAGCAAGTCTATATAGACATTTTCAAGAAACAGCTCTGAAAGGGATGAGCAACATGGATGAGCCATAGGACCAGACTCCTCTATCCAGTTACCTTTCATAATAGAAAGTAAAACTAAAACGAAACAAAAAACCAAAACAACACTGTAGATGATTATATTGCATGAGGCTCAGATTCTTTGGGGAAAAAATAAACCAACCTTGGTTAGATATAGCACTCTGCACACTATACATCAACACCCATGCTGCTTAGATTAGCATTGTAAGATAAAAACACAGAATTGTAGTGGAGAGCTTTCATTTTGGCCTCATGAATGTTAAGCTCAAATGATTCCTTGTGCAGCCCACTTACATGCTCAACTTGATTTACTCACCCTTGTTCTTCCACAGCTGTTCCATATCTTGTTATCCCTCAAAAAACCTCCAGTCCCTTCTCCACTCTCATGTTCGGGTGATGTTCTGGCTTCATATGTCAGGGAAGAAAGAAAACAAATAAGGAGTACTCTATAAACTGCAGATCACATCTCCTTATGGGTGTAAATCCTTAGCCTTTAATCTGGCTATCTTGTATGAATAGTTAAGTCTTCTGTGCAGGTTCTCTTCTTTTCAAGATGCCATCTCATCTAATTCATCTCAAGATTCAAACTTTCCACAATAATCAAGCCCCTATCACGATAATGCATATAGCATAATGTGACTTTGGGACCAACATCTATTTTGATGTGCTTTTTCAATTGTATATTATTTCCAATATCATCCATGGATATTGTCAAAATTTAGTTCTCTAACTCCACTTTGCCTCACTCTTATTTGCTCCTGGAATGTAAGATGTATGACTAATTAAAACATATTTGCATGCTGTTTTCTTTCTGGAATACCTTTATATCAGCAGTGTCTGCTACCTGGGATAATATTTATAAATCTGCCTTCTCAAATCCTCCCCCACTTTTTGTGGCTGATTCCTCACCAGCTTCCATACCGAGAGCTTAGTCATTTATGATTCATTCATTTAGTACATCCATGTTTGCCAAACTCTCATATTAGGCATCAGGCATTATGAGAGGTGTTGATGAAACAGTCGTGAGCAAGACAAACAATTATTCCTCCAAGAAAATCTCCACACTCCCTAGACTGGGTCTAGTTTTTTTTTTTTTTTCTATCTGAAATCCCTTTATATTCTATGAATATATTTATCCCTCATCTACATTATGTAATATAATTATTTGTTCATATTTTAGCCCTATTGGGTAGATCATAAGCCCTTGAAATTGAGAAAGTACATTATTCATCTCTGTTGGAAAAAAAATGAACATACAGAATTGCATAATTTTAAACACAAACACTACAAACCTTTAGAAGGTAAGAACAATGGATGAGAATTTTAAAATGTTTTAACAAGAGCAAAGATTTTAATTTCTCTGGCATTGCAGTTATCAAATTTCTGAAGTTTTCTCTGGCAATTCTAATTTAAGCTGTTCTCAGCATCTTTCTGTCGTTACGATATGGAACTTCAGTGGAATGTTGAATTTCATTGCTGAAAACATCGTGTTGTCTCCTATATCCCAACTTCTTCTAAGGGACTTCACAAATATTTCCATTTTTTAACTCTATTACTTCTTCTAGTAAATACTTGATATCATTCAGTTTTTAAAATCTCTGGACTTCAGTTTCATGAAGTATAAAAGAGGGGATGATGATGTTTACTTCAAAGGAATCAGTGAGTACGAAAGAAACAGTATGTGACGCACCCATCTTGCTACCTGGCCCACAGATATTACTGAATAAATGTTTAGCTCCTTCCTGCCTGTTCAGCCAAATTATCTTTCCAAAACACATTAAACCCATAAATAAGTGTTTGTGTATATTTGCTCTGGCTAACACTGTGGAAGCAGGGCAGAGGAGAACATTAAGATCCTTATAGTCTTATCACAAAGGCACAACAGAGGGTAAGTAAATATTAAACAGTGTGGAACTATGAAGACTCCAAAACCAAATTGAGAGAAGAGAAATAATCACCAATGAGATTTATCCAGAGTAGAAAACTTGATACTAGAATTCAGTGGAAAGTCACAGAAAAACATTTCAAGGGAACAGCTCTCATGTCACACTCCTTCTGAAGTATGTGGCCATGATGGGAAAGAGGATGAGATTCAGATCAGGTCCTGAGATCAAGTGTATGTTGAAGCTGGCACAAGCAGGCTTGTGAAGATGGTACCAGTGGGGAGTGTGCAGGGACCTGGGGCCTTGCACCCAGGCAAGCAGGGCGAACCTGGGAATTTCCACACGTGCATGCCAGGGAACTGTGGCTGGGGACCCTTTATGAGCTTGGGTCCCTGGTGGGAAGGCAGAACTCCAGGCCAGCATGCCACTCCACAGGAAGACTGGGCTTGGGAAGACCGGGCTTGGGAACCCATGTGCTCTCAGGCACAGGGACTAGGGATTGCTCAGGGAAGAGGTAATGAGGATGTGTGGATATGCTGAGGGAGTCTGTTGCAGGTAAGGAATGACATCTGGGGGACTTGCACCCATAAGGCCAGTTAGCATTGACCACTGCCAACTACCACCCACTGGCACACTAAAGTTATGGCTGGAAGATGACCTGACAGGGCTAGATCATAATGCCCATCACTGAGTGTTAGAACAGAGGATGAATAGCACCTCTGATACTAGCCACCATGTGAGAGAACCAGGTCTGGGGACAGATTCTGAGGAGAATATATGGGTTCACCCTGTTAAACTACAGTATCCACTGGTTTGCTCAAAAGCTGGGGGTAATGATGGACTGAGCTAAGCATGACCATGGAGCCCCCTAACTTGTGGGTACTGAAGATGGAAATAGGCCAGGTTGGTCCAGGCTGTAGCACCGATAGGTGCACCTAAGAATAGGTTGTGGGGTAGGCTGGGCTGCAACATCCACCAGCTCAAAGGCTGAGACATAAGAGGCAGACTGTCGGGTAAGGGTCTAGCACCCTCTGGCACAAGTGAGATCTGGGTCTGGGAGTGGGCCTGGTGGAGGAACTTGGGGAAAATTCCCTGATGGGCTTTAACTCCCATAGGCAAGCATGTGATTCAGGCCTGGGTGTTGGTCAGGCTGGGCAAGGCTGCTCCACTTGTCAGCAAGTGTGTGGGTTGGTCCTCGAGATGGGGGTTGGTGGGGTGTGGACTGTGCAGGATCGGGCCAAACCTTAACTTACTGGCATTTACAGGAGCCAGGATGGAGTGTGGGCCATGCTGGGTTGGCTATCACTCCTTCCAGTTTTCATGAAAGCCAGGGATGGAGGTAGACTGGGGAGGACTAAACTGCAGCATCTGATGGCAAAGGCCAAGTAGGGGCAGGGGTGAGGAGATGGGCTATGCCGAGCTGGATCAGAACAACTACTAACACATGTAAGATCTATGGCTGGCCTCAGACGTGGTTGGGAAACTAAGGGGACACCCAGCTGGTTGTGATTCCCACTGGTGAGCGTGAGAGAAGGAATGGGAGTAGAAAACTGGGCTGGACATGGTGGCAGCATCCCTTGGCATGGATGTTGACTGGTTTTGAGATATGCCAGACTAGGCTAGGCTCCAGCACCCACTGGTGAGTGTGAGAACTGGGAATGGGGGCAGACAAGTTTGGACAGGGCTACAACACCCACTGGGCTGCATGTGAGCTGAATTAAGGAAGAGCCAGGCTGGCCTAGGTGACTTATCCGCTGGTGCATGCATGAGCCAGATTAAATGCAGATTGGTCTGAGTTTGCTACAGCATCTGCTGACAAATGCTGGGACAGGGGCAAATCCTGTCAAGTCAAGCTGCAGAACCATCTGGAGGGCACAAGATCTGGGACTGGGAATCTGCCTAGTAAGGAAAGGGGGCATCTCTCTGATGGGCTGCAGCTCCCACTGATGAGAACCCGGGCTAGGGTGGACCTGGCTAGACAGGTGGTGGGACCCACAAGAATAAATATGAGATGGATAGTGGGATCACTTGGGCTGAGCTAGGCTGCAGCACCCATTGGTATGTACAAAAGCAGAATTGAATGCAGAAAAGACAGGATCAGTCTGCTTCACATATTGTAATGTGCAAGAACCATGGCTAGGGACAAGCCTAGTGAGGGTTATTAGGGGTTGCTCTGGCTGAGATGCAGTTCCCACTGGTGTATGCAAGGACTGAGTATGTGGTGGGCAGGATTGAGCTGGGCCAAAGCATCCATTGGTTTGCATAAGAGATAGGGCTGGAGACAGAACTGACCCAACAACTGCAGCAATAGTGTTTGTGTAGGCTGATGTGAGTGATGGACTGAGCTGTGCTCCATACTAACTGACACACACAGGATCAGCTCTGGGGTCATCTAGATGTGTTTTCTTTGGGGAAACCCTCTGCTCTGCCAACTGAACCACTGGATTCAGAACTCCAACCACAGGGAGAATTGCAGGATCTGTGGTTTGACCATGGAATGCATGTGTCAGAACTGGACCTCCTCATTTGCTGAACACAGTGCAGTGGACAGCATGCAGATGGTGCATATGGAGGATATGGCAGTTCATTGTTCCCTGCAGAGGACATCTAGCTTAATAGGAGAGGATGGAGGGCACAACAAATTGAACAACTCTCCAAGCCAAGCATTGACAGCAAGTATCTGGGCAAATGGAAACTCTAAGGTGGACAATGGACCTCATCCTTCAAGCAACAAAAGCAACATCATTTCAGAACTATTAAAACCATTTGAGCAGAACCCTTGGAGCATGTTCCACATCAGGGACCCTGGGATGACATCAAGTGGCCTTCTGCCATCCCCAGGTGCTGATGTGGTTAGAATGTTGGGTGTGGTTTCTCTTCTTCACTCCCCTTCCCCCAGACACAGGAACAAGAAAAAGAAAATTAGAAACTACAATCTCATCCACCTTCCCCTATGGCTCGACCCTTCCCACCCTAATCAGTGGTCGACATGGTCATATACCCTTCTCAACTATGTAATCATCATCAAAAAGAAAAGAAAAGAAAAAAAAAAGAAAATTCATTTGTTCCTATTTTTAGGATAGCCTCATTAAGATTCGCTCTTTTATATGAATGTGTCATATTTAAGGGATATATAAAATTCTACACATTCTTATCTGAAAGATCTCTCAAAAGTGAATGAGCATATCCTTTTTGAATTTGCAAAGTAAATAAAGCAGTGCAGTTTGCCAATTGCCCCCCACAAGAAAAGAGTATGTTGAAAGTTTATCACTGCAATGATTGAAATAAGGAAGAAGGAGGTATGGTAATGGGGGGAGGGATAATTGGGAGGTATTGTTATGCTATTAAAAGTATATATATATGTATGAAATACATAAAATTTATTCCACTTATATAATAAAACATTGTTTAAAAAGGTCTGGTTGATTATTTATATCCACTGTGACTATGGAACAAGTTTCCACAGGAGTGAGGCAGCCTGTTTGCCAAGTGTGCCCCAGAGCATCATAGAACAGTGAAAAAAGAAAACTATTCTCAGTTGTCCTCATCAGAGGTTCTTCCTTCATTTATCACATTCGGTTTCCTCTGAGTGGCTCGTGGCTTTCTTCATTGTCCAATTGGTTGGATTGGCCTCTAGAAGCTGGGCAGACTCTTCATCACAACTCTTAAACTTGGAGAACATAAGAGTTCTGACTGGTGAAGAGCTAGGCCATGAATTTCTTGTAATGGCCTCTTGGGAAGCATTGTTACAAAATGTCTGATTATCCTTATTCTAAATCTGTCACATTGTGAAAAACAATGGAAAAAGAAAGATTAATCTCAAGAAGACTTCTCAGGGGTCACTTGTGGGGAATCAACTGGTGACAGTATACAGGCCTAGAACAGGCCTGCTTGAATTTTCTCCTGAATCAGATATCTGATTAGGAAACCTTTAGGAGGAAACCCAGCTCCCTCTCATACAGCTGGGAGGACCACAAGGGTTGTCCAACCCTAAGCCATCGCAGTAAAAGAAGAATCTAAATCTTACACAGCTGTAGAAGACTTTCGTTTCTTTTTAAAAAATACATTCATTTTTATTAGAAAAGCAGATTTACAGAGAGAAAAGGCAGAGAGAAAGATCCCCCAACCCCTGGTTCACTTCGCAAATGGTCACAATGGCCACAGCTGAGCTGATCTGAAATCAGAAGCCAAGAACTTCTTGCAGGTCTCCCATGCGGGTGCAGGGTCTCAAGGCTTTAGGCCATCCTCCACTGCTTTTCCTGTCTGCAGGCAGGGAGCTGGATGGGAGGTGGAGCAGCCAGGACATGAACCAGCGCCCACATGGAATCCTGGTGCTTGAAAGCAAGATTTAGCCACTGAGCCATCATGCCGGGCCCAGAAGATTTTCTATTTTGATGTCTCTAAAAGACATTAACACTGAAAAAGCTGAGTGGGAAATGAGGCCACAGACCTTGCTATCTGCCTTTCTAAGGGGTTAATTCACTCCTGTATGCATGTCCTGTTGTAAGGTCTGTGACACATCAGCCTCAAAGGGTTGCTTTGTCATTTCTTAGGTGACAATTTGGAAACAATGTATTTACCATAATAAAGAGATTATTAAGGTAGTTTGCTGCCCCACTTCACATCACTATTCCTAAAACAAACCCATTAGCAGAAATTGTTACCCCCCCCCCAAAAAAAATAATGAAGAAGATGTGCAAAACAGAAGCTAAATTGCCATGTTATGGAAACTGGCAGAAATGAAGGTCTGATGTTCCGCTAGGAGGTATGTTTGAGGATAAGATAGTGCTAGTTCAGCAGATGGATATTGTCAGAAAGCACTGGAAGGGGTTACATTCCAGAAGGAGGAGCAGCAATATGAGGGCCTGGATGTTTGGTGGGGCCCAGCTTGTCTGGGAAACCTGAAATAAAGTATGCAGCAGCATGGTGAGAGATGGTTTTAGCTAAGATGTTCCAAGGCACAGGCTCACCACAGATAGTGTGAACTCTAGAAGACATACTTATTTCATCACAGTAGTGGACAACTCGCTATTCTACTTGTATCTCTCCACTCCTCATACCAACAGTGCTTTCAACATTATGATGCCAGCTACCTAGTCAACATTGTCTTTTCTTTTAATGACAGCAACCCAGTTTCCTCTGGAGAATTAGTTCAGTTTACACTTCTCAGCCATGTGATCTGAGTGTAGCTGGGTCCATCTTCTAATTCCAGAAGCCACTTCAGCTCTGTGTTTTTCAGAAACACAAAATAATAAAACCCTTTTACAATCGGAATATGGTTTACTTGCACATAGGGTGTCTTCTGACACCTTAACTCTTTATCACTTCAGTGACTCACACTGCCTCAGAGCACTTGTATAATGGATTTTCCTCAAGAACCTGAGTCTTAGAAATCATTAAGTGCTCCAAGGAGGACAGTTACTCAAACAGGAAATATTGGATCACCATGACTGCGAAAACCCCTGACTGCTCTGAATTCTCATTCTGCATCTGCAGCTCTAGGAGTCTTGGCGCTTCCACGATGTCCATGGATTATATCAGGTCCTGAACTTACTCTTTATAATTTCCTTACCCTCATTCCAAATAACACTGTTCCTGCTGAACTACCCCATACACTGCCTGACAGCAATTACCACTGAAGGGTGCTTAACGTCAAGAGCTAGGTACATTCACATTATTCAGACTGCAATAGACTTCTGTTCAAGTCAAGTTGTGCAAGTATTCATCGGCTGACTTTGGAAAATTACTTAGCTTTGATGAGCTTCAATTTCCACACCAAAAAATGGATAATCACTGCAACACTGGGGGATTGTTGTACAGACTATCCACAACTTAAATGGCAAGGACAAGTCACTAGGCCTATCATTCCAGTTAGATAATCTGATTTTCACTTATCTTCGTCATGCTCTCCCTAGGCCCAGACTTCCTTCCAGCCAACAGACTGTTTCCACATCCACATGTGTTTACATAGCTCCATCACTGTGATTATGGAGGTAAAGCTGCTTTTCCCCGGAATGTCCTACATTCATCTGCAAGTCCCAGTGAACTCTTACAAGATCAGCTGCTACTTTTTTTTAACCTCCTAGAGTATTTATGGTGGACAGGTATCAACTTACTCTCCTGAATTAAGCACTTGCTTTCTCTCCTATCTTTTATGAGCGCACATCAGAAAGTTTGTGAAAAAATGGAATTAAAAATAAGTTTATTTTGGCATAAATTTCTTTTGAAGTCTATGTATAGTTTTTTCATGACATATATTTTGTATGAACTTTTTGAAGAACTTTTGTATTTCCAACCAAATTATCTAAATTTCTTTGTCCCTTCTCCCATCTGTTGTCTTACACATAGTTGGAGCTCAACAAATATTTGCTAAGTACTTTATTTTCCTCTCAATCATTTGTTATTTGGTAAGACTGAAATTCTATTAAGCAAATTTGAAAAGAGGACCTACCTCCTCAGCTCCATAACCCCACAAAAGGCTGTACAGCTTGAATTAAACCCTGTCTTCTGCTTTTGAATTTGCAATTGGAAACATATGGTGTTTTGGAAGGAAGCCATCTTTTTTTTTTTTTTTTTTTTTTTTTTTTTTTGCTTTTCTCCCCTCCTCTAAAGAAACCTTTAAAACCTCACTAAATATGTCAAGAAACAGCAATGAAAATGTCAAGAAATTATAATATTGCTTATTGTAAAATACACACATATCCACGTACACACAAATACACCACTGCTGGTGTGTTTACAAAGTTCCAAGTTGAAAATATGAGGGCTAATTTTAGATTTGGTTTTTTTCCCTTCAAGTCATAATAATAATATAAAAAAGTGTATAAACATCAACTAAAATACCAGCGCATAAAACCTCTTAGTCATACCCGCCAGGCACTTTTCAAAAACCAGTTTTCTTAAGAAAGAATTCTAATTCTTAACTCATTGAATCATGAATCCTGCTGCCCTGATGAATAGAAGGAATTGAAAGCACTACCACAGGAGTCTTGTGGTCCAGCCTGGATGAGTTAGCAAAAATGGGGGGCCGTGTTATATAGTTGAATGCTGTTTTTCCTAAAAACCACCCAGCTTCTTAAACACTGTAATGGGTAAGCCTCCTTCTCAGACCCTAACTGAGAGAACATAGTGTACAAGCCCAGTTCTAGCTGATAGTAATACCTTTTCTTTCTCCTTTTAATTTTTATTGATCACTGCAATCAATGGTGAATCATGTATGGAAATCTTGGCTTCATTTGAGAAACTCCTGAACAGTGAAGTAGAGTATTAACAAAGCTCTGATTTTCTATGCACTCTGATAGTAATAGCTCAGATCTTCTTGCAGAGTCCAGGGCTGGGTAAAGAGGGAGAATGCTTCTTAACTGCCTTACTTTCTCTAGGAGAAACTGCTGCAACCTGAGCTGGCATCCAGAAGCAGGTCACCACTTCCACAATCACTCAAGACACTGACATTATCAACCCCTCGCCCTTCATTTCTTCTTTTCCCTGATTCCTTGTAAACATCGGTAAATGTCTTGAAGCCAAGGAAAACAAGCATCAAGAAGTTGTCTGTATCATGTGATGGTCGGTCTCCAGTGAAATACGGCTTTTAAAAACTGCAGTCAGTGAGGCTTTGGTGATAAGTGGTTTCTAGCATTAGACAAGCCATTTTTCAGGAGCCAGGCCAGATCTCAGATTCATTGCGAGCCCTTCCTCAACAATCCCACTCCTCTATGAACCTTTCCTCCTTGCAGCCTTTTTATAAAATGTGTTTGTTATGTCAATGTTTTTTAGTCTTAGCATTTCTTTCCAAGTGGACAAAACTTTTTTTTCCCCCAGGGTTTTGTTTGTTTGGTTTTCTGCTAGTGTTCAACAGAACGCTGGAGCCAGGCAATCTGGATTCCACTGTAGTTCTAGAACTTTCTACAGCTGTGACATGCATGTTACCTCACTTCTTTGTGTCTCACTTTTTCTGTTAGTAAAATGAAGGTACTGATTGGCATCTACCTCATAGAACAGAATGACTGTTAAAGGAGTTTGTGAATCTAAATTGCCTGGAACAAACCTGAGAGAATGTGCACACTAAATAATGTTACGTATTGAATCCTTCAATAGCACTCTATATCCTAAATGATTCAATTAGTAAACTATCTACTGGCAACTGTACTTTAAGGAGCAATACACATGTTAGAAATATAGTGATGAACAAGGTTGACAAGGTTGCCTTTCATGAGATTTAGTGTTTGTACAGACACACATGCTAGAAATAAGCCAATAATATAACAGATTCTAGAAAATATAACAGATTATGGGAGGTTATGATTTCAGCTGAATTTTCCTGAACTGAGACATCTATAATAAGGGTAGATTCTTCCTGCCTTAAGTCTTAAATGAGGGTCAAGTGAGTTAATACAAGTAGCACATTTGGTACAGTATCTGGTACATTTCAGGTAAATAGTCATATCTCTCCCAAATCTGTTTATACAAACATAAAGCCTCTGCTTGACCTAAAGAGGGATTCCTTTCTAAATGTAACTTTTGAGAGCCAATATGAATATGTTTACTTTTGACCTAACCCTGGGCAGGAAACAGCTTTGTTAGGTTGGGCACATTATAATTGTGGTAAATCTGTATAAACTTACTTGTAGCATGTTTTGTTTTGTTTTGTTTGGTGGTTATAACAATTTCAAAGAGAAGGTCCTGACCTATCTAAAAGGCTAGGTTGCAAACTACAAGACATCCCCACTGAGATAAGTTTGACTTGACACAAAGAAAACACTAGGGACCAGTCCATAGCTCTATTCAGGGTGAGACGGAAGACCTGGAAACCAGTGGTTCCATCTGGCTTTGAAGAGAAATTAAGAAAATTGTGTTCTGGGTAACCTGCTGTAGATTGGTGTTGGGGTAAGAAATTTTCTTTCTCTGAGGTATAACTGGCAACATGTTACTGACTTTACTGATAAGAGAACCATCATTGCCATTTTCTATATAAGAAGAAATTGGATTTTTGCAGCAGCTGGGTGATGAATTGACAATTTCCTTTATCAAAGGCAATGTTTATCTTTCATTTAGTGAGTCCTCCTCTCAATCTAGTCTAGAAACAGCATTTACAGAAGGCTGTGTGACATGAATGGGACCCTGGGAACCTGCTGCTTGTGTTTTGTGTGGGTTGAGATCCCAAGAGTTGTGCAATGCAATAGCTGTATTTCAGCTCTGGCTCAAATTATTGTGTTGCTCATAAGTGGTCTCTTCTTAATTTGCTAGATTATAAAGTTAGTGATTCCCAGAGGTTGGTCTATGTGTCACCTGTTTCACAAATCATCTGAAATGTTTTGTAAAATGTAGGTTTCTGGGCGCTACACAGATGTATGCTTTTTTAAAAAAAAGATTTATTTATTTTAATTGGAAAGGAAGATTTACAGATGGAAGAGACAAGAGAGAGAAAAATTTTGCATCTGCTGGTTCATTCTTCCAAATGGCTGCAACAGCCAGAGCTGAGCCAGGAGCCAGGAGCTTCTCCTGGTTCTCCTACATGAGATGTCTTCAGGCCATCCTCCACTGTTTTGCCATGCCATAATCAGGGAGTAGAGCAGCCAGAACATGACTGGTACCCATTTTGAATATTGGTGCTTGCAGATGGAGGATTAGCCAGGTGTGCTATTGCCAGTCCCATTATATTACACAGATCTCTTATTGTGGTGTCTGGGTCTGGCAATCTATTTTTCATAAGCACACTAGCTTTTTTTTTTTTTTAAGATTTTATTGTTATTGGAAAGCCGGATATACAGAGAGGAGGAGAGAAAGAGAGGAAGATCTTCCATCCAATGATTCACTCCCCAAGTGAGCTGCAACGGGCCGGTATGCGCCAATCCGATTCCGGGATCAGGAACCTCTTCCGGGTCTCCCACGTGGGTGCAGGGTCCCAAAGCTTTGGGCCGTCCTAGGCTGCTTTGCCAGGCCACAAGCAGGGAGTTGGATGGGAAGTGGAGCTGCCGGGATTAGAACCGGCGCCCATATGGGATCCCAGGGCTTTCAAGGCGAGGACTTTAGCCACTAGGCCACGCCGCCGGGCCCAGCACACTAGCTTTTTTTAAGGCCACATTAAATTTTGGGGTCCAGAGAAATAGAAATTGTCAGCGACACTAGAGTTACATGAAAAAATATCTGAGCAGGACAAAGTATATGAATTAGTTTGGAAAATTGCTCCCTTTCTTTTAAACTTGGGCACTCTTCCCATGCCCCATAACACACGCAAATGGTGACTGTGAGGTAATGGATATGTTAATTTGTGTAAAACTTTTCACAACATATACACGGTCATGAAAATATCATCATGTATATCTTAAATATATGCAGTTTTATCAATTATATGTCAGTAAAGCTGGGGAGAAATATTTCTAAAGCATGTAATAAAAAATCATCCACAGTCTAAAAATCACAATTAAAATAATAATAACAAAGGTGGTTGCTAAAAATCATACTTAAGGATGACTCTGGACCTCCATAGGTCTCTGTGATATGGATTCCAAGGACAAGGTGATGTTCTTCATGCCCCTGTGTTTGATGAGACAGAATAAGTACAGTCCTTTGTGGGCTCTGGGCCTGTGGTGGACATGGTCATGAATCACCCTTATTTCCCTACAGGAATGACTGACTGACCCCTTAAAGTGCTGGAAGTGCACTCGGCTGAGAGCCCCAGCATCCCTTACAGGGATCATCTCTGTTCCAGAGAGATGTCTCCCCAAAGTTACATGCTTCGGCAGAGTACCACGCACCTAGTGCCTGAACGCAGTGGGAAGATACAGGTGTGACTCCTTACCCGAACAAGCAGACATTTCTTTCTTTTGTTTCTGGAGTCTGGGAGGTCCAGACCACAGCACCGACAGAGTCAGACTCTTTTTTTTTTTTTTTTTTTTATTGTTAATTATTTTGCATTATGTGACAGTTTCATAGGCTCTGGGAATCCCCCCCTCCCTCCCCCTCCCCTCCCCCCGGTGGATTCCTCCACCTTGATGCAGTATTACAGTTCAAATTCAATCAAGATTCTTTCATTGCAAACATATACCAAGCATAGAGTCCAGCTACTTATTGTCCAGATTGGTTGAACAGTTTCTTGGGGAGAACTTTTCTGGTCTGAAGTTTGAGCTGGCAGAATATCATCACAGTCAATTAAGAGTCCCAATATAACATCAACAGCAATTTGCAATGTTATGAAATTGACATGGTTTTGAGTAACCAGTGTATTAAAAAGAAAAAAAAAAAAAAAAAAGGAAAACAAGTCCTAGCCACAACCTATGATTAGCTCATTGACATTTCAATTTTAGTTCATATACAGGACCGGCTGCTCTATACCTTAAAATGGCCATAAGGCACCATTCAGCTGTTTCGTGTCCATTTCATTGTAGTATTTAGCCAGTTGTTGTGTTGAAGTAAAATTTTGCTGATCTTGGCAGATTTTAGGATAATCCAGACTGGCTTGTAACTCTAACAAGATATATGTCAACATTTTAGGTGCAGAACATTTTTTTTTTTGGGGGGGGGTGTGCAGGAAAATCCTCAACACCATGGTGAGGAGTAACTAATCTGTGACCCACCCAGCGAGGCATGAGCCAATCCATGCCAGCTCTTTCCTGTCAGATTTCAAGTTCTACTTTCTGTTGTTTATTTATTTTAGGTTTTTTTTTGTTTTGTTTTGTTTTTTTAGTTTGTATGATTGTTTGTTTGCTGTGAGGGGTTTTCGAAGCGATCCCGATGGTCATTGCAAGGGAGGGGGTGTCCAGAGGTGGAGCCAGGCTCAGACCAGAGAAAGCTGTCCTCCCTGGTCCCGAACAAGCACAGACATTTCTTTCTTTTGTTTCTGGAGTCTGGGAGGTCCAGACCACAGCACCGACAGAGTCAGACTCTTGATGAAGACCTGTTGTCTAGTTCACAAGCAACACCTTCTAACAGTGTCCTCTCACGGTAGAAGGAGCAAGATAACTCTTCCAGGCTCTTCTACAAGGCTGCTAAGCCTACTGATGAAGATTTTACCTTCACAACACAACCATCTTACAAGACCTCACTTTCTAGTATCATTACATTGGCGGTTAATTTTCAGTATGTAAACTGTATGTGTTTGTGGAAATGCAAACATCCATACATATCAATGCCTAATGACATCTCAGAATCTACTTCCTGTGGAATCTACTCACATCTCCTTCTACGGAACAAGGTAGGGCAAAGAGAAGAGGGGGCTAGAACTCAGTCACATTCTTTGTTCCATCCTAGGTATTGTTCCTAGAGGCACATAGCCCACAAAAGGCGGTCTCCTATCTCAGTCATCTGCCCAGAATCTCCTCCTCTCTGGCAGGCATGCGTAGTGGATGCTAATTCAAGTCTCAGCTCCACTTCTGATCCAGCTCTCTGTTAATGGCCTAGAAAAGCAGTGGAAGATGGCCCAAGTATTTTGGATCCTGTGAGAGACCTGAATGAAGCTTCTTGATTCTGGCTTTGGCCTTGCTCAGCCCTGGGTATTGCGGTCTGCTCAAGAGTAGACAGAAGCTTCTAACATTCACTCTCTTCTTTCTCTCTCTCTCTCTCTCTCTGTGTATGTGTGTGTGTATGTGTCTATCTGTCTCTCCTCTCCCCCTCTCTGTACCTGACTTTTAGATACATAATTATTTTTTTAAAATATTTCATCCTTTTCATATTATATGAATGATTCTACCCATCACTGAAAAACTTTCCTCTAGAAGTCTTTTTCCAAAAAGCCCAGCATGCTTCCCAGAAACACCACCAGAGCTATCTCTAGGCATACAGAATTGAAGCTGGCCGAGTTTCTTTCCACCAGCAGATACAAATCAGTTTTCATTTATTCATTCATACATCCATTCAACAAGTGAATTGTAGATGCCTACTTTGTAAAAAGCATTGATCCCAGATCTGGGGACCAAAAACTTGGCTTCTTGGAGTCCATTTTCTAGATATGAGGAGACAGAAAACAAATATAAGTACAATTTGTTCAGTTATAGTAAGTTAGTGGCAAGTGTTATGAAGATAATAAAAAGAGAGTAGCCTGATAGAAAAATTACTGTGGGTGAGGGTGGGAAGTGGGGAAATATACTTTACATATACTCATGAATGAATTCTGGAATGAGGGTGCAGTATTTGAGTAAATTGTAAATGTGAAGATATGGTCAAAGGCAATAGGACAAAGCAAAGGCTCTGATATGTTAATTTTAGAGGGGGAGGGAAACAAGTGCTTGGAATATGGCAAGAATGAGATCAACAAGGAAGCCAAAGCAGCAATTACAGATATTTTTGAGGGATATTAAGAAACCATCAGAGTCTGAAATAAAGGAGGGACTTGAATACACATTTAGAAAGATAACCAGCTTCCATTAGAAAGATTTATTGTATGGGAGCAAAAAAGAATCAGAGTCACCAAACAGAAGATAGTTAAGAAACAATGGCACTTAGACTGTAAGGTCTGTGGAGATGAAGAGAAGCAGGTTGGGGATGAGGTCAGTGGTGCATGACAGGGTGTGCTGGTGGCTTGGATATGTTTGCATATGCTACCGAGAATCATGACTCCTAAGTGCCCAGCCTAATCAATTGGGTACATTTTGGTGTCCCTTTGCGAAACGGTAATGCCACATTTGAATACTCCTATAAATGATTAATGTTTTTTGCCATGAGCAGCCTCTGTTTTTTCCTAACAGAAGGACTGACAGCGACACTGCTGGAGTTTTTATCTTTCCAACAGACTCACCTGTCACCCCCGAGGTACTATATATACCACAGAGAGCCCATCTGCACTTCTGCCAGAATCTCTCCTGAAATTTGTTAAGCTTCAGTGTTTTAGGGCACTTTATTATAAATGAGTAGCTAAAGGCAAAGTGTAATTAGGGACAAGAGTAGTGGGGCATATAAAATTGGAACCACTTTGAGTTCAGCATCCGAGTACAGGTGCCAGTTCTGCATAACACCTTTAAATCACGTTGGTGGCGTTGCTATGCTACTGACAAGATGGAACCATCTTCCACCACTCATCCCCATGGGATGGGAGAGGTAGGCAGATCAAACAAGTGTGATGTGTTCAAGGTCTCACATTGAATAACACTTACTACATTCATGGGCCTGTCTTTCATCAGAAACAAATAAAGAGGTTTAATTGCTTCGACCAGGTTCAGGTGTTTCTTGTAAGCACAGTAATACAAAACTTTAATGGGACTTCCTTATAGAGACTGATGACTGATGATTGACTAATAGGGACTTTTAGACTTCTTTACTTTTTATCTCATGTCAAGGCATTTTTTTAGATGTTTCATTGATGCATTTTGTTTATCAAAATGCTTTTTGTCTGTGATGTAGTTATTGGGAGTCTCTGCCCTATTTCCTGTTATTCTTTAAGGTTTGTATTGTCCTGGGTTTAACTCTTCTCTTTCCCATTGCAGTCAAGCCATTAGTTAAAAAAAAAAAAGCATAAAAGCATCTGTTTCATGAACTCACATTATTGCTGCTTTTATTCTACTTTGCTATCTTTCTGTGTTATCACTTTCCCCAGTATTTGCTCTTGTACATACATATTTTGAAGCTGCCTTAAGTAAACAGAGTTTATATGCTCAGGCATTCATTCTCATACGTCCATGCATGTTTCTGCTGCCAAGAATTCACTTTCCCTTTGGATCCGAAAGAAAAGGTCTTGATGCGGGATGATTGTTCCAATATAAAGCGAAAATTCTCAGGCCTGGCACAGTAGCCTAGTGGCTGAAGTCCTCGTTTGTATGGCACCGTATGGGTGCCAGTTCATGTACTGGCTGCTCACTTCCCTTCTAGCTCCCTGCTTGTGGCTTGGGAAAGCATTAGCAGACTACCCAAAGCCTTGGGACCCTGCACTCACGTGGGAGACCCAAAATAGGCTCCTGACTTCGAATCAGCTCAGCTCTGGCCATTGTGGTCACTTGGGGAGTCAACCAGTGGATGGAAGATCTTTCTCTCTGTCTCTCCTTGTTTCTGTAAATCTGCCTTCCTAATAAAAATAGATAAATCTTTTTAAAAAGTTAAAATTCTCGAGACAGGATATGCAACAGTATTCAATGAAGAGTACTTAAAATCTTAGGCATATTTTCTGCCTTGTCAATTTTAATTGATGCTTTTAAGGATACTATTTTCTAAAGAAAATGACGGATATAAGAATTGAAAGGATTAAATATGAAGCTCACAAGAATTTGAGAAAAATAAAGACCATTCCCACACCTCAAATTTCCTCTTACTTATTGTTTTCATGATAAAGTAGAAGTTTTGTGACCTCAAGAGATAGGAATCAGCTATTCCCTTTGCCAAATGTAGGGTAATTTTTTGAAGATGAAATTCTGGATTCCTAAGTAGGCATTACTCCCTTCATATTTGGAGTGGCTCACGAGGGTCAGCCTCCATCAGTGTTTTCATAAGAATTAAAAAAATTTTCCCAGCTTTACTGAAATATTCTGACAATCAAAAATTTTATGTATTTATTGTATGCAATGTGAGTTTTTATATGTGTATGTATTATGAAATGATTAGTCAAGATAATTGCCATATCAATTGCCTCACATAAAAATGATTTTTGTGGTGAGAATATTTAAGATCTACTCTCTTAGTGATGTTCAAGTTTTGAAGAGCAGAGGAATTCTGAGTGAACTTTTTAGAAGGCAAAAGAGATAGCCTTAAATAATATACAATAATAACAATGTAACTTTAAAAGAAGCTCAACGGAAAAACAACATAATTTTTGAAATAGAAAATATTTTAAAATAAGTTACTGTCTCCCTTATACAACCATCTTTTTTAGGAGAAAGATTGTCTGAGTTTGGATTCCTCCTAAAGTTGTCTCCAACATAAGCGTTTGAGCACTATTTAGTTGAAAGGAGATTCTAGAAAACATGTGAAAAAGTTGCTGAGTGAGGCAGTGTAGATATGAGAGGTCAATAAAAGGTATGCTATTCATTGGGATACTTGGGATAGTTGGGACACAAATCTACCAGATTTCTTTTGAAAACTCGGTTGTTAGCTTGATTCTACAAGAAGATAGTAGATTTGAGGGAGATTTAGGAAACAGTATGCCCATGAGGGAAAACAGGGGAGTTGCTGGTGGAGGTGAGAGAGAAGGTGGACCTCAATGGGAATCTCACCTTGTAAAGGACAATGAGAAGGAAGGAGGGTTGGATCGAATGACTTGCAGACTATGGCACAGTTCTAGGAAAACTTGAACTTAGCTATTAAAGAGTGTGATGGCCAAGGCTATCTATCAGAGTCAGTGTCTCTTAAAAACAGGCCTGACTTAGTATTACGAATGCTCTCCACACATTAGCATGCATGTAGACTATGATTTTAGTAAAAGTGTAGACCTTATAGTACAAAATTTAACCAAAGAAAACTCCCAAGCTTTAGTTCATCTTGACATCTGCTCATGAAGGAGCAAAGCTAACACAAATAGTACTGAAATTTGTCCTAGAAAACAGTCAATAAAATAGGAATTAAGTATTGATGCACTCATTGCTCAACATGGAAAAAAGACACCATCCTCAGACTGGGCAAACATGAGCTGATACCTACAGGCTTGGGCTCTGACAGACTTCTACAAGTACTGAAAGAACTCTGCAAGTTTTCCTTAACCAGCTGCTTGTGTTTCCAGTCTTGCTGCATCACCCTGTGTTTTATGTGGAATTGTATGTTAATTCAGTGTTTACCTTTTGTATTCTTCCCTCATATAGCCTAAAAGTCCAACAAAACCAAAACATGGAATTCGTTTTATTATACATTTGTCATTACTCAACAACCATGGGTATAGTCTATATTTTTCATGAGAAAGAGAGAAACATCATTATTCAGTGATGTTGGAGGGTCGCAGAATTTTCTCAATAGACTTTTCATAAAAAATGTTGACTTCAACCAACTCCACTATCCAGCCCACACACATGCTGGTGGGTGCCATTCTGGCTAGCCTTGCCTACCCTAGTCCTGGTTGGGTTGAACTAGGCTTCAATGCCCATTGACATGTAGGAGAGCTGAATGGGATGTGAGATAGACTGGACCAGTCTGCTGTACATACTGGCAAGCACGGGAACCAGGGCAGGGGTGAGACTAATGGAGGTTATTGGGGTCTCTCCCATTAGTCTGCAACTCCCACTGGTTTGCGTGAGGACCGAGGGTGTGCTGTGCAGAATCAGGCTGGACTGCAACACCCATCGGTTCCAGTGGAAGACAGGGCTGGAAACAGAACTGACCCAGCAATTGCAACCACCAGAATATGTATAAACTGATTGGGGTGATGGCCTGTGCCTGAGAATCAAGTCTGGGATCATCTCAGACGAAGTTTCTTTGGAGATTCCTCCAACTGAACTGCTGAACTCAGAACCCAAACTATGAAGAGAAGTGCAAGTTCTAGGGTCTGACCATGAAATGCATGTATCAAAGCTGAGCCTCCTCAGTTGCTCAGACAGAGTAGTGGACAATATATCCAGGTGCACATGAAGGATATGGCAGTCCATCGGAACCTGCAGAGGATACCTGGTACCACAACAGAGGACGGAGGATGCAACAAATCAGTTGTCTACCCCAGCCATGTGTTGGCAGTGAAAATCTGGATAAACTGAGACTCTAAGCTGGACTATGTCAGCTAGTAGATTCTGCAGCAATTTTATCGTGCTTGAAATGGTAAGATTAGCAGCAATTTTGTGCTCTTGAACTATCAAAACCACTTGAGCAGGACCCTCAGAGTATACTCCACGTTGGGGACCCTGGGATGGTTTGGAGGCTGGGTGTGGCTTCTCCCTATATCTCCCCCCTTACTCCAGATACAGGAGAGAGAGGGAGAGAGAGAGAATGTAGAAACAATGGTCTTACTTTCCTGGAGCCTTTGACCCTTTGTGCCCTAATCAACTATGTAAAGATGATCAAAATAAATAAAGTAATAATTTTTTAAAATGTTGACTTTAAAGGAATTTGGAGTTTGAATTGGCTGCAATGAGCTACTTTCACAAAGTCCCTGAAAGTTACTTAGCTAGTTCCCGCCTCAGATAAGAGTGACATAGAAACACAGAAAACGATACGCCAAAGCCACATTCACAGGTGGTGGGATCAATGCGCAGTCATAGGCTGACTTCCAGGGTCATTTCTGGCCACAGATCACCTCATTCTAATGAGCCTGATAGATAGCATGCAGATAAAATTGTTCCTGGGAGGAGCAGGCGCAGATTTTATATTTTCTGAAGTTTACACAATCTGCAGAAGCCTCTCTATGACACGTAAATACAAATGCATGTATTACAAGTACAAAATCATGCACAACTGTCAATATTTAAAATGAAGAAAATTGTGAATTTATAAAGAACTAAGAAATACACAGCACAAAATTTCTTTTTTTTTTTTAATTCATTGATTACATTGTATTAGTGATACAGTTTCGTTGGAACTGGGAATCACCCCACCCCTCCCCCCGCCCTCCGCCCATGTGGAATATTCCACCTT
Organism: Ochotona princeps; assembly: GCF_030435755.1. Classification (NCBI taxonomy): domain Eukaryota; kingdom Metazoa; phylum Chordata; class Mammalia; order Lagomorpha; family Ochotonidae; genus Ochotona; species Ochotona princeps. The sequence goes on from NC_080835.1 coordinate 90,647,437, forward strand.
GTTGCATATCCACTGATCAAGTACAGTTGAGATTCCCTCCTTGCAAGCATAAACCAAACACAGAGTCCAACATCCCATAGTCCAATCTAGTTCCTCAGCTTCCTGGGGAGACCCTGTCCAGTCCGAGGGCAGAACCATCAGACTATCAACCCGATCAATTAAAGGCTCCAATGTACCCTCAGCAACAATTAACTTCGTTGTGTAACTAATAGTTATAGTATTGAGTAACCAGTATGTTAAAAAGAATTGCAATTTCTTAACCATGATCACCCCATTGTCAATTCAGTTTTAGTTTATATACAACATATAACATAATATACATAAAATAACATGTTTTACATAACATATCCTCTTAAATTAACGCAAACATGTGGTATCTGACCTTTTGGGATTGGCTCATTTCCCTTAGCATTATGGTTTCCAGTTTGGTCCATTTGGCCACAAAGAACTGCATTTTGTGTTTTTTAATAGCTGAGTAGTATTCCATGGAGTAGATGAACCATAGCTTTCTTATCCAGTCTTCTGCTGATGGGCATTTCGGTTGCTTCCGTGTTTTTGCAATTACTGATTGAACAGCACAAAATTTCAAAGGCATGTTTTATGAATTTAATTCTGCACACCCCTTCACCATAATGCTTTCTGTATTTTGACCATATCATATTTAGTTAGCTTTTACAGAAATAATAGAAAGATAGTGCACCTGATTTTGTGGCACAGTTTATTTAGGAGAGTTTATTGGAGGGGAGAATGTAGGTAGAAGGGCCTTAGCTTGAACATGTACAAAGCAATAGAACAGGTACAAGGTTCTGTATGGTTTGCAGGGCATTCAAATTGTGCCCAAAGTAAATGAAGGGTATTTCTAACTCAACTTTTCCTAAACTAAACTTTTCAAATGCCTGGCAGTCATTCCAACAGTGTTTGACTATAGGCAGTGAGGTGAATTCAAAAAAGAAAGGGATTAGATCTTAATCTGGCAAATCATGAATCTTACTTTTTTAATTGTAAAAAATATGACCATGGGAACACATTTTTAGGGCCCCTCCCAGGACCTTAGAAGGACCCTGGATAAGGAAGGCCCTGGCCTTAAGTTTCCACATCTTTCTGTATGCTACAGCTCTCTGCAAAGGAGTCTGCTATATCCCAGCTGTGCTGAGCTTCAGGATTCCTGTTTGCTAAACCACACTGAAGGCTATTCCTCAAAGCCTGGGTTACTTTTCTCATACATGGGCTTTAAGCAAGAACTTGTCCGTTGTCACAAGCTTTGAACTTGCCTGCTCAGTTGTTTTTTTGTTTTTTTTTTAAGAGATAAATCTTTTTATTTTTGACAGTCTTTACATAGTTAATTAGGGTAAAAAGGTTCAAGGGCTATGGGAAAGTGGGTAAGACTATTATTTCCATATTGTTTCCTTCATGTTTAAAGGAGGGTATTAAGGGAGAAGGCCCACTCAATGTCCCACCCTCCCCAGGTCCCTGATGTAGGGCATGCTCCGAGGTTCTTGCTCAAGTGATTTTGATAGTTCACCAGTTATGAATCGCTGCTAATCTTGCCACTCCCAGCACTATGAGGTCGCTAAATAATCCACTGATTGACATAGTCCATCACAGAGTCTCCATTTGCCCCGTATTTTGTTGCCAACATATAGCTGAGATGGTTGATTGACCTGTCTGTCTTCTATCTTTTCTTGGTTAGGGTTCTGAGTCCAGCATTTCGATTGGGGAGATCTCCAAAGAAACTTTGTCTGAGGTGTTCTCAGACCAGATTCTTGTATGTACTAGCAAGTACAGGGCCCGGCACAGTCCATCGCCTCGATCAGCTGTTGGTTGCAATAGCTGGGTTGGTTCTGTTTTCAGCCCTGACTTCCACTGGAACCAATGGGTATTGCAGTCCAGCCTGGTTCTGCCCAGCACATACTCAGCCCACGCATAAACCAGTGGGAGCTGCAACCTAGTTGGAGCAGCCCACATAACCCTCACCAGGCCCACCCCCTACCCTGGTTTGCCAGTATGTGTAGCAGTAGTCCAGTCTGTCCCACACTGCATTCGGTTCTCATACATGTCGATGGGTATTAAAGCTTTGTTCCCTCTAACCAGTTCCACTATGCAGCCCACGCAGATGCTGTTGGGTGTCTGTCTAGCCACCCCAGCCCCTGTCCTAGTTTTCATGCCCTCCCGTGGAAGTGGTAACCCAAGAGGGAGGAGCCCACTATTTCCCTCCCAGGCCTCTCCCACTCCCGGATTATGCACTCTCCAGGTAGTTCTGTGGTTTGACTTGACAGAATTAGACCCCATTGCCAGCTTCTGCCAGCTGATGCTGTGGCTAAGCCCAAACAACCCTCACCCACTCTAATTTTGTTTGCTCCAGCCGGAACAGTCAGCCCAGCCTGGCTTTTCCCTGATCTAGTCCACTTGAGGCGCACAGATGTTGTAGCCCTGCTTAGTTTGGTCTGCCCCCATCCCAGCTCATGCTCTCCCATGGGAGTAGCTAACCAGCAAGGGACCCCCCCCATTCCCCCTGCTGGCTCCGCCCCTCCCTTCCTGGTTCTCAGGTGTGCTGGTTGGGCGCTGTGGTCATATCCAGTACAGGCAACCTCACCTTGGCATTCCATATTGTGCACTGGTTTTTTGTTGCGAACGAATCCGGCTCATCCCACACTGTTCTGGTGCTTGGATTTGCTAGTGTTGCCTGCTCAGTTTTACGATTTTGTCTTAACCTGCTTCTCCTAACTCTTCGAGGGACCGTTATCACACTTAAACTATACTCCCTTTCCCACCCCCAGAGGGACCAAAAGGCTTTGGTAGCAGGTCTCATGTTCTATTACTTTATCCACATCATTTGGCACATGGTCTGACAAATGAGAGATGCTTACAAAAATACTTGATAAATTAATTAACAATGGAATGATGGCAGGGAGACAAGTTCTATTACTGCAGTAATTCCTAAGGAAGAACTCATTTCTTCATACAAGACTATGCAGCAGAAAAAAAAATCTTCCTAGATTACAAATACTCTCCTATATTGCTATCTCTGACCATGGTTAAAGTATTTCTTTCAAGTTGCCAATACATTAATCAATTCTCCTAACAGAAAAAGTCTTTTTAATCTTTACAAGTTCCTGTATAGGGATTACAAAATGCTACTATGAATTTTTAGTGTTGGGACTGTTAGGGTGAGATTATATTCTGACATAATCTCTAGTTTTTTCTTCTTTGGACCATTGTATAGTATCTGAACTGAAAGCAAGAATACTCAAAGAGAAAAAAAATGTGAATGCAGAGATGAAGGTGGCTTGCTGTAGTCTGAATCTCCCAATGCAAGCACATTGGAAAGATAGGGGCTGTGCTTCAGGCTGTGGTCAGAGCAGGAATACAGTGTCTGGGTGGAGACAGCTCTGTGGCTAATGGAGGATGCTGGGGCTAGCACAGACCCTCAGAGGAGAGAGTTCTCTGGGAATTTTGTCCTCATTTCCCAGAATGCTCTGTTAGATTTTTAAATTTATTTTTTAAAAATTTATTTTAAGGGGGCTGGCGTGGTAGCATGTCAAACTAGTCCTCTACATGCTAGCACCTCATCTCATACACTCCCAGCTGCTCCACTTCCCATCCAGCTCTTTGCTTATGGCCCAGGAAAGCAATAGAGCATGGCCCAAGGCTGTGTGATGCTGTACCCATGTGATGCTTTAACCATCTCAGCTCTGGCTGTGGTGGCTATTTGGGAAATGAATCAGCAAACAGAAGATCTCTCTCTCTCTCATTCTCTGTCTCTCTCTCCCTCTCTTGCTCTGTGTGTGTCTCCTTCTTACTCTATAATTCTGACCTTCAAGTAAAAATCTTTTTAAAAAATTATCTGAGTGGGGGAGCGAGAGAGAGAGAGAGCATGCTCCCACTGGTTGACTTGTTCTCCCAAATGCTGGCCAGGTCAGAACTGGTGGCCAAGCTAAAGCCCATTGTCCACAATTCACACAGTTTTCTCACATGGGTAGTAGGAACCCAGCTGCTTGAGTTGTCACTTCTCCCTCCTAAGGTCTGCCTTAGCAGGAAGATGGAATTGGGATCAAAGCTGGAATTTTAACCCATACATTCCAATAGAAGTCATAGACATCATCTTAACTAGTTCATGTCCTAACCAAAAGGCTAAATGTCCTCCTCAGTGTTGACTTAGGCAGAGAGACAAATACAGACACACACAAGAAGAGGGATATAGAAACTTACAAAGATCTTCCATCCTCTCATTCACTCCCCAAGAACATACAAAACATTGGACTGGGCCTTTCTAAAGAAAACCCCTGAATTGAGTCTGAGCCTCCCATGTGGTTGACAGGGACTCAAGTGCCAGTATCTTTACCTGCTGCCACACAGTTTGTGCATTAGCAGAAAACCGGATACAAAGTGATAAGCAGGGGCCTGGCATGATAGCTCGATTGGTTAATCCTGGCCTTGAAAGCATCTGGATCCCATATGTGCACTGGTTCATGTCCTGGCCACTCCAACCAGTTCCCTGCTTGTGGCCTGGAAAACAATGGAGAATGGCTGAAAGCCTTGGGACCTTGCACTCACATGGGAGACTTAGAAGAAGCTCCTGGCTGATCAGTTCAGCTCCAGCCATTGCGGCCACTTGGGGAGTGAACCAGTAGACGGAAGATCTTTGTCTTTGTCTCTCCTTCTCTGTGTAAATCTGCATTTCCAATAAAAACAAATATTTTTTTAAAAAAAGAAAAGAAAAAGAAAGTGAGAGTCAGGACTTGAAACAGCAGGCAACCAGTGTCATGTTTACCCCGATGCATAAGAACTGCCTCCCAATGTTGACTTTTGTGACAAATATTCAGGTTTTGTAATCCAAACACAAGAACTTTTGGAGTGTATTAAAAACAATTGGAGTTAAGGTATCTTAATTTAGATCTTTGCTGTTTCCCCACAGCAAGTCTCTAAGCTCTAATTTCCTCCACATATAGAATGTTGATGACAACTCTACATCATAAGTTTGTACAAAATTATAAGATAATGAAGGTGAAAAGTGATTTGCAAAATATACCATAAAATAGAACCAATTTATAATGGTAATATTTTGTACTATATGTTATATGTCCAAAAAATCAATGTAGCATGATTTTTTAAACTGTCTCCTGTTTATGAAATTTGATCATTTTGTGAAATGAAAGAGTTTGATGATTTCCTGAACTAATTAATGCCATACCCAGGGAAGTTGTCTCCAGTTGACTAAAAGGAAGCAGGCCTGTAAGAGATGTAACATGAAAAAAAATCATCAAATTCCCTTAACATTTAGAGCATACAATTTTAGAAGTCTGCAAGAAATATCTTGGGGGATAAGAGTTCATTTAACTTTATCAAAAATCTGTGCAAAGTGGATAGATTAAACAAATAAGAGCCACATGGCTCTTATCGACTATAGTGTAGTATTTGTTGCTGATACAATAACAGTAAATTTAATGAGGTTTATTTGTCTAAAATGGGAGCAACTTATCTTTTGTTTTGAGCAGAGAAGCAGGCTGAATGTAGATCTGTGTTATTTCAGTGTACAGTTGATTTGTACTTTTGAGGTTTCTGGAGCAAATGTTTTGTTACTAAACACCTAGCCAGATCCCAGTACGGTGGCAAGTGACAAAAAGGTAGAGTAAAATCTGTTGCTGAGAAGGTTAATACTGAATCGATTACATAGTTCGGGAAACATTTGTTAACACTTACTACCCACATCAGGCACTATTTTGGATTTTGAGAGGATTATGATGATCAAAGAGTTTGCACCTAAGCTTGCTATTAATTTTGTTCTAATTTTATTCCTCCCCTCTGGTCCTTCCATCTTTTATTCAAGTTTTTATTCTACCTACATTATTTCGTAAAAGGAATACCACAACTAAAATGATAGACAGGAAACAGACTTTGAATTTTAGAATATCAGACATCAGGGAAATGGAAATACTAGAGATAAACATCAGGTGAAGAGATCTGTATTGGCTGGCAATAGCTTCATCCATCCTCCACCTGCCTAATTGGTTGTTTATTCATGAATAAGTCATTCAAGATTACACTAATATCCAGAGCATGACTGTTTGACTGACAGCACCTGTTTCCCAGAGGCAGCCCTCTGCTTGCTTATTGGCTTTCTCATAGCACTTCTTTTTTGTTTTTGTTTGTTTGTTTTGAACACCAAGAACACGACTAAGTTACTGATTTGGAAATAGGGACTTTTGACATTTAGGAGAATGGTGGTGATGTAAAAAAATATGTTGAGATTTCTGTTTCCCAAGCACTTACTGTCCTTTTTTTTTTTTTTTCTTTTGTGGGCAGACACCCATACCCACACAGAAGACACACATCTCTGTCCTCAATTTAAGCTGTTCACATGATAGCCTAGCCAAAGAGCTAGATATTGTGTTTCACAGATTACCTTACAGCTAGGTAGATCCAGATGTTTAGAATGTGAGCAGAAATGATACCATTTTGGAGCTATGATACATATTTGGAACACTCGGCATGGGTCCTTTCATTCAAGCTGTAATCCTGACAAGAACCAGAACAACAGCATTTTTTCGCCTTCTATAGAAACAGGGTGAAGAAACCAAGTTTTTAGAATAGATCATCCGCTACTCCACTTCCTCTTTGATGATTATTTCTCTATTTACTCTTTTATTTTGTATGGAAATCTAGAGACAAAAGCCCATTTCACTGTGCTAGGGTGAGAATGAAGGGGAAACAGCTTGAGAAGATACTGACAATTTATTAGCAGATAGACGCATGAAGACAGAAGAGAGACCAAACAAGGAGTAGATTACAGATGCGAAGGCACAGGGTTGAGGAAGGTCAGATCCGTGAGACCCAGTGGCTCTACCTCTTGCATTATTCTGGGAAAATATTGGCCAATTTGTGCTGCTTGGGCGTTTTATTATTTGAGCCTTTCATTAGCACAGTTTCTTCAGGCAAAGACAATATAACTGATTAGATACGATTGCACTCCAGGCATGTCCCATTACCATACAAGATTATATGATTACACATGGATGTTCTCATAATATTAGCCAGAGTTGAGCTTGTTCTTGTTTCATTCTTAGAAGGTAATGAAATTTGCATGTCCCTGGGAAGAAAAAAAAAGCTATTTTATTAAACATTGAAGTTTTTTAACATCCCAAACTGAATCTCAGAGTACATATTGTTGTTGGCAAAGCATAAGAATGTGCTCAGTCACAAGAAAATGGGGCATTTTTTTATTGAAAAATGTGTCATCCTCCTACTCCGATATCACCCTCTTTTCCCCCCAGATAAAATGGTTTTCCCCCCAAGATAAAATGGTTTTATCTTGGTGTGTGATGGTGTTCTCAGACTTAATCCAGCTGAATCTAGAAGCAACCTACTGACTTCTTACAATTATTTTAGTATAAGCCACCTCAAATATTTAGCAGTGAGCAGAAAGCATTGAATATCCAAGTTTCAGTTCAAGTTCTTGAATAGAAACTAATATTATGTATAGTAGAAATACAGTGTAAAGAGTTTCACTCCCAATCTGCACTTTCTTTTGATCTTGAACCAGGATACTGTAACAAACACTTTCACTGCTGCTATTTTCTGCACGTACTTTAGAAATAAACACTTGTCGATTTTGAAATAAATAGTTTCAAGATCAGTTGGACAAATAACTGTTGGATATTCTTTGTCCATTTACCTCCACTGGTTACATGTCACCTAATTACATTATGACATCAAAGGCAAAAGTTGGCACTAATAAGATGTATGTGTGTGACTCTATGTCCTTTTTTAAAATTAATTAATTTTGATGCAGTTCCAAAGGTTCTGGGATTTCACTCCCTACCTCCCCACTGTTTTCCCCTATCTTATTACAACAGTATACTCCTTCAAGAACAGTCATGTCACAGGTGTAGGTTCATGAAAACATATCCAAGATCAAGATACGGATAACCACACAAGCCTCTTGGGGCTAGCCTTTGAAAGTTACATCTACCAACTTCCTCCCATGTTCCCAAAACTACAACAGCCACTAATCTCTATTTCTTTAATTTTATCATCTTAAGGATATTACACAACCAGAATCACAGACCACTTAACATGGTTATTGATCTGTTGAGGCTCAAATCTGCCATTTCATTTGTCTTGTTTTGTTTTTAATTTCTCTGTTTTTATTTTCCTGCCTTCCTATGGTTCATTTAAATTTATCTGTGAGAATTCTATTTGCATGTATCTTTATTTGGTGATGAATCTCATTGCATGAGCTTTTAGTGGTTATTTTAAGTATTGTATACGTTTCACTTACCAAAGTCTAGTGATGTCAACATTATATTAGTTTGAACAAAGTGTAGAAATTTTACTTCCCGTTTAAGTCTCTTCACCCTCTCCTATTTGCAATGTAAATTGCCTTAAATATTTTCTCTACATTCATAGAGAACCACATCAAACAATGTTATAATTTTTGCCTCAATCATCAAACACAATTTAGAGAACTCAAGAGAAGAAAGGCTGTTGAATTTGCTTATACTTTAGATCTTTCTTTTTTTTTTTCTTTTTTCTCCCAGATGTTTTAAGATTCTTTTTAAACATCCTTTTGGCGTTTAAAGAACTTCCTTGAGCCACTCATCAGGATAGGTCTGTGGTAACTAAATTATTTTTTTTTTTTTTTCCTACTGGTAGAGCTGTTTCCCCTTCATTCCTGAAGTGTTTTTTTTTTTTTTTTTTTTTACCATACATACAATTGTGGACTGATAATTCTGTTATTTCAACATTGACAATCAACTTGTGTTACTTCTTTTGTCTCCATGATTTCTGATGTATAATTTATTGTCATTGAAATTCACTCTTCCCTATGGTAATGTATCACTTTTGCTGATTGCTTTTGATACTCATTCTTTGTCTTTAGTTTTTAGATGCTTGAGTATGATATGTTTTGATATGAATTTCTGCTGTTTGGAGTTTGCTTGCCTTGTTAAATATGGAAATTTATCTTTTCCAAAATATGAAAAATTTCTGGCCAGCATTTTTCAAATACTTTCCTAATCCCGTCTTCTTCCCTGTCTTGTGTCTGGAGACACAAATGCTAGATCATTGCTTTGGTCCCATAAGTCCCTGTGGTCCTTTTTGTTTTTTACCCCATCCCCTGATTTTCTTTCTGCTCAGTGTTTTTATTGTCTTGTAGTTACATTAATTGGTCCTCTATTTTCCGCATTCTGTTGAACCCACCCCTTCAGTTCCTATTTTAGTTCCAGGTCCAACATTTCTACTTGGTTCTACTTTTTATCTGTTATTAATCTACTGGGACTTTCTTTTTTTCATGTGTCTCGGAACTTGTTCACAGTTGGTCACTTAACAATTTTTATGATGAAAAATGTAAAATTCCGTTCAGAGAATTTCAACAGCTACGTTAGCTACCTTTGTGTGAGTGACTGCTGTTTTATTTTTCACGGAATTGAAGAATTTCTGGGGTTCTGTTATATTGTACGATTTTTTTCATTGAATCTAGACAGCTTGAGTATTTTGTCATGAAATTCTTCATCTAAAATCTTTTGCTTTGGCAAAAGTACTGACACTGGCAGGGCTCCTGGGGAAAGTGTTGAGAGTGCTGCCTTATTACTGACCCATGGATGTGAAAACCCAAGCTCCCTGCTAGGCTTGCCCTTAAACCAGCAGGGAGAGGTAGTAATGGCTTGTGACTGTTGGGAGGGGGTCCCTTTGTGCCCTCCACTAATAATACTGTGAAGTACAGCACATTCATTATTGCTGAGTAGCTAGCTATCAAGGTCTGAGCTTCCATTCTGAAATTCTGATTCCAAACAGTGGTAGGTTTGGCAGCAGAACCCGGTTACCGATAAGCAACAATGGTTTCCTGTTCACTCTTCGGCTAATGGACATAAGGCCCTGGGTTTTCTCCACAAGGTCTGGCTGGGCAAAGATGATTTTTGTCTAGAAATTCTTATGTTACTGCCCCTTTCCTGACCTTTCGGCTAGAGACAGGTTTTTTTTTTTTTTTCTGGGACTGCTTGTGCTTCCTATCAGCATTTCTGGGTTACTGGCCTCTCAGTGTTATGCCTGGGTTATATGAGGCAAAAAGAAAATCCAAGAAATCTGCCACCACATTAAACCTTCAGTCTGTGCCAGCATTGTGGCATAGTGCGCCAAGCTACCATCTGCATGGCTGGAATCCCATGTGGATGACAGTTTGAACATGGCTGCTCCAAACCTGATCCTGCTTATGTACCTGGGAAAGCAGCTAAAGATGGCCCAAGTGCTTGGGCCCCAGAACCCATACGGGAGTTCCAGAAGAGGCTTCAGGATCCTGGCATTGGCCTGGCATAATTCCAGCCTTTGCAGCCATTTAGAGAGTGAGTAACTAGCAGATGGAAAATCTCTCTCTCTCTTTCCATCTCTCAATTTCTTCCCCTGTTAATCTTTCAAATAAAAAAATAAACCTCTAATCAAGGTCCTTAGCTAGTCATCCTTTTTTGTTTCACCTTTGCATCTTCTTATGAGTGTATTATATGTGTATTATAGGCTTTTAAAATACACTTAGCAGGAGGAACGAAGATTTCACCTTCAGTATTTCCATAGCTAACAACAGTAGCTACAATGTTTTGAGTTTTGTCTACATGACTGGCATCATGGTAATCCATTCAATTCTCATAGTAATCCTATAAGGAAGATAAAATAATTGCTGGTTCCATTTTATATATGAGGGAGCTGAAACTCAGAATAACTCATGTAAACACTTGGAGCAGTGCAAGTGTTTACATGAGAATAACACAGAATAAAGGCTGGGGAATCCTATTGTTGGGAATTGTCTTGGGCATTACTGACCTGTCTGAAGGACTTAACTCACAACACAAGAGAGCTAGGATTCCAAGTCAGGAAAAGCAAAAGTGAGGCGTGTAAGCTCTAGGCTGTCATTTTTTCTTTGTTTTTTCTTTCTTTTTTCTTTTGTAAAATTATCTAGATTAAAAAATATCTGCTAAAACTAAAAATAAATAAATAAATAAAAACAAAAATAAAAAATATTAAAAAAAAAAGAAATATCTGCTGCATTCTACTTTGTGTATTTTTCCATCTTTCTTGTTTCTTTGTGGTTAGTTTTTCTCTTTCCTTAGGGTTCAATTTTCCAAATTTCTTTCGACTCGTAACTTTATAATAAAATAATTGGTATATGTAATATGTAGTTGACAAAGTCCTTTTACATTTATTGCACTTCAACTCCTCTTATTATCATAGGCAAGTATTTTAAATATCATTCTACATAAAATGGTACTTCCAAGAAATTCAGGAATGGGCCAAAATCCCCTGGTTAGAAGTGGTCAAGACAGGACCCAATTTTAGTGTTATTTAGTGTTATTCGGTGCTGTGTATGTAGCACCCAATTCCCATTCACATCCTTCCTCTAGTTCCACATCTTCATGGTTTACCTTGCTTTGGGACTCTAAGCAGAGTATGAGGGGAGTGAGAGAGGGCAAAGATTCAGCAACCAAAGAAGTGTCCTGTGGATCAGGGAGGCACACTTGGGATGCCCACATGCTGTATCAGAGTGTCTTGACTCTGGTTCCTGTTCCAGTTTCCTACTGATGCACACTCTGAAAGGCAGCAGTAATTAATGACTTTGGAAAAATACCTGTGATAGGCAGAGAAAGAAGTGAGCAGACTGGTGGGATGAGATGGGCAAGTGCTGAAACTATTTGCAAGTGTGGAAAGAGACCATTCTTAAAATAATACTGGAAAGGGGCCCGACGGCGTGGCCTAGCGGCTAAGGTCCTCGCCTTGAGCGCGCCAGGATCCCATATGGTCACCGGTTCTAATCCCGGCAGCTCCACTTCCCATCCAGCTCCCTGCTTGTGGCCTGGGAGGGCAGTCGAGGACGGCCGAGAGCACTGGGACCCTGCCCCTGTGGGAGACCCGGAAGAAATTCCAGGTTCCCGGCTTCGGATCGGCTCAGCACCAGCCTTTGCGCTCACTTGGGGAGTGAATCACCGGACGGAAGATCTTCCTCTCTGTCTCTCCTCCTCTCTGTATATCTGACTTTGTAATAAAAATAAATAAATCTTTAAAAATAATAATAATACTGGAAAATTCACAGAATTTGAAATTTCAAGAGTCAGTTTCAAAACCTGACACTGCTGACTTTACTGTGTGGCATTTGTCAAATGACTTAACCCATCTGTTTTGAGGGTGGGTGACAAAAAGTCCCACTCATTCTTTGGAATCTAGTTATTACCGTGTGTCTCAGCAGAAACCTTGTCATGGAATTGAGACATTTTATTCTTTCGCTTGCCTCTCCATAAACAGTCAACCTGTATATATTTAACATTTGATTGAATCATGGCTAGTGATGCAAAAATGTGCAGAATAGAAAGTATAGAGTTCTTGTTTATCTGTCGTGATTACCCATGGAGAGATAACAGACCTCTCCATGTTTTCAGTCGGTTCCAACCATTAAACTTCATAGTTTATGTTAACATAGCATAATGAATAGGTTCACATAAAATGCCATGTATTTCTTCTTAAATAGATCCAAAAGGCATTTGTGATTCCTTTAAATGTCTTTTCTCTTCTATTTTCTTACATATTAAATATTTATGTTAATATTATGAAATTATTTGTTTCTTAGCCAGCGCCGTGGCCTAGTAGGTAAGCTACCTCCTGAAGTGTCAGCATCACATATGGGCATGGATTCAAGTCCTGGTTGCCCCACTTCCAATCAAGCTCCCTGCTAATGTTCCTAGGAAAGCAGTGGAGGATAGCCTGGGTGCTTGGGCCAGTGCACCCACATAGGTTTTGGGGAGGACCAGGCTATGCCAGGCCACTGTGTCTGCTTGCGCATGCAAGTGCCAGGTTAAGTACTGACTGGCCAGGCTTAGTTGTGGCATTTGCTAGCAAGTGCCAAGACAGGGTACAACTCATGTCAGACTGGATCGCAGTACTCCCTGGAAAGTCCAGGATCTGGAACTGTGATTGGGCCTAGTAGGAAATCATGGGCACTCCTCTGCTGGGCTGCAGGCCCCGCTGGTGTGCATGAAAACCAGGGCTGGGGCAGGCCAGGTTAGACAAGGCAGCAACACTTGTTGGCATACATGTGGACTCGTACGGACAGTAGGGTGGAGTGAGCTGAGCCAAGCTCCAGCACCCATACATGAGCCCAATTGGGATGTAGCGCCGGCTGGAATAGTCTGATGCACATACTGGCATGAGTAGGAAGCGAGACTGGTGCAGGCCTGATGGGGGTTATGGCGGTCTCCCCAACTAGTTCCCAGTGGTGCACAAGGGCCAAGTCTGTGACATGCTGAACTGGACTGGGCCACAACATTGTAGATTTGCTTGTGATGTGGGGCTGTAGACAAACTGACCAGGAAACAACAATCACCACCTTCCGTGGTACCATGACCCTCCACGCCCTATTCAATGGTCCTGATGGCCTCCATTCTTGTCATCTATGCAAATAACATCAAAAATAAAACAAAACTAAAAAAAAATCACAATGACAAAACAGGACTGCTATTGTGGCATTTAGAAAGCCACTGCCTGTAGCGCCAACATTCCATATGGGTACTGGTTCTTGTCCCAGCTGCTCTACTTCTATTGAACTCCTTGCTAATGGCCAGAATGTGGCCCAAATGTTAGGACTCCTGCCACACATGAGGGAAATCTGAAAGCAGCTCCTTACTCTTGTCTTCATGGCCAATGGATGGTATGTCTCTTTCCATCATGATGGATGGTATATCTCTTTCTCTATGTGTCATTCCCTCTTTTTCTGTAGCTTTGACTTTAAAATAAATTAAAAAAAACGTTTAAAAATATGGTAAAACAAATTTAAATTCTCAGTATAGAGGATGGATGCTGAACCATCTTCACTATAAGTAGGTAACTGAGTATAATGTCATTGTAGGCATGTATGCTAATATAAACCAGCAGTCACACCACAGGGATTTCCTGCAACGCGGATCATCTCTGTCCTATTTCTTCCATTTCATTTGTTCACCCATTTATTTATTCAGCAATAAGAAACAACTGCATTGGTCTATATTTCTGCTCGTCCACCTGTGTTATGACTGCATCTTTCTATTTTGAGTAGACAAGCAAGACTCTCGCCTCTGGCTGCAGATACAAAACTAACAATAGGAAAACCTAACAACTGGGCTAGCATTGAATCCTGGGCTTGACATGTCCTAAAATCCATATAATGACTTGGAAAACAGAACAGTATCTGTGTTACTAATTAAGTTGTAGTCCACCAGGTCTCTAGAAAACTAGAGTTAAAGTTTTTTAGAGCACTTATGTATTTATTTATATGAAAGGCAAAGAGACAAACAGATAGGTAGCTCCATGCACTGTTTACTCCCTCCATGCCCATAACAGCAAGGGCATGATCAACCAAATCTGAGAGTTAAGAACTCCATCAAGGGGTCCCTCGTGAGTGGCAGAGACCCTTGAGCTAGCCCCTGCTGTCTCTAAGGGTATGCACATTGATAGGAAACTTGAATTGGGGCAGAGCCAGGACTCAGATATAGGCACTCCAATATAGAAGGCAGGCATCCTGGGCAGTGGTTTGATTGCTTAGCCAGAGGCCCACCTGAAAGCTGGGCTTTACACTGGCATCTGAACTATTCTTGAATCCTGTGCTTCCTCCCTCCAGCAGCTGTACACCAGGACACCTCCATAGCCTCACTCTTCTGCAGTGCTCTGCCAAGCTGTATTGGAATCTGAGCCAAAAAGAAACATCTCTAATGTTGATATTGTGTTTATTTATATGGATCATGGATTTCTGGGGTACCACTCATCTAGCATTGTACCCAAGTCTAGATAATTTGCCTCACTCTAGTCCTTAACCTGCACATCTGCAAAGGGATTAAAAATGGCTTGGTTTACATTAGCACAGAAAATGGCAAGATTCCAAACATATGTTCTCAAACTGAATCTTGCCACAGAGTTTGCAAAGGAAACAATAGGCTTCTGGGGTTACTCTGTGTCTGTGTTCAACTCTCAGGGGAGATTCTATTCCTCTGCTATTGAATTTCAGGACCTTTTTTAATCTGTATAGATGGAGCCAAGTACAACCAGAAGAAATAATGCAAAAAGTCTTCACTGGTTTAAATTTGAAGAAAATAAATGTAGACAACTAGAAGGACACTGTTGGCTTCTAGAGGTGGATAAGGGGCACATCCCTCCTCTGATGCCATCCTAAAAAATAAGATTCTACCTATACCTGCAGCACTCCAGTGTTCCTGTTAGCAGAGCATCATTCAAACATAATGGCATGTTTTCTTAAAAGCCTCCAAATACTAACCTGCCCCCATTCCAACTTGCCCAGATTTTCATGTCTGAATCTTTATCTGAGCACGGATCTTTATCTGGGCTCAATTTTTCCATGAAGCCAGAAAATGGATCAGATTTATCCCAGAAACAAAACTGGGCCTGACTCAGAGAGCCTTCACAAGACTTAGTGAATTTGAGGAAGAGACCTGGATTTTATAACAAGTGCTCACTCTTCCACACTGAAGGGAGGATATTGGACTGGAGATTAGATAAATAAATTTCATAAATACTCCAAAGTTTCCAATCGTGTCAGCAAATTTTCTTTTATTAACGTTTTCTCCATTTTGGGCATTTTTGTTTTTGGGTGGTAGACTGGATGAGAGGTTGATTTTTAACATTCACTCCACCACCACCCAGTGAGAGGCCAGTTCAACTATTCTTTTTTTTTTCTATTCATTTATTCATTAATTACAGTGTATTACATGACACAATTTCATAGGTACTGGGATTCTCCCCCCTTCACTCCAAACCCCTCCCCCATGGTGAGTCCCCCCACCTTGATGCATAACCACAGCCCAAGTTCCACCGAGACTCTCTAATTAAAAGCTCACACCATACAGAGTCCAGCATCCCACTTGTCCAGTCAAGTTCAACGGCCTCTTAGGGAGGCCCTCTCAGGTTTGAGGGCAGAACCAGCAGAGCGTCACCTCGATCAATTAGATCAGCAACAATCCAGGTACGATGAGGCTGGTGCAGAGTCCACTGATTGACATAGTCTATCTTAGAGTTTCCCCTTGTCCAGTTTTTCGCTGCAAACATAAAGCTGAGGTGGTTGATTGATCTACTCCATCTTCTATCTTTTCTTGGTTAATGTTTTGATTCCTCCATTTTGTTCAGGGGAATCCCCAAAGAAACTTTGAGGTGTTCCCAGTCCAGGCTCCTAAATACATTACTATTAAGCACAGTGCCCGCCACAGTCCATCACTCCGATTAGCTGGTGGTTGTAACCCCTGGGTTGGTTCTATTCTGAGCCCCGACCTCCATTGGAACCGATGAGTATTGCAATTCAACTATTCTATCTCTTAGTCTCTTGCTCTCAAATCTCTGCTCGAAAAGTTTATTAAGGCTACCCTGAGCAACTCCAGTCTGAATGACTTCCACCTTCCTTGTTCACAAAATGCTTCTCTCTTCTGCTCTGGATTACACTCACACTTTACCACTTTTAAAGGCTGAAATTAGACTATTTGCTTCATCTTTTTATCTCAGTTTTCTTCTTTGTAAATGAAGACATCAATATTTTTCCAGGTTATTATGAAATATTTATTATAGTCAGATTTCTAATCATTCAGTTTCTAATTCTGCATAGGAGATGTCTTTTAACTTCTCTGCAATCATTTTACTTATCTGTGAAATGACAAAAAAAGTATTGCATCAATCATGGAAGTTCTTTTGAAAATACAGAAATAATGTCTGAAAAGTAAAATATTAGTCACTTCAGGTAATGGTCAGTGAATATTTGTAGGCTACTGAAGATAAGAATACTTTAAGAACTTCAAGAAAATGAATGTTATGAAAACTCATGTGTGAATTTCCATTGGTTTATACCAAAATAAATTTATCTTTAATTTCATTTTTCACAAACTTTTTGCAGTACCCCTCTGTTGTTTTTATTTGTTTTTGTTTTGTTTGGTTTGGTTTTTGCCTTTCCATCCCAATTCACATGATTTATAAAATCTCAATTTTGTACTGGTGTTAAATTATACAAATTTGTTTGCTACAATGTGCTTTAAGCAAAATAATCACACAGAAAATATCATCATGAATAAGTGGACTAATACCAACATCCCAGGACCTCTCCATTAGTAACTGGTCCAAAATGCTTCATGGCTACAGTTAAATTTCTCCTCTTGAGAAGTAATTCTTTTAATACACTTGAAATCACCAAATGAGCAAATAATGAGCAGAAGCCCTTGTCTTATGTAACCAGATGCACGTCCATGTGTTGCACCTTGTGAGTGCCTGACTGCTTGCCCTTGCCGCTGACAGGGACAAAGCAGGCAGCGAAACAGGTTTCTTTTTGTTTCAGATGACGTCATCCAGGTCCAGCCTGAGAGAGCTGCTGTGGACTTTGATTTTCTCCATGTTGAGAAGCTCTCTTGGCTCTCAGCACAATAGGAGCAGGAGACAGGAAGGAGATGGAAAGGAATGACGCAGCAACCGCTCAGAAAACACAGGACAGCAGAAAGCCAGGCTGTTACTGATGCTGATCAGCTCAGAGGCAATGCAATCAAACCCTTCAATTACACCTGGGTGATTTAATCAGCCTCCTCTTCTCTCACCCCCCACCTCTCTCAGACTCGCACTGGAACTCCTCTTGTACTGTATAAATACAGTAATTATCATGCCAGCTTGCAATAAGATATCATTTTGGTGGATTAGAAAACACATTTTGTTGTCAATTACCAACAGCCAATTTATAGACCCTGAAACAAGCAATATTTTTTAATTGCTGCCTTTGTGTCATTATCACAAAATTGCTTCTGTTATGAGGCATTAAATCATCTCGGCCATGTTGAGAGTGGAGGGGGGGTGGTGGTAGAGATTAAAAAGTTTTCACTCTGTTCTTTCCCTGATAAAATGGGAATGGAGGCATAAAACTTGTGTCCTGCTGTGTTAGATTTTGAAATACAAAACAATCAAAAAAGCCCCTAGAGATTCTCAGCTACACAAGCAATCACAAACAAATCCTGAGGCTACACGAATAGATCAGAGTAGGGAATCGGGAGTCAGATTTATTTTGACCTCTGCTTTTTCTGTATCCCTGGGCTCATTTCTCTTCCACTTGCCTATCTTCTAAGCTTCATTTTGGAGAGGTGTTTTTCCCTAATGAGGGCATGCTGCAGTTGATACCAGAGGTAGCTGCTATCTCCATAGGACAGATTTGAAATCTTTCTCCTCTACCCACTCCTCCCAAACCCATGTACCCAGACCAAATAATTATCAGTAAGTCGGCCTTGCCAGCTCCACATTCTGTAGCACTTGGATTATCTGGAGCACTCTTCTAAATGTTTTATAAATGGCACAGAAATCTGTCTTAGTGTATATTACTATTATTCTCATTTCAGATGAGAGTGGGCACATTCCTGGTGTGATAGCTGTAGATCATTATTCTCATTTCATGTGAGGGCTTAATTCATTGAATGCTCAGAGTTTCCAGCTGCAGTGGAAAATGGGAAGGACATTGGACATTTTAAGAATAACTAGGTGTAAGTTTTGACACCACCATTTTGAATTAAGACCATTATGTATTGGTCATTCATTTTAGTTTTCTTACCTTTGTGAGGGAGAAGATAGTCACAATGATATTCTTAGTATGTGGTATTTAATATGCAGTATAAAATATATAATGTAGTTGAGTGAAACTGACATTTTGAAATTTATTTGTTTACAGCCCTTGTCTAACTCGAGGAACAGTATTTTTCTATTTACTACATATTGAATTTTTTATTCACTGGAGGGCTAAGCTTGTGATTATGAAGTGAGCAGAAAGTATGTCACATTATAAAATTTAAAAGGAAAAAATGAAAAAGGAAGGAGGGATAGGGTAAGGTGGGGTCTTAAATCTGCATAAATATCAAATGAATTTAAAATCTTTTAAAATCAAATTCCAAGCACTCTCTTATCTCTGTTTTTCAGGAACTATCTCATTTGATCCTCGTAGTGACCCTATTGGTAAAAGCTAGTTTTCCTTTTTTTTTTCTTTTTAATACCTCTGATGTTGCTGAGATGTGGACAAGTCAAGTAATTTTCCGAATTATCCCACAATGAAATTTTGGAGCTCCAAATCCCTCTCTTACCGCATTGGTGTAACTCCATTCTAGTCGTATCACATTCGGTTACACATAAGCACATCACTGGCCAATCCGCGCCTGGCTTATTGCTGACTATGTCTCCTTCCTGCCTGCATAGGCTTGATTTATCATTGGGATATTGTATCATCTAAAGCGCTTGCAGACCATGTTACTTACAAGCAAAGGCATTGCCTGTTCTTCAGCTTCCTCTGGGTTGGTACCATGCACAAGCTCCAGTTTTATATACTTTTCCGCAAGGTCTGATGTCCTTTCTTACAGTTACGAGGCCTTAGAAAAGGTGTACACTACAACGCAATAGAGATTGACTCAGCTTAGTTTTCAACTTGGACACTATTAAAGTATAATTTGAACATGTTTTGAAAAGTAGGAAATTTCAAGGATTTAAGTTAGAATGGATAGCCCATAGAATTTAAACCTGGGGAACATCACAAAGCTCATTCAAACCTCTTCTTTTTAGAGAACAAAAAGTGTCATGAAGGTCAGCATATGGCAAATGTGATGGAAAGTCTTCGGAATGACTGAGACAATTCATGGCAAGGCAGCAAAGCTTAACTCCCTAATGTTCATAGTCCAGAACTCCGTTTTTGGAAAACATACCTCACAAGTGACACAGATTTCAGTGCTCTCTGCCTGATGCATTCTTTTGGGGTTCTTTTTATGTAGAATGCCATTCTCAAGTAGTATGCTCCCTGAAAATCCCATGAGAACAAACAAAATGTTTCCTGTGGCTAAATATAGTTGTCTGATTGTCCCACATTATCTACTCTGGAGGAAGATATACTGAACATGAGCATGTCAAAGAAGCTTACAAATTGTACAATGGAAAACAATTTGAATCGACTTAAGCCTGATTTCTCAAATGTACTGACTGTGGATTCCTCACTTTTTTGCATTGGGGGGTGTATAACACTAATCAAAATCTCATGGAGTTGACCTTTAGTGTGCTGTGATAATTCATAGTCACTATTCCCATTTTAAATGTTCAGTGGCCACATGTAACAAGTGACTATTTTATTGGATAGTAAGAATTTAATATTTAGAAATCAATTAAGTCATTTGCTAAAATGATCTGTGTAACACTATTGCTACCACTACCATATAGTAATGTTGCCAATTTAGGATCACTTTGGTGTCATGTCCCAAAGGAGAGATTCTCATAAAGGATGATTCAGGCATGGTGCCATGCTGGAATATTTTGGGCAAAGCCTGTGGGTGAATCTTAAACCGTAACAGATAGGTCCTCAGCAAACCTGTGGATCTGGGACATCCCTCACGATTTACTTACATTTAAAAATAGTGTGTTGCTTGCTCACTGCCAGTTCCTAGAATCTGGTTTGGTTACTGGTTGTGCAAATAGCTATCTCCATTAGCCGTGTAACGCTTTGTTAGGGAGTTGGCAGGATCAAAACATGCTGCTCCTTGCCCTGGGATGATGGAGTTAGAATCACCACAGTGGCGCCTGTCCAATTCTGTGAAGGATGCCCTTGAAAGTGCTCCTCCCTTTAGAGAAGGAATGAAAGAGAACAAAAATAAATAGCACTAGGTGGACTCATAAAACTTGTCAGAATCTTTCAAGCATGGCATATGTGATGATTCATGGGGTTTGCAAAACATTACCAGATTAAAACAAGAAAAGTCACACTGAGCGGTCATTCTACAGTTTCAGAACCCTGTGTGGCAACAAATCCTAATGGGTAGGGAAACCATGTCGCCTTTCCACCTGCCCAACACCATGCACAGGCAGGAGGATGCTCAGTAACAGAGCAGCGGACATTCCAGGCTCAACTTTGTTCTTTACCCCAAGACAAGACTTCCGGAAATTGGTTGAGAAATAATTTGCTCAAATTTCTCTCCCTACAGATTGAGCCCATTTCCTCTAACACACTCATCAGCAAAAAGAGAAAAGCACAGATTCATCAGAGCACTTATTCTACCCTTCAGAATTTCAGAGATTTGATAAATGCAATTTTCCTGGAGCCTTCACTTTTCTGTAATTTAAATGCTAAGCCCTTTCTTTATACACCAGCTAAAATTCACCACATTCCCACTCTCAACACATTCTCATTCAATGTGATACCTCCATCTTTCTGATCTGTGACCAACCATTGCACTTCATTAACCAAGGGAAAACAACAGGACCTTTTCACACTCAGGAGCTAGACTGAGATGATTCCTGGAGGGAGGCATTCATCAGCCACTGAATTCAGCCTAATCAGGAAGACTTATCACTCTAATGAAACCAATTTTGCTACAAGGAGAGATTATTATTAATTTACAACTAAATGTCTGGCTATCACGTCACTGAGTGAAGTCTCCACGGCTATATTGCTTACAATCAAAACCATCCCTGACAAGGTAACAAAAGAAGATTTTTCATTTTTCTTTGCTATTAATAAGAATCTTTCCATGTCTACAATGTGCCAGCCACTGCACCAGGCAGAAGACAGTAATAGCCTGGTTAATAGCCTGTGAAGGAGATAGGGAGTAAGCAAGGGTCACAAAAATGCATGTGTATGCACCAGACATTTAGTTCTAATGCAAACTAGATGTAGAAAAAAAAGATTGGAAAAATTTCTGAAACAATCTTATAAAACTCAACAAATATCTGAATAAGGAGAAGTTAATTAAGCAAAGGGTTTTCCTAGAAGATGAGACTATCAGTTCAAAGGTCCCAAAGTGAGAGGTAACATGATGTGATAACAGATCTGTGCAGGCTGCATGCAGCAAGGAAAAGAAAAGTCTCTAAAGTTGCAAAGGCCAGTAGGAGACAGACCTTGCAACATTTAGAAATCACTCCTAAGGATTCTGGTCATTATTTCTTGAGTAACAAGAAGTCATTGAAATGTTTCAGGCAATAGAAAGCTGTTGGGAAGCTCTGAGCTAAAATATAATCTAACCATTTCTTTTTAAGATTATAAACTTGGGGTGCAGGTGTTGCTGTGGCATGACAGGTGAGGCCACCACCTGCAATGCCAGAACACATGGGAAACCCAGATGATGCTCCTGGTTCCTGGCTTTGACCTGACCAACTCTGGCCATTATTGCCACTTGAAGAGGTAATTAGCAGATACAAGATCTGTTCTGTCTCTGTCTCTCTTCTTCTCTTTCTATAACTGTGCCTTCCCAATAAAATAGATAAATCTTAAAAACAACCCCTTCTCCCATGATGCATCTTAAACTTTTTAGCATGGGCAGGGTCTGTGATATAGGCTGCCTATGACAACAGCATCCCATATGGATGCTGGTTCGAGACCCGGCTGCTCCATTTTCAAATTAGATCCTTGCTAATGCACCTGAGAAAGCAGTGGAAGATGGCTCAATGCTTGGGTTTCTGAACCCACACTGCAGCTCTAGGCTTCTGACTTTGGGTTGGTCAGTTCACTTGGGGAATCAACATTTTGAAGATCTCTCTCTCTTTCTGTCTCTTCTCTCTAACTCAGATAGATAGATAGATAGATAGATAGATAGATAGATAGATAGATAAATAGATCTTATAACAAACTTCTTGGTGCACTATTAAAAATGCTCTGTGTGGCCTCTGCCTTATCCTCTGTTGTGCTTTTTTTAAAAAGACATTTCTTTTTATTGGAAAAGCAGATTGGCAGAGAGAAGGATAACCATAGAGAAAGATCTTCTACCTGCTCATTCACTCTCCAAACGGCAGCAGTGCCCAGAATTGAGCTAATCTGAAGCCAAGATCCAGGAGTTTCTTCCAGATATTCCACGTGGGTACAGGATCGCGAGGCTTTAGGCTGTTCTCTACTGCCTTCCCAGGCCACAAGCAGGGAACTGGATGTAAAAGGAAGCAGCTAGAACACAAACTGATGTCTATATAGGATGCTAGTGCTTATAGATGGAGGTTTAACCAATTGAGTTATTGTGCTTCCCCATCCTGTAGTTTTTTATTTGCTTCTATATGAAGTTGACCCTATATCTTTGCCACTGAACTTGCCATGTACCTGTTAGAACTTGCCATGTACCTGTGTTTTGCTTATTTTTGCTGTTCTTTGAAGGCAGGAATTAGGACCTATTCCTGTGGTATCCTGTGCAGAGCCAGACACATAAAGGAATCTGTTTGGAGGGAGAAGTGAATGAATACCTTTACTGCTTTATCTGTTATAAAAGTCTGACCATTCTTAAAAGATCTGAATTGATATACTTGCCTTTCCCATGAAATGTTACCTGATTCTCCAAGTTGGCATGGATTGTTCCTACTTTGCTTCTCCTCCAAGCCATTGTTTATACTGGCTACAACACTATATTGTTTTTTAGTGACTTAAAATAAAGAAGAGATGCAGGGAAACATAGTCTGCACACCTAACCACCTCAAGAACACTTGAAAGTCAAGACTGACATTGAGTGAGGATGCTGTGATCGTTGGAGAGAAAGCAACATGGCTAGGACTCTGGAACTACCTGACAAGCACTGAGACTAGTAAGGTTCTATTTAGTTTAACTCATCTCCTTAACCTTGATCTAATTATGTTTGATGAGATTAAGACTTGTCAGAATATATTTGGCATTTTAGAGGGATGGCACTGCCAACGATATTTTCAGTAGAAACTAGGAGAGAATTTAGCCTAAGGAAATGACAAAATGACACAGAAGCCCTAGGAATGAAACGAGGGATGATTCTAAGAACAAGGCAGTATTTCTCACAAGTATTAAACTCCTTTCTGAGCTCAGTGGTGGTGGGACTCAGGGGTATGTCAAATGTTAGTGTAATCAGGAAGAGATGTTTCACAAACATAAGGCATGAGGGATATGAGCTTTTCATGTGGCAGCATCATGAGGCACTGAACTCTCTGGGTCTAAGGTCATTTCTCTCTCCTAATTGTCCTTGTCACCAAGAAAAAAAAAATCCAACAGCAAACACATGGATGCTAAGAGTAGGTTTTACAATTGAAGTATAATAACAAAACCCTTGGCATTGGAGCTAAACCTGTAATTATTACTGTGGACCCAGTAAAAATTTTGAATTCTCCCAAGACTTGGGAAAATAAGTTCTATGTTGCAGTCAGACTGTTGAGTGGTGCTTCTTCCACTGGAGGAAACACTTTACCTCACTGAGGCAGGAATGCTTGCGCACTCCAAATTCCTACAAGCTGAAGAGCTCTCATATGAACTATAGCAGAACCCCAGCCAATCTGTACAGTGCTCCATCTCCCAGCCCCTGATCATATCTGAGATTCCTTGGAAGAGCTTTTACTGTTTCCTTCAAGGAGTCTATTACTATCACATCCTCCATAGGTCACCTGACAAGCAGCAGGAAAATATTTTCTACACTGCTGGCGTACTTCAAGAATG
Organism: Ochotona princeps; assembly: GCF_030435755.1. Classification (NCBI taxonomy): domain Eukaryota; kingdom Metazoa; phylum Chordata; class Mammalia; order Lagomorpha; family Ochotonidae; genus Ochotona; species Ochotona princeps. The sequence continues at coordinate 90,671,861 of NC_080835.1, forward strand.
TCAGTGCCCAAACCAGGGTAACACCCTCCAGAGTTGTTCAAAGCTCGCAATTTTTAGAGGGCCTGAATGTTTTGGGAGTTGATTATACCTCAGACCTAGCATAGTGATAGGGCTGGCGTGAAATGTGTTCTTCTGAACTGTGTCACTTAAAGTAAAAAAAAAAGATTTACTTATTTTTATTGGAAACTTGGGTATACAGAGACAACAGACAGAGAGGAAGATCTTCCTTCCGTTGATTCACTCCCCCAGCAGCCGCAACAGCCAGAGCTGTACCAATCCAAAGCCAGGAGCATGGAACCTCTTCTGGGTTTCCCATGTGGGTACAGGGTCCCAAGGCATTGGGCCATCCTCAACTGCTTTCCCAGGCCACAAGCAGGGAGCTGGATGGGAAGCAGGGCTGCCGGGATTAGAACCGGCACCCATATGGGATCCCGGGGCATGCAAGGCGAGGACTTTAGCTGCTAGGCTATCGTGCCAGGCCTAAACTGTGTCACTTCTATCACTCAATGCCTGACACAGCTGTGTGTGAATCCAGCTGCACGTTCAGATTCCTTGAGAACACTTCTGTCAGCGTCTTCTGCTGACTGGTCTCCATGTGAGTCTCATGCCCTTTCACGGGGCACCTTGGATGATGCTTCTTGAGAGGGTTGCTTAAATGGAATCATTCACAAAGTGAATACTCCTTAGTTTAGCTCTGAAACTGGGAGCCCACAAGTTTCTTCTGGGTCTCCCACATGGGTGCAGGGTCCTAGGGACTTGTGTCATCCTCTGCTGCTTTCCCAGGCCACAGGCAGAGAGCTTGATCAGAAATGGAACAGAAAGAATATGAACCAGCACCCATATGGGCTCCTGGCACCACAGGGCATAGCATTGGCCTGTTGTACTACCATACTGTCCTCAAAACATGCACTGTTGCATGCAATGCTCGCCAGCATTGTCCACCTGCATCACACCTTTTTTATTATGGAAAATACATGTGTACACACACACACATGCGATGCCATTCTATCTTGTTTAAGTGATAATGGGACACATCTAAACCCTTCATACTCTCTTTTTGCTCCCTTGCTATTCTCCTACCTAGCCATGCACGTTAAGTTCTTTTTGCTTTCTCAGGTGTAAAACATTGGCTTTTTCTGTCTACATCAGAGTAGAGAAAGAGAATAGGAGTATGAAATTGTGTTGGAGTGGTGCTGTTGTTTTCCAGTTCCTGCTGACACCTACCAAATGCATAGCACACAGCGGGGTGTGTGTGTGTGTGTGTGTGTGAGAGAGAGAGAGAGAGAGAGAGAGAGAGAGAGAGAGAATGCGAGCATAGACATTTGTTGAATTATGCATTAGGGAATAATTTGAGATGACTAAGATTGAACAGATGTGGCACAGTACAAAAAGCAATCTTTTTTTATCCTTCAAAGTGTTTGGGATTATACAATACATACTAGATACATAGATATACCAGAAAGAAAATAACAGAAACTGCTGGGCATATGGCGGGAGTTCAGTAAACAGTCTCTTTTTCACCTTTACACTTACTCCTACTTCAGCACTCTTGGAGTTTCATTTACTTACAATAAAATAGCTCTCAGTTAAAGAAAAAGGTCTGTTCATTCACTTCACTATGAAAATATTCTACCTGTATTTCTCCTTTGCAATTACACTTTAAATTCTCTATTAAATTGCCGAATAGAGTACTTTATCTTGTGTTAGAGGATTTGCAGAAGTCAGAATGAAACTGAAGAGGTTGTTTTGGGAGAAGAGCTCTTCCCATGTTTTCTCATGTCTGCCTCCCTCCACTTCTTGTATTAAACCAGGGGTTCTTCTGAATGTGATGCGTGTGAGCGTGTACATATGCATTCCATGTGGGAATAAAACATCAATGGACAACAGAATGTGGCTTAAAAGCATGTGGTATGTATTTTCCTTTGGAAGCTAATAAATAGCTTGGTCATAACCCTTCTTACTATGAAAAGAAATCTCATAGAGCTCTTTCTGTCCATCTTGGTACTAAGTTTTTAAAAAGTTAGGATTATTTTATTGAAACAGTTTGTTATTTTATGGAAACAAAAATCAATATAAGAATTGTTCACGTTTCATGCACATCTAGCCTATCAGTCAGTACTCTAATAAGGAGTTTTCTCCACTTGAGTTTAGATTGGAGTCCCTTTCCAGTGGAATTTTACATACTTTTACAGCATATATTTTTATGGTTTGAAGCAAATATCACTTAAGCAACTGTCTAACTGTCTCCAAAATTCCCATTTGGACTGGAACCACTCTAATATAGGAAAATACTTACTAAATCACTGGAGTTTAAAATTCGACAGTGTGATACTTTATGAACATACTAAAGCAGGAGAGAGAATCGAAAAGAGAAGAGAGAAAGAATTAAAGAAAAAAGAAAAGGAATAGCAGAAAGAAGGAAAGAGAAAGACAGAAAAAGAAAGAAAGGAAGAGAAGAAGGAAAGAAAAATGTAAGAAAGGGAGAGAAAAAGAAAGGAAAACGAAATAGGGGTGTCCAGTGGGGCCAGGGTTACCTGGCCTGGGTCCCTGAACCTGCCTGTGCAGTGGATACTTGGTCCATGAGTCCCAGAGGCAGGGGTCTGGCTGGGCCAGAGTTGCCTGGCCTTGGTCCTTGGGTCTGCCAGCACAGTGGGTGCTGGATCTATGATCCCTGTGGTGGTCGGGGGGGGGGGGGTCGGGTGGGGTTCAGGTTGCCTAGGTTCTGTGTGAGGTCAGTTTAGGATTCAAGAACTGAAATGCATTTTTGTGTAAACTGTTCCAGTGAAAGGTGACTGTGAGTTTGCACAGACTCTGGGAATTTGCAGAAATCTTAGGAAGTTACTGGGCTTTCCACAGAGCACAGAAAGATGAAATCGAATCAGTCATACTAAGTCTCCTGAGTCAGATCTTAAGTCATCAGCTAAGTTGCATATTGCTTGTGCAAAGGTTGACCCACATTGGCATTCCAGATTCCTTAGCTCTTGCCTTTTATTTGCAGACTGACTATTGTGAGCAGTCACATGGAATAACAGGCAGTTCCCATCTCTAGTCCCTGGTGAAGTTACCTTGTAAAGCATAAAAGCTTGCTTCTCCCCATTTCTTACCTTTCCAAGAGCACATTCTCTTCTTGAGGGAGAACAAAGGCATAAAATCAACATATCGATTGATTCCCAACTCTTAGAGTTGTCCTAAGAAAAGCAAAGAGACATAGACCACACTAACCCCATCTCTGAGTTAATATCAAATATCAGACTAGGAGGAGGAAGCCACCAGTCACATCCGCCTGAAAGCCTTTGGTTCTGGACAAGGTGATAGACATCGCTGCCCATTGGGAATGATTTTTCTTCTTCTTTCTACCCTTTTCCCCCCTCCCTGAAATCATGCATAAAAGATACCACTTCCACCATTTCCTGGGTTCTTTCCCCGTGCTTTGAAGCCCTCTCCTGTTGCTATGGCAGGAGCCATCTTTCTCTCTTTCCTAAATAAATATTGCCTTGTACACTGTCTGCATGAGAATTTTTCTTTCTTGTGAGACAAGAAACGAGGTTGGTATCATTGTTTGCATCGAATTCCCTGCAACACTATCAGGGATCTTATGAAAATTTCCAAGAGTCTACTGAAAGGGTAATACAGTTTTTTAAAAGTTATTTTACATACTTGTATACTGGAAAGATGTGCCTTTGAATGAATTTCTCTGATTAAAATGTATTTTCCAAATCTCCTGAGGTGTGCAAATTATTCTCTTCTCTGCCTGGCTCTTTTCAACTTCAGTACACCACAAACAAATCAAGACCTGTCCTGTTCGTTCCACAAATCCTTAAATGAAGATTTTGGAAGTGGCAGGGAGGGAAGACAGTGGAAAGACAAGTAGATGCTGATCTATTCTTGCTTGCTCAGGATGAAAAGACACTGTTCATCCCTGAAAATTCCTTGGGGAATTTGAAGGAGGAAAACAAACTGAGTCTTGTTGTTTGCACAAAGCTGTTCACAAATGTTGTGTCCTGGGGTCAAATTTACATACTGAGTAAGAAAAAGCCCTAAGGGATTCTGTACAAAGTGAAAGCCGGACAAAACTTTGTTCCCAGCGCTTTTGTCTCCCACGAAACCTGCACATCAACAGTTTCAAACCAGGGGAAGATACTTATTACCTCTTGAAAAGCACCCCAGATGTCTAAGCACATCTGAATTCATCTACAATTTCCACTATTTATCACCTCTTCAAATGGCTTTTGGATCTTACATAAGGCATAGAATGCCAGGGACATGTTTAAGACCCAGTAGAAATCCTAGAACTGTGCACAGCTCTCTTCCTGTGTGATTCTAACCCTAAGGCCCAATAGGGTGGTAGAGTTTATATGGCTTACTTCCTGTAACTAAAGGAAGGACAAACAAAACTCCAGGGTTTAACAGAACTGAATCTGACTAAGCAACAGCTCACCAGTAGAAGTTTCTACTCAGAGACCATTCCTAGTAGAACCAAAAGATGCTAGTAATTGTATCAGTATCTTTTGAGTGTTTACTATATTTGAGGGTATACCACAAAGATTTTGACATACAAAAGTTTGATTACGTTATCATAACACTCCTATGAAGTAGCTCTTAGTATTCCCATTGCAAAGGAGCAAACAAGGCCCAATAGATTTAATTAACTTATTCAAGACACAGTTAGCTAAATCAGCCTAGAACTTGAATCCAGGACTGTTCAGCTTGACCCTATTGCTGCATTGCCTGTTTCTTAGTAACTTAAATCATATTTTATAATTCAAATTGAAAATAATTCTGGGGATAGAGATGAAGATGAGCCTCAATGAAGCAACACAAGAAATCAATGTATTCATTCAAACTATGCAAAGTATGATATAAAAATTGTTCAGCTAACCCATGATAAGATTTAGATGTTCCACAGAGAACAAAATCATGAGCCAAACAAATTAATCTACAGACTTACTTACCTGACTAAAAGATAAATGTTTTCAATTTGGAATATGGAATGTGGAACAGATTCCTCCAACCCCTTATTAATGGAACTGGTAAGTCTTTCATGTATCTTAAAGTGTGTCATGAGTTGGAAACCTCTAAGATATATCAGTATATCCACTTGTAGCTTTTGGTAGACTGACATTCAAAATTGCCCAAAAAAAGGCAAAGAGTGATTTAAAAATACTCATACCTGGGCCCCCTCTCACTCCATTATCTTCAGCCAAACAGCTTTGGAACCTTATTAGAAAATGTTAAGAAAAAAAAAAGCTTATGTAGGTATTAGGTTTTGCCCTGACAATTTCTTCCCCGCCATGCTGGAAGGGGTAGGGAAATGGCTAAGCAGTTTTTGTGTCATGAGGGTTCTAGTATTTGCATTGGTTTGGGTTCCTTTCCACACTGCTGCCAAATGAAAGGAACCCTTCTGAAATACCATTTCATACCTATTGTACTCCCACATGCCTTTTCTAAGTGGGCTTAAAGATTCTTGCTCACAAACCTGCTTTTTGTTTTCTTTTTTATAGTTTTTTATAATTATTTGCTTGCTTGCTTTTAAGCTATAAGCTACCGAGAAGGTGAATGTCCCAAAGATAAAAAATGCAGAAAAGACCTTCTTTCTCTCTTTGTTTCCTCAACTTCAAGAAAAGTCCTCAGTGGGAAGGAAAGGAAAAGGAGAGAGCTTCAAGGTTGGTGAAGTCAGAGTGAGTGTGAATTCTTCATGCTGTAAACAAAATTCTAGGGCCAACACATTTATTCAGAAATTAAAGTTCAAAAATATTGAGGATTGCACAATGCCACTGTTTTGTAAATAGCTTTAATCCACTTTCCAGTTCTCTTAGTTTGTTCTAAATTTGTGCTCCTTGTCTTCCAAGACCCATTCTTTTCATGAGTCATCCAGTTGTGGGAGTACAAACCTTTAAAGGCCAGAGTCCAGGCAAACAATGCCAGGGTTCGTTGTTGTTTACACAGACAGCACTGGTCAGTCTGGTAATCATTGTCTTGTTTCCTTGTAGGAGAAGCCGGGAAGGTACAGAGCAAATGAAAACAATTAATATATGCAGAGAACCTACTATTTGGCAAGCACACTGCTGTGCCCTCTACCAATCGATCCGTGCCACAAGGCTTCCAGGGTATGATGTAATTAGCTTAAGGGAGTAAAAACTAAAGAGACGTTTAAAGTTGGGTACAGATGGTGTATATCTATGCTCATGTTCACTCAATACTCTGCTTCCTCTCTCTGTAGAACTTCAGGCAACTAGAATAGATGAATCATTTGGAAGGCTTCTGCCTGGCCTTGCTCCTCATATTTCTGCAAGACCTAACTAGCTGATGATGCCCAGAGCATATGTCAGCTACGCCCTGGCTTGGCACAATGTTTCTGGGATTTTTTACAGTATGAAGTTCATTCTTGATTCATGAGCTGTCTCTGAGCATGGTGTGCTCTGGACTGGAGCTGCCTCTGGCATCGTAGGATCATCGCTCCTTCTTTCATCACCCAGGCTCTCTGAAAACTGACTCCTTCCAAATGAAGCAATTATCTGAAGAGAATTAAAAGAAACTCCCCGAAACAGTGATTGCAAAACACACAAACTGCACAAAACTTCGATAATCTCTTTCCATTACCTACCTAGAGTAGAAGTAGTAGAGGCAAGAAAGTAATAACAAGCAAATGATACTAACCAAGGCCCCCTCTCACTCCCACTGTGAACTGTTTCCCTGAGTATAAAGAATTTAATAACCTCAAGGAAACAAGCAACTCTTAAAATCAGTTCACTAGCAGTGTTAAGAATTTTTGCCACAAACCCATCCAAAAGGGATTTTATTTCAGCTAGAGAGGTGGCCAGAGGGAGGGAGGGAAGGCAGAGAACAGAGAGAGAGCCAGCGGCACTGAGGAACATTTTTTAGGCAAAGGGTGGGTGTTAGGCTGCAGAGGGTTGCCATATGCAGTAATAGGTCGGTCAGGAATAGGGGTCACAAGGGATTGGTGGATAAGGCCATCATGGAAAGTACCATAAGGTTGCAGCGGATTGGTGGAGAAAAGGGTTGCAAGGTTACAGCAGATTTGTGGAGAACGAAATTTGAACCTAAAGGGCATGAAACTTACAAAAAATGAACCTTAGGAAGAACTGAGAATTAAGGGGAAAAGATATTTAAAATGACACTGGTTCTAAAATGCTGGTGGTCTTATCAATCTCTGAGGCCGGTGTTCCAGTCACTCCTCACAAACAATGCGCATGATCAGTCTATCCTAAATGCAGATGAGGTCTTGAGCTGCTTCTGGGAACAGGGGCAAAGTAATATCAAATAATTCTGTTATTGTCAGCTAACATTTATATTCAGCATCTGTCAAGGGAAAACAGCAGAAACAGCTGTTAACACAGACTCCTCTGTCATGTGGGCATTGTGCTTGAGGAGGTTCATATGTTTATGCTATCCTTGAATCCTCATAGGACTCACAAAGGTAGATGCTATGATCCTCACTTGTAGGGACATGGATATGGAAAAAATTTTTTAAAATAAGTTTCTCCGGTATGAGTTCAATCTTTTGAAGCTTTTGTTGGTCTCAAATAGTTCTGAGTGAAAAAACAAACGAACAAACAACAACAACCAAAAAAACCTTGTAGTCATTAGCCTCACCTGAATGTCCAAAAGAGATAAATGGAGATAGAGGATTTGCACTCGGGATCATGAAATGGCCATACATGTTTATGCTTCTTGTTTTCCCCCTGAAACTCCCTTAAAAGGTATTATTATTATTTTTTAAAAAGCAACTCATACAATGAAATTACCAACAGGGGAAAGGGAGATTTCAATAAGCTTGTAGGATTCAGATGATGGAAGGATGTCAGTTGGTAAAGTAAAGGAAACAACAACAGTTGACCCCAGAACCCCATGTGCCTCCAACTCCAAATGCAGTACAATTCCAGGGCTTTGTCCATAGCAAAGTAACTGGAGCATTCTTCTCCAGTGGAATATAAGATACTGGAAGAGATGAGGGTAACACAGGGCAAGGTCCTCCTTGTGAATTGCTTAGGTCTGTCAATCTTCAAATTTCTTGGAGAAATCCTAGCACTGGACGTGCCCTCTAGGCAGGCCGAGAGCTCTTTCAGTCTGCTTCTTGCTTATTCTGATACCTGCAGACAAAGCTCACCAGTTGCTGCAGAAAAGCCTCAAGTCAGATGAACACAGCAGCTGTCCCCTAGAAGAGAACCTGTGGGGTAGAAGAGAACTTATAGAACAAAAAAAGCTAATTTAGTATGTTTGGAAATAACTCAACAATATGTGGCATGGAAGAAACAAGAAGAAGGTTTTTTAAAGGTAAAATGGGAGAACAAAAATAGAGCTGTAGATTAAAAGTACAATGTTACAAATAAATAAATATTCCGGATAAATAGGATATGCACCATGTTGAGGTAAACTAGAAAACAGGAGAAAAGGAAATTAGGAAGATTAGAGCAAGAAGATGAACGATATTTAAGGCCAATCCTAGAAGATCTGACATTGTATTCATAGGCATTCTAGAAAGAGAAAGCAGAGATGATCAAAAACAAAATAATAAGGAGGAGGAATTTCCCAGAAGTGATGAAAAGTATCTTTAAATAAAGAGGCTACATAGTGCCCGACATAATACACAAAGATAGACACATACCAGCACATTAGAGTAAAATTTCAGGACATCAAAGATGAAGAGAGTATCTTAAATATTCCTCAGAAAAACTAGTAACCCAATTCTCATAGATCATATTATAAAGCTAAAATCATATTGTCATAATATAGAGCTAAAAACTAAATGCCAACACTCCACAGAGATATCAATATAAACCTATTATTTTGGATAAACATTGGAGAACCTAAGAAACAAAAATAGTCAAAAATTAGTTTCCTCTGAGGAGCAGGACAGGTAGAGACAAGAGAAGGTCTATAGGTGGGAATAGGAGTATTGAAGAATCCTCAGGAATCTGGAAAAAAAAAAAAGACCCCAACCATCCTTGTCTTGGGCATGTATACAAAGGAAATGAAATCAGCCTATGAAAGGGTTATGTGTTCCTCCCTGTTTTTACCAGTTGAGTCCACAATAACTAATGGGATCAATTCAGATGTCCCTCAGCTAATGAGTGGATAAACAGAGTGTGGTATGCATTCATGATAGAACAGTACGCAACCATAAAAATAAGGAAAGCCTATCTTTTGCAATAAAGTGGATGCAACTGCAAACCATTTTGCTTAATAAACTAAGCCAGTTCCAAAGGCAGATAACATGTTTTCCCTTATCTATGATAAGTAAAATACAGAGTATAAGAAGTGCAATCTGTATGAGTGAGATTGACATCATGAGATTTGATTAATGTTTATAAACTTTGTATATTTTCCTGAGGAATAGTAGGAAATTTTTCTACTTGCTATCTGGTGTGGATAATACTCAGGGTACATGCATAAACATCAAATAGATAAAACAAGTCATAAATATTCTATAAAGTAAAAACACAATATCTACATGTTATATGTCTTATATGAATATATTATATATTTACAAACATATATAATCTGTCCATAAAAAGTGATACTTGCAGGCTTATTACTAATTGACCACAGACCCATCAAGCAATGTCTGACAGCATGGCACCTAAGCAAGGTATATATGTTTAACATCATGGTACACATGTAATTACTGATGAGTCTGACAGAGAATCGTAAAGTCACATTGACCAAAGATCTCCCAGTGGCCTAGCAAGAAACAAGCCTCTCACAACCAACACAACTTTCAATCTCTCTGTGGCTCAGTTGCAGGATACAAAAACAGCATTTGAAAAGGGAAAGTTTCTGGCTGGAAGCATTTGAGATTTTCAGAGCTTAAATAAACTTTTTTCTTTCGTAAAAAAAAACCCTGAATTTTGTCAAATCTCTTTATGTGTATGGAAAATGAACCATAGGCCCTGAGTGACATTTGAGTCTTCCTGCTGCAAACAAGCTAGAAGAAGGAAACTGCTGGAAGCAGCTTTGTTTGGGGCCATGATAAATTCCTTCAGGGAAAGGGGGTTTGTTTTCTAATTGGCCCCTTTGCAGCATATAGGATTGATCTTTGTGACAGCCCACCAGGTCCTTGACTCATGGTTGAGACTGGAGTGAGTCTGATCGGTGGGACCTAAGACACCTGGTGAAAACACACTGTGGACAAAATGTGGAAAAATAAAGAGTTTTCAAGTGAATGCATGAGAAGAAGGTGAAAGCAGGAGTAAGAAAGGTTAGAATTCTGCTCACTGGGTGAGGGATGCAGGAGTGCTGTGCAACCCCAGGCAGCACTGTACTCACCAGAAGGCCCCAGCGGTGGCACGCACTGCCGGTGCAGGTGCTTTTCGAAGCCTGATACCTTTCCAAGACTATGTGAAAAGCATTCCTCAGTCAGAGCATGTTGTGGACTGTGCCAACTCAGAGGTAAATGAGCTTCAGGAAGTTAAAACCAAGGAGTCAAATTCAAAAACTCCATTAAAATGAAGATTGCAAGGGGACTGAGTAGGTGAAACTGGCCAGTAATATAATAAGTCAAAGACCACAAGTAAAAACAGACCCTTGAGATGTTGCAGTTTGTCATGCACTCTGTTAAGAAAGCAAAACAAGGGGGCTCGGCAGCGTGGCCTAGTGGCTAAGGTACTTGCCTTGATCCCATATGGCTGCTGGTTCTAATCCCGGCAGCTCCACTTCCTCTCTGTCTCTCCTCAGTATATCTGACTTTGTAATAAAAATAAAAATAAATCTTAAAAAAAAAAAAAGAAAGCAAAACAAGGAGCCAAAAATTGTGGTGAAATTGTTTACCCATGAAAGGAGTTGTTATAAATATAGATGCTGTGGGATAGAAGGACGAGAAGGAATAACAGCAAACCAAGATTCAGAATGAGGTGCAGATTACAGCTCAAATGATCACATTTGAGGTATTGAGGAGAAAGCTACCAAAGTGATGAGAACTTCAGGAGCTATAAAGGCCTTCAGATTCTAAGAAGATGAGTTCATGTTTGTGCTTAATGCATGATTATGTATAGACTCAGTGATATGAACAATTTTCCCTAAGGGCAGAGGATAAGAATGTAATTTTACAGAGTGTAAGAATCAGTCCCAAAAGTGGGTATTCTGGACAGACAGAGTGGACCCTATAATTCTGGGCCCCAGGTGTCCACAGCATGTATAATGTGCTCTTCCCATGAGTGTGGGTGGAAGTTACTCTTACCTGTAACTTACTTGCAGGCAGTGACTTTAGGAAAAGTGGGAAGTGTCACTTGTACACTTATTTTGTTATCTGAGACTCCAAATTAGCAGAATGGAGCAAGAGATACTCCTTGCGGGCCTGATAAAGTAAGTAGTCATATTGAAGGAGTACACATGACAGAACCCAGAAAGGTGCTGTCTGGGTTTCAGGGAGCCTGGGACCTGTTTTCAGGCCAGCCTACCACCAGCTAAAACCTGCTGCACTGAGTCATACAGCCACAAGGAAATTCGTTCTACCAGCAGTTCGAATCATTGTGTAGCCCTGTGAGACCCTGAACAGTGATCCCAGGCAAGCTCAAAAGACAGATCCATGGAAACTGTGAGATAATGAATGTGTGTTGCTTTAAGTCACTGAATTCATAGTAAGTTGTTATGCAATAATAGGAAACTGATATGCTAGAGAAGTAGGTGAAAGGGAATAAAGTCTGATGCCAGATAACTTCTAAACAGGAAGTAGGAAAGCAGACTGGAGGTCAGGTGTCTCTCTGCTCGCTGCTAAAATACAAGTAGGCTTTACTGTTGCTCGCTGTCCCGTCGCCAATCTAACACTGAATCTTTATCATCCTGAGTCAGTTCCATATTTTCTGGAGAAAGAATTCTTATGTTGTACTACTAGCCAAAAGTTTCTGGGTTTCCAATACAGAAAGTTGCCCTATGCGAATTTGTGAAATGAAAAATTTGTTCTCTACTTTTGATAGTCTTTTGTCTTACGCAAAACCTTAACCCAAGAGGGCATAAATAATCTCTTTTTAGTATCCCTTATGTGTCCTACCCCATGCTTCACAACCATTTGAAATACCTTCTCAGGTTCTATTAAATCTCACCTTTTTCCATGTCCTTTCAACAGATCCTGCCTGGTACCACTGAATTCATGCTAAGATAACCTCATTTTCTTCATGAACCTGTCTCACCCCAATAATGTTTGCATATTTCCACAAGTGTCTTCCAAACTTCAGTTAGAAGGAAACTTAAGAAACTAAGATGTATATACAGTCAGCTTTCCCTGTCTCCAGACTAATCAATTACAGAAAGAAAATATTTTTCAAAAATTGTATCTTTACTGAATATATGCAAATGTTTTGCTGTTCCTACCCTCTAAATGATATAACAATATTTATATACAACATATGCTGTTGTGCATTTTAAGAAATTTGGAGATGATTTTAAAGCATATGGGAAGATGTACAAAGGTTGTATGCAAATACAACACCATTTTATATAAGAGATATGATCATCTACAAATTTTGGTATCATCAGGGTACTTAAAACCAATCCCACATGTATACTGAGGGATTACTGTCTTCCCCCAAGTCTCCCAAGAGTTTTGCAAACTCTACTGTATTATAGGTGAAGTGGAAAACACCTTCCTGGTCTGCTCTAGAACTCTGTCTTGCATTTCTTCCCCAAGTGGGCACCTCTTTGGGTTTGGAGGCCACACTAAGTAACCATTGTGCCTATTTCAGAGCCACCAACCGTCAGACTGTCCCCCATGTGGGATGAAGATACATCACTGGCTTCATGTTCATCACCGGTATGGTTCTCACATCTGCTGAGTTTTCTCAGCATTCATCAGTGCTGTATATTGTTTCTGAGCTATAGGAAAACTTACATCCTTTATGAAAGAGAAGAGAAGCTGGTCTGTGGAACCCAGCCATGGGGCTTCGGGGCATTAATGAGGAAGTGGAGTCTTCATACCAGGGAAGGCTCCCTAGCTCCTTCTACAAGGCAGATTCAGAACAGCTGTGTCCACAAGGAGATTTGGGGAAATTGTTCATGTAGACTTCATTGTGTTGGTCTCCAAACGCTTGTGCAACCTACACCATTTGCTTTAAATGCAGTACCCATCTCTGAATCCAGATTGAATTGGATTGGTTGCCCATAGCAACCCCACCTTGATATTTTCAGTATTGTCAGTCTGCCTATAGTGAACCCTGGTATAAAGCTTCAATCATCCTTTTTAACACTACGTCCAGTAACTGCCCAAATTTCCTCCCTCCTCCACCAGACGGCAAGTTTCGTGACTATGTGGGCTGTGACTTACATATTGTCTATGGAGTCTATCAGAGTGATTGGCACTGAATAAATGACCAAATGAATGAAGGACCAGATAGAAAGAAACGACCTGGCATTCTCAGACTATCAAAATAAGTAAAATGAAGAAAAAGGAGATAGTAATTTCAAAATGTCAAGAACTGAAAAAGAGGTGATTTGTTTAGGTGTTCTCTGCTAACATTGACCTACAAATAGTCTGCTCCCATATAATTATTGGGGAGCAAAGTCACTTTATGACATTTTCCAGAAGAATGTCTATGAAAATCACTCAACTAAGGGCCAGAGGCCAGGGATTTATTAACAGAAACAGTGTGGGTGAAAAAGTGCTGTTAAATAGTAATATAAGCAGGTTTCATTTTCATAGTAGTTTCAGATTTGGTTTTATAGTTAAAATATTTATAAACATTTATCTATTACATGCTTGTAAGTAGATGTTTGGGAGACTTAGTATCCCCTCCATTTGACTTCCTACAATATGTTATCATTTGTAGCTATTTTTAAATGGTGTTATATTCTGCGTGTGTGTGTTTCTCTCAAACAAAACAAGCAAATGCACAAAAATTTTTTACAAAGATTTAGGTGTATAGTCTGGCTATTAAGCTCTGTTCACTGTGCCTGCTTCCTATATTTCAATCCTGGCTTTCAATCCAGCTTCTTTCCTAATTTCAGATTCTTGTTAATGAGAACACTGGGAAGCAGCAAGTAACAGTTAAGTACTTGCATTCCTGTTCCACATGTGGGAGAAGCTGTGGGCTTCTGTGGATGGGAGTGAACCAGACAGTAGGAGGTCTGTTTGTCTGCTTTTCTGCCTGTCAGATAAAATAAATAAAGTCTTTAACATGAAAATTCTAATGTTCTACAATACAGAAAAGTGATTATACTTCACAAAAATTTATTAAGCACTAGAATAGAAGTTTTGCAATACATGTGTTGAATATATGCAACGGCTCATCAAAGATAGTTCATAGAACACACAAATAATGTAAAAAAAAACACACAGGTTTTAATTTTTTGCATCAAGATAAGCATCTCCTAATTCTGTTTTCCATTGACATTTTGAAGTACTCTCATATGTGCAATTATTATGTCAAAAATATATAGTGAAAGAATATAAATGGCATTATTTGATTAGCTTTAACTGTATCTTATGTCACATATTTTTAGCAAATATTAAAGTTATACTAAAATACAAGTGACTAATGGGTTTTCACTTCCTTTAAGGAAATTTCCTTTCCTCCTGTTAGTTGCTTTGCTCTCGCTGCACTCCTGGCACCCATTCCCAGGGAGGAGCTTCTGAAGTGGCCTCTCCCCAGACTTCTACTTCTGTCTCACGTCCTCAGACCCTTCCAAAGAACTACGGTCTGTTCCATCTGTAAAGCGTGTACTTTGTCACTATCCCATAAGAAGCATTTCCCATCTGGCAGATTTTGGTTGTTGTTGTTGTTGTTGTTGTGCATAGGGCAGATTTGAATCAGAGGGTATTCTCCAGCAACCAAAGACGGTCTTGTTCCTTCTGGCCACTAACTCACGTTGCCTAGACCTCCGAGTGGCCCACACTGCTAGTATGGAGCCCAACTTTTGGCCCGTTACTTCTGCTGTTGCTTGTTTAGTCTCTTCTAGAAAGCCCTAAAATTAAGCTTTTGCTCCACAGATGCTTTTAAACCATTCTCTTCAAGGTTCCTGCAACCTCATTCTCAGAAAGTGCAATGACTTTTCCCATCCTCCTTCCCCTTGACATTGGTCTTGTCAGGAAACACTGATACTGCCCCTAATGTGGTTTGGGAAGACCAAGGTAGGATACAGGTTTAGGTAGATTAACAATCTTCTGGTACTTGTATTGCTTCTGAGAGGGAAGCCGCTTTAATTCCTTCCACAGGCACTTCCACCCAAGGGCCTTTGTAACAACTATCCTTTGTGTTTGCAATATTATGCATTCAGATAACTTCCAGGTTAACCCTCTCATCGCCAACTCACTTTTCTATAGCAATGCACTTTATAGAGCTTCTTGCATCCCAGGCTACAGTTTCTAGCTGGAACTTAATCCATTACTATCCAACTTTCAAGAAGTGCTTACTGCTTTGGTCATGCTTAGAGTTCCCCTTCTATTTTGAAAACAGCTATATTTGAGGGTATCTAAAATGCTATTGAAAAAATGAATTTAAATGATGTCTATTTCGGTGCAAAAAAACCATTTGAAATCTATGCAGTTTTTTTTGTAATAGACATTTTCATTGAATGTTTTGAAGACCTCTTGTGTGTATGGATTTGAAATTTTTGCATCAAAAAGAACTTTTGATTTCATTTCAAGTAATCTCATATATCTTTTATTATTTAAAAAATCCATGATTTTTGTGGATTTCATGTGGAGAGTTTCTCTGTTTGAAGACAGAGAGAGTTGAAATTAGAGGGTTAACTATGCAGCTGATATAGAGGAAGAGCACTGGAGACTGATGAACTAACTGGTACCAGGGCCTGGCGTTGATGCGAAGTTGGAACGAACAGGCAGGATCACGCAGCGGCTGTTGCTTGGTTAGAACAATTACCAGGAGAGGAATTAGTGAATTTGAAGTTGGTCAGTGAAGCCAGCCATAGAATTTGAGGAGGGCTACATCCTGTGGAGCCCGAGGCTGCTGTGTGAGCTTCCGCTTTCACTGAGGGAGACAGGAAGGCATTGGCTAGTTTTGAGCAGAGGAGTAGAATGATCTAGTTTAATATTTAAGAGAACAGCCCTGACTGCTTTGTTAAGAATGCAGCCAGAGGAAAACAATGGAGATGTCAGTGGGGAAATCCAGGTGAGTTAGTCTTGGCTCAGGCAGCAGTATTAATTATGGCAGTGCTGGGAAGAGGTTGGATGATGAATCTGCTTCCGTGGTACGCTAGAAGGATTTCACGGCTGATAGAATGAACAGTGAAAACAGACAGAAACCACACATTATGACCTAAACGTTTGAACTAATAAATCGGATATAAATTGAATATCATTATTACTAGGAGGAGAACAATGTAATGGATTAAAAAAGACCTAATATGTGATGTGAGTGCTTTTAAAAGTACACATTCCACATCATGACCTTACAAGCCTCACACCTTATCAGACAGTCTATGAAGAAAGTTAGTGTGTGCCTTTCTAGCTATTGTTAAAAAAAAAAAAAAAGGTTACACTATGGGTTACTTTGAAAGTGATTTTTTTTTTTGCAAGTTACATCGAAAATGATTTTTTTGGTAGGGGCATAGTTATTGTATACAGCTGTGGGTATCCTAGATCAGTCACCTTCTGTCACTCAAATAAGAAATAGTTTGTAGGTCTGGTGCAAAAACCTAGTGGTTAAATCCTCTGCCTTTCATCCACAGGGATCCCATATGGGCACCAGTACATATCTCATCTGCTCCACTTTCCAACCAGCTCCCTGCTTGTGGAGGGAGGCAGTGGAGGATGGCCCAAAGCCTGCAGTCACCTGACAGACCCAGAGGAAGCCCTTGGCTCCTGGTGTCAGATTGGCTCAGCTCTGACAGTTGTGGCTACTTGGGGAGTAAACCAGCGGATGGAAGATCTTTCTCTGCGTCCTTTTCTTTGTATATCTTCCTTTCCAATAAAAAATAAAACAAAAATTTGTATAAGCAGGACTACAGTCTGCTTGGAGTCTTACTATATGTGTCAGGTGAGTTCCTATTTTTAAAAATTAATTTTATTTTTGATGATTTTTACATAGTGTGAAGGGTCAAGGGCTAGAGGAAGGTGGGTGAGACCATTATTTCCACATTCTCTTTTTTCTTTCCCGTTTCTGGGGGAAGGGGGAAGATAAGGGGAGAAGCCACACCCAGCCTCCCAACCATCCCAGAGTCCCCAGTGTGGGGCATGCTCCGAGGGTCCTGCTCAAGTGGTGTTGATAGTTTGACAGTTCTGTGATGCTGTCAATCTTGCCACCCTAATCACGATGAAATTTCTCCAGAATCCACTGGCTGACATAGTCCACTTTAGAGTCTCCATTTGCCCAGGTATTCACTCCCTACACAAGGCTAGGGTAGTTGATCAATTTGTTCTGTCCTCTGTCCTCTCTTATGGGTACCAGGTGTCTTCTGTAGGCTCCAATACACTGCCATATCCTGCATGTGCATCTGATGCTGCCCACTGCTCTGTCTAAGCCACTAAAGATGCCCAGCTCTGTCTCATGCACTCCACAGTAGACCATGGAACCTGCAATTCCATGGTTGGAGTTCTGAGTCCAGCAGATCAATTGGGGGAACTCCCAAAGAAACCTCACCTGAGCTGATCCCAGACCCAGTTGTTATGTGTGCTTGCCAATACAGACTTGGCACAGTTTGTTGCCTGCACATACACTGGTAGTTGTGATTGCTGGGTCAGTTCTACTCCAGTCCTGTCTTATGCACAAACCAATGGGTGTTGGAGCCCAGCCTGGGCCTGGCCACCACACACTCAGCCTTAATGTAAACCAGTGGGAGCTGCAGCCTAGTTGGAGCAACCCAAAATAACCTCCACGAGGCCTGCCCCCTGCCCTGGTTCCTATGCTTGCCAGTATGTACAGGAAACTGGTCCAGTCTGTCCCACATCCCATTCAGCTCTCATACGTGTCAAGAGCCATTGAAGCCTAGCTCAACCCAACCAGCCTCATTATCCAATCCACGCTGATGCCAGTGGGTGCCACTCTCTGTCTAGCCATGCCTGCCCTTAGTCATGGTTCTCATGCTCATCAGTGGGAGTGGCAATCCAAGAGTGAGGTGCCCACTGTTTCCCTACTGGGCCCACTCCCACTCCCAGCTCTCGCACTCTCCAGGTGGTTCTGCAGCTTAGCTTGACACAATTTGCCCCCATCCCGTGCCAGTATCTGCCAGCTGATACTGCAGCAAAGCCCAACCAACCCACACCCACTCTGACTTATGCATGTATCAGTAGGTACAATCAACCCAGCCTGGCTTTCCTCTGATCCAGCTCACATGCAGGTCAACAGGTGTTGTAGCCCTGCCCAGCCTGTTCTGCCCCCATCCCAGCTCTCCTGCTCAGCAGTGGAAATAGTGGCCTAGCAGGGGAGCCCCACACTGCTCCCCTCGGATCTAATGTGTGCTGGTTGGGCACTGCAGCCCAGTCTGGCATGGCCTGCCTCATCTCAGCATTTGCATTGGGTACTATAGCTTGGCCTGGCTGAGTCTACTCCCAATTCCAGTTCCACCATGCTGGTGGAAGCTGCAGTCTAGGTCAGCCCAACCCAACTGACCTCCAGTCCTGGCTCTAACATGAACTGATTGGTATTGCAGCTCGACTCGGTATGACCCACCCCCATTCTGTGCTCAGATTTGCCAGCAGATGATATGAACTAGTCTAGCCTGGCTCTTCCCGACATGAGCCATACATATGCTAGCTAGCAGGTGCCATCACCTGGCCTTGTCTGGGCTACTCCCTGTCTTGGTTTTTGTGTTCACCTGCAGGGACTGTGTCCCAACAGAGGAGTTCCCCAATCTCCTCAAACAGAACCTCTCCCAGTGCCAGATCTGGCTCACACTGGTGGGTCCTTGAGCAAGCCCAACTTAGTCCATCTCCTGTCCTAGCAGGAACAGTGGGCTTTCCTGACAGGCCCATACCCATTCCAGCTCTTACTGTTGAGTTCTACAGCCCAGCTAAGCTTGGTCCACACCTAGACACAGCTCACACATGGCTTGACAGGAACAGAGACCTAGCCCATTCTGTCCTATACCCAACCTGGTTCTCACGAGCACCAGTGGGTGTTGGAGTCTAGCCCAGTCTGGCACGTCCCAGACCCAGTCCACACCATGCCGAGGGACACTGCAGGCATGTCCAGACCAGATGGCAGCCCCCACTCTGGACCTCTTGCTCACCAGTAGAAACCACAACCCAGCCAAGGTGTCCCCTTAGCTCCCCAACCAGGTCTATTCACATCCACAGATCTTGTGTGTGCCAGTTGTTGCTCAGACCCAGTTTGGCATAGTCCCTCACCTGTCTTGGTTTCTGCTTTTGGATGCTGCATCCTGGCCTGACCTGTCTGGCTCCCAGTCCCAACTCTCGCTGATGGGTATACAACCTGGACCTGCTCAGTCTGCTGTCTTCCAAAACTAACCCACACACTTGCCAATGGATGGAGCTACCTTGCCCAACTTGCCCAACACCCAGGCATGGAACACGTGCTCACCAGCAGGAGCTATGACCCACTATGTGTATTTCCTAAGTTGCCCCACTTGGCCCACTCCCAGACCCAGATCTCACGCATGCCAGTGGGTACTAGGCCCTACCTGGCATAGCCTGCCCCTCTGTCCTGGCCTTTGTATGAGTTGGTGGATGTTGCAGCCTAGGCAACCCCACACTCTGTTTAAGGTGTGGATGCAAGTGCTGCAGCCCGGACCTACCCAGCCTGTTCCCAGCCCCAGAACCCATTAGTATTGGCAGGTTCCATGGCCACACCTAGCTCTTCCCATCCCCACCCCAACTCAAGCTAACCAGCAAGACTTGTGTTTCCACAGGGTTGGGTCCACATATCCCCCACAGAATCTACCTCTGGGCCTAGTTCTCTTATGTGCTGGTTAGTGTGATGGCCCGCCCTAATGTGACCCATCCCCTATTCCGACACTTTAGTCAGGTACTGGGATCTAATCCTGCCAGACAGGTCCCCAGCCCTAGCTTTTGTGTGAGCTGGCATGTGGTGGTCAGCAATGTTCCATGCTAATAAGCCCAACTCAAGATTCTCATATGGGCTGGTCATCTGTCTGACCTGTAAAGGTCTTCCAGTCTCCCCTCCAAACCACCAGGTCTCAGTCCCCTGGCTTACCTGTAAGTCAGTGGTCTTATCGTTGGGAGTCCTTCAGTAGTCATTCCTCACCTACACATATGGTGGCCTTATCCATTGATGTTCCTCAGCAGTAATTCCTCACCTGTTCTACAGTGGCAATGTCCATGGAAGTCCCCCGGAAGCCACCTATTACCTGGACACAAACTATCAGGTGCCTACCTGTCCCCACCAGTGCCAACCACCAGACCCTCCCATAGGCCCACACCTCCAAGTCTCCAGAGCTCACCGCCGGGTGGCCAGAGGGCTTCACCCAGCACCATTGACAGAGTGGCCACCCAACCCAAATGGCACCAGCTGCATTCAAGCAGCTGGCACCTTGGAATTCCCAGGTCGAGAGGCTAGGCTGCACTCCGTCCCTGAAAGTGACTGGTGGGGTGCCCAGCTCGACCCAAGATGGTGCCAGCTGCATTCAAGCAGCTCAGGTAAGTTTCTTAGCTAATACCTGCATTTTTCTAGGAAGGTGTTCTGGAATTTCCATGTCTTACCAGAAAGCTTGAGGAGAAGGTAGCTTCCCTATCTTGATATGTAGCAAGAAGCTACAAATGACTGGGACCCACTGGGTTCCTTTAAAAGCAATGAGACTAGCACTTGCACATCAATAAATATGTGATTGCCCCAGGAGAGATGTGCCTACCTACAGATATCAGCTCAGAAAGGTGATGAGAGGGGCACGGTGCTAGAACTCAGATTTTCCAACACATTAGTTCAGACTTGTGATTGGTTGTGTTGCTGATGGAGCTGCTCAGACTGTCTCCTGACAGCCAGACTTTGGGGCAGAAGGGCTGAACCAAGGCCCTCCCTCGGGTTTCTGACTCTCCTGTGAGGCAGGGTTAGCACAGCAGGCAGCCTGATGTGACCTCAGGCAATAGGATTACTCTGTATACTAGGGCAGCCAACCCTCTCTAACAACAAACATTTTGTCCTATAGAGTGATGGCTGTTGAGCAAGATGGACACAGTTCTTTTTCTGACACTTTCCACTGCTCCTCTGGCTGAGCTCTTGAAGCTTTGCAAGATGGAAGGTCAATTGTGCCAATTACTTGAAAGAATTATCCCTACTCCCTTTGCTTCTGGAATTTCAAAAACCAAGGCCATTAATTCTTTAAGCTTCAAAATGTATGTCTTTAATTAGATTTATGAGAGGTAGCTACTGTAAAAAAAAAAAAAACCCAGACAAATAAGATCAGCTAGCTATGGGTCCAACCTCATGCTCTGATAAAAATGTGGCCGTGATACACCTGGCATAACTAGTTCAAGTTTAGGAACTCTTATGTATCTCTTTAACTACCATTTGACACTGCTTCCCACCCCTGTAGGTGCCTGTCACTTCTGGAACTAGGCCTGTGCTAAGTCTACCCAGTCCTGCTTGCAGATCCTGTTGGGGTATAAGAAGAGGTGGAATATGATTAAGTCCCGTCTCTGCTTTGGACCCTGCTTAGACGAATCACTGTCCTTGTCTACCCTCCCATCGTGGAGCTCTGGAGGTCCTCACTCGCTCTCAGCCAGACCTCTCCACTTAAGAGGTACCATTTTCAGCTTTCCTTTTTCTCACTTAGGGACCATTTTTTCAGTGCCCTGTGTTGAGCATTTCTCAATGTGGGATAGCCCACACTCATGTATTGAATGTGTACTTACCCTCTCACTGGTGGATAAACATTGTTCTTATTTTCACATGATACCAGTCTCTACCATTTTGATATCCTCAGGAACCAATAAACTGTATTTTATTTTTTGGCAGGCCAGATTTACAGAGAGAAGGAGAGACAGAGAAAGATCTTCCATCCACTTGTTCACGCCCCTAATGGATCTGAGACAATCCAAAGTTAGGAGCCAGGAGCTTCTAGGTTTCCCACACCAGCGCAGGGTACCAAGGCTTTGGGACAGCCTCTACTGCTTTCCCAGGCCACAGAGAGCTGATGAGAAGTAGAGTGTCCATGACATAAACCATCACCCATATGGCATTCCAGTGCTTGCAGTTCTCCAGTATATCACCCTCTCTATCTGTAATACAAGCAGCCATTTCTTCTCATGTTTTGTGCATATAGATGAAAAAGATATCTTAAGCTCTCTACAAAATTACAATAAGGAAACATGGAAAGAAGCATGGATGGAATACCCTGGGAGGAATTGTTACTTTTAAACAGTTATTCTAGTTGAGTTGTTAAAGCACTGCAAATCCCATATTTTTTTTTTATCTGTAAAATATAAAATGGTAAGAGTCATGGTAAGACAGTGCTGGGTAAGATATATAAAGCCCTGGCTGGGGCACTCCCTCCTAAGTACCAGCTGTTGCTGCCAAGGCATTGAGTATGGTGCTTAGCACAGAGAAGATGCTGAGACAATTGTAGCTCCTTCTGCTGAATGCACCCAGTACAGAGTGGAGCACACTTCACAAGCTGGTAGCATTAGCACTCTGTGGTACCCATGTCTTTTAAAATGGGAATAATTATAGTAGTATGGTCATCTCACATAGACATTAAGTTAAAACATTGACAGCCTGTTTCCTAGAGCACCTGGGATTCTTGTGGAATTCCCACCTTCTGGTGTCATTTCTGAGTTCCATTTCAGGCGTTGTGGACACTGCAGAGCTTCTGCTGCCTGTCCGGATACCCTGAGCATGGATATGCCCAGCCCCCCACTTGCCACTCAGATATCCAGGAAGCCTCATCCATCAATATGATCTTTCTCCCAACTGTCCTAAAATTCTTCTTCAGAATCGAAGGATTCCAAAGTAAAACAATAATGGATTCAGTTATCATCAGTGTAATGAGTGGCGCTGTACGTCTTATTTGACGCTGCGTTCCCTGGTTTCACATTCTGGAGGCCTCAGAATCCCCATGCAGCTTGATCACTGGCTCAGGAGTGACAGGGGACAGCTCAGAGTCTCGCCAGTTTCTCCATTCTCTCCTTTTCTCTTTGTGAAGGAATTCTTGTTTCACTTCACAGAAGCACAATGATAAGCAAATATCCTTTTGTTTCCAGTAAGGCATGGGCAATGAAGTGTGAGTGAAAGTCAGTTGGAAGGATGCCTAGGACAGGCAACGGGCGGGAACATTAGCTACTATTTTACCCACCTCCTGCCTTCGCACTGAAAGTTCAGTGGTCCTCTTGGGACATGGTGGGACAACAGAGAGGAGCTGCATGACACCGCATGAGTGCTGAGCCCCTTCTTCTCCCTGGATATCTCCCTTTAAAATAATCTTCCATTTTCTTTAATCCATTTATTGGAGTTTTCATTATAAATATCCAAATCTGCTCTTGATTCAAGTTCCTTTTAACCCTGGTGGAGTCTATGTTTGAAACACATTGGTTTTTAAAAAAATTTTTATTTGCTTATTTACTAATTTTTATAAACTTACTGACTATTCTATTATCAAATAATTAGCCAAAAAATAGGACTCAGTAAAAAGTTTAAGAGATCCACAAAATTAACAAAATTGATATTGATGTTCACAGTTACAGTGTTTATTTTTCTTTTTCAGTGATGCAGGCTTCATTTTTAGAAAAATTGCTAGTATTTTATTTTTGATGATGTCTACATAGTTGAAAAGGATACATACCCATGTGGACCACTGATTAGGGTGGGAAGGGTTGAGGAATAGGAGAAAGTGGGTGAGACCATTGTTTCTAAATTTTCTTTTTCTTCTCCTCTATCTGGGAAAGAAAAAGGGAAACCACACCCAGTATCCAAGCCACATTAGTATCTGGGAATGAGGAACAGCCACCTGACATCATCTCATGTCCGTGATGTTGAACATGCCCTCAGGTTCTGATAGTTCTAGAACAGTGTTGATTTTGTTGCTCTGAGGATGAGGAAATCCTTCCAAAGTCCATTGGCTGACATTGTCTATCTTAGAGTCTCCATTCACCCAGATACTTGCTGTCAACACTTGGCTGGGAGAGTTGTCTAATTTGTTCTGCCCTCCATCCTCTGCTATGGTACTTGATGTCCTCTGCAGGTCCCAATGAAGTGCCATATCCCCTGTGTGCAATTGGGCATGCCATCCACTATACCATCTTCAGCAACTGAGGAGGCCAGTTCTGACACATGCACTCCATAGTCAGACCACAGATCCTGCGATCTTCCCCATGGCCGGAGTTCTGAGTCCAGCGGTTCAGCTGAGGGGGTTCTCCAAAGCAACCTCATCAGAGGTGACCCCAGACCTGACTCATATGTGTGCTAGCTAGTACAGGTCTGGCTCAGTCCATCACCCACATCAGCCTACACACACACTGGTGGTTACAGTTGCTGGGTCAGTTCTGCCTCCAGTCAAATCTCTTATACAAACGAATGGATGCTTTGGTCCAGCCCAACCCTGCCCACCATACACTCGGCCATCATCTACACCAGTGGAAACTGCAGCCCAATTGAAATAACCCCCAGTAACTCCCACCAGGCCCATCTGCAGCCATGGCTCCTGTACATGACAGTGTGTGTAGCAGATTGGACAAGTCTGTCCCAATCTCATTCTGCTTTTGTACATGCCAGTAGGTGCTGCAGCCTAGCTCCACACAACGCACCCTACTATCCATCCCACACTTATGCTGGTGGGTGCAACCACCTGTCTAGCCAGATCCACCCCCAGCCCTGGTTCTCATGCTTATTGGTGGGAATTGAAGCTCATCAAAGAGGTGTCCACAGTTTCCCTACTAGGCCTACTCCCAGCCCTGGATCTTACATTTTCTGGGTGTTTCTGCAGTCTAACTTGAAAGGACTTGTTCCCATTCCCAGCACGTGCCAGCGATTGTTGTGGTAAACCCAGATCAGCCTATACTTACTCTGGCTCATGCATGTATCAGTGGATACAGTCACTAAACCCAGCCTGGCTCTCCCCCTCAACCAGCTCACATGCAGGGTATAAATGCAGGTGTATATATGCAGGTGTAACCCTGCCTGGCTTGGTCTGCCCCTGCTCCCAGCTCTCACACTCACCAGCAGGAGCAATGGCCCAGCAGGGGAGTCCTCACTGCTCTACCCCATCTGGCTCATCTTCCCACTCCTTTTCCCCCAACTTGGTCTTGTACATGTGCTGCTGGGTGCTGGGGCCGAGTATGGCATGGCCTGCCTTAACTCAGCATTTGCCAGTGGATGCTGCAGTCTAGCCCAGCCCAGCCAGCCCCCACTTCAGGCCCTAATGTGAACTGGCTGGTGTTGTGACTAAACCCGGCCTGTCTTACACTTCGTTTTAGTTCTTATCTGCCAGCAGGTATTTGGACTAGCCCAACCTGGCCTGCCCCTCAGACCTGAACCACACATATCCCAGCAGGTACTGTATCCTAGCTTAGTCTGGCCTGCAACCAGTCTTGATTTTTGCGCTCACCTTCAGAGACCGTGTCCTCACAGAGGAGTTCCCAAAACTCCTCTGCTAGGTCTCCTCTAAGCGGCCAATCTTGTGCACACTTGTGGACTTAGTCCAGTCAGCCCAGCCTGACTTAGTCCACATCCTGTCCTGGCAGGAACAGCAACCTTGCCCAAATAACCCACACCCATTTTGGCTCTTACTGTTGGGTGCTATAGCTCAGCGATACTTGGCCTACTCCAGACCCAGCTCTCCTGTAGTTCAGTGGGTGCCAAGACCTAACCTAGCCCATCCTGTACCCACTTGGCTCTTGTGACACCAACAGGTGCTGGAGTATAGCCCAGAGTGATCTCACCCCACCAACCGAGTCCACATTCATGCCAAGGTATACTGCAGCCATGTCTAACCCATTTCACCACCCTCATTCTGGCTCTTGTGTTCACCAATAGGAATTGCAGCCCAGCCGGCATATCCCCTAAGCTCTCCAACCAGACCTGTCCTCAGCCATAGATCTTGTGTGTGCCAGCATTGTTCTGATCAGCTTGGCATAATCCATTCGCAATTTGGCCTCTGCCGTTGATGCAGCCTGGCCTGGCCTGGTCCAGCCTTCCCGCAGTCCCAACTCTTGCTGGTAGGTGCTTCAACCTAACACTGCCCAGTCTGCCCCCCATCCCTGGCTTTCATAAAAATCAGTAGGTGTAATAGCCTAGCCCAGCATGGCCCACACTCCATCCTGGTTCTTATGCATGCCAGTGTGCTAAAGTTTGGCCCAGCCCTCCAGAACCAGCTCTCACACTTCCTGACAAGTGGAGCTGCCTTGCCCATCCTGACCAATGCCCAGGCAATCCTTAGGTTAAGGCATACTAGCACCTGGATTCTCAGGCCGCATCTAGTTCTTGGTTGCCTCACCCTTATCTGTTTAAGGGCTGGTAACACAAGTCTATCACTTGCAGTAAAACTCCTGGCAAGTGCCTAGTGCATAGGAGATGCCCAGTCAGTATCAGGTAGCTGAACACATAATCAATAAATACACTCTAATTCTTACTGAAGTGCTTTCAAGCTTCTGCGTCCTCACACATGTGATTGCTTCCACTCAGAGGGCCTGCCTCTTCTTCAGCTGAGTAAAGTTCAACTCAGAATTACAAACAGCGCATTACATTGACCCTCCCCTCAGTGAAAAATTGGTTATTTCTACCACTATATTCTTTCTATTAAGTTATAAATGTTGCACTGTTTTTAATATTACACCTGGGTCTGGTGCTCAATGGCTAAATCCTCACCTTGCACATGCTGAGATCCCATATGAATTCTGGTCTGTGCCCCAGCTGCTCTACTTCCCATCCAGCTCCCTGATTGTGGCCTGGAAAAGCAGTAGGGGAGGGTCCAAAGCCTTGGGACCCTATACCCGTGTGGGAGACCCAAAAGAAGCTCCTTACTCCTGGTTTTGGATCAGCATAGCTCTGGCCATTGCAGCCTGTTGGGGAGTGAACCAGTGGATGGAAGATCTTTCTGTCTTTCCTTCTCTCTGTAAATCTGATCTGCCTTTCCAATAAAAATAAATATTTTAAAAAATATAATAACCTTTGTTGTATACTAATTGCACAAGTGTTTGTCTTCACTAGTTGGGGAAAAAAGCAGAAAAATGTCAAACATACTCTGAGTACCTGGTACTCTGTTTCTTTATGTGGCCTACGTAGCTCACTCCACATTGCTGGGTTGAGCAATGTGAAATCATGAAAGCTACCCAATTCAATAATTGTTCTTTATGCTTATAGATGGCTAACTTTAATTCATCTGCAGCCTTTTTTTTAACAAGTGAAAAGTCTTGGTTTGGATTTACCTCGTTCCCCTCAAAAAACAAGAGCGTGGCAACTTTATTTTACTACACAAAAATCAATTCAGCTAAATGTTTTTTCTGTTAATTAAGCAAAATATGGAGTGAAATATTTTTTAGTTAGTTGTGTACCAAACATAAATCACATGGTGACATAAACAGAGTGTTAACAGAAGCCAGCCAATGGCCCCATCGATATATTGAGTGGTAAAAGGAGAAACTTGAACGTGGATCAGCTACGGAGAAGAAAGGTAGAACTGTGCACTCCAAAGTGCTTCAGTGTCTTAGATGGCAGAGGAGAGGATGTCTCTGAATGCAGAAAGGAGATGGAAGTGGCACAAAGATTAATGGTCCCTTTTTCGCTGTTTTAAAGCCTTCGAAGGGGCTGGTTAGAGACCCTGGATCATAACCTATGCTGCCTTCGAAAGTGTGGTTCCTCCATGATCATTCTCTGGGAGTATGACTAGCTATTTTCAGAATTTTTAGAAAGATTTATTTATTTTTGTTGGAAAGGCACATTTACAGAAAAAAGGAGATACAGAGAGAAAGACCTTCTACCCACTGGTTCACTCCCCGAAAGTGGCCACAACAACTGACGATAAGCAGATCCAAAGCCAGGAGCCAGGAGCCAGGAGCCTCCTCCAGGTTCCCAAGACTTTGGGCTGTCCTCTGCTGCTTTTCCAGGCCACAACCAGGGAGCTAAAAGGGAAGTGTAGCAGCTGGGATACAAACTGGCCCCCATACCGGATCCCAGTGCTTGCAAGTTAAGAACTTTAGCCACTAGACTATGTGTGTGACTAGCTAACTGGCTGATTTGGAAAAGCAGAGAGAAACAGAGATCTTCCAACACTGGTTCACTCATGAAATGCCTGTAACAACCAAGGCTGGTGCAGGCTGAATCCAGATGTCAGGAAGGCCAGTGGGGTCTCCCCCAGGAATGGCATGGAAACTGCAAAATGACATTGATGCTGCCCAGAGAAAGGTGAGACAATTAAATGCATTAGTAGAATTGTTAGCAAGTCCTCCTAGCGCTGTTCTTCCATGGATCATGGTTCCAACACCTGATGTCTCCCAGGTATTAACAGGATGCTGGAAGGAAAGAGTCTGGACCTGAAACTAGGTAGCCTGATATTGGATGCAGGCATCCCAAAGGGCAGCTTAGTCAGTGGCTGAAGAACGAGGGCATATCATGGGATGCATCATGGTAATTGATGTTTCCTACCAGTTTAAATGAGATATCAACACTTGCATTCCATATGTTTAACATCACCTTGGATGTGGGCAAAATTTTAAAAAATCATTTATTCATTCAGCAAGCATTTTTAGAAAACCTGCTGTGTGTTAAGCAGTGCGCTCAGCATAAGGCCTAGGGGGAAAAAGAAGCTTAGCTCCAGCTTTTAAGGAACTCTCAGTCTGGAGGGGAAAATGAAATAAGAGATAAAATGAGTAATTGCAGTTACAGCAAACCCAACTTTCCAACACTTCATTCCTGAACAGATTTATTCCCGCTAACGCCCCACTCAGTATTCCAAAGCAATGCAACATCTTAACCAGAACCTTCAGGAAGAAAGAAGTCCAGATATTTGCTTTAAAAATCATTTTACTTTCACCATGGACACACATTATGATTCTAGAGAGAGAACAGAGGAGAAGGGGAGGGGAGGGAATTTGGGGAGGGGGAAGGGAGAACCCACCAACAACTAAATTGTATCAAAAAACAATAAAAATTGCAAATTAAAAAATCATTTTACAAATAACTGCATGATTTGTGCATCTAATGTGTCCTGATCAAATCAGGGTAATCAATGTTTTTCATTCTTGCTGTTATTTTATGTTTGGAGCCTTGGAGCTCCTTTTGCTTATTTACTTACACAGTTAACAACAAATTGTTGTGAACACCATCAAACTTAGGAACTTATTCCTTCAATCTAGAGGTGCTTGTTATCAAACTCTATCCATGACCCCCAACTACTGGCAGACACTGGTAATCAGTATTCTGTGTTAAGATTTGTTTCCTGTTGTTTAGCTTCCACATAAGATAGAGAACATGGTGTATCTATTTGTTTTCTTAAGGACTTAGGCATAAGAGTCAGAAAGACCTTGTATCCAGTTCCAGCTTTGCCACTCATGAGTTTCTCGTGAGTTGCAACTGACTGACCAGCGTTTACATCCCGTAAGTTTTACTTTTCTGTGTTTCTCAGCTTTAATGACGTGTCCTAATGGGAAACCTGCCTTCCAGAGATCTGAATCCATCTGTAACCAGTAGGAAGTCTGTAGCAAGGGGATTGAGGGAACGAAGGCTGAGGATAGTTAGAAAGCATGGGGAAATCACCCTAGTCTGTGATCTGGGGAATGTATCCCAGCTGTGAATGCTGGGATCTTCTGGCATCAGGAGTTCACATTGGCAAGCTGCCTCAGGAAGCAGGGAGAACACGTTTTTTGACATTTGGGGACTAGAGGCTTAGCCTCATAGAAACCATCATAAGCTTGGACTGGGCCATAGGAAAGTAAAGAGGACTCTGGCCAGGTTCACCAACTCCAGTGCATTAGGGAGATGAGCCCATGCACAAATTTGCAGTGTTGTGTCAGCATAGAACTTCCTACATGGTCATGTACAGTTTCATGCCTACAAAATAGACTGTTGATAAAACTGCTCACCTTAAGATGTTTGTGGTAAAAATGAGAAAAGATATTGCATTCAAATATATGTGTACATGTAAACTTATACAAGCAATTTGTGAATTATATAGTACTATAGGAGCATTTTATTTCAGAATCATTGCAGTCTAGCGTAGGCTGTCGGAGAAATATCATGTGAGCAATAGTTCTGCTCATCCTCCAGTAAGTAGTTGAACTCAGTGTTAAGACACACAGTGGATCCATGACAAATATTTGCTAAAATACATATAATCAGACTAGCAAACCTTTTGAAGTCTCCTCATTTCTGTTAATCCCATTTTTGCACAGCTCTTGCCTCTGGAGAGCTATTCTTGGCTGAGAAAAAAAAAGTTATATGGGAAACCTTTTGGTTTTCTCCATGCATGAATGGGTGGCTTGCCTCCTGGTTTCAGTGACAGCAGCAAGGATACCCAGACTGAATTTGACCAGGGACACTGCGGTTTGCTGCTGTAAAGTTCAGCAGAGATTAGATTATCTGGAGATCCATGACAGTGAGAAGCTGATTACCAGGACACTGCATGTCTCACTCACATTGGATCCTGAAAAGAGCAGTCATCTAAAATCACAGTGTTGTCCCCCCTTGAATTGGTTACATAAGTAATCTCAACACAGATATAACGAATAGTTCATATGGCTGGCTCAGTTTTCTGGAAACACATCAGAAGTCTTCCTTTAAAATAAGCTTTGCCCTCTACAGTGTTAGCATGTGAGCATAAAAATCAGTTTATTTTGACTTCAGGGTTAATAGTTCTATAGGGAGAAAAGTGCTTTCACTTAGTACTAATCACTAAATATTTCAGTCAAATTCTGAGTATTTTCTCTAAAATATTTAAAGTTATGAATAGTAAGATTGATTTATGGCCCATGCTATCATACTTCCCATATGGAATTTGTGGCTGCTTTCTGTCATTTTTTGAAAGTCAAAGCTTTTTTGACCTACTGAATTTTGCTTCAATAAATGGGAGATTCTCTTTAAGGATACATCTTCATGGATGCCCAAGAAAAAGTGACAACTTAGTCTCAGGAAGCGGAGATAGGTTTTATTCAATTGAGCCTTACCGGAGGAAGCCTAGAGAATCCATCGGTATTGCAGGAAGCTTGGGAGACTGTTGTTTCATTCTGCCTCCTTTTCATCTTGGCTCTCTTATTCTTCCACGTGCTTGTCATGGAGACCTGCAATTCACTTGCCTTCAGTTTCCTTACAGACCCCCTGCTCGTCTGACGAGTCTGATTAGCAGGCATTTTCTTTTATCCCGTAGGACACTGGTTACCTTATTTTGCAGTTGGTGCACAGTGAATCATTCCTCTTCGCTGAAAATACAGATGTGGTGGTTGGAATATGTCAAGCAAACTCAGTTATATAATCAGAACATGGCTACTCAAGGGCTGACTTTTCAGGAGGGACCATGTATAGGTTTAAGAAATCTCAGTGGAATTGAGTGCCACATGTCTGATGTGGTAACTTATCATTTTATGGATTTTTTTTCTCCTTTCCTTGTTTTAACTTTCTGTATTTCTCATTAATGCTTTCTGGAATCACCTCCAAGATCAACAATCTATAATAAAGTCTTTACCTCAGGTTCTGCCTTTGGAAGAAGCCAAACATAAATGACTATAAGCATGCGGATAGTCTACATTTCATACACTGCCTTCCTTCAGATTCTCCCTGAATGATTCACGAAACTGCAGAGTCTCAGTGTTCCTAGCATGAATCATGGCCCTTGGATGCAAGATCCAAAGATCTCCTTTTGTAAAAAGATCATAATACGACATCACAACCAACCAACATTTTAAAAATGAATTAGTTCTATGGTTTGATATCAGCAAAGCAGCCATAGTTTATAGATTATAATGTCTGAGAATGTGTTCTTGAGCAAAAAATACAGGTTAGCTATTATAAATAGTTGTAAACCTACAACTTTTCCTTTCTTTTCTTAGGGGCTTATTACCACCAAAAAATAGAAGATAAAAATCTTAAATAGTGCTATTTAGAAAAAAATATAGGGAAATGTTAGACATCCATGCAACTCAGGGGCCTCTGACTCAATTTCCTCTTGATTTTCAAGATATCACTCAAACACTATCTTGCACTACCCATGACTCTAGGAGCCAAAATTAAATATTCCCGTCTAGATTCTACCAGACCTCTATGCTTGAAAATACAGTCTTGACATTAGCATTTGTTACCTATTT
Source organism: Ochotona princeps (assembly GCF_030435755.1). Classification (NCBI taxonomy): domain Eukaryota; kingdom Metazoa; phylum Chordata; class Mammalia; order Lagomorpha; family Ochotonidae; genus Ochotona; species Ochotona princeps. The sequence continues at coordinate 90,703,968 of NC_080835.1, forward strand.
GTAATATTCAGTAAGATGAGTCTACTTTAGTATGAACTATGTGAGGATAGATTTCTTGTTATTTTTAAAATTTATCTTGGAAACTTCAGTTCCTGGCATATGGAAGATGCACAACAAATATTAAATACATGGGTATTGAGAATAGAAATCCAGACCAACTGGTCCCAAATTCTTGGGATTTCTATCACATTTAGCATAAAACACAAACCCCTTAATGTGATTTACAAGTTCTACATGAGAAGGTCTTTGGCTTAGCGTGTAGCAACTGGAAAGTCACTTCTGCATTTACTACAAGAAAAACTGGTTAGTCTACAGAATCATGAATTCTTTTAAAGTCACCAAATCAGAAGTCAAGGAGCAAACAACTTTCCTGAAATCTAAGCTAAGGTGGATGTCTCTGTGGAAACGCGGGACTTGGGTCTTGATTACCTTCTGCAGATGCTGAATGTCACACTAGCTAGTTAGGAGAATCTAGCATGTTTAAATTCCAACAAATTGCTAAAGGTCAATTATGGCCAACATGTGATGATAGATCCTTTAGCACCTACAGATAGAAAGGAAATCTGTACTCATTTGTAGAATTTTTCCCATAATTCTTATTGAGTACTCCTGTTAGACATGCATCTATGCAAAACACTCAAAATCTTTCTTGTGAAGGTTTGGGGAAGGGAAATGGTAGTCACTGCTCCTTCTTAGGACGTGGGTTCCTAGTTGTTCAGTATCAGCAAAAGCCTTGAAACTAAGGTAAGGGACCAGAAAAAAAATCTGCAGGGGCAGAAAAGGATTTTGATTTCTGACATTTGAGATTGAAGGTCACATCACTGAGACACAGAAATACAGTACTAACCTAACATTGAGGATCCGAATGCAGAGAATAGCTTCACTCTGGTCCCCAAATCCAGCTAGGAAGCTCTGAGGGACAAGTAAAGCAGCCTACTGAGGGCAGGGTGTGGAGCAAGGGCATAGAGAATCGCTGCCCCTCCCAGGAGCAGCAGGTACAGGGAAAGGATCAAGGTACAAACACATACAGGACATTGAGAGAAATCCTCCAGAAACACTTGGTTGACCCTAAAACGTGAAGTAATGCAATTAGAATTCAAAGTCTGTCATGCTCTAAACATAGCAACAACAAAGCTCAAACCCCAGCTCAATCCTCGAAGAAAATTATCTCTATTTCCAGGGACACTATTTATCAGATGCTCTACTGTGCTACAGAATATGCCTGGCTGTCAACCACAAACTATAATTACATGAAAATACAGGAAACATGTGCACTCAAGGGATGAGACAAAGCTATCAGTAAAACTAGACTTAGATGTGTTCCAGCTATTCAACTTACTAAATAGGGAAATAGGATAAAATATACTCATTTGATAAAAGATATAGAATGAAATGTAGAAAAATTGCATGAACAAATAGTAAATACTAACTGAGAAATGGAAACTGTAGGAGTAACTCCTTTGGTAATACTGAAATCACAAGCTTGATAACAGACATAGAAAATGAATTCTGTGGGCTCATCTGTAGATTGAACAACAATAAAAAAAAACAGTGAATGTGATCATGAAAATTTAGCAAACAAAACAAACAGGAAAGACGTTTTAGAAAAAGTTCCAAATCCATAGTTCAGTGTCAAGTATTTCATGTACCTGGAATTGTAGAAGTCTCTTCACACACACACACACACACACAAACACACACACACACAGTCTACTTAAAACATGGCTGAAATGGCTTCTTCAATCTCAAAGCAGAATTCAAATAAAAAACTATTAACAATAACGAAGAGTATTACGTAATACTAGAAAGGATCAATTCATCAAAAAATAACAATGCTAAACATGTTTATGTTTAACAATTTCTAGCAATATGAAAAAGCAAACATCCATAATTACAGTTGGAGTATTCTTTTCACAATACTTGCTAGTGCAAGTAGGCAGAAAATTAATAATGTTAGGAAACCTGAACAACTCTGTCAAGTAAGTACCTGGAAAGATGCTCAACATCATGAGTCAATAGAAAATTGGAAATTAAAACTGTATCAAAGATTAGTACTCACCTATTAGAATGCCTAGGATTTAAAATATATATATATGTGCCCAAGCAGCAATTACAAATGTGGTTAAGAATACAAAGTGACTAGAACTTTCATGAGTTTTACATTTTATTTACCACATGGTCTAGCAATCCCACTTCTAGAGAGATAATAAAATTAAAATTTATGTTTAGATTGAAATCTGAAATGTGAATGGTTATAGCAGCTTTATTGCTAATCACTAAAGCCAGAAATATCCCAAATTTCCTTCAACTGCTAAACGAATCTATAAACTGTCACACATCCACATCACAGAATGTTACTATAATTGTGAATTTGTCAATTTATTCTTCCCATTTGATTCAATAGCAAACATCAAACTACTTATATGCATAAAATCCAGATGACTGTCAAGTGCTTTATGCTAAATGAAATAATGCATACTCAAAAGGCCACATATTGTATATTCCACTTATATGACATTTTTTAGAGACTTATTTATTTATTAGTTGAACGGCAGATTTATAGAGAAGGAGAGAGAGAGAGAGAGACAGATATCTTCCACCCACCTGCTGGTTCACTTTCCAAATGGCCACAATGGCTGGAGCTGAGCCAATGAAGCCAGGATCCAGGAGCTTCTTCCTGGTCTCCCATGTGAGGGCTGAGTCCCAGTGATTTGGGCAATCCTAGACAGTTTTCCCAGTCCAAAAACAGGGAGTGGAAGTCGAGCCATTATATGGGATGCTGGCACTGTAAGTCTGAGGCTTAGCCTGTTGAGCGAGCTGCCATACCATTCCCCCTCTATAATATATTTGTGAAAACCAAGTTACAAGATTGTAACATAGTTGAGTGGGTGCTATGGCAGGGAGAATTGATAACTACAAAGGGGCATTGGGTTATTTTGAAGTTTTCTGAACTGTTATAGGTTCATACGGTGGAGACATAGCAAAACTTTAAGACTCATACACTGAGGGAAATAAAAGGAACTTTCCTCTGTGTAAAATGTACCATTATTTCTAGAATCGGAAGAAACATTCTACATGATTCAGTCCCTTTATGTCCCCAGCCTCATCTTACGATTGTCCTCCTGTTTATCATACTTGGTAGCCGCATTCATTTGTTCGAAGCAGCATGCTGCCACTTCCACATGACTTACATAGTGTCCTCTGAACCCCGCTTCAGGTTCCATCCTACCCACCCTACAGTCTCAATTTAAATTTCAAATTCAAATCCAGGTTCTATCATGCTTGTGTCTGTATGATCCTGATCATATTAATATCTCTATGTTTTGTCAAATGCAGCTAAAAATAATATTATTTTGTAAATGGGAATGCCATGAACTCCTCAGAAAACTCTTCCCTAACTTCATGGTTATACCGTTCCTATTATTTTTCTTCATGCAAATGGTAAAATCTGCATTTACTTATGTAATTACCAGTGTATTTACTGGTGCTTGTTTAGTATCTACCTCCATGGATAAGCAGAATGTTTTCTTTGTATTCTATCAAACTATATTGGCTAGCCTACTTGAAATGCTATTAAAAGAAAAAAACATGTTAGATTGTGGCTTATGAAAATGAATGAATTTCTCACAATGTAGGAGCCCAGGAAACCCAGGGCCAAGATGCCAGACAACTCATGGTCTGGTAAGGTTCTGCCACCTGGTTCACAGACACGGAAGGCACTTTTTTGTCTTTATGTGACGAAAGAAGACCTGGTGAGCTCTCTGAGGTCTCTTCCAAGTACTCTCCCCTCATGAACTAGTCATTCTCCTAACTCCTTCCTTCAAATATCATCACAACAGGGGTTAGTTTTGAACATGGCTGTCATTGAAGGGACAAAAACATTTTGTATATCGTGTCTGTTTATTCATTTACCCATCCAGATTATATCTGTATTTAACACAATGTTTAATAAATATTTGTTAAATAAAAGAACGGTTAAAAGAATGGAATAATAGATCAGCATATTCATCTTGCATTACAAGGCAAATGGATAATGCAAATTGTTGTGAACTGGGTGACTGTTTTTGGTTAGAGTGTACACTCAGCTGGCACACAATGAGTTCTGTGACACTCTTTGCTGCCTTGCCCAACTCTGCTTCCTCTATGCATAGCTATGCTGTCTGAATATTACTTTGCCCTGACCATGTAAAGCAGTCTACCCCTAACTTGCAGGCTTAACCATCTTCAACTCATGAATGACTGAGTGAGAAGCCACATATGGACCTTAGGTTCCAATTTAGTTCTCTGCTCCACCTTACCAGAGAGCCATGCAGGTTGAAAACTACTCAATGAGCATTGGAAATGCTGTCTTTTGATCCCTTTACCTTTTAAGTTTTTGTAAATGTTGAGGTCAGTGACTCAACTACTGTGTAAGATTGTGTTCTGTGAAGAAGATTTAGAAAACGGGCTGTTCACTATACTTGCTAATCTTAACACTTCTCTGTCCTGGCATTGTTCCTTAAACCCGACTGACACACACAAAAAAGGAAGTCAATTCCCTCAGAAGGTAGAGAAAGGACCTCCAGGAAGGCAGATGGAGTAATCACTGAGAGAGATGGCCCTGAGGAGCTGACAGGTGGGTGGACTGCGGTGCGTCAGGACGCAGGGGGAAGCCAGCAGCGGGTACAACACGAGCAAGCAATAAAGAAGATAGAAGCCAGATTGCCAATTTCTTGCAGCGGAAGGCCTCTGACAGCAGAGGCTCTGTGAGGTGTCTATTCTGCACACATGACCCCAAACTTCTTTTCCCAGGCCAATAAGCTTGTGAGAACCAAGGGACTTTCCAGTTATGCATACCTGTTCTCTTAACAAGACTCAGAACTATTTGAGGCTAGGCATCTCTGAAATGAGCTGAAGTGCCCATGGGAACAGGTGGGGGCCGGGAGCTGCTGCAGTGGAGAAGACACCATTGTAAATGTTAATACTTTTCTCACTCACCAGCTGGTGAAGCTGGATAGACGTCAGTCAGCCTCGCTGATTGACAGAGCTGTGATCCCGTCCTCGTGGCCACTCTGTCATTCCATCTGGCGTTTAGGCTGTGTGATTGGGGTTGTTTGGGAAGATGGCCAAACTGATCCTAGCCTGCTCGCCACAGTCTGCTCTGGCAGCTGCATGCAGACCCAACCCATGCCCCAAAATATATTAATCCAGACACAATAAATGTTATTTTCTGTTTGGTTTAGAAGAGAGAATATCAACGATGGGGATATTTTGCTTGAACGAGTGAACATAATCAGTGTGCTAAATTTTAAAGCTCAGCTTATGTTGTTTAATAGAAGATTGCTTAAAGTTGTAGAAATTCCACATGGAATTCTACCTCATAATTATACAGAAACAAAATCAAGTTACTGTTCACTTTAACAAATGCTGGGTTAGGTAAAGACACTCCAAGGTCATGAAGTTCAGCAATGTGTAAAATTCTCCAAGTCTAAGATGAAACAGTGGACTTCTTTTGTTTTCTTTAAAATGCAATTTTTATAGACCATGTCACCAAGTGAGCAATTAATAAGAAAGAACACATCATTAAACTCTGGTCTCGGTAATTTATATGCCACAGTGTTCCTTGTTCATAACCCAGGCTTTTCTGAGTGAATCATAACATTGTCTTTATTGTCACCACCAATCTCTGATAATTGGTTTGTTTTCCTCTCATCAGGAATGGGTTTTATTTATTTATTTATTTATTTAAAGATTTATTCATTTTATTGGAAAGGCAGATATACAGAGAGGAGGAGACACAGAGAGGAAGATCTTCCGTATGATGATTCACATCCCAAGTGCCTGCACCTGCTGGAACTGATCCAATCCGAAGCCAAGAGCCAGGAGTTCTTACGGGTCTCCCACACGTGGGTGCAGGGTCCCAAAGCTTTGGGCCATCCTCGACTGCTTTCCCAGGCCACAAGCAGGGAGCTGAATGGGAAGCAGGGCCGCCAGGATTAGAACCGGCACCCATATGGGATGCCAGCGTGTGCAAGACGAGGACTTTAACCACTACGCTATCATGCTGGGCCCAGGAATGGGTTTTAAACCAAACCTTTGAACTCTTTTGCAAAGCAGGTACCTTAGATTTCACATGAGTAGTCATGTTGGGGACAGATTAACTCAAGTTTCCTCTCTCAATGTGCTTAGGCAATAAGAGTTCCAAATGCTAGGAGCAACAATGAAAAAAAAAATTACTTCTTCAACCACAGACTCATCAGACACTCGGCAATCCACAGCTTTTTGTTCTGGATTCTGTAAAGAAGTAATTCAGAGCTGAACATTTCTGGAGCCCTTGGAGACACTGTGTCTCATGAACATGGTATCTCCTGGAATTGTTTCCTGGGGCAAATAGGTTGCAAACAGACCAAGTGTGACTTTGTGCTGGATTAACTTCACAATGACAGAAGGCAGGTAGGCGAGGTCCTTTGGGCTTTGTCTGGTAGAAACAGGCAGCTGTAGTTATTTGTACCACCCTGTGAATGATGACTTTAGAAATACACATTTCCTTTTTAAAAAAAGAGTCTTTGATATAATCAGATAATTGGGCTTGCCAGTGATTTTTAAAATATAAATGTAATCTGAGAGAAAGGAATCAGTTTGGTGGCTAGCTTATCCTTCTTCAAAACTGTGACACACCACTGGCAGATGATGGACTCACAGCCACTTCTGTAAGGAAGAGTTCCTGGGTAGACAAATCTGGTCTGTGACAGTGCTTCCTTGACCTTTTTTTTTTTTTAAGATTTACTTAATTTCGTTACAAAGTCAGATATACAGAGAGGAAGATCTTCCATCTGATGTTTCACTCCCCAAGTGAGCTACAATGGCCGGTGCGCACCGATCCGAAGCCAGGAACCTGGAACCTCTTCCGGGTCTCCCACGCAGGTGCAGGGTCCCAAATCTTTCCACTAGGCCACGCCGCTGGGCCCGCTTCCTTGACCTTAACATGCATACCTATCACCAGGGATCTTATTAAACGGCGAATTCTGATGCAGAGGATGTAAGGTGGAGCCTGGAATGCTCCCTTCTCGTACCAGTTTTCAGGTCATACTGTCCATCCAAGGCCTGAGAGATAGGCCCATTTTCCCTGAGAGACGCTGGCTTGCAGTTAGGACAGCTAGTTTGCATTTGGAAAGACTTAAGTCTCAACTCGGCTGCTCTTTGACCAAGTGGCAGAAGTCAGTTAAATCCTTGGAACTCTGTGGCACAGAGTTCATTCTAGTCACTCCAGAGGGCTAGGGTGATACATATGACATGTGGAAATGATTTATTATATTCCAAATGCATAGCTCTGAGCTTGGCGTAGAGCAAGGGCTCAATAAGTGGAGATGGAGGGTTTTCCCCCGTGGCACAATAATGATGACCAAGACGTGGCTCAGAGTCCCAGCCCATATTGTCTAGCCTGGGTTGACATTCCAACCGCAAACTGACAATTTGTCCATTTCTTTCCTCCCAGTTAGGAGATGTAAATGTTTAACACATTGTTTTTAAGTATTTTCAGATGCTGGAAAGTAAAGGCAATCTGAAAAGAAATTAATTTTGGAGGCATGTTGTATTGCTGTGTAGAATATATGTGCCAATAAATCCTTTTTTTAAAGATTTATTTTAGTTTTTTCTTGGAAAGGCAGATATACAAAGAGAAGAAAACATATAGAGAAAGATCTTCCATCTGCTGGTTTCCTCCCCAAGTGGCTGGAATGGTGGGAGCTGAACTGACATAAAGCCGGGAGCCAGGAGTTTCTACCCATGTCTCCCACGTGGGTGCAGGGTCCAAAGGCTTTGGGTCATCCTTAACTGTTTTGCCAGGCCACAAGCAGGGTGCTGGATGGGAAGTGTAGCACTCAGGACATGAGCCAGCACCCATATTTGATTCTGCTGGATGCAAAGTGAGGATTTAGCCACTAGGCTATTGCACTGGGCTCCATGAATTTTTTTTTAATATTTTGAGTTGCAGTAATTTTTAAAAAAGATTGATTTATTTTTATTGGCACGCTCCGAGGGTCCTGCTTCTTCTAATGAGGAAAGTTAAAGGGAAAGATTAGCAGGAAAATAATGTATATTCATTATCTTAATAATTGAACTTATATGGTTAGTTCTTAAACATTTTATGTATATATAGAACCTAATGAATTTATTTGGTTTTCTGCGTTTTCTTATCAAGAAATGGAAGTTAGAGGGAAATAACTTGACCAAAGTTAGTCACTGTGCAAGTGGAGCTTTCAGCTCAAGTTTGGCTTCAGAGAACAAGACATTTCTACCAAACTGAACACAACTATAAATTAAGAACAGAAGTGCTCAGAGAAGGACTGCCTCCTAACGTGTGGAATGCTGACGAACATTCGGCAGTTGATGGACATCAGCTGTGACATGTTTTCTGGGAACATGACCCTCTTTTTGCAAGGAGTCTTACTATTTATAGAACCTTTGAAAATTGCCTCTTTGAGTTCTGGCTGCATAATATATTAATCATTTTGGTACAATATTGCTAGTCACTTAATTCTAATGCTACAATAGCCTAATATCTACATGATGCCACACAGCTGGTTAGTAATGGAAATAATGAAGCCATTAAACTATGATTTGCCTCTATGAGACATTTAAAAGATTTGCCATAGCTAATTTTTTTTCATGGACTTAATTGATTTTAAAAAAGAAAAAAAACTAAGGAGGTTAAACCAACATTCCAAGAACCCAAGTTCTTTTTGGCTTATATGAAATATAAAAGGAAAATCAGTACTCAAACCTTATGAAAAAAATCAGACACTTATTCAAAAATAAAAAATTATACAAGTGCATTTTTTAATGGAATACAGGATGTCCTTGTGTTGCAGTGAATGAAACTCCTGCTTGCATCACTGGTGTATCAGAGGGCTGCTTGCCTTCCCAGCTGCTCTGGTTCTAACCCAGTTTCCTGCTAATTTGTCTGGGAAAGAAGGGGAAGATGGCTCAACTCCTGTAGGTCCCTGCCACTTAGGTATGGGACCAGGGTTAAGTTCATGGTTCCTGGCTTTGGCCCAGCACAGACCTGGCTGTCATGGTCATTTGGGAAGTGAACTAGGGATTGGAAGAGACCTCCTACCCTTCACCCAGTCTCTGTCACTTTGCCTTACAAATGAATAAGTAAATTTTTATTATTTTTTTTAAAAATTTATTGGGACAGAGACAGAGACAGAAGAAGGAAATAGAGATTTAAATGAAAGAATATAAAGAAGCAGATATGTAGAGTAAGTCTGATGTACAACATGCAGGGTGTAATTAATAATTCATGTGAGATTTTTGCTTTCACCACACGTACATACACACAAAGAAGGATAGCTGTGTGAAGTAATGAACATGTTAATTGGCTTCATTATAACAGTCATTTCACTATCTGTGTATCTTAACCTTTTTTCACCTTAAACATATACACTAAAATTAATTTTTTTAAAGTTAGATTATAATGAGAACCAGTAGTCCCCCATATCACATTATAAGTGTGCACAAGCAGTTAAGGAATACACTCTTTCGCACACCAAAGTCCTGGCTCTTCTCTCTGAGATTCAACAGTGATAACTGACTTTTACCCATTTTCATGATGTGGTGGTAAGTAAAGGTGGAAAAGTCAGCATTGCCTCCTTTATGTCATTGCTTTTTCAGAGATGCTTTTTACCTAAACTCAGTCTTTTCTGGGTCCCAGTTTAATTTTTTTTTTCCTGACTAAAAGGAAGAAAGGGGAAGAGACTTAACATTTGCTTAACTCCTACTGTGTGTTAGGGACAGTTTGTCTGACATTCCACCTAAGGCTCCTGTAATATTGCTAGTTTATGGCTGCTTTACTCCTCTAGAGACAGGGAAACTATTTCTTAGGAAAACTGGCTAAGTGAGGATGCTCAGAATCAAATTCAAAGTTGCAGTTAGGGGCTGCAGCAGTGTGAGTCCAGTACCCAGCTTCCGTCAAACTTCAGGTGGTCAGTCGCATCTTGGCTGTCATGTACTTTAGACTTATTTAAGTCCGAGCATCCTTGAGTCACCATGGTGCCAGCAGAATGGAGACCAGTCTCTCTGAGGTTAACCTCCACGTTGTTATCTTTAGTTCCAATTGTCTTCCGATGCTGCTAGGACAATGGCCACCTTGGAGAATTCTCTGTACTGGGAGTTCTTGGACTACTGTTGGGGGCAATGGTTAGCAGAGAGTTCTTTCAGATGCTCTGCTAGGGTTCGCCTCCCCAAAGCTTGGTTCACTGGTCCTAATTCTACCCCCTGAATCCTCTTTCGAGAAGTCTGATTCGTATTTCACACAATTTCCTGTTCGGGTGTGAGATCATGTCTACTCCAGTGTTTTCTGCGCATGATGAATGGGTTCACCACAGGCCAACCCAGTACTTGAAGTGTTATCTTCCTGGAGTCCAAATTTCACCAGCTTTATTTCACATAGTTCTTACAATTACTCTCATTCTCAGCTTCCTGTGATCTACTTTATTCCTCCCATTAAACTCTGTATTGGCTGTTGTTCATTTTATACCTTTCCATTTATCAGCATGGACACTTCATTAAAAATATGTGAAGGAAGTTGGACAGCAGCAAAAAATACCACTTGAAAAGAACGTTTGATTCTTTTTTCCTGCCCTAAAGATTATTTTGTAAAGCTAACAAGGGACAAATGTATTTGACAAGTTATTTCTGTCAACAAGAAATTTCACGGTAATCGTATTTGCTTTTAGGTATGTTATACAACAGTGGTTGTCAAGGTGCAGCCCATGGATCAGCAGCATCTACTTTGCAAGGAATTTGTTAGAAGTGTAAATTTTTTTTTTTAGATTTATTTATTTTTATTACAAAGTCAGATATACAGAGAGGAGGAGGGACAGAGAGGAAGATCTTCCATCCGATGACTCATTCCCCAAGTGAGCCGCAATGGCCGGTTCTGTGCCAATCCAAAGCCGGGAACCTGGAACCTCTTCTGGGTCTCCCACACAGGTGCAGTGTCCCAAGGCATTGGGCCGTCCTTGACTGCTTTCCCAGGCCACAAGCAGGGAGCTGGATGGAAGGTGGAGCTGCCAGGATTAGAACCGGTGCCCATATGGGATCCTGGTGTGTTCAAGGTGAGGACTTTAGCTGCTAGGCCACGCCGGGCCCAGAAGTGTAAATTCTTGAGTCAGCTCTTGAAGGTGTGAAATCACAAAATCTGGGATGAAGTTTAGCATTGTGTCTGAACAAACTCTCCAGGTGATTCTGATGTGCAGTATAATTTGAGAATTGCAGCAAACTAACTAGATTTGTATTATTAATCTAATAATAATTATTATTCATCATTAATTTAATACACTCACACATTCATTCTACACTTGCTAGGCAGTTACATCTGTAGTATTCAAACTTTCTGGAGCCTTATTATTTTAATGAAAAGTAATAGAGTTGAATTAGATTATGGATGGCAAGTAAATATACTAATTGCCAAGTGATAAGCATCAGTGATTCTCTGAAGCATAACAACTTGAAAGTCATGGAAACTTGGGAAACTTAAATAGCAATTTAAAAATGTACTTATTTTCATTTTTATTTAAAAGGCAGAGATAGACAATGCACTTTCATTTACAGAGTCTCTCCCCAGATACGCCAAAACCAGTAAGGCTGGGACCAGCAGATATCAGGAACCCGGAATTCATTCTGGGTCTCCCACAGGAGTGGCAAGGATGCGAGTGCCTGACCCATCACCTGTCGTCTCCTAAGGTTTGTATTAGCAGGAAGCTAGATCAGAAGTGGAGTAGACAAGCGCTCTGATACATGATGCATAAACATACATAAACATATGCATACATAAACAGTGACTAAACCATTGTGCCAATGTCTGAACCTATTTAACTTTCAAATTTCTATTTTTTACTTGAAAAATGGAAATTACAGTACACATCCAAGCTTATTTTGAAAAATGTTATCATTTGCCAATGGCCTCGAGCTGCAAGTTGACTCCAACTTCTCCAATAATCACTAGCCATAATTTGAGGAGGGAAAATAAGGGGAAAAGCCATTTATTTAGATAAAAGTCATATGATTTTGAGCAGAGTTCCCAAGAATATTTTTCATTATATCCTCAAGAAAATGTTAAATCAATTTGAGAAAATACAGTCTTTTCTCATGTTTTCTAATTGATACGTACATATTTTTTAAAAAATATGGCAAATGAAGTAAATGAAAATATTCAAAGAGCATAAAATTCACCATTATCTTAAACTATAATTTTTGAAGATTTTAGCAAATGAAGTAAGGGAATTTAAAGCGGCTCAGATAGTGTGATATTAAAGATTGAGATTCTGAGATCTCTCACCGTGGTCCCATCTGGACAGATGGAGCTCAATGTCCAGGTGCTTTTCCAGGGATTCCTTGCTTCTGGCTTCCTATGTGTCCTGATGTCATCTACCTCACATCTGAGAGTTGATGTAACTCGATCTTGTTCTGCTAGTAACAATATCACTACTTAAATATCCCTGTTTAAAACATTCCTTTCCCCACCAGAGCCTCCCCCTGTTTTTTTGCCTGATCTAGGGCCTTAGCTCATGGTTAACACCAAGCAAGGTGATGCTTGACACCTTTGCACCCCAGAGGAGGATTTAAGCCAGGCTGGTTTAGATGATTTGGTCCACAAAATAACTACTGAATGGCTTAATAAATGAAGCCTGTGGAAATATACTTTGGCTGAACGATATGCACAAAGACACAAATAGAAGGAAGTGATTTTGCAAAGCCTATAAACACTGCTTTTCCAGTACCATAATAGATGATTGATTGACATAAAAAGAGGCCACAGAAATTAAAACACATGTAGTAGGAGGAAATGGAGCATTTTCTTATTATTGTCAGTTACTGTGCTGCAGAAGACACTATAGAACAGTTGGGGATTTTGAGGTTTTTCTTAGAGGACATTGACTATGCCAATTCAATATAAAATCACCCATCCCTAGTAGACTGTAAGAATTTTCTGTGTAGTCATAGTTTGATTTTCCCAAAATAATGATGACATGACTTAAGTAACTAGGGAGAGGACATCAGATTTGAAAACAAAACACCTGTATTCGACTCAGACATCTCCTTGCAGTAATTAATTACTTAATTCATTACTTCCTTAATTCATTCCCTTACCTCATTTCCTTCATATGTTCTTTCTCAAAATTGCTGTAGTGCTTTGCTTTTTAACCCCAAAAGCATTGTGAACATGAAGGGGATCCCACTTTTATGTTTCACTGTAGATACAAATAAACCCTAAAGTAATCATTTCAAACTATAGCTGACAATAATAACACATTGAAAATCCATGATACATGCATGTTTGGTGTAGCTGTTATTTGACAGTTCTGTTTGTTGTTTGTTTCTTGTTGTTATTGCTTTGCTTTTGTCCTGGTAAAGCAGGGGCCTGGCCACAAAAATATTTTGCTGATGGATAGACAGCCATGGAAAATACAATATCCAGAGTCTCTTTTCTAGGTATTTATTTTAACTCGCATGTGAAACCTTATAGATTGGATGTTGTTTCTTGCATCACTGACAATGAGTTTCAGAGCGCTGGTATACTTGAGGCATTGTTGCCCCAGGTCTGAGAATCTTGCCCAGTGGAGGAACTCTGGATAATGCTACTCAGGCTACTAGTGTTTACTGCTTGGGCACACAGGAGCACATATAGAAGACTCACTACTCTAAGAGCTGAAGACAGTGGATGACAAGACAAGCGCTTTTCATCTGCTCTCTCCCCGAGCCCAGGGAATCAAACTACTGCCTGCATGATATAACTAAAAATAGGGCTGAATAACCTTACCTGTCTCCAAATATATCACTAGCTGGACTTGTCCCTTTATAACCCATTACTCAAATGAGATAATGACATAATGTCCACATTATCCATGACATAATTTATATAAAATACTTAGCATAGCGTCTGGCACGCAGTGAGAAGTCAATAAATCTCGCTACAAATATTGTACTTAGTTGTTCATGTAAGAGCAGGCTTTGAAGTTGCTTTAAATAAAAGGAGCATATTGAGGTTGAGCATTAAATGGTCATTAATATTCAGTTCAATACTGGCTCCTTAGATTTAGTATTGAGCCCAGGTAGGAACGCCAGGAATAGGACATGGAGGCAATGGGGTAGAACACTCGTATTTGAAAGTTGCAGGAGATTGATATGTGTTGGCAGAATCGGAGGAGGCCATTGCGAAAAAGACAAGATGAGAATACCAGTGTCCTGTTGAGAAAATAAGATATCAAAGCAGAACAGAAAAATGACAGCCACATGGGATAACAGAAGGAGACTTGCTTTTAAAAATCAAGAGAAATAATCCTCATCTGAGTGTGTCATAACTAGCTGTATGACCTCATAAGTCACTTTATTTTGAAATTTTGAACCATTAAGAAAAAGGTCTTAAAACCGTGTTTATTAAATTAGGTGCCAAATTACCAAAAAAGGAAGAAATGAATTAATTAAGGAGAGAACGTGTTTTTTTTTTTTTCACTACTTCAGGAAATTGGAAGTTTTCAACCTACTTCCCTACTGCAGTCTTGAAGTTTTTATACGAAATAGAAATAGAAGATAGTTTGGGAGCTTTCCTGATCTCAACCTAAAGATCAATACAGACAGATGTGTGGAAGGAAAAATGGGAAATGACAGAGGATTATGGAAATCTTAGATTCCAGAGTCCTTGCCAGGAAAGATTTTTTACAAAAGGAACAACTAGCCATACCAGTTTCGAGATTTTCTGATGGAAGTTATTTTATATTAGATCAAATATGTGGTATCTGACCTTTTTGGACTGGCTTATTTCCCTCAGCATAATGGTCTCCAATTCAGCCTATTTGGCTGCAAGCGATTGTATTTCATTCCTTTTAATAGATGAGTAGAACTCTATGGACTAGATGAACCGCAGTTTCTTTATCCAGTCCTCTGTCGATGGACATCTAGGTTGTTTCCAAGTTTTTGCAATTGTTGATCGTCCTGCCGTGAATACAGGGGTGCAGGTTGTTTTCTCATGTGTCAGGTCCTTTAGATATATTCCCAAGACTGCAATTGCTGGGTCACATGGTGGGTGAATTTCCAGTTGCCTGAGTATTTTCCATACTAACTTCCATAGTGGCTGCACCAGCCTGCATTCCCACCAGCAATAGTTGGTAGTTTTCTCTCTGTGGGCCAATCTTACTGGAGTTAAGTGGAACCCTAGTGTTTTTATCTGAATGTCCCTGATTTCTAGGGAGTTTGGGCACTGTTTCATATGTCTATTAGCTATTTAGATTTGCTCCTTTGAAAAGTGCCTATTTCCTTTGCCCATTTCTTTACATGTTGATTTCTCTTGAATTGTGGCTATGTAGAAGCTCTTTGTATATTCTGAATATTAGCCCCTTGTCTCCTATGCATCTTTTGGAATGGCTCTTGCTTGTCTCAATATGCAGTTTTGTAGAATCAAATCTAATTATTTTTGAGGTAAATCTTTCCTTTTTGCACTTCTTAGTTACCTGTATCTCTCCCAATAAGTTTTTGTGATTCATTAATCGATCATCCATAAGAGATACATTGCTTATAAACACGTGAGATTGTAAGTGTCCATTTCAACACTGTTTTGTTTCATCATGAATAATGAAGTCCAAGTTATTACTTGTAATTCATTCAGTGTCACAAGAGTCACACACTGGTTTCTATTCCTACAAGAAGGTTTTTGTTTCCTGCTTTCACCACTCTTGAGATGCATTTTTATTTTTGTAGCATGTTTGCTAACTTCACATTGATGGAAACTTATTATTTTCACTCCAATGTGGACTGTGCTCACCGATTCTGTAAATTAGGGGACATACAGTGGAAGTGTAGTGGAGGCTGCTAATACTCACATATGGAGACAAAGTGCTGTATATCTCGATGCATACAACGCAGATATGGACTCCTAGTGAAAGAATTTAAACTATCGGGCCCGGTGGAGTGGCCTAGCGGCTAGAGTCCTCTCCTTGAAACGCACTGGGATCCCATATGGACACCGGTTCTAATCCCGGCCGCTCCACTTCCCATCCAGCTCCCTGCTTGTGGCCTGGGAAAGCAGTCAAGGACGGCCCAAAGCCTGCATCCGCGTGGGAGACCTGGAGGAGGTTCCAGGTTCCCGGCTTTGGATCGGCACAGAACCGGCCATTGCAGTTCCTTGGGGAGTGAATCATGGGATGGAAGATCTTCCTCTCCGTATATCTGACTTTGTAATAAAAATAAATAAATCTAAAAAAAAAAATCAACTGCTGGAACAGTGGGCAAATCCTGTCAAGCTAGAACGTAGAACTAGAGAGTGTACAAGATCGGGGCAGGGAGCAGCTCCATGGGAGGCTTACAGACACCTCTGATGGACTGCAACTCCTACTGGTGAGCATGAGAAACAGGACTAGGGGCAGGACTGGCTGGACAGATGGTGGCACCTACTGGCACAAGTGTGGGCTAGAGGGTGGAGTGAGTTGGGTTGAGTTAGGCTTCAATGTCTACTAATGGAATGTGGGATAGACTAGATCAGTCCACTGCACATGTTGGCAGGCACAGGAACCAGGGCTGGAGGCCGGTCCAGTGAGGGTTACTGGGGGTCGTTCTGACTGGGCTTCTGCTTCCCCTAGTGTATGTGATATCTGAGAATGTCATGGTCAGGGTTGGGCTTGGCCACATGCCCCATTGATTTGCAGAGGAAGGAGGGCAGAACAAATTGATCAACCACCCCAGTGAAATTTCAGAGCAAACTTCTGGGCGAATGGAGACTCTGAGGTGGACTATGTCAGCCCATCGACCTTACAAGGATTTCCTCATCCTTGAAGCAGTGATATCAACAACATCTCAGAAAGATCAAAACCACTTGAGTGGAACCCTCAGAACATGCTCCACAGTGGGGACCGTGGGATGACATTGCGGACTGGGGAAGCTTGATGTGGTCCCTCCCATTGTGTCCTCCATCCCCCGATATACAGGAATAAGAAAAAGAAAAGGTTTAAAAACTAATACACAGGGCCTGGTGCTGTGGCCTAGTGGTTAAAGTCCTCACCTTGAACGCGCCAGGATCCCATATGGGCGCCGGTTCTAATCCCAGAAGCTCCACTTCCCATCCAGCTCCCTGCTTGTGGCCTAGGAAAGCAGTCAAGGATGGCCCAATGCTTTGGGACCCTGCACCTGCATGGGAGACCTGGAGGAGGTTCCTGGCTGCTGGCTCTGGATCAGCACAGCACCGGCCATTGTGCTCACTTGGGGAGTGAATCATTGGACAGAAGATCTTCCTCTCTATCTCTCCTCCTCTCTGTATATCTGACTTTGTAATAAAAATAAATAAATCTTTAAAAAAACACAAATACACAAACAGTATCAACTGCACAGGGTATATGGAAGTATAAATTGAGATTATATTTCAAGAGAAATTACAGTGTGGCTACATAATAAATTAATTATTTCATGTATTCAAGATCTTTATGAATATGACCCTGTCCAGTTTTTCTTTCACTATTTTACAAACAACATTGTATTTCTCTACTTCGTTTTAGTCCTATTTTTTTTTTACCCAAACTAAAAGGGCTAGAGGTTAGATAGAATGAACATTACTCCTAAACACCAAACCTGCCGTCAGCTCTTTAAGTTATGCACTATATAATCTTAGAAAAGTAATTCAAACTTTATGAATCTCACAGTCTTCATTTTAATTTTATTTATTTATTTGATTTGAGAGGGAGAGGAAGCGAGCAAGTGAGAGAGAGACAAAGACAGAGACAGTGACAGAGAGAGGAGATGCTCCCACCTGCTGTCTCACCTCTCCAGGTGAGCTAAGAGCTCAATCCACCTCTTGCACACAGCTGGCAGGTACCCAACTACCTGTTGCCTCCCTGGGTGCACATTAGCAGAAAACTGGAACTAGGACTCCAACCCAGACACTTTTAGGAGATTGTAGGTATACCAATGGTACCATAACTAGTACGCCGAAAACTTATCTTTTGAAAAAGCAAATGCACAAACGAATAACCTCACTTCCCCCCTCCTTGCCTCCCTCCCTCCCTCCTTTCTTTCTTCCACTCTTCCTTTCTATGAGAGGCAGCGAGAAATTATGATTGGGAGTGGGCATTTAAACTAATGATTAAAATGTCTGCATTCTGTGTAAGAGTACCTGGGTTTGATTCCATGCTCAAGACCCTGACTGTTGCTTCCTGTTAATGTAGACCTTGGGAAACAGAAGTGATGGCTTCAGTAGTTGAGTTCCTTCCCCTTATGTGGGATTCTTGGGTTGAGTTCAAGGCTCCAGTTTTAGCCTGCCCAACCCCAGCTGTTGCAGGCATCTGGGAAGTGAATCAGCAGTTGGAAGTGCTAGTGTTCCCTCCATCCCCGTTTCCCCCTCCCTCTAAAATACATAAATTAAAAATTAGTACTCCCCTCAGTTGCAGGCAGCTGCTTAGGTTGCCTTGTAGTGGTCAAGTGTTATACTGCTGGGAGAAAAGCAGCCAAGTGTGTCAGCATCATGGGCCTGATTAATGGCAAATTTGTGTTAACTATACCAGTATGCCGGCATAGTTGCCTATTTTTTTTTCTTTTGTTTTTTAAGATATGTGGGGAAGGTGGGAATGCTAGGCCAGGACACACTATCTATGTCCCCAGGCAAAGAGGCTGCGGATTGCTCGGGAAACAGAGTCTAGAAATGTATTGGAGTGGGAGCAGCTGAGGGTATGTTTGACAGTGGAGGAATGACTTCTGGGATTTTCCATGGAACTGGCTACTGCACTATTAGGTAGGTGAGAGATCTTAGAGTGGTTTAGATGGGGGAAACAAGAGGGTATATTACTGGGTCAGAATAAGACATCCATCCACATAGACTTGGGCTGGGCCATATAGCATTGTCTGCTGCCTGTTGGCACCTGCAAAAGTTGGGACTGGGGGTGCATACCAGGCTGGGTTAAACCACAATACCCACCTGTGAGTGTCAGAGCAGGAGGTGGGCCATCTCAGGCTGGGCCACAGCACCCACCAGAATGTGAGAGAACTGCATCTGGAGGCAGATTGTGTAGGGTACTTGCAGGCTCTCCCTCTGTGGGACTGCAATACCATCAGGTTTGTGCAGAGCTGGGGGGTGGTGATGGGTTGAGTCAGGCTGGATTATAGAACTCACTTGACAGAAAACCACTTGACACTAATAGAAACCAAGGCTAAGAGGAGACCGGGAGCCAGGACTGAGGCAGATTATAAGGACGGCCACAGCACCCGCTGGCACGCATGAGATCCTGGGCCTGGTAGAGGAACTTGGGGTACTCCCCTGCTAGGCCAGCTCCTGCTGAGCAGCACAATACCTGTGGATGGGAGCGGCTAGGCCAGGCAAGGCTGCAACTGAGACTACTGGTGGGCTATTGCAGGCTGGGGCGAAGTACCCACCAGCATGAGCCAAGTCCAGGACTGGGAAAGGGCCTGTAGGAGACTTTGAGGACTTCCCTGCTAGGCTACAGTTCCAATTGGAGAGTGTGAGAGCTGGGACTGTGGGTAGTTTGGACTGGGGAAGGTTGCAGCACCCATTGGCATGTGTGTGGGCTGGATTTGGGATTAGTCCAGAATGAGCTAGGCTTCAGCACCCACTGGTGCTCATGAGAGATGGAATGACTGTGGGACAGGTTGGATTAGGCTGTGGTACCCACCAGCTCACATAAAAGCTAGGTTGGGGTAGGCCAGGCCGGGCAGGGCTGTAGCACCCACAAGGGAGAGCTGGAATGGGTGTAGGCCAGTTAGGCTAGCTACAGCACCTGCCAGTGAGTACCAGGTCTGGGAAACAGCTGTGTAAGGTTGGATTGCAACAACTGCCAGCACACTCAAGATCTTATACTGGGAGTGAGCTTGGTAGGGGAACTTACAGAACTCCCCTGCTAGGCCACAGCTCCCACTGGTGAACATGACAACCAGGGCTGGGGTATGGCCAAGCCAGAATGGGCTGCAGCACCAATCAACATATGTATGAGCTGGGTTTGGGGTAGATCAGGCTGGGCCAGTGTATAGCACACACTGGCATGAGTGAGAACCAGGACAGGATGCAGGCCACGTCAGGTTGAATTACAATACCTGCAAGTTGACATGAAGAGTAGGAGTGGGCCAGACGAGGCTAGGGTCCTGCACATGCTGGTGGAAGCTGGGACTGGGGGCAGACTGGGCTGAGAAAGGTTGTAGCACCTGCCGGCAAATGCTGAGTCTGTGGGGTTGGCCATCTCAGACTGGGTAGCGGTACCTGCTGATACCCACGAGATCCAGGGCTGAGGAGGGACTGGTAGGAGAACTGTGGAGACTCCTTTGTTGGGCTGCTGTTTCCACTGGTGAGTGTCGGAGATGGGATGGGGTGAGCTAGTCAGGGTGGACTAAGCTGATGCACCTGCTGGCTCACATGAGAGCCAGAGTGGGTACAGGCCAGCCAGGCTAGGCTGCAGCATCCACTGGCAAGTGCCAGGATTGGTTATAAGTATTACTTCAAGTTAGGAAAGGATTTTCCATAAATATAACAGCCACTAAAGCATATTGATAAATCCAACTCAGGTAATGCTGTTCCTTAAGACAGAATATATTTTCTGTTTATGAAAAATCAGCATGAGGAAATGAAAATTAAAAAAAATTAAAAAGGAAGTAACTTTTTGTCTGTGAACTATGTCCAATAAATGATTACCATTTATAAAATATACAAGGAATTCCTAAATTTCTTGCATCAGAAGAAAACCCAATAAAACTAGGTTACCGAGTGATCAAAGAGAGAACAGATGGTAAGCAAACTTATGAAAACATACTGATCCTCATTAGTAAAAGCCCAGGGAGGTACTATTCTCTACCCACCAGTACGGAATAGATTAAACAATACACAATTAGCAAGGCTTAGGGACAGTGAGGACTCTTATTTAATATTATTAGGAGCTAAAATTGGTACAATCATTCTGGAGCACTCTCTGATAGACTCTTGTCATATACTGAAACTTGGCATTCTCATTACTGGGACTAAAACTTATGAAATCCCACGCTCATGCTTAAATGATATGGACAAAAAGATTCAAAATGGGGGTGGTTTGTAATAGCAAAAATTGAGAACAACCCAGTTTTTACTAACAGAAGAATGGCTACCCGAGTTGTGATTTTTTCATGCAATGCACCACTACACAGGATGGAAAATATCTGGGCCTGATTCAACGCACCCATGGAGACAAATCTCGGCATCAAACTGAACCTAGCTAGCAGGTTGCAGAACAGCACAGTCAGCAAGAGTCTACTTGTGTAACAAGGTAAGGGTTATTATCATACGCGGTTTTTTTAAAACAGCCCTAGGAGAGATAAACACAGTATTCACCACAGTGGTTAGCTCTGGGAGAAAGAAACATTGCATCAGGATGGATTTAATAGAATTTCAAGTGATCTATTTGTAGTCACGTCTTACACTGGAGTAGTGTAGGTGATCGTTTCCTTAACTTTACCTACATGTTACACACACACACACAGTGTATGCAAATATTTAAGTTTTTAAATTTTCTAATTTTCTATGTATATGAAACACTAGATTTCAGAGTCTCGGCCCCGTAGTTTATTACTATGCTTTATTACCATGAAATACTCCTTTCAGCATATCTCTGTGATAATTAAACTTGCTTTCCTTTCCTTCTATACTTTGGGAAGGGATAAAATAAATGTCATTTAGGGACTGAGAGAGATCTCTCTATCATCTCTGTATTTCCAGAATTGTTTGCTCTTTAGTTAACTGACAAGCCAGCC
Organism: Ochotona princeps; assembly: GCF_030435755.1. Lineage (NCBI taxonomy): Eukaryota > Metazoa > Chordata > Mammalia > Lagomorpha > Ochotonidae > Ochotona > Ochotona princeps. Next base: position 90,725,715 of record NC_080835.1, read on the forward strand.
ATCCACTGGGACTGTCTCCAGACTCAAAGAGAGATTGCAAAGGGAAGGATCAAGTCTCAGCAATGAAAACAACACCAGCTCTCGCAAGTCTTGCCCTTTGGAAAGAGCTTTGATACCATTCAGACAGCTGTTAGTAAGTACATTGGGATTTGTGAGAAACAGAGAAAGGATGTGGACACAATTAAAAACTTTTCATGAGAAAATCAAAATGGGAATTCAGTTTTATGATTCATAGCATTCTTTTAAAAAATAATTTGTAAATGGAAGAAATATTAACAAACTGGGGTTTTTTTTTTTGGAAGCTGAGAGGCCAATAAGAGATTTTTTTTATGAGGGACCTATTCCGAGCTTATCATTTGCAATCGCTCTCTCTCCATCCCTTGCTCCTTCAATCTCTCCCTCCTTCTATTTGCTTTTCCTTTTTCTTCCCATACACAGAGTAGAGGCATCTTTCTGTCCACGTCAGCTAAATGTAAAAATTACTGGGTTTTTTTGTTTTGTTTTTTTTTTAAATTTGTTTATTTTTATTACAAAGCCAGATATACACGGAGGAGGAGAGACAGAGAGGAAGATCTTCCATCCGATGATTCACTCCCCAAGTGAGCCGCAACCGGTGCTGTTCAGATCCGATGCCGGGAACCAGGAACCTCTTCCGGGTCTCCCACGCGAGTGCAGTGTCCCAGCGCACTGGGCCGTCCTCGACTGCTTTCCCAGGCCACAAGCAGGGAGCTGGATGGGAAGTGGAGCTGCTGGGATTAGAACCGGCGCCCATATGGGATCCCGGTGCGTTCAAGGCGAGGACTTTAGCCACTAGGCCATGCCGCCGGGCCCAAAAATTATTGTTTTAACTTTCAGGATTACAAAATTTTCTCAGGAAGGCCTACGAGAACTTGTATAAGGAGGCTACTGCCTAGCTCTGTTCTGAGAAGGACAGATTTGCTTTATCTCACCAGCCCATTCTAACATAGTCTCATAATACCTATTCTAGCTTCCTTTCTAGACTAACAGCAGTTTTCCTCTTCTTCTGTGGAAAAGTAATTTAGTGTGAGCCTGATTTCATCTTCTGGAAAATAAAAATGATTTATTTCAATATGACAATTGTGTGAAAAATGGAACAGACTGTTGAGTGTCCCAGCAGGAGCAAACAAATATCATAGTGGCCACTTGGGGAGTGAATCATCGGATGGAATATCTTCTTCTCTGTCTTTCCTCCTCTCTGTATATCTGACTTTGTAATAAAAATAAATAAATCTTTAAAAATGAGAGAGAGAATGTACCTTTAATATTTGAAGATACTTCTTACCACCACCCCTCACCCCCAGCTTTCTAAGAGGAGGCAGAACTAGGTTACAGAGATTAAACCATTAGTTTTGTATTTCATCATCTCCCTCACCCTAAAAACCAAGAGTGTGGGAGGGTAGAGCAGGGAGGCTGAGTCATGCTCTGCACTAAGTCTTAGGTGAGGTAAGTGGTAAAGAACAGGGCAGAGTAGAGAAGTTGCCTGCTTCCAAAGACAAGAGAAGCTGACATTTGAGAGGCAGAGTTAGTGCTGGGGAACAAACACTTAGACAGCTGTTCCACCACTGGTTCACTCACCCCAATGGCTACAATGGCAGGTGCTGGACCAAGCTGAAACTAGGAGCCAGGAACTGCTTCTGGGTTCCCACAAGGGTGGCAGGCACCCATACACTTGGGTCATCTTGCGTGGCTTTCACAGGCATTGGGAAACTGTTTAGAAAGTAAAGCAGTTGGAACTCAAATCAGTGCTCATACAGAATGCTGGCGCCACAGACAAAAGTTTATCCAGGTGTAACACAATGCTCTTTCCATGCTGATCAATTCACCAGCCGCCCTATCCCTGATGTTACACCTCTCACTTACCCTCCCTTTTCCTATCCCACCTCCTCCATTCCTTTAACCTAAACCTCTTTGCCCAAGAAATGTCTCCTTTTCGTCAATAATACAATCCCTTCCACTTTGCAAACTGCTTTAGAAACATCAACTTCTCCCTCCCGCCCCCCATGTATTTTCAGCCAGCCTGGGTTCCCATTTCAGCTCCACATCTTCCTAGCTGGATGACATGACTGTGGGCTGGCATCTCCCCTCTCTACTTCATGATTCCATGAGGAGTAATGCCTCCAGCCCACAGGAGAGCTGTGAGCATTCCATGAGATAATGTATTCAAAACACACAAGGACTCTGTAAATGATACTTATTATTATCAGTTTGAGCAAATTGCTTAACCTCATTAAGCCTTGTTGCCCTCGCCTCCATCATTAGTAAGACTATTTACTTCATAATATTGGTGTCAGACCCATTGAGATAATAAATATGAAAGATTTTTTATATATTACTACTCTTCAGTGACAAGATTTGTGTTTTCAGTGATACACTGAGCTAAAAGCTTCTTTAAAAAAAAAGATTCCAATGACAAATAAAGGGAATACTGCAGTGGTGTTGCTATTGCCTTTCAATGACATTTGTCATCCAACTCTAAGTTATTTTGATACTGCTTTGAATTGTGCAGCTGCGGGTTAGCACTTCCTGGCTTGTCCATCTCCTCAATCCTTGCCGGACATGCCCAGAGTCCATCAGAAAGATGTCAGGAGTGGGTAGGACTGGAGCCTCCATTTGTGCTTTGCATCAGAACTCTGCTGGATTTCTGTAGACTTGCCCCCTGGAAGGTTCCACCTCCATCTAAGGGTTTCAAATCCTTTCAACAGAGAAATATCAGCTCTCAGAAACTGAAATCAGAGGGTAGGCATGGTTATGCAAGATCCCTGAGAAAAGGGTCCCACAGTAAAAGACTTGGTGCTGTCAGTCTAGGAATTGTCATGATGCTGACTTCTCTGGACAGAAGTGATTATCTGCCTTAAGAAATGCTCTTCCTTCTCTGGCTGGGCCTCCTAGCCAAGGAATCATGTTGCAGAGGGGTGGGGGAAGGTACATTCCGGAAGGCCTGGGTTAATGAAGCCAGTAATGCCTTCTTCTTCACTCACTACCCAGACCTATGCTTGCTGGTTCCCAGAATAATCCTTCAGCCTCTTAGGTTCCAGAGGAATACTTGCCCCACATATTGTAAGGTGTCAATGAAAATATGATAATAATAATACTAAGTGAAATGCTTGATGCAATGCCCTGTAAGTAGCAACAGCTATCTCTGTGTTGGGTGAGCACAGAATTCCCCTCCTACTAGGATTTATCAGGACATTTCTAGGAGTGAAAACACAGAACCAGCATCACTGGGATTATCACAAGTAATACAGTGTGTAAGGTGCAGGATAGACTTGATATTTGCTGTTGTTGATTGCAAGCTGGTTCTGCAGCCACTTGTGGTGTTGGGGGCTGGGTAGGGAATAAGCTGCTGTCAGTGAGCCTTGGATTGGCTGAGCATTCCCTAAGCAAGAGGAAAAGGAAAATCCCCCTGCTGACCTTTCAAGCCTGTAGGGACAATGAGAACAGTTCCCAAATGTGGCCTCTTGGGTGTTGTAAGGGACAGCTGGCAGCCCTTGAGCCTCCTCACAGGATTGCTAAGGAGTCCTGCTAAGAAAAGCTCCCATATGCCAGGGTTCCTGTTTTCTTCACTGATTTTCCACAAGGACGGGCCAGAGAAAAACCTCCTGTGCCAGATCCCAATTGGCAGCTTGTCAAGACGAGAGTAAGTAAATACACCCTGATTCAGACACATAATCTTCCCTAGGAATAACATCTTTCTGTATCGAGAGGTTGATTTGGAAAGCAGATGAGAAGCTTACCTTCTCTGTCCTCAAATCATCCTCCCTCAAATGAACACTAAAGCATTTGTGGTAGACATCTCTCTAACAGTCTACGGTCCTTCTGCCTATGGTGTTCATTCCTGCCTTTATTCAGCAAATAGTTACCTAACAACTCGTGCATGTGGGACATAGCACTGAGTGAGTCCTTACAGTAAGAAATCTATTATCTAGTTGTGCTCTCCAATACAGTAGCTACTAGCTCTGTGTAACTATTTAAGTTTAAAGGGGCTTTTGCCACAATTCAGGTGCTCAGTAGTCCCTTGCAGCTATACCTTTTGTACCAGGAAGCTCAACAGTAGCACATCTCCAATATTCTAGGAACTTGTATTTAGATGGCATTCTTCTAGGGAGAGAAGGATAAATAAAGTATAAGTAACCAGGCGGCTATATTATAGGTTGGACATTGATGAAAGAACTTTGGAGAAATATTAAGTAAAAGGAGGACACTAGAGTGCACACTGAGATAAAGGAGAGAAAGGATACTGCAGTGGGAGAAGCCTTTTTGATAATCAGAGTCAATTGTCATACTTGTCAAAGTACTAAAATATTTTCTTACGAATTGTCAAGCCAGCTGCCACCCTGTCATCCAGTTGCCTGTGCTGGCCATTTTCTTAGAGCACTCCCCCAAATTCAGCTATTGGAGTAATTCTTTACACAGTAGGGTCAGATCCTGCTGTGTTGCCTTAACTGTTGTGGTGTCAGTTTTCATGTCATCACATTTAAAAGATACTTTGAATATTCCTGTTAAAATGGGTATCATTTAAACTATCTCAAAAGAAGTGAAGGGAATATCCATGGATATATGTGGATAAAAATATTTCAGTAAGGGAGATGAATAAATTCAAAGTCCTGAGGCTGATGCATACTTCATACAGTCCAGGTAAAGAAAGAGAGGGTAAAGGCTTCTGAAAAGTGGTAGAAGTAGTTGGATATGCAAAGGAAGTTGTGGATCAATAGGACCTTATAACCATTAAATTCTTCATTATTTACTGCCATAATAATTTTGGAATAAAATCCCACAAGTCCAGTGTTTTAAGTCAATAGTATTTTCCACTATTGCTGAATCCATGAGTCAGCTGAAGTCTGATGAGCTTGGAAAAGCTCGGCATATTTCAGCTAGATTTACTGAAGGTCAGGTGTTGACTCAGCTCAAGGCTGATCAGCCTAGAATGGCCTCATTCCTGGACCTGCTGACTGTTGACCAGTGTCCAGTTAAAAAGAAGTGGCTGACCAGACCACATGTCTCTCTTGCCTGCAGGCTAACCCAGGCTTTTCCACATGGGTACAGGATAGGTTCCAAGACAAACCCAGACTTAGAAGTGGCACACTGTCCTTTGTGTTGCATTTTTCAGGACAAGGCAAACCAGGGCCAGCCAAGACTCCATTGATTGATCTCTCCTCTTGCTATGAGGGGTTGTACAGTTGGTTTTCAATGGAAGTAGGAAGAATGTGGGGTGGGGGATTCCAAACAGCTAAGCAAAAACTTTACTACACTGTTGGGAGCACTCTGAACTTTATTCTGAATATCCAGGATGCCATGAAAATTGAAAGAATCAGTAAATATTATATGATTTGGTCCTCATCTTGATGTGATTCTGATTCTTCCAATAGCTGTATTGAGGATACCTGTAAGTGGGGCGGAGGCCAATGCAAAGAGACAGATTAGAAAGGGTTGCAACAAGTTAAGGAGAGAGATTATGATGCATTGGACCTTATATCAGTGGTGGAGGTGGTCAGAAAAGGCAGATTCTGAAATAGGTTGAATTCAAATGGGTTATTTGTAAAAAGTGTCAAGGATAGCTCAAGTTTGCTGGCCTTGGCAGCTGGAAAAGGAAGCTACCATCAACTGAAATAGAAAAAAACTCTAGTCAAACTAGGTTTATGAGAAAAGATTAAGAGTTTCTGTTTGACATAGTAAGCTTGGTATATCTATTAAACATCAAAGTGGCAAAGCTGATTACACAATTCACAAACTTGGGTTTGGGATGGAGAAATAGATGTGGGAGTTGTTGGCCTATGGGTGGTGTTTAAGGGCAATGAGAGTGAATGAGATCACAAAACAATGAATGTTTTTTAAGGAAGAAAACAAAGAACTAAAGCCTGGAGCTCTCCATTGTGTTCAGGATCAGAATCAAAGATGCTTGAGAAGGAACAGCCATTAGGGTTGAAGGAACACCAGGACACTCTGCTCTTCTCTGGAGGTATGTGTGGAGCAGGGCATCAGAGCAGAGAGCTGAGCAGCAGGCTCATCATCACTCCAACTTCCACCTGAGACTGTTTGGGAATATGGAGTTCTTTGGAAGGTCTTCCTGGAATAAGATTTCTTTCTTCAATCTTGTGTATATTAAAAAATCTTGCTATTGGCATTGTGGTGCAAGAAGTAAAGCTGCAGCTTGCAGTGCCAGCATAACTATGGGTGTCAGGTCATGTTTCAGCAGCTCTTCTGATCCAACTCCCTGCTAATGGTTGGAAAAAGTAATGAAGTGTTGAGGTTCCTACTACCCATGTGGGAGATCTGGAGGAAGTTCATGACCCTGGCTTTGGCCTGGCCCAGTCACACAGCAGTTATAGCCATCTGTGGAGTGAACCAGCAAATCAAAGGGTTTTTTTTTCTCCCTCTCTCGTTCACTCCCTCTCTTTTTGTAACTCTAACTTCCAAATAAATAGGCAAATCTTTGAAACATAATTCTGTGCAGCCTTAGTCTTTGACTCTGGGTGTAGTGAAGAACAAGGAAGTGAACTTATTGCAGAGGAGGTACCATTTAAGGTGTTGCTAGAATATTTTAAAAAACGGTCTGGGATTGAAATGCCAGCCCCAAGCCTGAACAAGGGCTCTTACTTCCCCCCACAGAGAGCCAGAGAAAGAGAAGGACAAGCTCCTGGAATACAGAATAAACAATGAAGGAGTGAATGTGTTAAATAGAGCTGCAGTTGCATGAGAAAATAGAATGAAAACTAAATGCTGGGGCCTGAAAAAAGCTGTGAGTGACTTGAACAAAGCGATTTCTAATACATTAGCATGGTTCCCATCCCTGATCTCAAGGTCCTCAGATCTTCTTGCTCTCTGCTCATACTTAGAGGCCCAACCTCCAAAACTTCTCCTTCCTACAATGGTTCCTGGAGCCTGAGAAGCAGGACATGAGTAAAACAACTTTGGTTTAAGAGCTAGTCCTGACAGTTATTAGCTGAGTTATAATTTGAGTTTCATAGAATTTTTGTGAAGATTATTTTAAAATTAGATTTATAAAATCGTCTTGGGAACTGGAAAATATTATCAGAGTGAAGGAATATTTATTTTTCAGGGACCCATTTGGAAAAGATTGACCATCACATACTGTCAGAAGAGAAGAGAGAGTTGAAAGAACTCCAGAGAAAGGGGTATATGTAGTATGAGAAATGAAGCAAGGAAAGTTCTTGTGAGACACTGTTTAGGCATAAGGCCATTAGCTCCTTCTCCAACTCTCTAGTGAACTGGCTGCATTTGTGAGGTTCTTGATACAAGCAGATCTTATGCCACTCCTCCCTGCCCGGGGAAATGACATGGGAGAGGGGAAGCCAAAGTCTTAGGACTAGAAATACTGAGTGTCCTGAATGAGGAAGGTTGGAAGGGGCACACAGTCCAGCACAGGATCATCACTCACAGTGGAGCAGAAATCAGGCCAGGCAGTCAGCTCTCAGTGGGAAAAGCAAGCCGGGAGCATCCTTCAGGTCTCTGACTTGTGTGCAAGGGCAGGTGAATTATTTGGTGTATATAAATGTTAGAGTATCTCAAATGACACAGATAAAATAATCTAGAAAGGATTAATTGATGAATCACTTTTTACAATTCCAAAAGTTTACTTCTTTGTCTTTATTTGAAAGAGGAACAGAAAGAAACGGCACAGAAAATTTCCCCCAGTGATTCACGTTCCAGAGGTCCAAACCAGCCAGGCTTACAGCAGATTGAAGTCAGAAGTTAGAAACTCCAGCAGGGCCTCACACGTGGATGCCAGGGACCGAAGCCCTTAAGTTATCATCCGCTGACTTCCGGGGGGTGCTGCATTGGAAGCGGAGGTGGGACTCAAACCCAGGCATTCTGATGTGTGAGGCAGGGACCCCAGCAGCAGCTTAACTGTTATGTCACAGCACCCATCTTAAATTTTTCCGATTTTTAACGTTCTCTCCCAATCCCCTGTATCTTTTACCATGTTTTGTGTACTTCTCATTGTCCTTTTCTTTTCTCATTGCTCTGCCCGGCTTTTTCAGATTCTAAATAATTATTCTACCACCCTCCTCCCTGCCTCCCTCTCCTCTTCTGGCACTCTTGGCATTAGCGTTGCCGGGAAAGGATCCTCCACAGCACATGCCAGACTGCTCTGACTCGTGTGTGACCCCTTTCCCACCCCACTCCCCTGCCATGATATTCATGCTGTCAGACAAAAAGGAAAAATGCTGGCACCACAAGGATAACCCAGAACAGTGCACACGGTTTCCAATATAAACTTTGTACCTCAGGGCTCCCACCCTGCAGAGCATCCAGTAACTTTTGCTGAGCCATCCAAGGCCAAGGAAAAACAACCCGCTGTGAAAGAACAAAGGCAGCCTTAGCCCAGGCCTGTCCCCGCTAGTCATGAGGGGCAGGCGACAGCACCTCTGGGCAAGCATGGGCCTTGGAGGGCTGCCAAGCTGGCTGGGGCTGTCCTGAACATGACAAGGCAAGGGAGGGGCCCAACAGGCTCCAGTCAATGAGAAACAGATCTGCCCTAAAAATAATACTGAATGAAAAGGAGCAGTTACAAAGTCTTGCTTCGGAGCTGGTTTGGCACACAATCAGACCTAATGATATGTTCAGAAGGAAAAAAATCCATGGTTGGAATTTGGAATCTTTTGAGTGGACTAGTCATCTGCAAACAAATCTGAAGAATTTCTTTTGGTTTTACCGGAAGGTGTTCCAAGACGGAGTTCTTGGTCCCGACAGCTGTCCTTCACCAGCCTTGGCACTTGGCCGTGCTGGAATGACCCTGTAGTAGTCTATTTGTGAGCAGAGGGATGGCCTCGAAGAAAGAGGGAGTTCACATAGTTCTGGACCAAGCAGGCAGTGCTAATGAGTCTGCTACCTGTCATTGTAAAAGAACATGCTGGTGAGGACATGGAAAGGCAAAGATGAGAAGTAGAGAGGAGGAGGAGCACTCCTAGTCCTCAAAGGCTTGTAAAGCTCTCCTACTGTCCCACTCTCGACATGCCTGTAAGATTGTGTACCTCAAGGATCTTTCAAAAATAAGTCTAAGGGATGGCTGGGTACCATTTAATCCTTAAAAGAACTATGATTGCTTGGTGGGGTTGACTGTGTGAAGGCTTGCCTTGGTCCAGTGGGCCTTGATAATGCCAGTGTTGTTCGTGAAGCACACAAGGGAAAGCTGTTATTCATTGGGCCCCCATCTAACATGACCTCTTACATATAAGAACACTGGTTTCCAGACTTCAGGGGAGGCAAGGCTGAAGAGAACCAGCATTAAACTCTCAAACTGAGCCTCTTCTCATCCTGCTCTGGGAAAGCAGGACATATGTGTACATGCCAGAAACAGCTGACTTTGTGCATACATAGTAGGAAGAGAGATAAAAATGGGAGGAATTGGGAAGATCCTAGGGGCCGCAGAGCAGCACCATAATCATGTAAAAATACATGTGGTTTTCATTGAAATAGTGGCTCCTCCTTAACCTTGCTTCTCCCCTTAATCTGTGAACATGGAAATGCAAGTTGAGGTTGCCTTGCAGGTGGTCAGGCTTTTTCATAGATCTAGCCTATGTTAAATCTGGAAAAAAAGTTACAGATTTCCAAATAAGTGTTTTAGGATGTACTTAGATGACACATTTTGTTCTGTGTGATATGAAGGTCTTTAAAACCTTCAAGGAGAATGTGTACTATGAAAATGTGCATGGTTTCCAGAACTTTTTATGGTTTCCAAAACTTTTTATTTCAAAACGACCATATAATTTTAATTTTCCATGAACTTTGTGAAATTCCCCTGTAATATACTTGGTTGTAAATTAGTCTTTCTTTGTGAAATCAAAGATTCAGTAGAAATATCTCTGCATTTCCCAGCACCCAATGAAACTGCATACATAATAGTCATTCTGATAACCATTTGTGTGCTGTGAATTGCATTAAGAGTTATGTAGGGCAGAGATGATGCTTACTAAATGTACAAAATGGATTGATGAGATTAGCCAGTTAAATCTTTTCACCAGTAAGGCACTCAACAGCCCATGAGATATTTATTATAAAAAAAAGTCATTCTCTGATTGCTTGCAGATCGATAAATGATCCAATCCAATACAACCCAACCCAAACCGATATAATCCAATCAAATATAGACCGATCAAATATAATCCAATCCACACCAATCAAATCAATTATAATCCGATCAAATAAAATCCAATCCATGCTTATCTGATTAAATACAATCCGAGCAAATGCAATCAAATACACACCAATCTGATCAAACATAATCCAATCCAACCCCACTGATCCAATCAAATATAATCAGATCGAATATAACCCAACCCACACTAATCCAATCAAACGTAATCCGATCTGATGTAGTCGAATCCACGCTGATCCGATCAACTATGACCCAATCAAATATGATCCAATCCAAAGCCGATCTAAACCGATCAAATGTAATCCCATCAGATGTGATCCAATCCGTGCTGATCCAATCAATTGTAGTCCGATCGAATATGATCCAGTCCAAGCCAATCTAATCCAATCAAATGTAATCAGACCAAATATAATCCAATCCACACTAAACCAATCAAATCCAACCCAATCCACTCCACACTGATCCAGTCAAGTATAATCTGATCAAATACAATACAATCCACACTAAACCAATCAAATATGATCCGATATAGTCCAATTTAATATAACCTAATCGAAACGGCCAACCCAGTCCAGACCAGTCAGACCAGTCAAACCAGTCCAGACTGGATCAAACCAGTCCAGACCTGATCGAGCCAGTCCAGACCAAATCAAACCAGTCCATTCCAATCTAATTAAATCTAACAGAATCTGATCTGATCTAATATAATCCAACCCAAGCCAATGTAATCCAATCAAATACAATCCGATCAAATGTGATCCAATCCACACCAATCTGATCAATTATAATCCAGTCAGATATAATCCGATCCACATTATTCAAATCAAATATGATCCGATCAAACGCACACTGATTCAATCAAATATGACCCGATGAAATATAATCCGCCCACACTAATCCAATCAAATATAATCCGGTCGAATGTAATCCAACCCAAACCAATCTAATCCAATCGAACACAATCGGTCGAATAGAATCCGGCCCAAGTCGATCAGATCCACTCAATTATAATCCAATCAAATATAATCCAATCCACGACAATCCAATCCTATTGAATATAATCCAATCACACACTTCAAATCCAGCCAAATATAATCCGATCAGATGCAATCCAATCCGCACTGATCTAATCCAATCAGATATAATACGATCAAATGTAATCCAATCCACACTAATGCAACCCGATCCAACATGATCTGATCTAACATGATCCAATCTATACTAATCTAATCTGATCTAATATAATCTGATCTAGTCTGAATTGATCTAATATAATCTGGTTTAATATTAGCTAATCGAAATGGCCAACCCAGTCCAGACCAGTCAGACTGGTCAAAACGGTCAAACCAGTCCAGACTGAATCAAACCAGTCCAGACCAGTCCAGACCTGATCAATCCAGTCCAGACCTGATCAATCAATTCCAGACCGGATCAAACTAGTCCATTCCAATCTAATTAAGTCTAACAGAATCTGATCCGATCTAATATAATCCAATCCAAGCCAATATAATCCAATCAAATATAATCTGATCAAACATAATCTTCCTGTTATCCCCACCCTCCCAGTCTCTATTTAGTTCTTTAGAACACACCAAGTTCTTCCATGCCTTATGATCCTTGACATGCCATTTCCTCTGACAGAATCTTATCCTGCAACCCAAGGTACCACTCCCACTTCTACTTCCTGGCAAACTCCTTCTTATCCCTCAGGATACAGCTTATGCATTATTTTCTCTAGACAATCATTCCTGACCTGTCTCATGCTTAGGTTAAGTGCCCTCACTAAATTCTTCCAGGTAATATTGCACTATATCATCCCTTACTACAAATGTGACTTCACAATTATTTTTACACTTGTAACTACTTGTCTGCATCCCTCCATCAGACTGTGAGTAATAGCCAGGCGGGAAAGGCAAGAAAGGGTTGATTATGTGTACACAGAGATCCTAAATGCTGCCCACAGAACACTTAGATGATACTGCTTTGTCATGTTACTATGTGAAAACACTGGACAAGAACATAACTCCCATTACGAGAAAAAATCCCTACAGTAATGGACACACAGCAAATATCTCTAAAATGAAGGAATAAAGAGATGGATGTTGCTATAGTTTTCGTGAGAGCTTGAGTGGCTAAGGAGGAGAGCAAATTTGCTTATGAGCTTCTGAAAACATGGAAAACACTACTGTGAAAGTATATAGCTATCTGTAATTTTCCTTCATCTAATCTTCGTGTTTGTTTTTTACTTTCAAGAGCCTTGTATCAGTGCACCCTACTCCCAGCTACCAAAATTTGTGTTAGTTTCCTAAGCTATGCAACAATCACAACGGTAGCAGTCTAGAACAATACAGATTTATTCTCTCACAGTTTTAGTGCCTGAGGGAGTACAGGCAGAATTTAGTGCAATCTGCTGTTTAAGACTGCAGTTAAGGGCTCTGCACGATGGCTCAATGGTCAACTTCTCACCTTGCAAGTGCCAGGATCCCAATGGGTGCTGGTTCATGTCCTGTCTGCATCATTTCCCTTCCAATTCCCTGCTTGTGGCCCGAGAAAGCAGTAGAGGATGGTCCAAATCCTTGGGACCCTATATCCTGTCCATGGGAGACCTGGAGCAAATTCCTGGCTTAGGATCAGCTTAGCTCCTGTTGCAACTTTTTGGGTGGGGAGTTAGCTGGCAGATAAGGGATCTTTTTCTGTCTCTCTTTCTCTTCATCAATCTGATCTGCTTTTTGGAGACAAATAAAATAAAGATAAAATAAAATTCTTTAGAAAAAAAAAAAAGATTGCAGCTAAGATGTTGCCCAGGACAGGATTTTCATTAGAGGTTTTCTCAAATTCTGACAGAATTGATTTCCTTGAGACTTAAGGTTTCATGGTAGCTTCTCCAAAAGGTACAGCTGAGAGAGCGAGGCTTCCTAACAAGCTGGGCACCGTATTCTGCCGTAATCATGTGCACATAACCACATACATCTCCTAAACACTGCCACATTCCGTTGATTGAAAGCGAGTCACAGGTAAAAAAGGGAGGAGATTGCACACAGATATCAATATCCAAAGTTGCATGTCATGGGCTACTTTGGAGTCTTACCACAACCTTCCAAGGGAAAGATACATATTTGTGTATGTATCTTTATGTACAAAAATGCATAAATATGTAAGTGTGCAGCGTCAAAACTGGTCTTCATCCTCCACACACCACTCCTTTACATCGAAACTTTTCCAAGTAAGTTCATTTACCACACTCTAAAACAAACCTGAAGACAACCAAGATTCACTCAGTAAAAAGAGTTATATAAAAATGCATTTGCACTTACGTATTTCTGTTTTGAGGGGGTTAGTAAAGGCACACACATTAATACTAGTAAGGACACACATTTAGATCAAGGTTCCCAACTCACAACATCCCCATGGGCTGTTCAGGATTTTAGCTCTGACACTGCCTCCATCCCATAAGAAGGTGGAAGCTAATACTCCAAGCTGACCTAGCAGTACTCATCAAGCCTGGTTTGCATGCCCTGTCACTCTTCTGCCCCTCAAGATTCCCACAAGCCCACTTAGGCTCACTAAATGCTAGCATAGAGGGTAAAACAGTGAGTAGTAGTACAGTAAGCCTTCTCCCTGTACATCATGGAGTACCAGGCTCCAAATCTTTCCAGAGCTAAATGCTGTGGCTTTAAAATAATTCTTCAGATGTGGAAAATACTGATTTTCTTGTTCTTCCAGATACTTGCTGTCAAAAATTAACTGTATACTGGATAGACAAAGCCAAGGTCCAGTTATGGCTTGGATGAGGGCCTCTGTTACCATAGCCTTCATTTATTTTTGGTAAATTTTATAATTAAAAATCTCACACTATCGGCATTGAGTTAATACTAAAAGGTCCTCCCAGTCCTTGGATGCGCCTTGAATTATCATGATCACTATATCAGATCTCCTTTATATTTTTGTAATGAATGTTGACATATGGATATGAGTGTGTGTCTAGATTCCTGGGCTAGATAGTATACTTCTTGAGCATAATTAATCTGTCTTGCCCAAAACCGCTCAGCACAGTGAGGTATACACAGAGAAAGCTCACTTGTTGATCAAATAATTTGTGTCTCAGTAAGTTGTATGAAACTCAATAACACATTTCCCCCATTATTTTAAAAGTGGTTTTTAAGCTCCCTTTCTGCTCTAGGATCTTAGTTTCTAAGAAGAGGTTTTGCTGAGCAAATCAGGAGTGCAAACAAAAACGAAGAATGTTTTTGGCCTACTTCAAGAGAACAAATCGCTTTCAAGCACTTTAGAGGTATCTATTTTTACACAGAGTCATTAAAATATCAGTGGAGCCAGCTGCCACCAGGCAAGTGCTTGGATGTTCTCACTGCAAACCCTTCTTATACAACGTTCTTTGAAAATCCCTTTTCTGGTGAGCAGAGCTTCTCCTGAGGTAGGTAACTTCAAAGAGGTGACGTGGTACACTGGCTAGCCCTCAAATCTCCAATCTGAAAAAACAGTAAATGAATCTGTTGACACTCCACAGAAGTCTACAATAATCCTAGGAGCAGCTCCAAAGAGGGCGGGGATTGTTTTTACTGGTCAGATGGATCTCTAAAGGACTTTCCAGTTCCGCTGTTACGATAAGGACCATCAGGACAGTGCCCGCACATCTGTCTGACACTTACTGGCCGTGTGATTTGGAACAATTCAATCTGCTCTGACCCTAAGGTTTTTTTTTTTTTGTTTTGTTTTTGTTTTTTTTTTTATAGATCTGTCCTATCCTGACAAGGGTAATGTGCAATTCAAACAAGGAAATGAGATAATGGGTAGGAGAACTGTTTGTGAGCTGTAAGGAGATAGAAGTTAATTTTACAGCATTATCCCATCAATCATGCTGTGATTCAAAGAGTTAAGGCCATTTCCCACAAACTTCTACATGCCATTGGAATTTGGTGAATTGTGGTGCCATATCAAATACATGTTTGATTACTGGATTCTTAGACACATTGGAAACTAATCCAGTAAAAACAGTTAGTTGCATGCCATTAATGGCAGTTGGTTCTGAATTTGAGTCACAATTTTGTAATGTTTGCACTTTGTGACAGACATGCTACCCCTCCTAACTTCATTTGCTTCATCTGTAAAGTACCGTAACTGTTTAACTACTGTTACCTGGTTTAAAGACTGAATGCTTCTGACCCGAAATTTCTCCCAGCACTCCATGTATTAGTTGTGGAGACAAGACCTTTGGGAGTTACTTGTTTATTTAAAGATTTATTTATCTTTATTTGAAACACAGACTTTACAGAGAGAGAAGGAGAAACAAGAGACAGGTCTTTCATTCACAGATTCACTTTCTAAATGGCTACAATGGCCAGAGCTGAGCTAATCTGAAGCCAGAAGCTGCTTCTGGGTCTCTTGCATGGGTGCAGGGTCCCAAGGACTTGAGCCATCCTCTGCTGCTTTCCAAGGCCATAATCAGAGAGCTGGATTGGAAGTGGAGCAGCTGGGACATGAACTGACACCATATGGGATGTTGATGCAACAGACTGAGGATTAGCTTGCTGTGTTACCACTCTAGCACCAGGGGAGTTGGGGGAGTTCATTAGGGGAAATGAGGCCTTTAGAGTGGGACCCCATGACAATATTCGTGCCCTTTTAAGAGACACCAGGGAGCACTCTTGCTTGCTCGCTCTTTCTCTGTCTTGCAAGCCAGGAGGGAAGTCACCACTAGAGCCCTAATCTGCTACACAAGTCTGTGTTAGAAGAGCTGAAAAGTTATCAAGGCATAATGAGGCAACTCAGAGGTTAATAACAAGGACGAAGCATGAAGCAGCGCTGTGACAACGGAAGAAGGCCAGGTCACCCCTGGGAGGCTAAAACCACAGTGGGGCTGTTTCTAGGGCCGAAGCTGAGCTTCAGGGGGGATACGGCTCCTGCTGTGAGCAGAAAGGGAAATGTTCTGACCTCTCCGTCTGTCCTGTGCTGCAGACAGGCTTGCTTTCTGGGCCTCAACCAACCTGTCCGTTTACATGGGAACCAGGTGTGGTGGCGTCCTGTGTATGCAGCACAGTCAGGAGAAGATGAGTGGATGGTAACAAGGCCAAACACCCAAACTCTCATCTTCATGGTTTTAATATTGATTAACTTAGAATTAACACTAATTGTATGAGACTTCCTAGTTATTTAAATCCTGGTTATTTAAATAATTTAAAATATTTTGTACAACTTCTTGCTTACTAACTCAGTGGCACTCTTTACTCTTTCTTCCCTCTATGAAAATTTTTTAAAATTTGTATTTTATTTGTTGGTTCATTATACTTTTATTATGAGTTTTTCCATTTTCAAAGTTAAATATTTTTAACATTTTTAAAAGACATTTATTTATTCTTATTGGGAAGTCAGATATACAGAGAAGGGGAGAGACAGAGAGGAAGATTTTCTGTCCGATGATTCACTCCCTAAGTGGCTGCTATGGCCAAAGCTGAGCCAATCCAAGGCCAGGAGCCCAGAACCTCTTTTGGGTCTCCCGTGTGGGTACATGGTCCCAGGGCTTTGGACCATCCTCAACTGCTATCCCAGGCCACAAGCAGGAAGCTGGATGGGAAGCAGGGCCGCTGGGACTAGAACTGGTACCCATATGGGATCCCAGCACATGTAAGGCGAGGACTTTAGCCGCTAGGGCTACTGCACCAGGCCCAATTTTTAAAATTTTGTCACATTCTCTTCACATGTAGGCATATATATATGCACAAATATACTCTTTTCTCTTGAAAATTGATATATAATATCATAAAGTCACTAATTCATATCAATGATCAGAACATGAGAAAAGAATGGTGTATTATTTACATTGTATGATCCAATGAAGCAATGTTTATAAATATGTAGCAGATGATGTGACAAATTTTATACTATATACATTAACTTCCACAAATTAAAACGTCTTATGATATTTATCTTTCTGGTCTGTCTTATTTTTCTTAGAATATTGATTTCCAGTTCTACTTATTCTGTTGCATTTGTCCAGATTTCATTCTTTTCATAGCTAATATTATATATATATATGTATATTTAATTATTTATTTTATATTTTATTATCCATTTCATAGACTCTGGGATCTCTTACTTCCTTCCTAAGTTCCCTCCCCCATACTAATTTCCCCTATCTTATTACATAGTGTAGTCCTTCGTAAACCATCCTAAGTCCATGATTCTGCTATGTAAGTATATCCTGACATTGTAGGTATAGAAAATGGCAGGAGTCCAGCATCCTACTGTCAAGATATATTTAGCAATTCCATTGAGAGTCCACCTTTGATCTGGAAGTAGAGATGCATACTGCATTGCATCTTCACATCTGGATGTGATACTCTATTACACAGTTACTGTACTTCCCCTTAAATGAAACCCATAAAACAAAATCAACAACAGGAAGAAAAATAGAAAACTTATCACTCCACAAAGTTAAATAACATGCTACTAAATTACCAATGTGTTGCTAAAGAAATGAAAAATAAGATAAAGAACTTCTTTTTTCAAACAATGCTACTGTATGACCTATTATTCAGTGAGTAAATTCACTGACACTTTTCAATTTTTGTATGTAATGTAGAGGGATCAAAACAGGATAATTACCATGTCTGTCACCTTAAACACGAGCCACCACTGTGTAGTCAGAACATTCAAACCCATTCAGTTAGTATTTTGAAGTAGCTGATTAACTGTTGTAACACAATCTCAGTTTCTCCCAATTATTTGAACCAATCCCCACGGCTGCCCACTCGGGGGAAGATGGAGTCCGAATGCGCAACTGTTGATCTAATGTCATCTGAGTTGTGAGCTTCTCAATCATGAGGTTGAATCTGCTCCCTGTGTGCCTGTTGTCATGCCAGTACCATACTGTTTTGGTTACTACAGTTCCGCAGAAAGTGTTTATGTTTACTATAATGCCTATAGCATTATGATTTTTGATTTGGAGTCCTTTGGGATCCTTTGTGATTGTTTATCCAGCTCTGTTAAGAATGGCCCTGACATTGCATTGAAACTGTAGATCAATCCGCACAACAAGAACATTGAAAATATTTTTTTTTCCAATTCACGAACATGGAATGTCATTTGTGTGTGTGTTATTCAATTTTCTTAAACAGTGTTCCATAATTTCCATTGTAAATGTCACTTCCTTAGTTAAATTAATGCCTAGCAGTTTTATACAATTTTGTGGCTATTGCAAACGGCATTGTTTTCTTAATTTCTGTCACAGAAATGTCTTTATTGGTGTACAAAAAAGCTACTAATTTTCATTTGTTGCTCTAATATCCTGCAATCTTACTAAATTTATGTATCAGTTATAACACTTTTGCCTGTGTGTTTGTATAATTTCTAGCTAGGATTTTGTATGTACTACATTATGTTTTCTGCCAGCAGCTCAAATAGGAATTCCTTTCCTATCCAGATGCCCTTCATTTCCTTCTCTTGCATTGTTATTCTGTTATGGTTAAGAGTTCAACATTATCACGAGTGAGGGGATATCCTTATCTTATTTCTGATATCAGAAGCAATGTTTTTTTTAGATTTATTTTATTTTTATTGGAAAGTCAGATATACAGAGAGGAGGAGAGACAGAGAGAAAGATCGTCCATCCATTGACTCACTTCCCAAACTGCCGCAACGGCTGGAAGTGTACCAATCCAAAGCCAGGAGCCCAGAACCTCTTCTGAGTTTCCCACGCGGGTGCAGGGAGCTGGATAGGAATAGGGCCGCCGGGACTAGAACTGGTGCCCATTTGGGATCCTGGCATGTGCAAAGCAAGGACTTTAGCCTGTAGGCTACCGTGCTGGGCCCAGAAGCAATGGTTTTGACTTCTCCCCCATTTAATGTGATAATATTGCCTTGTTACATATAGTAGGCATTTACTTCCTAAATCTATTTTTGAGGGTTTTTTTTCATGAAGAATACTAAATTTTATGGATTTTTTTCTCATTCCTTGTATTGACCTTATGACTTTTGCTGATATTGATCTGCCTACACGCAGTCATTCTTACATCCTTGGGATAACTCCCATTTGATCATGGTTTGTAAATTTTATTCTTGACGTTATATTTTATATGTTTGTATTTGGGAATTTTTATATTTGTGTATCTGGAGGACAGTGGTTTGTAGCTATTTGTTGTTTGTCCAAGGTTAATGCTGACCTTGTAGGATGAGTTTGGAAGGATTTTTTCCTTTTGAATTATTTGGAAGAATTTGATAATTGTTGGTTAAATTCAACAGTGAAGAATTAAGATCCAGGTCTTCTCTTTTTGGGAAAAATTTTCATGACTGATTCAATTGTTTGCTTACTATCAATTGCTCAGTTTTCCTACTCAATTTTGATCAATTATATATGTTCAGAAACTTATCCACTACCAATTTGTTTCAATGTAATTGATCAGAAGATTCCCTAATGTATCCTTTGCATTTCTATGGTATCAATGTCTTTTTTGTCCTTAATTTTTATTTATCTGGCTAGTCTACCTGAAAGTTTTGTTAAATTTGCCTATTGTATTACCATTCCTATCTGTTCAATGGCCTTGCCCTTAGCAACTAGGAAGTCGCAAGATGCAGGGTTCAGAATTTGGCTCTTCATAATCCGGGTCCCACCACTAATGTGCCACTCGTCTTCTATCCTGGATCTATGTTGCAATCACAGAGTACCTACCTGTTCTCAGAACATCCACTCTTTCATACTTTCCAGGGACTGTCATCTGCCCTTTGCACAGAACATCATTCATTTCAGAACCAGCTCCATGTCACCTTGCTGGTGAAGCCTAGCACTCAACACCCTTCAGAATTATGCACTCTCTAATACATGCCACTAAGATGTCCTTGATTCCTAAGATAATTGTACTATCTTGTTGCATCCTGTTTCTGTTCCAGACCATAAGATCTTGGCCAGCAGCCTAGGAGCACAGAATCTAGAAGCTGAATCCCAGAGTAAGTGCTTCTGCTCAGTGCAACACAAGAGTTAAAACTCAAGGGTCCTAAGTCCCAACCTAATGTCTCTAACTGAAAATAGAGAAAAGAAAATTTGTCTTTGAACCTCCTTTCCCCCATGATTAAAATGGGAATCATAAGTGCAAACCATGACAAATGCAGAAGGCACTGGGGAGTTGTTCACCAAAAACTGGTTCCTTTCTTCTGCCTCTCTTCCACCGCTGACCTCAGGCTAGTGAAGACTAGTAATTAAATCATGTCCTGTGCAGGAGAAAAGGAGCAGGGAGGACACATTGTTCAGTGTCTGTCAGGTAGCCCCTGCTTATTTGTTAGTTATGTATTTTACAACCTTTCAGAAATTTAGAAACCATTGGGCAATCTAAAGATAGATTATCAAGTCAGGTGTGACCCTCTGGCTTCAGACAGTTGAACTCTGCTCTAGTATCCTGTGTGGTTTCAAAGCTACAGGACTTGCTTGATCTTGGTATGAAGCCACCCTTACTGCTTCCTTTCTGCTTTATCTTTGCTTTAGTTTTCTTTCAGTTCATTCATTTCTTTCATTTTATCCTTACTGTTTCAGTGTGGGAGTTTAGAATCCAAGCGTGAATGTAGACAGGCCTGTGTATAATCCCAGGCCCAATTGGCAAATGGCATAAATCCCAGGCCTGATTGCCAAAAGGTACTTGATGTCTTGTGGCCTCATTCTAGAACTTTTAACGTGCTCCTGTAACAACCTCCTCCTCGGACCATTAGGAAGTTAAAGGGAGAGTGTGCCTGTAATGGACTGCTGGAGACAGCTGCAAAGGCATTGGAGAGCTGATTGTTAAATTCTCAGCAAATTTTACAAGCTAGATCTTAAACCACTGGTGGCTCAAAACCAACTGTATTGAGCATATTTACCACACAGAAATTGGCAAACATGACAGATCCAACCTTCCTCCCTGTTTCCAAGCTAGTTATTAAGTATTTATTGTATATCTGTATCTTCTAAATGCCTTTTTTTCTTATTCCTTCTTCATCCTGGGGTCTCTGTGCTTCCAGTTCCATACTGTAAGGAATTAATGATGTACTTGGAAAAATCCTGAAACAGGAAAACATGCAAATCTCTCAGGAAATTCTTAACCATAAGACCTTAGCAATTCACACATTTATTCATCTATTATGTTTTCTGGCTCAAGTGTGCTATCAATGATCTTGAAAAGCCTTTCATTTTTACAAGGACTTGAGATCCTTCTGTAATTAGCAAGAAAGGAATCAGTAGATTTCTCTGTGATTTTCTGATATTGTAAGTGCATAGAGACTGGAAGCAAATGGGGTTTCTGAAGATACCATATGAATTTGACAGATTTCACTGATAAACCCAAGAGGAAGAAAGAATTTATGAAAGGGAAACACTTACCTAAAATGAATTGGCATTTATAACTAGAAATCTCCTTGTAGATATTCTTCTGAAGATTATGACCCTAAGTTTTTTAATTACTTTTTTGTAATGAGAGAAAATATTCTGTTTTTCCTGATGCATAATCTTTTTGTTTCACTATTTAACAAAGAAGATGAAAATTCAAGATTGAAACCCTTTTCTGAAAATTAGTATTTTTCATTCAATTTGAGAAACTGCTGAACCTTCTATCAGCTAGAGTTGTGTTTGGCTTATAGACACAGAGACCAAAAAGAACTGCTGTCAAAGTGATAAATCCTTCTTTCACAGTCATGTGAAAGAAATCTGAAGTTAGGTATTCAGGGCTTATGTGACAACTCTTATTATTTTGTTTTTCTCTAGCTGTAGTACAAGACATTTATCCTCAAGGTCCCTGAATGTCCAAAATCACCACCAAAGCTTTATTTACCATATCTACATTCTACTAAGAAAAGTGTCAAAAGGTACAAGGAAAGCTATTTGCACAGCAAGGAGACCTATGACATCCTTTCACCAATCACCAACACAACTGAAATTCCAGTCATACAGATGTTGACAGAGAGCTAGCTAGCACTGTGCCTTAGAACCCAGCACCTGACAAAACCCAAAGGCCACAACCACCTAGCCAATGCTCACAGACTGAGACTCTACACCTGCCTGACTTCAAGCAGACACCTCTACTCCAATGGGTTGAATACATTTCCTTTTGTGTCAAGCCTTGGGTGGGCCCAGAGGCAACCCTGGGTGCCTTGTGAGTGACAGAGGTTGTGCTTCTGGTGTGACCAGCCGGGGCTCAATCTGGGCCATCAGAAACCTACTCTTATCACCCTGCTCTAACTTTGAGCAGACAACAAGAGACCAAAGAACTGTATTTTAGAAATCAGTGTTGGGCTAGTAAAGTGTAATGCTAGGCATATCCTAATGGTTTCCATCCCTAGGCCAGTCATTGTCTGTGGGCAGTCTGGAAAGAAGATGAAGATTGCCCCAATGTCAATTACAGACCTGCATCCTAGTTGGTTGTGTGGCACTGCCAGTCTCTTTCCCACCCAGTATGTCCAGTATTATCCTCAAACAATTGTTGGCAGACAGGCTGTGGTGGGGTGGGGCTCTGTGATCCTGGTTGAGCAGTCTTATACCTAGGCCAGTCTCATTGTGAATGGATAGGTGTAACCATGGGCAGTGATCCTACATCAGCAGGAGAACATATTTCTCACAATTTATAGAATGACAGTCAAAAAGGAAGCCAAATTTCTAAAACTAATCCCTAGGTGTGCGTACAACACCATATCCTTGTAAGCATCAGGGACTTCCAGGGAATTATGACAACACCTAAACTGCACAATAAGGTACAAGAAGCCAGCCGTGTAGGAACTGAAATTTCCCAATGCTCAGAGAAAAATTTCAAAGTAGTTGTTTTGAGGAAACTCAATGGAATTCAAGAAAACAGAATGACTTAATATTTTAACAGATTGATAAGAGAAATAGTATTAGATCAAGTACAAATGCTTCAACTGAAAGGTATACTAAGTAAAATTTAAAATATGATCGAATGAATCATAGAATAAATCAAACAGAAGAAAGCATAAATAAGCTAGAAGACATGCTATTTGCAAATACATAATTGGAGGAGGAGAAAAAGAAATGAGGAAGGCCTGTGGGGTAGAATAAGAAGAGCAAATATTTGTGCTATTGGGATTCAAGGACAATAGATCCAAGCAGACATTTCTCAAAGACAGACAAGGGGCATACATGTATGTGGAAAAATGCTCAACATCACTGATCATCAAGGAAATGAAAATCAAAACCATTTTGAAATGTCTCCTCACTGCTATAAGGCCATTATCAAAAAGCAGGAGATACCATTAGTTGGTGAGGATGTAGAGAAAAAGGAAACTTTTTGTACTCTTGACAGTAATGTAAACTAGAAAAGCCATTGCAAAAAAAAAAAACCAAAAACAGTATGAGGCTTGCTCAAAAGACTAAAAATATGACTGCCACCTGATTCAGCCACTTCTAGGTTTCTACCAAGGAATATAAAGTCTATGCTAAAGAGACAACTGCAGTCCTCTGTTTATTAAATGACTACTCAACCAAGTCAGGAAATGGATGACTGGATAAAGATACCATGATACATATATTTAGTCGTATATTAGTCAGAGAAAAGGATAAAATCTTGCTATCTGCAACAGGATATACCAATGTGGAAGTCATGTAAAGTGAAATAAGCCAAGCTCAGAAACACAAGTGATCTATCTCACTTATCTGTAGACTTTCAATAAAAAAACAGCTACTCTTATAAGAGCTAAAAATATAATCATAGTTGCCAGCGGCAGGAAGAGGGGAAGGAGGGATTGGGAAAATTTGATTAATAACTATTAGATTTTTACTTGGTAAGTATATTCTAGTAAGTAGTAGGAAGCTCTGAGATTCTTTTGCACAGTAAATATAGAGAATGTTAATTGACTGGGTATTTTTAATGAAAATACTAGAAGATAGAATTTTTAGATATTTTAAATATAAGGAAATGTTTACCCATAATGTACACATATAAGGAAACATCATATAGTTTATTGTATGGATATACATTTTTACGTATCTGTCTTTTAGTAAAATACTTATACACCATTAGCCTCCAAAAAAAGCATTGGAATGTCATAATGCAGATGATTATAAATATCTTTTTTTAAAGTTTCTGTTTTGTCTCTTTTAATTGTATTTTCCATAAATTTTTGTAGCTTTCTTCTTAGTATTATATTTTTGTGTCTTTTAAAAATGAATTTGACATCTCCAGTGAGGGATAAACAATCTTTTTTTAAAAAAATTATGAAATGGAAATTATGAAATAGGAAATCGGGGGGAAATGGAGGCAATGTAGAAAGTGATTAATAACTTAGATTCTGAGACTTCAGACTCAGCAGCCTTCCTCAGGAGGGCACAGAGAGCGTGTCGGAGAGGGGCTGAGAATACCTAACAGCTTGAATAGATGAGTGGGTGTACATAAAGCTTAGAATAATACATGGCAAAGAAGAGAAAGTTGATTTTCGTTGTTGTTACTGTAAATTTGAAGTCAAGCTACAGTATTGAGGCAACATGTATTGAGGCTTGTCACAGTGTCCTTCCTTGTTACTATTTTTCCATCTGTTTCCCTACATGTTTGTAAATGGGCATTGCTTTGCTTCCTCACAAGTTGGTCACGAGGATCAATGAGATGGTGCCTAGCACAGTGCTTTCCACAGGAAAGGCGCTCAGAACAGGTTCTGCTTTTGCTTCTCTGCCATTCCTAAACTCCTTTAAGATCACTTCTGTGAACTTCACAGATGACCGACTCCCATCTCCCAGCACAGTCAGAAAGCCCCAGGAAGAACCTTTGACGAATTCATTTTGATCTCTACCTGACATCCTTGACATCTAATGGAAGCTTAATGGTACCTGAATGACTGTACATTTGATAAAGGCAAAATAAAGACACGTTGAGGGAAAAATGGAGCAGGTTAAGGGCAAGATACTTCTACTGCCTGGAATCGAAGTTTTGACTACGGCTTACCTTATTTCTCTTGTCTTTTATAAAAAGACAAGACTTCTACTTTTTTAGAAGCAAGGCATCTCTTTCAGAACGCTGATTTGGAAAATGCTTGCTCCTCACTCTGGTATGATACGCAAGTAGTATGCCACTAAAGGATGACAAAACTGTCTCCTTGAGCTTGGAGCTTTTAGTTAAGAGAAAATTTAGTCATTAGATTGCTCTTTTTGTCACTTGGAGTTTGTAACTAATACCCTGTGCAAGCTTCTCTGAGATTGCAGCTTGTATCAGCATGTGTTTCTAAAGAGGATATGAACCACTTTTTGCTTTCTTACATTTTCCAACAGCAGCTGAAAGCATCCTGAAACTGAAGTTGAGAGAGCCCAGTCTTGAGCTATTAGGCCCTTCCCAAGAAACTGGTAGCTTTGACTAAAGATGGAATTCACTGCTAGAATGTCATGGCAGTGATATTAATGGTCATCACTGCGAATTTTCCTTACCGATGGCACAGGATTTTTTTTATTTTATTTTTGATAATGTTTACACAGTTGACTGGGGGGAGAGGTCGAGGATTAGGAGAAAGTGGCTGAGACCATTATTTCCACATTTTATTTTTCTTCTTCCTGTATCTGGGGGAAAGGAAAGAGACAAGGGGAGAGCCACACTCAATCTCCCAATCGCTTCAGTACCCAGGGATGGGGACTGTCCACCTGACGTCATCTCAGTGCCTTGATGTGGAGCATGCTCTGAGGGTTCTACTCAAGTGTTAATATGTTAATAGCGTTAAAATGTCAATAGCTTTGACATGCGGTCGATCTTGCAGATCCAAGGATGAGGAAATCCTTCCAAAGTCTATTGACTAACATACTCCAACTTAGGGTCTCCATTCACCCAGAAATTTGCTGTCAAGCTTCACTGGGGTAGTTAACCAATTTGTTTTGTCCTCCTTCCTCTGCTATGGTACCTGATGTCCTCTGCAGGCTCCAATGGATTACTAAATCCTCCATGTGCATTTGGGTATGCTGTCCACTGCACCATCTTCAGCAACTAAGGAGGCCAGTTCTGACATGCATGACACTGTTAGATCCTAGGTCCTGTCATTCTCCCCAAGATTGGAATTCTGGGTCCAGAGGTTTAGTTTGGGGGCCCTTAAAAAATCTTGTCTAGGGTGATCGCAGAACTGACTCCCATGTGTGCCTGCCTGTACAGGGTCTGGCTCATTCCATCATCCACATCAGCCTACATACACACACTGGCAGTTGCAATTGCTAGGTTAGATCTGTCTCCAGCCTTGTCTCTTACACAAACCGATGGATGCTGGGATCCAACCCAACCCTGCCCATGACACAGTTGGCCCTCACATACAACATTGGGAGCTGTGGCCCAGTTGGAGTGATCCCTAGTCCCAGCACTTGCCAGCTGATGCTGAGGCAAAGCACGACCAACCTGCTGACATAGGATTAAGCTTCTTACATAACAGAATACTTCAAAAAGTTATTGAAAGTGCAATTAAAGGGTAAAATTGTTGTAGAACCTTTTTGTGCACAAATTTTGAAAACTGTGAATATGAGAGGTTATTAAAAATGTTAAAATTACATATGGCTTTCAAGATGTTTTTGCACAAGAGGCTTGTAATTTAATTCAGCTTTACATTAAGTTTTTTAGGCATCTTTGTGATGATACAATATTTCATTTGGTCCTCTCAACAACAGAAAGAAAAAGATAACATTATTATCACTATTTTTCAAGTAGCAAAGCTGAGGCTCAGAGAGGTTGAATTTCCTGCCCAAGTTTACAGCTAAATGCTGAGTTTCAGCCTAGGAAACTGTTTATTTCATTGGCTGTAGCCAGAATGACATCACCAGCAAATTCTTTTTGGTTAGATTCATATAAACTTTATTTTCAAAAGAAGACAATGAAGAGCAGCTCAGAATTCAGGGTGCCCTTGAATGAAGATTTATGGATGGCAGCTAAGAGGCAAGCCGGAAACCCTGAGACCAGGGAGAATATGAGAAGGTACCAGATAGTGAATGTTGTAGGATGGGAAGGGGTAGGCATTTATTCATCTTCTATGTTATTTGCAAATATCCTAGATGTTGGGAATAGTGGGCAGGAGGGCAAGGCATAATCTTTACCTTCAGAAATGTATGAGTGTGCCTAGATATCTATTCTTTACACACTTCTACAAATAACTTTGGGATTATCAATGTAAAGAATGAGTGTTTCAAAAGGCAGGGACATAGTGAACTGGAATCTAGATTATGAAGGAATTTGGGTTCTCAGGTCTGTCTTGGCAATTCAGTAGCTCCTACCTCATTTTCAATGGTTTCCAAAGGAATTAAATGTCATTTACTATTATTGGGTAATTCAAAAATCTCTAAGCAAACTAAATCCATTGTATCTCTGGAAATAATGGGAGAACTTTCCACACGTTGGTTTAAACACAATGACCTCTCAGAAATGTAGGCTCAGGGAATGATAATAGGAGAAATATTCAGGAAACTAACCATGGAGAAAACCATCCGCCATACAGGCAGCTGGTCATCTATCCAAATAACTTAATGTTCCCTTCCATGCTCTTAGAGGCAGGCCGAAGAGCAGCAAAGGTCAGAAATCACACAAACTTGCCTGACCTTGCCTGTGCTGGGGAAATTGTCTGACTCCAGAACACCTGCACTCAAATTGATTGTGGCTGCTGCAGACTGCAGACTTCTGGGGCAGAGCTGCTTACAATCGCTATCCAAAATGAGGCCTGAAAAAATTAGATTTAATGGCACAAATCATTTAGGAGTCTAATTTATGCTTGGAGTATTTAAGATGTTGAGGAAGCTTGACCATCCCAGACTACCCATAACACCCAGGGTTGCCTTGCCCTGCCATGTCTTCCGTGGGTCTGGTTCTGTAACCTGACCTGTTAGAATTTATGCTGAATCGTCAGAATATACTCCTACATTTTTTTCAGTTCTCTAAATTTTCCCTTTCTATTATGAATGTGTCACACACATCAGGAAGTCATCATTCACATTATCTCCTTTGTGAATGGTATTCTCTGAAGTTGGACAATGTGAGCAACATTGTTTCCACTTCTTGCTCTTTTAACTCTGGACTGATATTAGCAGACACTGTTGTTTTTTTCTCTCTCTCACTTCATTCCTAATTTTTAATTCAAGATCATTTTCCTCCTGTTTTTGAAACACCCAAATTCTTTCATCAACAGTCCTCCTGCCTGTTGCTGTCAAGCAGCAGACTTTGAGTACTTCTTTCTACAGTGATGATTTTAGCATCGGACGGTCTTTTGCTCATCATCTTCTTGGATGTTTCATTGTCCTTGTATCTCTGTAGATGTTCCATTCATCACTCTGGCTACATTTTCCTCAACTGCTTCCTATCCAGTGTCCTATCCCTTCATCCCACCTCATTTACTCAGTACTGTAATCATGATGTTGTAATCTCCAAAATCTAAAATTTCAAGTGTCCTCTCCTAATTTTTTTGTTGTTTACCAGATCTTTCTCTTCTGGCTCATTTCTCAAAAATATTATATTAAGTTCCCATTCAACACACAGTATGTTCAGGTATGTCTATCTTAATACAAATAACAACAACAAAAAATCAGTACCCATTCCTTCAGATTCTCATCTTTTTCCTGTGTTTTCTGGGTAGTAAGCTTCTTGATCTAGTTGACCATAGTCATTGCTGTTATTCTTTCCCTGATATTCTCTCCACCATCTATTGCAAAAGGGCATCCACCCTTACCACACTAGCAAGACAGTTCCTACTGAGATCACTCTTGATGGGTTATTGATCGATGCTTATCTGACTATTTTGCATCATGAATGTTGGCCACTGTTTTCTCATGAAATGTTTCCCTCTTTTTGCTTGTGACTGCCCCAAGTGGAAATGCCTTGTCTGCATTCTCCTACTATGCTTGATCTCTAAATATTGTTCACTACTGCACATCCTGGGGTGTGTTCTCTTTTTTTAACCTCGCAGTTTCCTCTGGATAACTAATATCTGCTTGTGGCTGTTGAGTAGATGAAATGTTGTTACTCAAAACTGAAATGTGCTAATTCACACACATCAAATTTCAAAGTCATATATGTATATATGATTAGGGTACAAAGGGTCAAGGGCTACAGGAAAGTGGGAAGACCATTGTTTCTACACTAATACCATTTTTTTTTCTGTATCTGAGGTAAGGGGAGAGACAAAGGGAGAAGCCCAACCCAGCCCACCCAGCCCAGGTCCCCGATGTGAGGCACGCTCCGAGGGTCCTGCTCAAGCAGTTTTGATAGTTCAAGAGTTCAAAATTGCTGCCAATCTCGCCATTTCAAGCACGATGAAATCTCTTCAGAATCCACTGGCTGACATAGTCTCTTCATGGTTGGGGTTTTGAGATCAGCAGTTAAGTTGGAGGGATCCCCAAAGAAACTTTGTCTGAGGTGATCCCAGACCTGATTCTTTTGTCTGCCTGCCAGTACCGGGTCTGGTGCAGTCCATCGCTCCAATCAGCTTATGCTGGTGGTTGCAACTGCTGGGTCAGTTCTGTTTCCATCCCTGTCTTCCATGTGAACCAATGGGTGTTACAGTCCAGCACGATCCTGCCCACTTCATACTCGGCACTCACTTAAACAAGTGGGAGTTGCAGCCTAGTTGGGGTGACTCCCTATAACCCCCACCAGGTCTGCCCCCTATCCTGGTTCCCATGCTTGCCAGTATGTGCAGCAGACTTGTTTAGTCTCTACCACATTCAATTTAGCTCTCATACATGTCAATGGGCATTGAAGCCTAGTTTAACCCAACCAGTCCTACTATTCAGCCCACTCACATACTGATAGGTGCCGATCTATCTAGCCACCCCTGCCCCACTCCTGGTTTTCATGCTTTCCAGTGGAAATGGAAACCCAAGAGGGAGGTACCCACTATTTCCCTACTAGGCTACTCCCACTCTCAGATTATGCACTCTCCAGGTGGTTCTGGAGTTTGACTTGACAGAATTAGCACCCAGTGCCAGCCTCTGCTAGCTGATGCTGCAGCAAAGCCCAGCCAACCCTCACCCACTCTAATTTATGCTTACACCAGCCGGAACAGTCAGCCCAGCCTGGCTTTTTTCTGATCTAGCTCTCATGAGGCCCACAGGCGTTGTAGCCCTGCCTGGTCTGGTCTGTCCCCATCCCAAGTCATGCTCTCCTGTAATATTTACTAGCATCCCAGAGCAATGTTAGACTGCTGACCAGTACAGTATCTAAGGCTTATACCAAAGTCCCTGTGATACCTCAACAGAGTAACATATCTGGATGCAGTTTGAAAAAAGAAATGAGTAATATACATACCAAAGATATTCACCTAAAAATTCATGAATTTTTAAAATATTGCTTTATGTGTTCTAAGAAATCTGTATCTACCCCAGAATAACACAAATATTTTCAGAAGCATTTTATTGTTTTACTTTTGGATTTAGGTTCCTGGTCCACCTCATGCTGTTCTTGTGAATGAAATAATGTAGGGGTTAAGCCTCATTCCAACTCTCTGTTTAGATGCCTAACTGTTATAAAACAATGTGTTTACAAAAGATTTTACCTCTTTTCCATTTACTTCATTGTAATGTCTTATCACGCTTGTGGTTAATATTTATTATGAACCACATTGAAGTGGAAAGTTCTCTGCATTGGCATGACTTTTAAACCATAGCCTTTATCGTGGAGTGATTGGAAAGCAAGTAAGATTTTTTTTTTTTTTTTTGCAAAGACTGTTTGAAAGAGAGAGAGAGATAAAAATTTTAATCTTTTGGCTCACTTCCTACTCTCTTTATGTGGTCATTACGGCCAGGGTCAAGTCAGGAACAGGCAGGGTGCTTAGACACCATCTGGGTCACCAACATGGGTAGTAGGGGCTCAAGAATTTGAGCCATTATCCATTGCTTCCCAGGCACATTAACAGGGAGCTAAGTTGGAAACAGAGTAGCTTTATTTTAAACCAGCACTCTGCTATGGGATGCAACCATTCCAAGCAGATGCTTAACCAGCTATACCACAATGCTGCTTCTATGCTTTTTCTTCAGTAGATCCTAAATGTCAGGTCCATGGGTCTTGATTCTGAGAGCTTCTACCTTCTCCAGAGAAAAATCAAGCATTCCCTTGCCTAATACTTTAAAGCTGGTTTCTGGCATTTTGAGGGTTAGGTGGAATAAAGAATGGTGGGAATCTCATCACTCAATATGAATTGTATTTTCAGTTTTAGTCTTTTCCCCTTCTCTTTGATGACTCAAATCTATTGTAGTTTCACCAAAAAATAAGCTTCCCATCTCTCTTAGGATTGGAAGAAAAACTGATACCAAACTATGAGTCAGGAAGTACTGCTCTAACTCTTCATTGATAGTTTTTTAATCGATACTCTTGTTTTTAGTTCACATTTATCTCAACCTAATTTTTTGTCCTTTTTCAGGATCTGAAGGACATAGGACTTACTTATTTGGCTCTTCTATTATCGATACGTCATCTATTAATATTTTAAGTTATGAATTTTGTTATCTTTATAATTTTTAAGATTGGTTTTATATTTGCTTGAAAGGCAGAGTTTCAGAGAAAAGGAGAGACAGAAAGCGAGAAAGAGATTCTCCATACACTGGTTCACTCTCCAAATAGTTCCAATGGCTGGAGCCAAGCCAATCCAAAACCAGGAGTCAGAAGCTTCTTCTGGATCTTCCACATGAATTTAGGGACCCAAACACATTAGCCATCCTCTGCAGGTTTCCCAGGCCAAAGCAGGGAAGTGGATGTTATGTAGGAAAACAGTGTGTACAATCTCTGAAGGAGTAAAAGACAAAAATGAGAAAGTATTAGGAATCTCTACAACTAGGAATGTAGGAAGAGGCATCTATTTAGCGATGTAAAGGACTCTGTCTCATCATCTCCCTCTTTGACATAGGTATTCAAGGAATTCTCATATAAAAACGAATGAAGAAACAAAGATCAAAATAGACTGGATTTCTGAACCTGCATGTCAGGGACAATTCCCCTACACAGTCTCATGAAACCTTAGTGATGTGCACAGGTGTGGGAAATGTACTTGTATCATGTCATGAAAAATATTTTTTTCTTTGTCACCCAACCTATTCTGAATGGTGTTACATCTATCCTTTTTTGATAGTTATATTCCAATTTTGATCTCATTCCATAATCCCAACTACAATTTCATGGCACCAGGTGGATGTTAGGAGGTGTGCAATTTACATATATCATATATTTCTTGGTTATTCTCTAATTATCCAGAACACATCAACCAACCATGCCAATATGAACCACTTAATTTCATTGAAATGGCTACTTAACAGTTTCAGGGTCATTTGAAAAGAAGTATGAAGTGGAAAATTGTTAGCTGATTACAAATATTAAACATGTTTAGAAGAGAGAAAATAGATTTATAAAAGCAAATACATACAACCCTAACCCTTAGCGAAGAAGTGGAGTAGTTACTGAGTCAGCTAAACTGTGTCAAATTCATCCAAAGTCCCAATTCCTTTTTATTAGGTTGTTGATTTCCAAATTTCAGTCTGTGTCAAAATTACCTGGAGAGGTTTTTTTTTGTTGTTGTTGTTGTTTTTACAGATTTACATTCCCAGGTGCTATGTCCAGGGTACAATAGTCAGTATATTTTGGGGGGGGCCCCAATAATTTACATCTTATTAAGTGATTTCAGATAAATCTAAGACACAGGTCATTGGAAATATTCCCTACAGAATGTGAAGCATTGAAGCACAAGTATTTCCTACTTATGTGATCTTATGAAGCAAAAGGAAATGGGTTCCAAGTTATCACAGATATGGATTATTACTAATCTGCAGAGCTCAGTTAAATAAAATGGCTTAATGTTCAATGGTTCCAGAATGCCAGTGAGTAAAAGTCAAATGACATGGTCTAAATCTTACACGCTACTTTCAGAAGAGGGAGATTAACATCTGGGACTGAGACTAAGAACTGAAAAATTTACCTTGAAGACTCAAGAATATTAGCCATCTGTGATAAATTCAAAGAAGGGGAAGAGAGAAACTCCTAGAGCCTTTCAAACTGTATCATAAAGTTAATAAATGAATTTTTTTTGGATAATCAAGATAGCAGAATATGGTAAGGACATGTTTAAACATATGGAGAAACATTGGCTAGGGCAAAGCAGAGAGGACACATTCCAAGAAAGAAGAGAGGACAGACTGCTGGCAAATGAGCACCTGGAGAATGGCGGACATGGGAAAGCAATGAAGACAATGGTGTGGTGTTGGAGTGACCAGATGCCACAGTGGCATTCAGTGAGTGGCAATCTGAACTTCTATGACAGCTGGAACTCCACCAGCCACCAGGTGGGAAGCAAAGTTCACTGGAAGCTCAGGAGGTAAACCCAGACAAAGAACTGCCTGTCCTGCTGGTTTGTTTGATTTGACCATGAGTAGAGACAGAGCAGCAGATCCCAAACAGGTAGTGCAGGCATAGGGTGGATTTCAGAACTCAGACCCCTACTAGAACCGAATCAGGCACCATTTTGTGTAGGGAGGCAAAGGCTATCAGAGAGGACTATGCATGCACTAAGCTGGGAGTGAACTCATTTCACTAAGCTCAGTGAACTGCAACAACATGGCATCTTACAGGTTCCACCCAAGATAGGTCCAGGTAGCCCCAAGACCTAATGGCCAGTAGATCAAAAACTCCACGAGTGGCATATCAAGCACCATTCTGCAGTGTGTCAATGGCTTTGAGACTGTAGAGACAACAGTGAGCTGTGCATGCACTTGAGCTGGGAGCAAACTCTCTGAGCTCAGTTCATTGCACTGGTCCCACATCGAAAATAATACCAACTTTAGCATTATGTAACTCAAAAATATGTCCGTGTGGCCCTCAGACCTAATGGCCAGTGGGTTTCAGCAAGATCAGCACCACCAGCAACCCAGCTATTTAGGACAGCTGGTGTCTCCCTAATTTGGGGAACTTCTCAAACAGAAAGTAGGAGTAAGGCTCTACAGACAACAGTGCAACCGCAGCAAGGTATCACAGGAGGTGGAAAGTAGTGAGCCAGGAGCTGGGACTATGGAGACCATAGAGGAAGTCTAACATAAGAATCTTTTTTGAAACACAATGTTAAACTATTTTCTATTTGGCTAAGACATATGTTCAGTATCCATTCTACTTTAATGTTAAGAATGACCACCAAGGGTCCAGCGCAATAGTGTAGTGGCTAAATCCTTGCCTTGTATGCACCGTATGGGCACAGGTTCATATCCTGGCTGCTCCACTTTCCATCTAGCTCCCTGCTGGCCTGGGGAAGCAAAGGAGGACAGCCCAAAGCGTCGGGACACTGCACCTGCGTGGGAAACCCAGAAGTAGCTCCTGGTACTTGCCTCCTGGATTCTGATCTGCTTAGTTCTGGTCTTTGCGACCACTTGGGGAGTGAACCAGCAAACAGAAGATCTTTTTCTCTGTCTCTCCTTCTCTCTGTTGACCCAACTTTCCAGTAAAAATGAATAAATCTTGAGCCCAGTGCGGTGGCCTAACAGCTAAAGTCCTTGCCTTGAATGCACCAGGATTTGATATGGGCACTGGTTGTAAGCCTGGTGGCCCCACTTCCCAACAAGCTTCCTGCTTGTGGCCTGGGAAAGCAGTCCAGGACGGCCCAAAGCCTTGGGACCCTGCACTTGCATGGGAGACCCAGAAGAGTTCCTGGCTCCTGGCTTTGGATCAGTGTAGCACCGGCCATTGCGGTCACTTGGGAGTGAATCATTGGACGGAAGATCGTCTTCTCTGTATATCTGACTTTGTAATAAAAATAAAATAAATCTTTTTTAAAGATAAATAAATCTTAATAAAAAATAAGAATGACCACAAAAGGTGATTAGACTTTCCAGTTTTTTTTTTTTTTTTTTTGGTGTGGTAACAAGTAACCCTGTTTTATTTATACAAAGAGAAACAATAATTTACCTATGCTTTAAGAATGGCCATGCACTTAGCTAGAAATTTTTAAAAATATCTAATAATGATAGCATATTGTAAATATATTGAATAGTGCCCATATTACTATTTCTGTCCCCAAACTGATACTTTAAAAAATATTTCCTGTTATTTGGTAAATACAGATTCTAACTTGGATCAAGAGAATTTGTGATGCAGCCTGCTAATCAAATATGATCTTTGAAATTTGGTTTCTCATCCATAATTGAGAATACAAAAGTAGAGCTTTCCTGCTAATGTACTATAAGAAAAAGAAGTTTTGTAATTCTAGAACCATAAAATCAAATAATACAGATGATAAAGCACAAAGTGATTTTTAAATTTTATTCTTTGCCTTACATTCCAAGAATTTCACCCACAAGCCAATATTCAATACCCTACATTTGTGAATGACAACAGGAAAAGCCTTGGAAAGAAGGACACCTGAAGACTCCAGTTCTAGTAACTGCAACTTGACACACTGCTGAGAAATAAAGGCTGTGTCTGCTGTTATCCCATGGACCAGTTTGGAGACAGCACTGTTGCCTCTCATTTCTGTTTTACTTTAGTGATGTTCCTGACCATGTAACGAAGCAAATCAGCTCTAAAAACAGCATCAATGGACTTTTCCAGATCATTGCAGCATCAGGATAAGAGTCTTCCAATGCCTCCCCACTTCATTTAGAGTAAAAACCGATGTCTTTCTAACATCTTCCATTGCCTCTTCTGCTCTGGATCCCTAAGTATTATTCCATTTCACATTACTGGGTAATTTATTGAAACAAATGAATAAGCAAAAGATTTATTTAGCCCAAAGTTTGGAAGGTTCTAGGGCCCATGTCTGGAATAGCCTTCATGGCGGGCAGAGTCCTGAAGTGGCACTGTATATCACATCATTACAAGCTACATGGATGTGTATCGGTGTATCTCTGCTCCTCTGTTTCTTATAAAGCCACCAGTGTTCAGTTCCCCATGATAAATGTATCTAATCTTCAGTACCTCAAAAAAGCCCATCTTCAAACAACATAGTTGGGACAAGTTTTCTCCATAATGTATCACAATGGTGACCAAATTTCAATACATGAACACTTTGGGGGATCTTACCCAAACCGTTCTCATACCAGAGTAGTGGGTCAACAAGGTCTCACTTGTTTCCCTGATTACAGTCTTCAGTCACTCCAATCTCAAATGCTCTAGGCACATTTCTAGCTTAGATCTTGGCACTATTCCTCACTCTTGCAAAGCTTTGCTCCAGATATTTACAGGCCTCTAGCCTTTGTACAAATATTGGTCTTTTATTAAAACCTGGTCTTGCTATTAAGTCCAACCTGACCACTGCATTTAAAACTACAGAAAATCTGCTTCTTCTCTGACTCCCAGGCTCCTTTACTCTACCAAGTGGATGCTGATGACATCCTGCCTGTAACCCCTGAGCCCATCTTTGGATCTCAACCTCAGCTGTAGTGGGCAGACAGCCTCTGCTGGGAATCTCCCATTTCTGACTGTGTTCCTGAGAGATTTCTCCATCACTAAAACTTGTTGACCATGCTGGAAACAGCCCTGAGGAGTGGAGGGCTTAATGCCCACAAGGGTATCTCTCAACTCATGCGGCAGTTAATAGATAAATAACTCAGGTTTCCCAGCTCTCAGGAGAGTAATGCTAAGATGCTCAGTGAGTTCTCCAGCAGGGGCTAGCTCCCTGCTCAGTACAGAAAACTCTGTAAACCACCAGTTAGTTGACATTTCTTCGTTCTCTACTTCCTCCTCCCTCACTTAAACTTTCTGAGAACATCTAGCAAGGTGATACTATGAAAGTCCTTGTCTCTGGGTCTTCTTTTGGGTGGACCAAACATGGATTCAAAGCACTCGCCACCTTCTAATATGTAGTTTATTGCTTATTGTATATCTCCTCCTCCCATTAAAAAACAAGTCCCATGGTGATTTTGTGATATAAAAACAAACAAACAAACAAACAAATAAATGTCTCCCAGGTCATGGTAAACACATCTCCACACACTTTGGGAAAAGAAGATAAAATAGTTTTTTGATCATTAATTTAATGATCTGTTAATTAGTGATAAAGAAGAAAATGTATCTCTCTGAAAGAGTACAAATTTAGTATTAGCCATAGATCAAAACATAAGTGCAGGTACAAACATTTACGATCGTGCTAGGTTCCATGCCCTACTCTGGAGTCCTTAGATCCCATTCCCAAAGCTGGCTCCTGACTCCACAATGGTGACGGTCAAATGTTTGTGTTCCAAACCCATGTGGAACACCTGGATGCCGTTTGCATATCTCAAGTATTGTTGGCTGTGAGCATTTACAAAGTGAACAGGCAGATGGGAGTGCTCACATCTATTTGTCTCCCTCTGTCCTGCTGCTCAAATTTAATGGAAGCACAAAGAAGGTGTGATGTGTCATCAGAAAGGAGAATGAACCACAACGAGAAGTTAAAGGAAAGTATACTGTCTTTCCCAGGAGCACAATCCTTTTGGAGTATATCAATTGCCCCAATTTTGGATTCTACAAGAAGCAGTACTGCACAGTAATCAAGCATATCTGATTTAGTCATACAAACATATTTCCAAATCCTGCCTCGACCAGGCCTCATCCATGAATCTTGAAACAAATGACCTGATCTGAGTCTCAAATAAGGTAGACGTATAATATTCACATTGCAGGCTTGCCGTGGGACTTAAATCAAACCATATGAAATTGCTTGGTATGTGCTCTTACCATAGGACAGTTGATGCTGAATGTGTTACTCTTCTGAACAAGGCTGAGACTCGGAATCCTGGAACATTCAGAAGTCCCTGTTTTGCTAGCCACCGTCGTGACACAGTCCAACTGTCTTCCCTGATCGTTCCTCTACCTCATCCTATGGCGTCCTTTTAACTTTTACCGCTTGATGAAACAAAATCTACTTAGGGATTACTGGCATGGAGTGTGTTATATCCCAACACTACATCTGTCTTGATGACCAACTATGTGTCACAGCAGCCGTTTCTGCGCCTGCTTCCTTCACTTAAGTGACCACATATAAGCCCCTCACGTAGCCACAAGCACAGTATCCCACGATCTACTGACAATCCAGGCAGTTTCCCAATGAACAGAGCTCTATTTAACAAAAATAGAAGAAATAGACCACTGAAAACAAACAAAAGGAATCAGCTTCATTTACCTGGCCAACTTTATCACCCTGTTTATACTGATTGTGAATAAAGGAGTAGCTGCCCCAAATCTATGCTGGCTCTCTCTGGAATGTGAAGAAGCAAATGTATTATAATTCTACAGTATCCTTTATTGCATCGTGCTGAAACAAGTGACAGTTTCCTTGATATTTTTAGACAATTTGATTACCTGTAAGAAGTTGTTAATTAAGCCCCACAGCTCCCATGCTTGCGTGGTAATAGATAGTAAGCAGAGGAAAGGAGCAGCAAGGAATAGAAAGGCTATGGGATTTCTCCCTGCTTCATGTAGTTGAGCTTAAATATCCACAATCCTTACCAGTTTGGAGTTGGCTACTCCACTGTTTCTATAATGTTGCAACCCAATATTTCATCCAAAATAATATTTGGTGAGTTTTCTGGATAAAAATTAAATAAAATAGTACTCTCAAGGAACAGTAAGTTTTCCCTTTTCTTCTGTCTCATCATTCAGATAATCCATACTCTCTTCTCTGCTTTTCAGCTTTGCTTCCACTGTGTTCTATCTGTCCGCTGAGCTCCTGAATTAACATGATTGTTCTTATCTTGAGGTAAGTTATACTTTCCCTATCTGCATTTGAACACAGGATTTGGAAAACCCCAGAAGCTTTTACTGAAAATATCATCCATTCTAAGTGACTCCTCTGGCCTTAGGAGCTGACACAAGACATACAGGGTGTGCCTGTATGGGACAATTAATGGAAAACAGGAATCTAGGGCCCAGGAAAGCATGTGGTAGAAAAATGACCCAAAAGACTGTGGGGTAGTCCACAAGCCTTATTGAGAGTGGCCGAGGTCACAGTCACAAAGTCAGTGACCAAATTTGAACACTGAAACATGGGAGGATAATAAATAACATGGAGAACTAGAACACGTAAAAGCTGAGAAAGGGTGAGAAAGTCACCCCAAGACCTAGGTGATTTGCAAATCTTAGAAATGAGGAGAGCCTAAGCACAAAGTGACCAGAAGCAAATATGAGAAACTCGTGAACAGTGAGTGAACCTTTTAAAAAGGAGAAAGAACAGAGTATAGAAAATTATTTTAGTCACATGGGCAGGTAGAGGGGTAGGATGTCCAGGACTCTGTGTCTGGGGGTCTCAAAGTGCAGAAAATATTATGGTATTAGAAAAGTCGGTGTGCAGATGTTTGCTGACCCTCAACAGTCTGTTTCACAGATAAGGAACTAGACTTGCAGAGGTTAACTCATCTCCAGGTCATTAGAGCTGTGAGAACAACCAGACGGTCTTTAATCATTAGCTGCAGCTTAAAGAATCCTACTGATAAGGCAAGGTCTGCCACTAAAATCAATGATACCTCTTTTCATGTTTGATCGTATTTGAAAAAAATAGCAAACATGAAAATAATAATACAGAACCTGAAGTTTCCGGAGGTGGTGTAATTCAGGTAGAAAAACTTGCTTATGAGTGGTTTCAACCGAGGAGAATGTGGAGTGAAATTGGCTCAATTTCTCTTCCCAGAGCTCCAGGAACTCAACTTTGTTATTTGAGATTACCGAGAGGAACAATCATGCTGATTATCACTAACATAGAGTAGCAATTTCAAGTGCTGACAACACTGGGCCTGCACACAGCCTACAGTTGAGTTCTCTAAACGAATTATTCTTTCATCAACAAGCATTTACTAAGAACATATTATATACCGAAGGGGACTGGAATTGAAGCAGAATTCTCTGTAATCAAGGCGTTGACACACACGCACACAGGTGAAATCATGAGAAGACATCAATTCTACTCTTAGGAATAACTAGAAATTCAGAGAAGAGGCACAGATAGAACAAGCTACCATCTCCCTCCCTCCCTTCCCCCTTCCTTCCCTTATTTGCTTCCTTTGTATTGTCCTTCCATAGTATCTATGGAGATCCCATGCCAAGCACTCTAATATTCAATAAACAAAGAATATGATATTCTGCCCTCTGGAGCTTACAGTCTAGTCTGGAAAGTTCATAGTCTTTGAAAGCATTTAAAATTTCTTGGGGCAGGAGGGTGGGTTTTTTTTTTTTTTTTTTTCATTTTATGACACATTTTCACAGGCTCTGGGATTCCCCCAGCCCCTCCAAAAAGCCCTCCTCCCATACTGAATTCCTCCATGTTGTTGCAGTAGTATAGCTCATATCCAGTCTTGATTCCTTTAAGGAGGGTGGATTTTATGGCAGGGTCAACTATAGGAACAGAGGCAAAACTGGAGACCAGGGATGAAGAAAGGTAAAGGAGTTGTTGCCACATGACCTGACAATAGCATTCTAGAACATGGGAACTCTTTCACAAGAAGGCTGAGTCAAGGGAACAACTTAGGTTTCCCCATTTATCTTCTTTCCTTCCTTGTTTACATCATCCTCAAGAGAATGTTCTATTTCTTAAAGATTCAAATTGTCACTTGAGTTTTTACCTTCCTTACTGTATCTGCTTTATGTTAACTGTGTACAGTAAACTTAGGCAGTGAAGGATACAGTCAGGCGTAGTGGAAAGTACTGGTTGACCCACATAGATACCAGTGAGTGTGGGAATATGCAAAAACAGGGAAGGTGAATAGCCCAGTCATTATAATTCAAACCAGGTGGTTCAGCAGCCAGTCACCTCCTCATTCACAAACAACAAAGGCCATGATGACTCAGTTCCATTCAGGTGCTTTAATTAATCTACATAATGTATTAAATGCCCTGCTAGATGGGATAGGAGGAAAGTCTGGTCCAAGTCTCCATCTTTGCACACCATGAAGACAAACAAGCAGGGAATTGGAACAAATAGTGTTGTAGAATCTAAAGTATTTGAATGGGTTGAGAAAGACTATTTCAGTGTAGAGAAGTTAGGAAGGAGGGAAGGGAAAAGCAAAGAGGCCATGTTGGTATCTGCACTGAACTGCTGCTATTCTTTGACACACCACACAACAAGCAGCACTTGTAACTGTGCTGCTAGTGCCCAGTGTGATGCTCAGTTGGCTAATCTTTGCCCTGCAAGCACTGGGATCAATTAGGGGCACCAGTTTGTGTCTAGCTACTCCACTTCCCATCCAGCTCCCTGCTTGTGGCCTGGGAAAGCAGTAGAGGATGGCTCAAGTTGTTGGGCCCCTGTGGGAGACCAGGAATAGGCTCCTGGCTCCTACTTCATATCGGATAAGCTTTGGCCAACATGAGCATTTGGGGAGTGAAGCAGCGAATGGAGAATCTTTCTCTCTGTATCTGCCTTCCCAATAAAAATAAATAAATCCCAGCCCAGCACAATAGCCTAGCAGCTAAAATCCTTGCCTTGCGTGTGCCCAGGGATCTCATATGGGTGCCAGTTCTAATCCTGGCAGCCCTGCTTCCCATCCAGCTCCCTGCTTGTGTCTTGGGAAAGCAGTTGAGGATGGCCCAAAGCCTTGGGACCCTGTACCTGCATGGGAGACCTGGAAGAGGCTCTGGACTCCTAGCTTCAGATTGGCTGAGCTCTGGCCATTGCAGCCGCTTGGAGAGTGAATCAGTGGATGGAAGATCTTACTCTGTCTCTCCTCCTCTCTGTATATCTGACTTTAATAAAAATCAGATAAATAAATAAACAAATCTTTAAAAAAACACCACTTACTAGGTATAACTGGTATACATCATTACTGATTGCCCTGCCCATGTAATACAAATGTCAGTTGAGGGCATCTAGGCATCTAAGAAGTAGGGAAAATTAATTACAAATGCTACTCCATGCCTTATGGAAATTCAAACCATGTATCACAAAAATATTTCAGTTTCAGTTGACTTTTGTAGGATTTATATGAGTTGCAATGTACATTATTTCACATTAGAATAATCCTGGGGCCACTGCTGTAGCACAGTGAGTTACACTGCTTTCTGTCTGTCTGGCACGATGGCTCAGTGGCTAAATCTTGCCTTGAATGCCCCGGAATCCTATATGGGTGCTGATTCATGTCCTGACAGCCCTGCTTCCCATCCAGCTCCCTGCTTGTGGCCTGGGAAAGCAGTTGAGGATGGCCCAAAGCCTTGGGTCCCTGCACTCATGTGAGAGACCTGGAAGAGGCTACAGGCTCCTGGCTTCTGATCGGCTCAGTCCCGGCCGTTGTGACTACTTGGGGCATGAACCAGCATATGGAAAATTTTCCTCTCTGTCTTTCCTTCTCTTTGTAAATCTGACTTTCCAATGAAAATAAATAAATAAACTGCTTTCTGTGACGCCGGCAGCAAAGGTAATAGGCGCTGGTTCAAATCCTCACTGCTGAATTTTCAGTCTAGTTCCTTGTTAATTCACCGGGGAAAACAGCAGAGTTCTCCAAGTGGGGGACTTGGGTGGAGTCCCTGATCTGAATTCAGCCTGGCTAAACTCCAGTCAGTGCAACCATTTGGAGTGAACTGGTGGGTGGAAGATCTCTCTTTCTCTATCACTCTTAACTCTCTGCTCCTCTTTGTCCTTGCCCTTCCCCCATCTCTCTCTCTGGTACTGTCTTTCATCTAAACAAATACATATTTTAAAATGATTAGAATAAGTCTGAAACACTCCCTTTATTTAGAAAACAAAATAAATAAATCCCTTAGAAATTAAAACATTTGTTCATGTAATAATTATGACTTTAATATCCCCACTAAAGCACCAACAAAAACAACTTTAAGCAGAACATTAGTCATCTCCCTTCTAAAATTGCTCTCCAGTCTCCCAGCCCTGGGGAATTTTAATTGGCCGGTTGCCCATGGTGTTCTCCCATAATCCACTCCCGGCATGTTTTCTTTTCTCCTCTCATTCTTCTTCCCCCTGCCTCACCTCTGCCTCTGCGTCTGATCCGCTTAGGATTCCCCAAAGAACTCCAAATTCTTCTTTTCCCTCTTCTCCCCTCCCTCTGCCTTCACCTCTCCTTCCTCCCCCTCTCTTTTTGTTCTCTTTTTGTCATCCAGAGACATTCGATGTTGAAAACTTTAGTTATCCATAGACATATTATATAAGGAATTCTAGGGTCAGTTTGAGTTTAGCTCATTAGTAATTTTGAAAATACTGACTTCTAACTGCTGTATACTGGACTTTTGCATATTTATCAGGCTTAGAAGAGAGATTTGTAAATAAAGAGGTCATCATTGAGCGGTAAATCAGAATGCATCCCTGCTTTCACCTCTGTCCTCCAAATTCCACCATCCTGTTCTGCTTCCTCTGATGAAGAGTAGACTAACAAGTCATTCACATAATTAATGAAAAAATGCAAAGCAGGGAGGAGAAGGAAAGGGGAAACAAAGACTCACCGATCTTCATCAGGCATCACAGCTGCTTTTGCCAGCTACATCATTGATCAATCCACAAGTCATATCACATGTCTGCATTCAAGACCTTGGTTTTATACTTACAAAATTGAGACTCCTTAAAACCAAGGGTGTTGGGCCCAGCACAGTAACCTAGTGGCTAAAATCCTCGCCTTGCATGCTGCAGGATCCCATAGGGGTGCTGGCTCGTGTCCCGGCTACTCCACTTCCTATCTTCCTGCTTGTGACCTGGGAAAGCAGTGGAGGATGGCCCAAAGCCTTGGGACTCTGCACCCACATGGGAGACACGGGTAGAAGCTCCTGTCTTCTGATTAATTCAGCTCTGGATGTTGTAGCCATTTGGGGAGTGAACCAGCAGATGGAAGACCTTCCCC
This sequence comes from Ochotona princeps, assembly GCF_030435755.1. Lineage (NCBI taxonomy): Eukaryota > Metazoa > Chordata > Mammalia > Lagomorpha > Ochotonidae > Ochotona > Ochotona princeps. The sequence continues at coordinate 90,769,547 of NC_080835.1, forward strand.
TCTGTTTCTCTTTTTCTCTGTAAATCCAACTTTCCAATAAGAAACAAATAAATCTTTTTTTTTTTTATTAATTACGTTGCATTATGTGACACAGTTTCATAGGCTCTGGGATTCCCCCAACCCCTTCCCATGCCCTCCCCCCATGGTGGATTCCTCCACCTTGTTGCAGCATTACAGTTCAAATTCAAGCAAGACTCTTTCTTTGCAAACATATACCAAGCATAGAGTCCAGCATCTTATTGTCCCGATAGATTCAATGGTTTCTTGGGGAGACCATCTCTGGTCTGAAGGTAGAGCTGGCAGAATATCATCCCGATCAATTAAAAGCCACAACATAACATCAACAACGATTTTCAACATTATGGAATTATTTGACATGGTATTGAGTAACCAATAGAAACAAATAAATCTTAACAAAAGAGTGCTATCCAGCATTTTGTTGCATTTTATATCAAAGCAGCCAACAATGCTTACATTTTCTATACTCAGTCTAGTGTTGAGAATGGTCTTCATTCTCAAGAATACTTCTAAAGAAGATGAGTGGCATATGATTTACAGACATGCTAGTGGGTATATTGAACAATTCAATGAAGAAAAATGTTGATATCTTTTGAAATATTACTGGGTAAGTGACTGCCCACTTCATCTAACTGTTAGGCCATTCCTGATAGCATGAAACTGGTAGATATTCATGGATCAATATTTGAGTATTGAAAAAAGAAGCAGACCAGGTTTAGTCCAGACTTGTAAGAAAACTCCAAAAGGGCATTTGCCCATGATTCAATGGCTTGATCAGAAGCCTGAGGGAGTTGGCCTTTTAACATTTATCCTCTGTCAACTGTTTAATACAGATTCATTTGACTTTTGAATCAAGGGCCTATACATAGAATGAGCAGTAAATGAATGTAGACTTCTCCAAAATCTTTGTGTGATATTCTTGGAAGTCCTACTTAAATCTTCAGCCTTCTCCAAAGTGGTGTTGGTCTGTATAAGTACCACGCCCTAACCAACTGCAGCTCTGGAGCTCTGTGGTGTCATTCTATAACAGAAGCCCATTAGGCTAGAGAAGCCCAGTTAAGCTTGGAGTCAGGTGAGGTGTAGCGGAACTTGCTGAAGCCAGATTCTTATCCATGAGCTTCAGCTCATTTAACAAAACTGCTTCGTGAGACAATTCTTGTTTTTGCCCTTCCAGCAACAAAAGGAAAAGCAATTGATCAGCTTCTAACCTTTTATAGACCCATCACCCTTGTGGGCTAGAGGAATTGGTTCAAGCAGGGCTCTTTCTACATGCACAGGTAATACTATGGCATAAATAATATTTAAGCTGATTTGAACAGGATCGTCTCGCTTTCTGCAAGAATTCTGTAAACTGTAGCAGATGTCTTAAGCTAGAATGTACAAAATGGCCAAAGGTCAGCTAAATTTTATTTCCATTTGGCCTGAACCAAATTCCTCTGCAGTCCTCAGAAATGCTTGTCCCCAAAGTGATAAGGACCTAGTTGTTGAACGTTGCCATTTTCCCCTGGGTTATTGATAAATTCTTGCCCTAACTTTTTTTTTTTAATTAGCCCTCAAAATAGTTGGAAAAGCTAAATAAATTTAAATTTAAATGAAAAAACTTAAATTTAAGTGGCAGGAATATGCCAGGTCATCTTTACTCAAATGTGGCATTCTTATGTACAGTAATTAGAGGATTCTAGTGCATTAATTATATACATCTAACACATTATATAATAAATAATGTTATATAGTGTATTATATATAATTATATGTACTATATTATATATAATAAAAATATCTAGTGTACTTTCTACATAATTATATATGCAATGTACATGAATACATGTTTTAAAGGCAGGGACTGAGTCTTGCTCATTTTTGTAATTTTCTTAATGCCTAGGATAACAAGACTGTCATTCATTCAGTGTCCAGTAAAAATTATCTTTGGTGCCATTCATGCATCGAGACACAATTTAACAAACTTCTGAAAGAAATTTTAATATCCTCATTTCTGAGACCAGGAAAGAGATCTTAGAGTTCTTCAGGCAATTAGTATAAATAGTAGGATCAGAATTCAAAATCAGGTCTCTCTAGCTGTAAGCTTATGCTCATAAAATTATGCTATACTAAACAGTACTTAACAAAATAGGCAAACAACAAATAGTTGATTATTGAGTTGAGAATAGGAGTACTTTTGTGAACGGAGATAAAACTGAAATATAAAGCCAAACATGTACAAAGTACTGTGGGAAGTACTACAGATATTCCTGGTGTATTCGTCCTGTTTCTTCAAGATTAAGGGGAAAAACTAGGATTCTGAGTTCCTGGCTTATATCATCAAGGATGCTTAAAAGACTGTTGCAAACTTAGTACATGATCTGGAAATTTTTATTCAGTTGAAGAGATATAAAAACATTTAGAACCTCCAATGTTTAATGATTACAATGGCTATCCCTCAGCCATAGGCTATAACACCATTTACAGTTAAATTCAGCAAAAAGAAAGAAAGAAAGAAAGAAAGAAAGAAAGAAAGAAAGAAAGAAAGACAGACAAACAAGCTAGTCTTCCATTACTAATAAGGAGGGTGCCAACTTCTCCAAGTCACGCCAGTAATGGGGTTTTCAACACATCCTTGGGCATATAATGAACCTGCTCTGTCACATGCCTGCCAAGGCCTGTGTTCTCACCTGGAGGCTACTGTTTCACTTGCTGCATTTGCCATAAACATTGCTGACTTCATCAGCTTTTGAGAACCTGGCTCAGGTCTCAGCAAGTAGGAGGGCTTTGAACTCACCATCTGTGTTGTAGTGCAGATTCTGCAATTTTCAGGCACTTTGCCTTTCTGCTGCAGGGGCTTAATTATTGATTCAAATAATGGAGGAAGGGGGTACCTGGCAAAAGCTGCAGTTGGGAGGAAGAAGGGAAGGAGTTTCCAAAACTGTTGAAATGCTGGGAAATTCCAGCTCCTTTGCAGGAGTCAAACATACCACCTAGCCAGCAACCAGTCAATCTGTAACTTTCCAATTCTGTTGAATGCTGTTTCATGTATTGAATAGCTACAGTTCCAAGAGGGCAGGAGAAGTGGGGTGGAGCGATGGGGGAAGTAGTATTAGGATGAAGTGATTGAAGCCCATGCTGCCTCTTTCATAAGGCAGGGAATCTTGGAAAGTGCCTTCATCTGAGTCAAGGGAAAAGGAAAAGGAGGCAGTGGAGAGAAGGAGGAAATAGGAAATAAAGTAGAAATTTTTCTTCATATTTAAATTCAGTGACATCATGATGAGATTGTCAGTGCCAAGGATGCAATCCCAAAGGTCAAAGACATATGTTCCAGCATCAGAAATGAGCACGTGCACCCCGGAGACACCAATACTGTTAAGCCACTCGGTAGCCACTTTGGGCGATCACTCCACCTCTTTCAGCCTAAGTTTGCACTTACTGACATCAAAGACTAAAACCAAACTCGTCCTTTATACATTTTGTTTATAAATTTGTGTAATTGCACATTATGATGATGCATGAGTAAATTAAGTGAATGAAAGCTGAACTACTTTTGCAGAAGTAGAAGTAGGGTGCTGGTATCTGCCCTGCGTTTGCCATCGTCCATAATCCTCCAACTGATACCACGCAGGGACTTCATCAGGGCTCCAAAGAGGGTTTGAAAACTTCTAGCCTTATTACTCAGAACAGCCCCCCGCTCAAAGTTTACTGTTCCATAGCCAGTAATCTCTGGGTTCTCATGGCTATTGGGGAGGTGTTTGTATGAGAGTGGTATTCAGAAAAACCTGTACTCCCAGCCTTGGCCCAGTGGAGAAACTACCCTGACAGGAAAGTGGGTGGAAAATGGACTACAGCATATTTGTCACAGATTCTGACAAAAGCAGATCCAGTCCTGCTCCGTAGACCCATCACACAGACTACAGAGAGAAGCAGATTCCTTCTCTCCAAGAATGTAGAATGGCACCATTTTAGAGCCTGGCCTGTTAATGTCTTAGAATGCATAAATTACAATGGATTGGCCCCAAAGAGCATGTGCATTTGCCAAATGAGCTGGCTGTTTGTGAGTGGGGAGAATCATTATCAGCTTGTGCAGTGACTCAGCTGAGTCTGTGAGTGTGTACTTGTGTTTATGTGTCGACAGTCTCTAGGCATCACAAAAGCATGCTTTTCAATCACTTCTCTATCTAGCAATTCTCTCCAAATAAATTCTAACACACTTTCCAAATATTTAACAAACTCTGTGAAATTCATCTTTGCAAAACAACTTGAGTCCCACGAAGCCTTCTTTAGTCGTTCCTCCCTCTCTTATTTACCTAGCAGTTACTAATCACTTCATACCCAGAGCTCTCCAACAATGTAATCTTGCAGGGTACTTTAATTTCCCACCAGAGCCTATCTCATCTCTGCAGTCAAATTAAACCGCTATGGAATTGCAGAATATTTGGTAGGTTTTTCTGAGTCCCCGTAGTGTTATGCACAGAATAGCTACTGCACTATTATTTTACTTTAAATTATTCTTACCTACCCCCTCTTGAACATTGGTATTAACAACTACTCTACAGAGGTGAACAATTGTCTCAATGGTTCAGACATTTGTTGGGAAGCTTACATGCCCTATCAGAGTGCTTGGCTTAAGTTCCAACTCCATTTCAGATTCAACTTTCTTGTGAAGCATCCTGAGGCAGCAGATGACGTCTCAACTATCTGGGTCCCTGCCACCATCGGGGAGACCCGCTCTGGGTTCCAGTTTCCTAGCTTCAGCCTAGTCCAGCTCCAGATATTGTAGGCATTTGGGATAGTAATCAACAAGTGAAAAATTTCTTTCTCTCTGTTTCTCCCTTTTCCTCTCCCATCTCCCACTTCCCTTCTTCCTCTCTTATTCTCCCCCTCTTTCTCTTCTCATCTCTGTGCCTTTCAAGAAAAGTAAAAATAAACAAAAAATGTAAAACCTGCTGTAAAAAACGTCAAAATAAAAGACAAGGCAACAGAAGAAGATAAATCCTGACAGAAAGCAGCTATTATTATAATTTTTGAGCCAACGCATTTAAGATAATATTTTAGTAGTGGCATGAAGACCCATGGGGGCAAAATGGAACCAGACTGAAGTCTTGTTTAGAGAAATCAGGCTGTGACTGTGAGATGCTCTGAGGAGAAAGGATAACCTTGAACTACTGAAGTATAAATTATTAATTGTTGACTCTGAGATGTTTGCTACAGGTCTGGAAGTAATGAGGGAACCATGACAGCTGCATGTAGCTAGTGGCATAAGCAAGTTATCAGAATTTGAAGTTGGAAAAGATGTTAAGAGTTGTATAACTTTCCTTCCCTGGTTTTGGAGCCTCAAAACATCCTCCTGTCAAAGTAACACTAGTTACAAATTCCAAGGCTAGGACAATGCTAACTCTAGATTTCACACAGGCTAACCTCATACTGTCGTGGACTCACGACTGACGGAACTTAAGGTTCTTTCCTTCCAACTTCTTCAACTTCTGAGCCAGTAAAACCACCAAAAATTTTGACATGACAGGACTTGGCACTTGTAATCATCATTGTTAGGGCCTCTATTGACTCAAATGTGGAGGTGTGTTCATCGCTGGTTTCTAGACATTCAAGGGGCCCATCTTTGGAGACAATGGAGATTTGTTTCCTTCTGTCCACCCAAAATCAGTAAGTGCAAGGACTAGTGTGTCATGACCATGATCCACACATTAGTTCAGAAGGGCAGAGTAACTCATTCTGAGAAAAGGGACAGGATTTAAGTTTAAAGAAATCCCATGAAATTAGAAAATCCAGAGATAGTTTAAGCCTGTAGCTGTGAAAGATGAACTATCCCAGAGTAAATTACAAGATGTTCCGAGGGAGGCCGTTGCCTTTGCCTCATCTGTCCACAGCATTACTTGGGTAGAAAAGGGGAAACCAGCCAACAAACAAGTGAAGAGATGCTTAAAAAATGCAAATTAAAACAACAATGAGATGCAATTTCTAAAAATTTATCAGATTGGCCAAAGTACCAAGTTTAATAATACCCACTGCTGGCAAGGATGCGGTCCAAAAGTCATTTTCATACACATTCTATGAAATCTAAGTAGATGCAACTTCATGAAAATAAATCAGCATCATGTATCAAAATAGGATGGGCACATACCCATTCAGCTAATAACTTTCCTGCTAATGTTCACCCTATGATATGCCCAGATTTGCATGTCTCAATATACAATGTGTTGGGATAGTCTTGGTTGCAGTTATGAGAGAACAAGAATAGAAGAAACCCAAATATCTTACTATAGGGCCTCCATGATATGAGATATGTGAGTTGGAAAGGGGAAGCTGAGAATTTAGGGTGGGCCAAGATGTCTGAAGTTCACAGCACAGACTGTAGCAGGGAGAGAGCTCAGAAAGATAGTGTAAAATCAGCATCGATGTCCCCTCATGTATTTAGAGAAATACTGATCAAAATGTACATACTATCTGAAGTTTGGGAAACAACCATGAGAGAGAGAGAGAGAGAGAGAGAGAGAGAGAGAGAGAGAGAGAGAGAATGCACAGCATTCACATAGGATTAAAAATAGTGACTGTTCACTAAACTGAAAAATCTCACAGCTCATTAAATAGGGTATTCACAAGGGACTTGCAGTAACCCATGTCAGAGAGTATTTAATCCTTGATGAGAACTGAGCTCTGGTACCACATAAAATTTTTTACAGGAGGACATAAAAATACAAAATATGCAGTACCCATTAAGGTTAAATTTACAGTACCTGACACTTAATCATAAATTTTCAGGCCTGGAAACATGCAGGAAAATACAGCTCACAATAAGAGGAAAAATTGGTGCTGGCATACCAACCAGCATCTCTTATAGGTGCCAATTTCAGTCGCAGCTGCTCCTCTTCTGATGTGACTACCTGCTAATGTTCCTGGAGAAGCAGTGAAAGACAGCCCAAATCTTTAGGCTTCTGCGCCATGTGGGAGACTTTGAAGAGGTTCCCACTTCTGTCTATAGAATGGCACAATTCTAGCCATTGCTGCCATTGGGGAGTAAATTAGCAGATGGAAGACTCTCTCTGTCTCAAATCTGACATTCAAATAAATTTAAAAAAAAAAATCTTTAAAAATAAAAAAAGAGGGCCCGGTGGAGTCGCCTAGCAGCTAAAGTCTTCGCCTTGAACGCCCTGGGATCCCATATGGGCGCTGGTTCTAATCCCAGAAGCTCCACTTCCCATCCAGCTCCCTGCTTGTGGCCTGGGAAAGCAGTCGAGGATGGCCCAATGCATTGGGACCCTGCACCCGCGTGGGAGACCCGGAAGAGGTTCCTGGTTCCTGGCTTCAGATCGGCGCGCACCGGCCCGTTGCGGCTCACTTGGGGAGTGAATCATCGGACGAAAGATCTTCCTCTCTGTCTCTCCTCCTCTCTGTATATCTGACTTTGTAATAAAATAAATAAATCTTTAAAAAAATAAAAAAAGAAAAATCAATTCTGTGGGTCTAGCACAAAACAGATGTGAGAATTAGCAGTAAAAAACTTTAAAATAGGAGAAGAAGGATATTAGGAGGCATGAAAAATTACTTGGCGTTTGATAAATAAGTTCAATACTTTGATTACACTGATAGCTTCATAGTTGTATATATGTCAACATTTATGAAATATACTTTAAATGTGTGTGTTCGTTTACATGTCAACTGCATTTCAATGAAACTACTAAAGATGAAAGAAGATAGGGCAATATGGACTTACATGGGAAGACCTCCAAAATACACCATTAATTGAAGAAAATGCTAAGCATTGTTTATGCAGGATCATTTTAACCCACATCTAAAATACGTATTGGCATATGAATGAAAATTTTCTGGAAATTTAAACGACAAATTACAAATGCCTATCTTAGGAATAGTTGTTTTTAAAAGAACAACATTTGGCTATCTCAAACACAAGCATTTTATTTAAAGTAAAGGGTTACTGGGTTTTATAGACAGCAGAAATAAGAAACTTTTACTGAAACATTTAAAGTCTAAGTATTTTGCACACTTTCAAACTTTGAAGTTTCTTAAAAAGTTAAATATGCTTATGATAGAAGACACAAATTCCACCCCTGTGAGCCTATGCAAGAGAAATTAAAACCCATGTCCACATCAAGGCTATACTGAATGCTCATAAAAGCATTACTCATATTATACTTTGATAAAACTGCTAAAAATAAAAGCTAACAATTATAAAGCCAGGAGCAAATGGCAGTGGTTATGGATGTCTGCTTTTTTTATACAAGTGGATGAGATGATGTCTAAATATTAAGATGCTCTACTGCTCTACTATCTGAAGCCAGTGGTCCCAGGACTGCAGCAGCACATCGGGCTACCCCTTCTGAGGTGGCACAGACAGTTGAACATTGTTCCCTTTGGGTAGATTGTTCTTTGTTCAGATATTTCAGAGAAGGAACTGACAGTGTCTGGTATGGGCACAACAGCTCAGAGAGCAGTTGGGAAGGCAAGCTCTGGATACCGACAGATCTGCCCGTGTTCCATTTCTGCACCTCATGTGTTTCTTGGGAGGCTGCAGTGAAATGTTCTTTGTGATGTGCACTGCGCAAGGCAGAATCACAAAGTAGGAGCTGTGATTTGTATGTTCTTAGAGCAGTAGGGATTGCCTTGTGCTGTCTTACCCACACTTACTGTCTGGATCCCCTAGTCCCCAGACCACTGGTAAGTTGGTGGGAACAGCAGAGTTGAGGCAGCACTCATACAAAATAGAACTTGATCAAAATCAGGTTTCTTTCCCCAAGACCAATTCACTGCTTTATGCACAGTGGCCAAGTGTTCTAACATTTCTGGGTTTTGAACACTAACAAATGGTTAACATCATAGGAAGGATTAAAATACATTGTCAATATTTTTTGTTTTATTTTTTTAAAAATTTATTTATTTATTTGAAAGTCAGATTTTACAGGGAAAGAGAGACAGAGAGAGGTCTTTTATTTGTTGCTTTATTTCCTGAATGGCTACAGTAGCAAGAGCCGAGCTAATCCGAAGCTGGATGCCAGGAGCTTCTTTTGGATCGTCCATGTGGTTGCGGGGCCCAAAGCCTTGGATCATCCTTCATTGTTCTCCCAAAGAACTGAACCAGAAGTCAAAGAGCCAGGACACAAACTGGCACCCATATGGGATGCCAGTACTAGCTGGCAGAGAATTTGCCTGTTATGCCACTGCTCTGGCCCTTGTCAACATTTTTAAACTCAGCTTTTTACTGTAATTTCAGATTTATGTGAAATTATAAAAAATAATAGAGACATTCTGTGCCCTGTTTATCTGCTTCTCCCCAGTGATAACAGCTCCTAGAACTATCATGCATTTTATATTAAAATTGGGATTGATTTTCAGTAAATTTTTGCACCAAGTAGGAGGTCTAGTTTTAAGGTTCACTTTCTTCCCTATGCATTTCCAGTTGCTTTAGCAGCATGTATGAAAAGTTTGGCTTTTTTTTCACTGAACTGCTTTTGCAACTTTGTCAAGTAATACTTATGAGTACCCTTCTGGGTTCATTATTGTGTTCCATTGCTTTCTGCCCCTGTCTTTTCCCAGGGTCACACTGTTGATTATGTAGCCACATAGAAATCAGCCTTAATATCAGGCAGAATGATTACAAACCTATTGCGTTCTTTTTTTTCCCAAAAGTAAGTTTTTTCTGTGTGTGAGTGTGTGTGTGTGTGTGTTTGTTAAGATACAGCTCCACAGGTCTGGAATTTCCTCCACATCCTTCTCCAAATTCCCTCTCCCCACTGGTTTCTCCTATAATATTATTATAATATTTTATTCCTTCAGAAATAGTCATGAACCCATCATTCTGCTGTTCAAGTGTATATACTGACATTGTAGGTATGGACAATGGCAGAGAGTCCAGCATAACAGTTTCACTGGGAGTCCATCTTTGAATTCCTTTTTAAAGAAATATAAAGGTTATTTTATTCCAGGATGTGCACCTTCCCATGTAAATTTTAGAACATTTGTCTCTATTTGCAAACATATTGTGATTTTTTAAACAGAAATGAGTTAAGCCTATACTCAGGGAGAATCAACATCTTTAATACACCCGCTCTTTCGACACATTAAAATCCTGCCTCGCCACTTTGTCACCGTTACTTTGATTTCTTTGATCAGAATTCCATACATTTTAGTAGACGATGCTATAATTTATGACATTGATCGTGCAAAATATTTCATTTTCTTAGAAAAACATGAATTATTTTGTTTTTAGTTTTATTCTGTGTCCATTGTCAGCACATACTAATGGGATTTCTACATACCACATTTCCATTGTATTTGAATTTAGCTTCTAAGAGAAGGTATGCACTTCATTGACTTCTAATAGGTGTTCAGACCATTTATACTTAGTAATTATTTAATTTTTGATATATTAGGGTTTAAACTTGCCATTTAACTATTTGCCTTCTGGTTTTTCCCCATTCTGTTTCTTTTTCTTCTCTCATTTTTCCTTGCTTTTCTTTCCCTTACTTACATATTTATAATCATTCCATAGCCTTTTATTTGTGTTAATTTTAAGTATATTGCCTTGATGATTTTCTTAGCACTTACTGCAGATATTGCTATGTACCATTGCTCACAAAACATTAGAAGTTTATTTCCATTTAAGTCTTTTATTCTCTATATATTATAAATATAATCTTCTCAACTATTCCCTGAATATATATTAAGCACCACAACAGATAGTTATTATCATTTGTTTCAGTCATCAGGTATGGTTTTTAAAGTTCATAGTTCATGAGAACGGCCTATTGTGTTTACCACTATTTCTATTTCTATCCTCTCTCTCTTTTTTTTTTTAACTTTATGAAGTCCCAGTTCTTCTAATGTCATTTCCTCCCTGTTTTAAGAAGTTCTTTTAATCATTCTTTAAATGTAGAACTGCAAGTGAGAAATTCTCTTAGTTTTCCTTTGTCTTGCATGTTTATCTTTCATGGCTGAAGTTTCACCAGATAGAGCATTTGCAGTTAACAGGGATTTTTTCCCCTCTGTACCTGAGAAGTATGTTTCTTTTTCTGCTTAAAAAATGAAAATTAAGACTGGTATTTCTGTACATAAATCTGTAATTCTGCTTAGCTGTTTAAAAACTTTTTTTTCTTGGTCTTTAGTTTGAAAATATTTTGTGTTGCATTCTGGTATGGATTTCTTCAGATTTATTTATTTATTTGGGGGTTTGCTTAAGCTTCTCTAATTTGCACATTTATGCTTTTTGTCAAATTGGGAAACTTTAAGTATGTGCTACATTTTTGGCGCCCCATTAATTATTTCTTTTTCCTTCTAAGACTCTGGTGTCTGAACGTGAGATATGGCATCCTCTCATCTTACATGGCTTTGAGCCTCAGTTAAAATTTTTTTCAAATCCCCTTTTTCTCTAAATTCTATTGATCTGTCCTCAAATTAACTAATCCTGTCATCTTTATTCTGCTATTGGACCCATCCAGTGGATTTTTTATTTTGGTTATTATAGTGTCTGTTCCGTAATTTCCATACAATTCATTCTTACAATACCTTTTTAAACTATGATTATCTAATTTTAATTTTTTTTCAAGATAATTTTATAATTACTTGTTGAAACACTTTTATGGTGGTTGCTTTAAAATCTGTCAGTGTTAACATCTGGTTCATGCCAATACTGATGTTATTTGATTATTATCTCATTCTTGTTGTGATTTCCTTGATTCTTGGTAAGCTCAATGAGTGACAGCTACATTCTGGACATTATAAACACAGGAATAGGAGATTCTTTGTCCTATTTATATTTTTAAAGTTTTTGTTTATTTTCATCTTATTTGAAACAGAAAGACAGAGCTTGATCTTCCATCTGCTGGCTCATTCCCCTGAGATCTGCAACAGGGAGACTTGACTAGCGTGAAGCCAAGAAGCTGGGAATTCAGTCCAGTTCTTCCATGTCAGCGGCAGCATCTCAAGCATTCCTATAATTACTTGCTACTTCCCTATGTGCACATTATCAGGAACCTGGAATTGAAAGTGAAGCTAAGTTTAAAACTATGCACTTGGTAAGGATGTGAATGTCAAGCAGTACCTTCACTGCTACATCAAATGTGTACCCCTCTTGATTCTATTTAACCATTCAATTCTAGTTGGCACACAGCCTATTTAGATTTATTGGTCTACTTTTTGCAAATTATAATCCCAGGAACCATTTAGTTATGAGAGCTCTTGAGATACCATGTTGAACTGCCTTTTTATCCGGCTGTGACAGATTGTCCACTGAATCCCTGTTAGTGCCACCTATGGGATGAGAAGATGTGGCCTTGGACCAACTAATCACCTTAGGTAGAGGACAGAGGATACCAGACCTATGAGGTGAGAGATTTTCTTTTGTTTTTCTTTTTTTTTAATTTGTTTATTTTTATTGGAAAGTAAGATATACAGAGAAAAAGAGAGACAGAGAGGAAGATCCTCTGTCCACTGATTCATTCCCCAAGTGACCACATTGGCCAGAGCTGAGCTGATTTGAAGCCAGAAGCTTCTTCCTGATCCCCCACACAAGTGCAGGGTCCCAAGACTTTGGAGCTTTGGGCCATCCTCAATTGCTTTCCCAGGCCACAAGCGGGGCTGCAGGGATTAGAATCAGTACCCATATGGGATCCCAGTGCGTTCAAGGCGAGGACTTTAGCTGCTAGGCTACTGTGCTGGGCCCTTTCCCTTGTTTTTGAATCACCTAGTCCTATAGTACTGCTAGTGCTGCAAGGAGTGGGAAGATCTCATCTCAGTCTCCAACAGCAAGAGACTAGAAAACCAGAGGCCACCAGGTACAGATGGCTGTCTATTGCTGGGGGATGACCAAGAGACAGAGATGACTAGAGGTGAACATGGTGTGAATCACAGACGGGAATCCCTTCTTAGGCCCTGGCTCTGCTGCTGCTTTTGGGTATGGACCTCCCTGGAAAGTGCTGCCTGCACTTCTGTCCCAGTCCTTCAGGAAGGAATGAGCTGTTACTGTTTTCACTTACATTTTTGGCCTCTGCTTATTGACTCAGGTTCAGATCTCTCTAATGTCCAGTCTGAGATGCATAAGAGAAATAATGGACCCAATGAACTTACCACAGTGCCTTTCTTCAAGTCCTGAGGTCCCTTGTAGATCTACTTTCCTTACACCTTTCGCATTCCTTTTTTTTTGTTTGTTTGTTTGTTCTCTGTTGAGCTAGTCCCAAAGTACTTAGTATCTTTAGAAAAGAGCAATGGGGATTGAGCATTGGATGCCCCTTGGGACACCTGTGTTCCATGTCATGGAGTGCCTGGCTTAGTCCTGGCTGTTCTGCTTCTGAGCCAGTCTCCAGATGCTGCACATCCCATGATGTAGCAGGTGCTGGCTCACATACTTGGATCTATGTCACACATGTCGGGTGCCCAGATGGAGTTCCTGAATCCTGGCTTTGGCTTGATACGGCTCTAGTTATAGAGGGCATTTGTAGAATGAATCAACAGATACAAAATATTTTCTTTCCTCCCTTTCTTCCTTCCATTCATCCTTCCTTAATGCCTTTCTTCCTTCATTCCTTTCTTCCTCTATGTCTCTCTGCCCTTCAAATAAAATGAAGATAGGGCTTGGCAGCGTGGCCTAGTGGCTAAGGTCCTCGCCTTGATCCCATATGGCCGCTGGTTCTAATCCTGGCAGCTCCACTTCCTCTCTATCTCTCCTCCTCTCAGTATATCTGACTTTGTAATGAAAATAAAATAAATCTTAAAAAAATTTAAAAAAATAAAAATAAAAATAAAATGAAGATAAATTAAAAATTAAAATATTAGTATGAAAATAAGATCAGGGAAAATAGTGCCTATGACATTGTTTCTTAATATTTTATTGTTAAAGAAATTATAGTTTTTAAGTAGGACCAGAAATGTTCCTTATATTATTCTCATTTTATAGAAGATAAAATTTTAACAAATAAAAAATCAAAAGGTCATGGTCATGATCCCAGAATGAAGGTGAATCATTTAAGTGAAATAGATTTAATTTTATAGAAAGCTTGCCATGCTGCTTTTACTTTTTCTCATTTCTCTTTGAACTTGTAAAAATTGTATTACCTTCCATATCAGTCATCAACACAGTATATGGCAATTAATGTCACAGTTGCTGTTTGTGCACTGGAGAAGGAGAACAAGTGTGGAATCCAACGTCACAGGTTCAAATCCTGAGTTTCCACTACCATGTGGGTGACCTTGGCATAAGTTATTAGTCGCTTAGATGCCTGCAAATCTAAGTAGAAAGATCAACTTTGTTACTTAATAACTGTAACTATAAGCAAGTGATTAAGCTTTGACTGTTATCAACAGCATTCTTGTAGTGTGAAGGCCATTGAAGCCTATTTGTGAGAAAGTACACAAAATACTCAGTACAGAGTTCACATGGTACATAAACACTTAAAGGTTGAGAACTCTCCCTCCAAGGGTGCACACACACACATACAGGTGCTAATCGGGGATGTTGTGAAGATTCAGTGAGAAGATGTATAAAAGCACTTCACAATGGCTAACATTCAATAAGCATTCAAGTTATTGTTCTCTTTCCTCACACCTCACTCTCAGTTTACCAATCCATAATTCTGCTACAATAAGGAGTTGACACAAGATTTGTTTATGGCAACATACATGAGAGCATTTTGAGTCTGTTATGCACTATTCAAATGGAAGTTACTCTTAACAATCCTGGGTCCTTTCCACAACCTTTCAGAGTACCTGCTGAGTTATTATTATGGTATACACAATAATAATAATTTGCTCTACTTCATGGAGCAAATGAGTCCCAGTCTAGGGTTAATCTTGAAAGCAGAAACAAGTAAGTCTGAGAACCTGAAAACAAAATGAATAAATATTTAAATGCAACCCACAGACGTTGCCCTACATCCTCTCTGCCCTAGATCTTCATGCACGGTCTCATTGTGAGAAACGCTTGTGGGAAGCCACAGATCTGTGCAGACTGATAGAGTTAAAAGAGAAACAGCATGTACGAAATCAAAACTCAGCAGCACTTTGCTGTCAGTCCCCAGCCTCCTGTGAAGCAGAAATGTTGGAGGCTGGCACACATGCTGGGGACTACAATAACTCTGGAATGTGTTAGGATAGCTGTCCTGACTAAAAGGACCTGGAATGTGACTTCCCAAAAAACCTGACCATGCCAGAACTTGTCCTTCCCAAACTTGCCTTTCAGAATGCACACAGCCAAAACAAAAAAGTGATTGAATTAAAAAGTGCTGGACTAGTTTGGTGGGCCAATCCTTGATCGGCCAACCCTGGTGGGAACATTTCAGGAAGGTATTTGTGGCACCAAGATATAGAACTATCATTTTCTGTTTATCCTGGTCTCAACAAATAGCTCATAAAACCTATAACCCCATTGTCTTAAAAAGTATTTTAAGTAACTAATTCATTTTGATTCAGTACCTACCATATACCTGGTTTCATGTTGATACACATTGGTGAAAAAGGGTTAGGGAGAAAGACAAATCCCCACATTCAAACATTCACCATATCCCAGAGGCAGTGGTTTCATCCATGAAAAAAACAACCATATATCTCAGTGACCTTTGCTCAATTCAGGTGTATTGATTCACAGCAGCTTCCAAACAAGGTGAAAACTCTCACAGTGGGTTAGTAGGGATGCCTTTTGATAGCAAAGTGTGGCCAGGAGTCAGGAATTCTCCAACATGGTCTGGGGAGGATATGCAGACCAGTTAGCATAGATGGAGTGGAGGTTTCCCATAACATAGAATAGTGACAGAATGGAGAAAGGTAGAAAGGAGAAACACTGCAGAGGATCTTAAATGTCAAACTTGGGGGCTGACGTGATAGTTCAGCTGATTCATACATTGCAAGTGCGAGTATCCCAGGTGGGCTGCAGTTTGTATCCTGGCTACCTCATCTCCCATCCAGCTCCCTGCTTGTGGCATGGGAGGGCAGCAGAGGATAGCTTGCATTATTGGGCCCCTGATCCCATGGTAGGAGAACCAGAGGAAGCTCCTGGCTTCTGGCTCAAGATTAGCTCAGTTCCAGCCATTGCAACCATTTGCACAGTGAACCAGCAGATGGAAGATCTCTCTCTCTCTCTCTCTGTTTCCCCTTCTCTTTATAAATCTGCCTTTCAAGTCAAAATAAAATTAAATCTTAAAAAATTCCAGCTTGAGGAGCTGAGATTGCATGTCATGGGCAGAGAAGAACATGTAACTGTTTTGAACAGGGAGCGGTAATATCAGAATATAATTTTTGAAATATTATTCTATGATGCAGATTAAAAGGATGGAGAACGCAAGCAAATCTGAGTAACAAAAGAACCAGAATAGTATCATCAAGGATGGGTTGGATAAAGGGAAGTAGAGCAGAAAATGAAATACCAGACATTGGTAATTGGAGACAGACAGGAACAATGACAGACTTAACAGATTTTAGAGTACCTAGTAATAGAATAGAGGTGATGGTACCAAGGCAGTAACATCAATTGAGTGGGCAAGGGGAAAACATGTGTAGGGGATTTGCAGCTCGATACTAAACCTGCCTCTTTCTAAATGTGAGAGCAAGGCAAGGTATTTGTTTATTCTTCCTGGATCACTATTTGCTCTTACATAAAACAGAGGTCAGAATACATACCTCAAAGGGAAGTCGTGAGGATTAAGTGAGAGAATAAACACAGATTATCTGGAAAAGAGTTTTATTCATCAAACAGCCTTGAAAAGGCATTCCCTTTGCCCCCTTTCTTCACCCAGTCCCAAGAGGGACAGTCCCATTTCCTCATCTATAATACCTCCTTACTCCTCGTAGAGTCATAGGCAGTGGAGGAGGGCTCAGTAGTTGTTGGATGAGAGGATGAGGGGAAATGCCAGTTGATTATGTTTCAGGTCAGAGTCTGTGTGAAATGATATTTGTTCATCCAATCTTGTTCTAAAATAGTCCTGAGATGAAAAAAGTCAGCACACATGCATTTTATGAGTAATTTTTAAGTCTATTGCAGGGGGCCACAAACCAGGTTAACAGATTCCTGGGCCCTCCTAATGTTAGAAGACAATGGACAATTTTTCCAAATTCATCACTAAAAAGTCAACAATAATAATAATAATGTGCAAGTCTTTAAGAATTCAGGTTGTTGGAATAGACAAAAAAATCTAGACTTGAAATCCAAGGCCCCCACAGGAGCTGTTAGGTGAATGTGCAAAGCAAGCTTCAAACAGAAGAGAGGAAGAAAGAAGAAGCTGAGGAAGGCCACAGGTATGCAGGCTGTCTGTACAGGTGAGGATCACCTGAACTTCCCTTCATGAGAGGAGAGGCTGAGCAGGTCAGTGGGAGATGGGCTGGGCCTAGGTTATGGCAGCTTTAATAACAAAGCTCTTAGCTTTTAACAAAGGAGTGAGTGCTGCCTTTGCCTGGACATCCCTTTTAGAAAGGACTTGGTGCGACAGAGAGGCAGGGTGAGTCTGGCTGGGAGAAGACAGTAGAGAAGACATTTTTTGTGTTCTCACATTCCCAGCTTCCGGGTAGACATGCCTGTGAAGTCCATGAGAGCTTGTAGGGAGAAACTCAGAGAACGGAGCTGCGGAGAATTCCCAGGAAAAACATGGGTCCCAGCAGGAGGAGCAAAGTAGCTTTTATATCCAAACTCCCAGCAATAGCATTCTTACAGTATAGAAAAGTCACTGGATGACAAGTTTCCCAATGGCCCTCATTGCTGTTCTCTGACTCCTGGAAAATGAGCAGAGTTTGGCTCAGCAGACCAGGTCCTCCACGAATTTTCAGAACATGTCTCCAGGCTCAGAGCTGAACTCAATCCTGTTCAACTGCGTAACAAGCTATGTGCTTGGAAAAGGCATAAAATCTGCTTTCCTAAATGGCCTATAAGAGTAGTATGGGATTTTATCAGCACAAACTCAGATAGAACATTCTCCCCACAGTGTGAAGTACAAAGCCGAGGAAAGCAGAGGTTACAAGTTTGCTCAACTACACAGATTCAGAAAGTAAACCAGTTCGGGTTCAGATTCAAGCAGAGCCTTGTTTATTTACTGCCGCACTGCCTGGCCCATCGGAAACCTCTCCCTCCTGCTCCCCCCACTGGTTAGAAGCCCTACCGCTGGCTTCATGGCACTCACAATTGCTGAACTGATCCCACTAGACTATACACTTCACATATTGTACACTACGTCTCCCTTGCTCACTCCTGTGTCTCCAGCAAGTCTGTCTTACAACAGAATTGTGATGGCAACAAAAATTGCCACAGCATTTCTTAGCTCTCCTTCTATGGGGACATAATTGATGAATGCCCCTAGACTCCTGCTAATTATGCCCACCATCCTGTGCATGCTACAACCCTACTTCCCAAAAGCTATGGGCTCCAACCCGAGAGAGTGATGGAGACGGTAAGAGAGACCATCCCTGAAAGATGTATGGCTTCCCTATACCTTGACAATATTTTCTAGAACTTCCCTACAGTCTAACATGTTCCTTCCTTTTGTTTCTCCTTCATACATATCAGATCTATGCCAGTCTCATGGCTCTCCTAGTCTCCTCAAGATAGATCCTTATGTTCCTTCACAGATATTTCTTGCAAGAAGCGTCTTTAATATCTAACCCTAGCTTGGCATCTTCTTATAAGTACGAGGTGCGAGACACTATCCCACAGGATTCAGTCTATTTATGAAGTCATAAATCTCTCTATGATGTTATATTCCTGGTAGGAGGAATCCTGAGTCTGAAAACTAAGAGATGAAACCAAAAGTGATCCACTTATTGTCATTCTTAATAATTTATTTGAGTGTTTCGTCCTTCCTATAACTACAATTCTGGATTCTACAGAATTAGAAGGAGTACACTCTCTCAAGGAAAAGCCATAATAGTGTCTTTGAACTGTAAACTTCAACTGCCACTAGGCTATTTTTGGATTTCAGGAGAGGAGTTCCCGTAATGTCAGCATGAATTGACCCTGAGCCCCTGGAAGAAAAAGGCTGATTGCATGACAAACAAAGCAGGGAACATGTGAGGGATCCATGTCACCCACTCGTGGCCAAAGGGCTGAAGGTGGACAGAGATAGAGGGATGCAAAGGAAATGGAGAGAGGAAGAACAGTCTGTCATTCTCCCGCATCACAGGGCTAGCACCACTGACCGTGTGCTGGGGCCAGCTACTCCTTAGGGTCACAGTCAGTCTGTTCTTCAAGGATGTCATGTCTTATGCACAGTACCTGATACATATATATATATATGTGGTCAGTAACTATTGAATAAAGGAATGGATTAATAAATGAATGTTTCTCTGTTGACGGTCATTTTGTGATTCATCCAACAAAACAACTTCCTATTTCCACAGAAGGAAAAAAGGCCTCACTTTTTTTCTAAGTCATATACTTCTGTACTGAATGAGACTTGGTGGAGTTTCTTTGGTTAGTTTTGCTTTTTGTCTTTTGGGTTTTGTTTGTTTACTTGCTTCAATGAAAAAATGTACTCTTTCCTTGGTGAAACTTTCCCAACATATGCAGAAAAATCTGAGTTTCACAGAAAACTGTACTGTTTATCACTAGCCAGCCATCTTTAGTCTGTTGTTGCCTGATGGGTTTGTGTTTTTGATCATTATTGCTAGGTACTACAATTCCTCACTTTCATTGGGGGAGGAGTAGGCGCCTGGTGTTGGTAAGGAAGCTTACCCCAGGCCTTGTCTTTTTCAGGAACTGTTAATTGATTAGGTCATGTTGCAAACAACAGGAATCTTTTTTATCAAAAGCATTAATAAAGGTCTTAGAGCCTGATTTGAAAATATGAATTCAAATCCCTTCTCCTCCAAGTCCTGCTTGTATGTTTCTGAAAAAGTCACTTTGACGGTGTGAGTCTCCATATTCTCATTTGTAAAATGACAATGAAAATAATCCCACCTTAGAAGGTGACTGTGAGTATTAAACAAAACCTAGCACTTACAGAGTGTACCCTTCCACATGCTATTCTAATTGCATTGAATAATTAATTAATTCTCACAATTATATGAATTGGTAATTAATATAGCTCCTATTTTATGAATTAGGGGCTATACTACTGAACGGTTAGCCATTATTTGGAACACATGTATTCCATATTGGAATGTCTGGGTTTAAGTCCTGCATCTACTTCTAATCATGCTTTCTATAAAAGTCCCTGCAAAAAAAAAAAAACCAGAAAGATACTTAATACAGCAGGAATTAAAAATGTAAATACCAACCTACTGTTACCTGATTCCAACTATTTATATTGCATCACATCATAGCCCCAAGCAGAATTATCTTTCTCTCTCATCGTGGAGTCAGAAACCTGCTGAACTGTCTGGCTTGGGCTGGACTCTTGGGTATTCAAAAGAATGTCCTGGCTCCCCAGAGCAACTTGGTGTCCTATTACAAACAAACTGTATCTTGAGTACTTTCACAATCTAAAGCTTTTGGTTGATTGAAATGAATGTTTTAATACTTTTGGCTTACCAGCTGTGAAGCCCCTCTCTAGGTAAAGAACAGAATCTCGTCAATTTAAGCAAATGTTTCACACATTTATGAAGACATTAGGGAGGTGTTTTTGTTTTGTTTTGCTTTTTTTTTTTTTTTTTTTTTTTTTTTTTAAAGAGCCTGGGTGTAGTACTGACAACCTGATCTGGAAGGCTCAAATTTTCTGATTCTAGCTTCTCTTAGAGCCCAGAAGCCCACCTGCCCTGGGGTTCAGTGAGGTATTTCTGGATGCTAAGAAATGGGAGCATTAAGATTTTTGCCAGCTAGGAATGAAGGCAAGTGACCATTCAGTAAGGGCAACTGCATTAACAACAGCATAGGTGTACAAAAGGAAAGACCATGTTGAGAAAGCAGTGTGAATTGTGTGATTTAAACAAATATCAAATGGAAGAGTTTAGCTTAAAATTTGTGCAAAACTAAGTCCAGCTATATTCTTTGTTTCCAGGCCATGGACTTTCAAACTTTTTTCCTGTGAATCTTAGGAGGCCACATGCATTTCTGAGCAGTAGAATAGTGGAGTCAGCAAGGCACTCTAGAAACCTCTCAGAAGCAGAGTATAGTGGAGCAGAGGCAGGCGGTGAAGCCGGCTTTTGCAAAAATCCAGAAAGAGAAAATATCTAACTTTAGATAGGGGAATGGAAATGGAAACAGAGTTCAAGAGATGTTCACTGAGATAATTCATCAGCCTGTAGCCTGAGTTGCTGATGTCATTGGCTAGGGTATGAGTCTAAATGAGATAGCCTATGTTACAGTTTGATTAAATCTTCAAAAAACAAGGCCTGGCACAGTATCCAAGTTCTCACCTTGCAAACCCAAGGATCCCATATGGGCCCCGGTTCTAATCCCGGCGCTCCACTTCCCATCCAGCTCCCTGCTTGTGGCCTGGCAGTTGAGGATGGCCCAAGGCCTTAGAACTCTGCACCCATGTGGGAGATCCAGAAAAGGCTCCTGGCTTCAGCTCGGTGCAGCTTCAGCCGTTGCAGCTGCTTGGGAAGTAAATCAATGGACGGAAGACCTTCCTCTCTGTCTCTCCTCCTCTCTGTATATCTGACTTTCCAATAAAATAAAATAAATCTTTAAAAAAATTTTTTTTAAATCTCCAAAATCTAAGCATTTAATAGGGTGTTGTAACTGTTATGATCATGGTTTTCCCAAAATCTTTCTCTAAACATTAAGTAGTTTTTACTCTTTATGCAATTCTATGTGTCAAATAATCCAGGAGAGCCAGTCATGCAATAAAAAAGATTGACTTTATGTACATTTCTTTAAATATTTCCATTTCTGTTCAGCTTACTTTTTTACCCTTTCCTGTATTCTCTTCTGTGTCTACTATGTTTCTGGATTATCGAAAAGGCTAAATAAATATCCAATGGTTTGACAGCTTGATTATGGCAAAAAAAAAAAAATCCTGGCGGAGGCAAATTTATTCTTGTGCTCTTTTGATCTTTGGAAAGATTCACCTAAGCATTAGTGCTCTAAACATATAAATTTGCATTGGGCAAATAATCTCTTGGAGATAGGCAAGTTGAAAACAATAGGCAGTAGGTAGGTTGACCTTGTTTTGATGTGGGAAGGACATGCAACTGTGATAATATCTAAAATAAGAGGAAAGATTTCAAGAGAAGGGAAACAATGATTTGGAAAACACAGGAATCATTTCTCTAGAAGAACAGGGCAGGCATTAAATCATGAAATAACAAAACCATACAATATTCTAGCTGAAAGGAACTGTAGAAATCATCTCAGCCAGCACCCCATTTTAAGGTATATATTTGTGGAACTGAACCCAAGAAGATCTGGATCTGGGAGCCAGCAAGGATAAAGGAATTAACTCAGAAAACATGATTTAAAAAAAAAATACAAGTTTTTAAACTGATTTGGATGGAGGGAGAGTGGTTATACCTATGACTACCTTTTTTTAAAATTCAATTCATACCTAGACCGGGAATCTTCTCTTGATGTTTTTATTCCTGGCAAGGAAATACTCTTCCTTCTCCCTCAAGGCCCATCTCAACATTGTTTTGTAAAGCCTTCCCCATCTCCTCTCTGACCATTGTTCCTTTGGACTGTGAGTTCTTAAGTATGGACATCTATTCAACTCCTTACCAGATATTACTGTAATAGTAGATTATATGAGAGCTGTCCTGTGAGGGCTTATAAGCAGAGATGGTGTGGTATTTTCCTCTACCTGTCCCCCAGAACTGATCCAGTGCCTGTTGGCTTCTCCACATTGTTGACTGAATGAATGAGCAGTACTGGAGAATCAAGATGGCAGAATAGGGTAAGGACATGTTTAAACAGAGGGAGAAATAATAGCCAGTGTGAAGCACAGAGGGCACATTCCAGAAAATAAGAGAGGACAGAGCAACAGCAGAGGAGGACCTGGAGACTGACAGACGTAGGAAAGCAACAAAAACAACTGTGTAGTATTGCAGTGACTGATACCTCAGTGGCACTCAGCAAAAGGTGATCTGAATTGCAGCAGCAGCCAGAACTCCACCATCAACAAGGTGGGAAGAAATGTTTCCGGGAGCTCCGGAGGTGAATCCAGACAAAGAACTGCCCTTCCTGCTAGCCTGCTTGATTTGGTCAGGAGCAGAGACAGAGCAGCAGATCCAAAATGGGCAGTGTAGGAACAGGGTGGATTTCCCAACCCAGTAAGCCCCTTAGAGCCGAATAAGGCGCCATTTTGTTTAAGGAGGTAACAGCTATGGGGCAGGACTGGGCATGCACGGAGTTGGGAGTGAACTCATTTCTGGCTCAGTGAGGTGCAACAACATGGAATCCTACAGGTTCCACCCTGGACAAGTCCAAGTAGGCTTCAGACCTGACAGCTAGCAAATCAAGAACTCTAGTAGCACCTCAATGGCATTTATTACAGTGTGGCAAAGAATTGAAGACTGCAGGGGACAATACTGAGCTGTGCAGGCGCTGAACTTGACTAGAACTCATTGAGCTCAGTGCATCACACTGGTCCCACAGGAAAATATCAACTATGACATTGTACCAGTCTAAACAGGTACATGTGACCCAAGGGTCTAATGGCCAACAGGTTCCGACAAGATCAGCACCACCAGCAACATAGCTATATAGGATACCTGGTGTCTCCCTAATCCCAGGACCTGCTCCAACCAGAAGTGGGAGAAAGGTTCTATAGACAACAGTGCAGCCACAGCACAGTATCACAGGAGGTGGAGACTGGTGAGCCAGGAGCTGAGGCTACGGAGATCAAGGTGGAAATCTAACATAAGCGCCCAGACCTGGAACTCACTGGAGGTTGTAGCACAAGTGACTGCAATCAAAGAGCTATGTACCAACTGCAATCAGTAAAATCGAACTGTAGACCTGTGGGTGACAGAGCTTAGAAACCTGCCCCAAGGAGAAGAATCTGATAACCAGAAGTACAATGACCAAGAGCAAAACGAGAGACAAAGGCACAATGGATACTACTGAAGACTCCCTTACAAAGGAGCAAAACCCTTTGCCCACCTTAGAGTTCACTGAGGAAGACATCGAAAAAATGGGGGATACAGAATTCAAAACACTTGTTATCAAACTTCTTATCAACAACAAGAAGCACGTAAAGCAGGCATTCAAGGAATTCAAGGAATATATCATTGTGGGAATGCATCATATGAAAGCTGATATATCAGAAATGAAGAGTAGAGTGGAGCAAATTAAAAGTACAGTGGAGAGTCTCCAAAATAGAATGAAGGAGGCAGAAGAAGGAATCTCAGAATTGGAAGATATTTCCTGTCACCAGGCAGGAACAAACAAATAGCTGGAAGCAGAACTGGAGCAGGCCGGAAAAAAGTATTCAAGAATTGAAAGACACTATTAAAAGCCAAATATAAGAATTATGGGAGTCCTAGAAGGTGCAAGAAGAGAAACTGGGATTAAAGGTGTATTCAATGAAATAATAAGGGAAATTTTCTCTAATCTAGAGAAAGAATTGGGAAACAATATCCAGGAGGGGCACAGAACTCCCAACAGGGTTGACCAAAAGTGATCTTCACCAAGACATATGATAATCAAGCTCTCTTCAGTTGAACATAAGGAAAAGATCCTTAAATGTGCATGTGAAAAAAATCAAATGACATATAAAGGGATGCCAATTAAACTCACAGGAAATCTCTCACAGGAAACTCTACAGACCAGAAGAGAATGGAGTGACACATTCTAGATTCTGAAAGCAAAAAATTGGAGGCCCAGGACAACATACCCAGCAAAACTTTCCATTGTCTTTGAAATAAAATTCTTCCAAAGTAAAGAAAAGTTAAAAGAATTTGCCTCTTCCAAACCTGCCCTACAAAGGATAATTAAAAATGTTCTCTTGCTAGAAAAAAGGAGTAGTGCCCACCAAAACCAAAGGCAAATGTGACGACCATCCCAGTAAAATAACAACAGAAGGCTAAATCAATGAACAACCCATTGCCAAAATGACAGGACCAAATTACCACCCATTCATATTAACCCTGAATGTAAATGGATTAAACTCATCAATTAAATGTCATAGATTAGTAGACTGCATTAAAACACAAAAGCCATCTATCTGTTGCCAACAGGAGACACATTTCACCAACAAGGATCAATGGAAACTGTATCTCATTGATTTTGATTTTTAGTTTTCTCTTCAAAACACTTTCTTCTGATTAAATTCTTCAGTGATTCATAGATCATACAGAAGCATCATTTTTTTCGAGAAGGTTCTTGATTTTCTTTTTCATTTCTTTAGTGACACATTAGTCATTCAGTAGCATGTTATTTAACTTAACAGTGTTGTTAATTTCTTTTTTCTTCCTGTTGTTTGTTTTGTGGCTTTCATTTAAGGGGATGTATAGTAGCTGTGTAATGGAGACTATCATATCTAACAGCATGTTATTTAACTTCATGGCATTGTAAATTTCTATTTTTCTTCCTATTGTTGATTTTGTATTGTGGCTTTTCATTTAAGGGGATGTATAGTAACTGTGTAATGGAGACTATCATATGTGAGAATACAATGCAGTAGGCATCTCTACTTCCAGACAAAGATGGACTCCCAATGAAACTGTTTATTATATCTTGACAATAGGATGCTGGACTTCCTGCCATTGTCCATGCCCGCAAAGATAGATATATGTCTGTGTATGAAGAACTATACTATAGTAATGATATAGGGGAACTAGTGAGGGGGGAGGGAATTGGGGAGGGGATGAGGAAAAACCCAGGATCTATGAAAATGTATCAAAAATGATAATAATAAAAAGAAGTAAAGTTTTTTAAAAAAAGAGCCGTACTTCTAAATTTGTTCTCTGATTATGAGCTGCAACATATGGAAAGAGTATAAACTTATCTGAAAGAGCAGAGGCAAGCAACATGATTTGTGTTAAATATAAAATATTAGATTTTCAATAACATGTGGGACCATGGGTTTATATCCCTACAGATTATTTATGCTTTACTCTCTGTTTTTTTAGGATTTATTTGTTTTAATTGGAAAGGCAGATTTACAGAGAGAGGAGAGACAGAAAGAAAGATCTTCCATCTGCTGGTTCACTCCCCAAGTAGTCTCCCCGGCTGGAGCTGAGCCAATCCGAAGCCAAGAACCAGGATCCCCCTCAGAGCCTCCCGTGTGGATACAGGGTCCAAAGGCTTTGGGTCATCCTCCACTGCTTTCCCAGGTCACAAACAGTGAACTGCATAGGAAATGGAGCAACCAGGACACAAACTGTCACCTGTATGGAATCCTAGCAGTTGCAAGGTAAGTATTTAGCCCATTCTTTATACTTGATCTTAGCCAAAAGACCAAGAAGGGATTCAGGCCCATTCTTTATTCTTGTGAAAAACAAACAAACCAAAAAAAACCCACTATCACTCTTAATAATGATTATCCTACTGGAAATTGTTACCAATATCCCAAGCAAAATTTTCTATGCCTCTTTTTTATTCTTTTTTTCTCTTAGTATTAGCACTTTCAAACAGCTATATATTAGTTCTTCAGATTTATTGCTGATCTCCACCCACTAGAATGTCAGAGATTTGTGTCTGTTGTTTCACTATTGCCTTCTAGGCATCTAGATTTAAGACTCAGTAATTGTCAAATGAATGGATAAATAAGCAAATGAATATCTAAACATTTTCACATGGTACACACATTCCTTGTTGATACCTCTTGCCATTTCCTCCTTCACCTAATTTTGCTCTTTTTGGTGGATCATACCTGAGTATTTTTCCTCTTGTGCTTTCTACCAAGTATCACAACTGTGGGTGGGGTATTAGGATTAGATGCTCTTAGCATCTAATATGTTGAAACGAAATGTACTGATAAACAGTTCACAGGACACAGAATGGCCCTAAGCCCCAAATGGTAATAGTACCAAAATTCAGAAGTTCTTTTTAATGCAATATTCTGCATTGTTTACCTCAAAAACACTGAATTACTTGTTGTTCTCCCAAATACTGTATTATTTTATTTTATTTTTCTTGGAAAGGCAGATACACAAAGAGAGGGAGAGACAGAGAGGAAGAATTCCATCCGATGATTTACTCTCCACGTGACCACAATGGCTGGTGCTGCGCCAATCCAAAGCCGGGAGCCAGCAGTCTCTTCTGGGTCTCCCGTGCGGGTGCAGGGTCCCAAGGCTTTGGGCCATCCTCAACTGCTTTCCCAGACCACAAGCAGGGAGCTGGATGGGAAGCAGGGCCACCGGGACTAGAACCAGTGCATATATGGGATCCTGGCTCATGCAAGGCAAGGACTTTAGCTGCTAAGCTACTGTGCCAGGCACCAAATACTGTATTTTTAAAAACTAGAACGTCTTTGGCTGGTGTTACACAATGTGGGTTAAGCCACTGCTTACAATGGTTTATTCCATTATCAGATTGTGGCTTACAGTCTTGGCTGCACGATTTTATTTTCATTTTTAAATATTTATCTATTTTTATTCGAAAGGCAGATTTTACTGAGACAAGAAGAGACAGACTGAAAAAGAGATCTTCCATCTATTAATTTACTCCCCACATGGCCACAATGGCTAAAGATGAACTGATCTGAAGCCAGGAGAAAGGAGCTTCTTCTGAATATCCCATGTGGATGCAAGGGCCCAAGGACTTGGCCCACCATCTGCTACTTTCCCAGGACATAAACAAGGAGCTGGATTAAAAGTGGAACAGCCAGGACTAGAACCAGCATCCATATGGGATGCAGGCACTGCAGGTAAAGGATTAGCTTGTTGAGCCACTACGCTGGCTCCTAGTTGCAATGTTTTCAATCTAGCTTCCTACTAATTTACTGGGAAAACATCAGAGGATAGTTCAAGTAACTTGGGTTCCTGCCACCCATGTAGGAGATCCAGAAAATATTCTAGGCTTCTAACTTGTCTGGTTCACACCTCAAGCAGCCACAACGGCCGGAGCTGAGCCAATCTGAAGCTAAGGGCCCGGAGTTTCTTTTGGGTCGAGTGCAGGGTCCCAAGGCTTCAGCCCATATTCGATTGCTTTCCCAGGCCGGGAGCTTGATGGGAAGTAGAGCATCTGGGGTACAAACTGGCGCCCCTATGGGATCCTGGAAGATGAAGGTGAGGATTTAGCCACTAGCTATTGCATCAGGCCCAATTTTCATTTCCCTTTAATACATTCTTCTATCCTAAACTGTGAGCCAATATAAATAAAGTAGGGGTGATGATTGTGAGTACTGTCAGATGCTCAACA
Organism: Ochotona princeps; assembly: GCF_030435755.1. Lineage (NCBI taxonomy): Eukaryota > Metazoa > Chordata > Mammalia > Lagomorpha > Ochotonidae > Ochotona > Ochotona princeps. Next base: position 90,797,733 of record NC_080835.1, read on the forward strand.
GACAAGCACAAGCCCATGAAAACAGAATGTGCTTGAGTAAGCCTTGTTGAATGAATGACTAAATCCTTTGACTGGTAGAGGCATCCGTTAAGTTTTCCTCCAGATGTCCATCTTAAAATATTGTCCCTCATTTCTCAGCCACTATAAACTTTCATAATCACTGCTACAAAGTGTATGCATAGTAACTGAGTATCTATGCTATTTTAATTGCTTGCTGAATTGCCAACTGAGCTACTGGAAAACTTGGGGTCATAGTGCCTTCTTGGTTATCTGCCTCACAACAGTAGGAAGTGGTGGTATTAAGGTTGAAACCCAATAAGCTGCTTGATCTGTCTCTATTAATGCCAGACATAACACATCAACAGAATCAGAGAAAAGTAACTTAATCTGATAAAGTCATGTGGAAAAACCCATCAGGTAACCTGTCTTTGGATATGCCACTTGGGGCCTGGCAGTCATTTCACGTGTATGGTCATATCCACGAAGACAATGAAAGGGTTGACGCTCAGCCACTTCACTAGATCTAATATGAAATAAGTGCTCATACTGGCAGCATCTGTGTAAATACAGCTTCCATGTTTTGTTAAAATTCAATAAGAACGGCTTAAATTGAGGCATAGGCCTCAATTCTGCATGAAATGAATGAAGCACTGAACATAATATTGATGCTTACCAAAAAATCATTGCAAGTAAGAGAAATATTCATTATGTGCTTGTGAACTGGGCAATGAAATTTTGCCAGCCACTAGAAACAAGCAGTTATTGAACATTGATTGAAATGTGTTCTCAGTGTAAAACTCTGTGGAGGGGCTGAAAAGAACACCGCTCAACTGAATCAGGTGCATTTCAAGGTGTAGCTGCTTCCTAAGAGATAGGACATTTCAACAGTCACATGTGCATCGCCTAAGCAATCCACATGCCTCTGTGACAAGATAAACAGCTGGCCCTATTGTCACTCACTATATAATCATTCCATTTGGCCACTGCCTGCTGATTTCCCATAATTCTTTAGGATAACCTCTGGACTGAAGCCTTCTGACCATTCTCCAAGCCAAGAACAAATAGCTGACTCTCTGGGAAATACTCTGGGTACCATTAACCCAGCTCTTAAAAGAGAAAATTCAAGGAATATGGTAAATGGTGACCTGTGGATCCTTATATTTTGGTGTAAAAATTCCAGCTGTCCAGTCTGTCAAGAATTTGGCCCAGGACAAATTAGATTGAATGTCTATGGATAGGAATTTACATCGTCCACTACAGAAACAGCAAAGAACACAATTATAATGGATTGTAGGTCATTTTCTTTGAAGAAAAAAAGTAACATACTTTGTTGTGGACAAATAATCCCATAAACTATGCCTCCTTTATAAACCAGAACACTGGAGTGGTAGGCAGCCCCTAGGACCGTTCTCAAAGATTCCTTGCTGCTGATATTCGGGCCCTTGTAGGCTCTCCTCTTCCATGAATTACTAACTCTGTTCTAATACAGAGGCCACAGCAAGAGGAATGAAACTATGATAGAACTGTGACTTCCAAGATGAGAGCATATTAATACCATGTCTCCTGTCTTGAGTGTTCCTGCTCTCCTACTTCTCGACTGCTTGCTGTGAATCCACGTTGTTAAGCAGCTAGAGAAGACCGTGTAAGTGAACTTGGAGCGGATCTTTTGAGGCCTGCCAACAACCAGATGAACAATCGTGGAAGCAGACGGTTGCCTAGTGAAGATCATATCCCCAGACAACTACTTGATGACAAACTCATGAAAGATCTTGAGCCTGATGTACCAGCTACGGCACAACTGGATTCCTTTCCCAAAGACACTTAGACGTCACAGTCTTGTTTTAAATTGCTAACTTCTGGGAGGTAATTTTTTTATACAATCCTAGCTCTGTGGCCTGATACTAGCTCTATGAAACTTCAAATAAAATACTTGAAGTAGACATAGATTCCTATCTCTCCTGCTTCATATTCTCTGAAGTAACTAAAGCTCAGTCAACTGAAATAAATTACTAGAATCACAGCTAATCAGCAGCAATCAGTTGTTAGTCAAGAATCAGTGTTAAGAACCTATCATTTTGGGCCCGGTGGCGTGGCCTAGCGGCTAAAGTCCTCGCCTTGAAAGCCCCGGGATCCCATATGGGCGCCGGTTCTAATCCCGGCAGCTCCACTTCCCATCCAGCTCCCTGCTTGTGGCCTGGCAAAGCAGTTGAGGACGGCCCAATGCATTGGGACACTGCACCCGCGTGGGAGACCCGGAAGAGGTTCCAGGTTCCCGGCATCGGATCGGCGCGCATCGGCCCGTTGCGGCTCACTTGGGGAGTGAAACATCGGATGGAAGATCTTCCTCTCTGTATATCTGGCTGTAATAAAATGAATAAATCTTTAAAAAAAAAAAAAAAAAAAAGAACCTATCATTTTGGGCCTGGCGGATAAAGTCCTCACCTTGCACACACCAGGATCCCATATGGGCTCCGGTTCTAATCCCGGCAGCCTTGCTTCCCATTCAGCTCCCTGTTTGTGGCCCAGGAAAAGCAGTCAAGGATGGGCCAAAGGGTTGGGATCCTACATCCACGTGGGAGACCCAGAAGAGGCTCCAGGCTCCTGGCTTCAGCTTGGCTTAGCTCCGGCAGTTGTTGCCGCTTGGGGAGTGAATCAGCAGACAGAAGACCTTCCTCTCTGTCTCTCCTCCTCTTTATATATCTGACTTTCCAATAAAAATAAAATGAATCTTTTTTAAAAAGGATCTTTTTTTTGTGATTTGGGGCTTTATAATCCTTCCCATTGTTTTCTTCCAGAAAAGTTATCAACACATCTTATCTATCTTTATCCATCTCAGTGACCCATCGCCTTAAATATGCACCTGGAAGCTGAGGCATTATATTTAAATCCATCTTGAATTCATCTCTAACACTTACTGGTTTGCTTCCAAAAAAAATACCTCTTAATAACACCCATTCACTTCTGCCTATCTGTACTTGTCACACTTAACTGCCAGCTATATAAAACAGAAGAGGCTAGTTCATGCTTTGAAAACAATAAATCTCAAAATTTCAGTGTCTTCACATAGCCAAGGTTTGCTACTTATATCAAAGTTGAGTTCAAATCATGCATCCCTACATCATCCTGGAGCTTGCCATATGGAACTCAGGTAGTCTAACGTCACCACAGCAAGACAAGAGAGAGCCTTGGGCAGCCCACCTGTTGCTTCTGTCCACACGTGGCACACTTAATCATATGAACAAACTTAACTGCAATATTCACTAGAAAATACATAGGAATAATTACATATTTGTCTGTATCCTTAAGCCCTACACAGTGCCACCATCCTCTCTTGTTTGGACCACCACAGTAACCTCTACTGGTCTCTTAGCTTCCAACAGTATTTATCACTTAGCTTTTTTTGTTTCTAGAAAAATCTTTATGACCAAAGATCTGAAAGGTCACCATGGACTCTCCATTTTCCTGAAGATATAAACATAATTCCATAATACAGCACGTATCATGATACGTAATACAGAGTTAGGTGGTTATCTATGACTCTTTGAAGTGGTCACGCTCCATGCTCCTTCTCACACACCATTGCTCTTCATGTCAAAACACACTGACCTTCTGCTCCCAGGTTTTTGGCTGTGCCAGACCGGTCAATAAAGGTAGGTCTGGGTTTAAGGGTGCAATAAAGTGATACATCAATATTTGACTTTCTGCTTTTAGTGATTTAAAATCAGTTTACTAGCGGTCCAGCAGACAAGCAGAGTGAAGGATATATAGAAGGCAAAACTAGAAGAGAATGGATGCTTTCCCTCTTACCTCCCCAGTTCCTCATAGCAGGAATGATAGTTGTTTTGTCAATTTGGCCACTGAAAAACACAGTGAGAGGAGCTCAGAGTGAGGTTATTGCAAATTATACCATTTGGCTGGAGAGTGATCACATTTGCACCCACTGTTCTATTACTATATAATGGAATTTTCCATGCACATCAATTTTATATATTCCTATCCCATTTATTTCTGGGTCATCTGGCCTCCTACATCTTTCACCACAGGATCTTCACATCATGTTTTGTTTCTTTCAAAAATATCTTCCTTCCTCTCTGAAGAGAGACTGAAATCTGTTAGATTCTCCTGCTCAATTCTGAACTTTCCAACCCCATGATATATTCTTACAGCACTAGTTACTTATCTTTCATAGCACTGTCACATTTCCAACTTCACAATTATCTTGTTTGTTTGATTATTGAAAGTATTTCCCAGTAACCTATACACTCTGAAAAAAAAATCAATTTGGGTTCTGTTCACATTGAACATCTAGCCCCATGAACGAGTGAACAATTGACAGCTCTCAAACAAGACTTATTGAATGTGTGTGTCCTGCAGGGGAAGGGAATGTACAGCCCATGCGTTCGGTGAGGTTCTCAAAGTCATTTGGCGTGACCTTGGCAAGCAACCATGTGTGAGATAAAAAAGCAAATAAATCCATAGCAGTATAAGCTTTAAGTTGATAGTCTCATATGATCCACAAATGATGTTAAAAATTATTCAGATGGCCTTTGAGAACAAAAAGGTTTCCCAGTGCAATTAGTGGATAAAGTTTCCCTTTGACTTTTCATATATAATAACTTACTTGATATTTAAACCTTACCATGTCACTTCTTTGCTGAAAAGTGCTCGATGCTTCCCTATCACTGAGAGGAGATCCAAGTTGTGAGATGAAGCCTGTAGGTGGAGTAGCCAGAAGTCCAAGTTTACCTGCTGACATCTGAGGTTCTGGCATGAAGTGTCTTCCTCTCCTTCCCAAAAGTGCCCCCATTTGAATGGTGAGTTTGATGGTAACCCTACAGAAGTGACTTCTAATGACCGGCCCCCCTTTAAATCTCCTTGCCTTACAACTGAAGTATAGGCATCACCGAACTGTTTAAAAGTAGCAGCCAGCCACCATGCTGCTGCACATCTTTGGGCTTCACTGGCATGGTTCCCTCCAGCCAGCACGCCCTTCTCTGCCCTCTGACTCATGCTGGGACATACATTTCAGCCTCCAATCCTTCAAGAAAGTCTTCTCTGACCGCTATCTCCAAGACCAGGTGAGAAACAACCCTGATTGAATCCCCTCGGTCTTCTAATCCTTTATACACTATTCCATCATTTCATTTTTACTTTCTTTCTTTTTTTATTTTTAATACATTTTATTATTGTTGTTATTATTTTATAATACAATTTCATATTCCCTTATCCCCTCCCCAGTTCCCTCCCCCCAGTTCCTCTATATCATTACTAACATACAGTTCTTCATACTCAGTCATATGTCCATCATTGCGGGCATAGACAATGGCAGAGAGTCCAGAATCCTATTGTCAAGATATAGTAAACAGTTTCATTGTAAGTCCATCTTTGTCTGGAAGTAGAAACGCATACCCCACTATATCTTCACATCTGAATGTTAGTCTCAATTTTGCAGCTACTGTACATCTCCTTAAATGAAAAGTCATGATTCAAAATTAACAATAGAAAGAAGAAATGTACAATGCCATGAAGTTACATGACATGTTACTAGATATGACAGTCTCCATTACACGGCTACTATACATCCCCTTAAATGAAGAGCCACAAAACAAAATCAACATCTGGAAGAAAAAAGAAATTAACAACATGAAGAAGTTGAATAACATGCTATTAAATGACTAATGTGTAGCTGAAGAAATGAAACTCAAGAACCTTCTTGAAGAAAATGATGCCACTTCATGATCTATGTGAATGATTTAATCAGAATGATTAAATCAGAATGATTTAATCAGAAGGAAGTGTTTTGAAGAGATGAAAACAACAGAAAACAAAACCCATGCGATATAGTTTCCGCTGATCTTTGTTGAAGTGTCTCCTCCAGACAATAAACAGATGGGTTTTGATTTTTAATCCATTCTACTAATCTATGACGTTTGATTGACCTTAAGCCATTTACATTCAGAGTTTAATATACATGGGTGTTACTTTGGTCCTGTCATTTTAGGAATGGGTTGTTCATTGGTTTAGACTTCTGTTGTCATTTTACTGGGATGTTCTTCCCATTTGCCTTTGGTTTTGGTAGGTGCTATTTCTCTTTTCTGTCAAGAGAACTTCTTGAAGTATCATTTGTAGGGCAGGTTTGGAAGAGGCAAATTCTTTTAGCTTTTCTTTACTGTGGAAGAATTTTATTTCATTTTCAAAGACAAAAGAAAGCTTTGCTGGATATGTTATCCTGGGCCGACAATTTTTTTCTTTTAGAATCTGGAATATGTCACTCCATTCTCTTCTTGCCTGTAGAGTTTCCTGTGAGAGATCTCCTGTGAGCTTAATTGGCATTCCTTTATATGTCAATTGATTTTTTTCACATGCACATTTAAGGATCTTTTCCTTATGTTCTATTGAAGAGAGCTTGATTATCATATGTCTTGGTGAAGATCGCTTTTGATCAAGCCTGTTGGGAGTTCTGTGCCCCTCCTGGAACTTGTTTCCCAATTCTTTCTCCAGATTAGGGAAATTTTCCTTTATTATTTCAGTAAATACATTTGCAAACTCAGCTTCTTTTTCTGCACCTTCTGGGACTCCCATAACTCTTATATTTGGCTTTTAATAGTGTCTTTCAATTCTTGAATACTTCTTTTGGCCTGATCCAGCTCTGCTTCCAGCTGTTTGTTCCCCCTGATGACAGGAAATACCTTTCAATTCTGAGATTCTTTCTTCTGCTTTCTTCATTCTATTTTGGAGACTCTCCACTGTACTCTTAATTTGCTCTACTGTGTTCTTAATTTCTGATATATCAGCCTTCATTTGCTTTATTGCTTCCTTAAATTCTTTGAATTCTTGCATGAGCTTCTCATTGTTGATCAGAATCTTTAAAATGAGTCTTATGGATTCTATGTGCCCCATTTTTTCGATGTCTTCCTCAGTTAACTCTGAGGTTGGCATAGGGTTTTGCTCCTTTGCAGGGGAGTCTTCGGCAATATTCATTGTGCCTTTGTCTCTTCTTTTGCTCTTGGTCATTGCACTTCTGGTTAGCAGAGTCTTGAATTCCTTGGGGCAGGTTTCTAATCTTTGTCACCCACAGGTCTACAATGCGATTTTACTTATTGCGGTTGGTACACAACTTTTACTTTGCAGCCACTTGTGCCACAACCTCTAGCGAGTTCCAGGTCTGGGTTCTTACCTCAGATTTCCACCATGGTCTCCACAGCCCCAGATCTTGGCTCACCACTCTCCACCTCCTGATACCGTACTGAGGCTGCACTCTTGTCACTGCAACCTTTCTCCCACTTCCGGTTGGAGCAGGTCCCAGGATTAGAGAGACACCAGGTGTCCTATATAATTAGGTTGTTGGTGGTGCTGATCTTGTCGGAACCTGTTGGACTTAAGGTTTGGGTGCCACACGGACCTGTTTTGACCGGTACACTGCCAGAGTCAGTATTAATTTCCTGTGCGACTTGTGCTATCACAGACCTCAGCAAGTTCTCGAGGGATCAGCACATGCACAGTTCACTATTGTCCCCTGCAGTCCCAAAGCTATTGCCACGGTGCCCAAAATGGCGCCTGATATACAACCACTACAATTCTTGATCTGCTGGCCATCAGATCCGAGAGCTACCCAGACCTGTCCTGGGTGGAACCCGAAGAATGCCACGTCGTTACAGTTCACTGAGTCAGAAATGAGCTCACTCTCAGCTCAGCGCATGCTCCGTCCCTTCCCTTGCCCTTTACTCCTTTTGCAAAATGGCGCCCAGTTCAGCTCTAAGGGGCTGACTTGGCTGTGAAATCCACTCTGTTCTCGCACTGCCCGTCTGAGATCTGCTGCTCTGTCTCTGCTCCTGGTCAAATCAAACGGACCATTAGGACGGACAGTTCTTTGTCTGGGTTCACCACCCAAGCTCCCAGTGAAAGTCCCTTCCCACCTGGTTGCTGGTGGCGTTTCGGATGCTGGTGGAGTTTAGATCGCCGTGCTGGAGTATCAGTCTCTGCAACACCACACCGCTGTGTCTGCTGCTTTCCTGTGTCCGTCAGTCTCCAGGTACCCCTCTGCTGTTGTTCTGTCCCTTCTTATTTCCTGAAATATGTCCTCTCTGCTTCATCCTGATTAAATGTTTTTCTGTCCGCATAAACGTATCCTTACCCTATTCCGCCATCTTAGTTCTCCTCATTTTTACTTTCAATTATAAATGCCAGCATGAGTCTGTCTTCAGCCTCCACTCCCAGACATATAGACCTTTGTCCTTGGTCACAGAGACTTTGTTACCACTGCCTGGCACAATAATTACTGGTAGAACAAATCAGTGTTTTTTGTAGATTTTATTTATCCAGCAAATGAAATAAGTGCACAGTCCATTTATTTTTATAACTTTATTAACCCAAATCAATTGTAACTTATCATCTGAATCTTACTCAGCGTGAGTGATACCCCCCACTGAGTTAATATGATTACAGGCCAAATCAAGGAGGCTGTTGTTTAAATTGTTTCATGTTAGACTTTACAGAATAAATTAAAGAGGCTTTCATACTTGTAAGAATGTGAACTTGGTCTGGTCTCCAGCCCCACCTCCTCCTCTCTTCCTTTTCCCTGTAGATAATACCTGGGCTCTAACTTTAATCCTTGCTTGGTCCTCCTCTTCCCTTTGCCTGCTTCTTCCCACTCTGATATATCCTACACATCATCTACAAAGCTAATGGGGCACAAGCATGGTTCAAATGATTTAAAACATTTTTTAACCTTTATATTAAACATGATTCGGAGGCTGCCTGTCTTACCAGGCTTGATGAAATAGATTTCTGAGATGAATTATTACTCTCTTTTTCTCTCTCTCTCTTTGCTTATTTAATTCAGAGTTATAAAGACAGGAAGAAACAGAGAGAATCTTTCATCCATTGTTTCACTCTGCAGATAACCAGGAGGCAGGATCTTCTTCCGAGCCTCCTGTGTAGGTGCAGGGTCCCAAGCTCTTGTGCCATCTTCTGCTACCTTCTTAGACCAATAACAGGGAGCTGGTTGGAAGTGAAGCAGCTGGGACTTGAGACAGTGCCCACATAGGTGCCAGCCCTGAATTATTTTGTCAGTTATTTAAGTTTAAACATCATCGAATTAACCTAAGACAAGTGGCCTTATTAACTCCTAGATCTACAAACACTTGCTTGTACCCATGTTTCTTAGGCTATAGACTCGAATGAGCTGAGCTGTATTTAAGTATGTCTCTAAGTAAGATGCTTACAAGGAAAAATATTTTCAAGGATGTCTTACTGTTGACAGAAATTATTTTATTGTAATATTATTTAAATATGAGTAAAATCAACACCAAATTTAAGTTCCTTAAATCTACTGCTGCTATAAAATTAGAAAAGTAAATTTAGAAATTAAAAACAAAACAGAGAAAACAGTAGACAAAGTTACAAAATAAATGTAAGGCAAACAACAAACTAAAACCAACTAAATGATAAGCCCTACTTTAACCTGGTAGTACATGCTATGAACTACAAATCTTCACTCCTAGTGTGCAAAGATAATATTCTGCTTTCCTTTTTATATAAGTTGTCTTGTATTTTCAACTGTAAAATAGAGAATTCAAAAATATAATAAAAGATCTGATTTTTAAATACGATAAAACTAAGATTCACAAATCAGTTGAGACATTTGATAAAAAATGGAAACGGGCCCGGCGGCATGGCCTAGTGGATAAAGTCCTCACCTTGAGCGCCAGGATCCCATATGGGCACCGGTTCTAATCCTGGCAGCTCCACTTCCCATCCAGCTCCCTGCCTGTGGCTTGGGAAAGCAGTTGAGGACGGCCCAAAGCTTTGGGACCCTGCACCCGTGTGGGAGACCTGAAAGAGATTCCTGGTTCCCTGCTTTGGATCGGCGCAGCACGGGGCGTTGCGGTCACTTGGGGAGTGAATCATCAGATGGAAGATCTTCCTCTGTCTCTCCTCCTCTGTGTATATCTGACTTTGTAATGAAAATATATTAATCTTTAAAAAAATGGAAACTGGAAGCCAAACATGTTTTACCACAGGACAGAACTCCAGGGGGAAATGAATGGACTTGGTACTCAGATGAACTTCCCACACCTGAATTCCACACACCACCCCACAAAGATATATGAAGACAATGAAAGGCTCAGGGTGTGAAATATGATGTGCATTTGAATTCCATCAGCACCACTTTTGGGATGTCAAATCTGAAACCTCCAAAATCATGGATTCCCTACTTTTCTAAGGAAGGAAATACTCTCACATACTTTAGTTACAGGGATTAAAAGCTAATGCAGACTAAATCAGATAATGCATATAAGATTCTCAATAAATTTCATTATCATAATGTATAGAAAGATTAGTCTCCCCAGGATAAACAGGGAAGGTGAGTGAATCTAGCCTCTTCCAAATACTTGCTTGAGTCCTTACCATAGGCTGGGAAGGAACTTGCTCCTGGTGGAGACTGTGGAGGGAATAAAAGTACACAGAACCCTGGATTTGAGCTCTTAAGAAACTTTGGATCATCCATCTCCCTGCTTGTGGCCTGGGAAAGCAGTAAATGATGGCCCAAAGCCTTGGGACTCTGCACCCATGTGGGAGATCTGGAAGCAGTTCCTGGATCCTGGCTTCAGATTAGTGCAGGACTGGCCATTGCAGTCACTTGGGGAGTGAATCACTGAATAGAAGGTCTTCCTCTCTGCCTCTCCTCTCTGTGTATCTGACTTTGCAATAAAAACAAAGTAAATCTTAAAAAAAGAAGAAGAAGAAACTCTGGATCTAGAAGTTTCAAAACCAACAGAATGGGAGAAAAGTCTCTGCAAACTACATGACAGATAGAGAACTAATATCCAGGATTTACAAAGAACTTCAGAAATTCAGCAATAACAAAATAAAACAAATAACCTGGTGATGAAAATAGGCAAAGGAAATTATCAGGTACATTTCAAAACGAAAGCAAATGGCTAATACACATATGAAAAAAATGCTCAAGCTCTGTAGCTGTTAGGGAAATACAAATAAAAAATCATAGTGAAGTTCCAACTAACTCCAATTAGATTGGCCTACATTTAGAAATCCACTAGCAACACCTACCAGTGTGGATGTGGAGACAAAGTTACCCTACTGCACTATTGGTGGGAGTGTAGGCTAGCACAGCTACTATGGAAGTTAGTATGGAAAGTGCTAAGACATCTGAAAATGGATCTACTATATAACTCAGCTATCCCACTCCTGGGAATATATCCAAAGGATGTGAAATTAGCATATGAGAAAGTGACTTACAACCCTCTTTTTATAGCAGTACAATCTACAACAGCAAAGACATAGAAACAACTCAGATGCCCATCAAAATAGGAATGGATAAACTGTGGTACATCTATTCTGTGGATGTAGTACTCAGCTATTAAAAAGAATGAAATTCTATCATTTGCAACTAAATGGCCCCAACTAGAGACAATTATGTTCAGTGAAATAAACCAATCTTAAAAAGGACAAATATTGTATGTTCTCTCCGATATAAAGCAACTTTAATGTAAAATACAAAACAGATAGAAACATAGGTAAACACGTGTGTATATATATATATATATATATATTCTCATAAATGAACTGTATAATGGGGACTAGCGTGTCAGTAAATGAAGATGCATTGCAGTTTGCAATTCTACTCCCAAATAAAAAGAGGACTACCAATGAAACTGTTAAATACACGTTGACAGTATGATACTGTATTTTCAACCATTGCCAATGCCTGCAATACCATGATGCATTACATAGCAGAATGTTTGATTTGTGACTCTTGCTGAAGGACTAATGTAATAATATTGGGGAAAATGGGGGGAGGCAGAGGATGTGGAGGGAGGAAAGAGAGGTGGAGAATGGAATCCTTGTATCTACACAACCATATCATGGAAGACAATAAAAATACAAAAATGAAGTTTCTATGTCCATTGCTATAATAAGTGAAATTGAATGTCTCAGATAGTTATCTTCCTCACCTGCACATGTAGCTTTTTTTTAAAAAGATTTATTTATTTTAATACAAAGTCAGATATACAGAGAGGAGGAGAGACAGAGAGGAAGATCTTCCATCCGATGATTCACTCCCCAAGTGAGCCGCAACGGGCCGGTGCGCACCTATCCGAAGCCGGGAACCAGGAACCTCCTCCAGGTCTCCCACGCGGGTGCAGGGTCCCAATGCATTGGGCCGTCCTCGACTGCTTTGCCAGGCCACAAGGAGGGAGCTGGATGGGAAGTGGAGCTGCTGGGATTAGAACCGGTGCCAATATGGGATCCCAGGGCGTTCAAGGCGAGGACTTTAGCCTCCAGGCCACGCCGCCAGTCCCACATGTAGCTTTCTTTTAAAGGTTTTCATATAAACAAGAAAACCAACTCTCTGTTCCCATGAATCTTTTTAGAGATCTTCATGCCTTCAAGAGTCAAAAACACGGATGTGGGCTAGGAGAAGTTATACTATAGAGAAACCTATGTTGAGAGTGAGCTGGGAAGAAACAGGCAGCTGCTGTGGCTCCTGGGCTCCTGTATCCAGAAATTTAGAGAGGCCTGTGGTGAAGGAGAAGGAGTACAAATTGGAGGGAACTGGACAAGCATGCCTTTGGGGGAGCACAAGAACAAGCAGGGCCATTTGAGACCGAATGAAGAGATTCAGCATGATGTTTAAGAAACAGCACTTTCCCATCTTCCCTTGGGACCCACGACATTGTGACCCGTGAAAATGGACACTTTGGAAGCTGCTGGAGATGCTGCTCCGCCAAAGGCATGTTTGTGCTTATTGTCGTCTTTCAGGTCGGTTTCCCAGCTGGGAAGGACAGCAAGGATGGCCAGAGTTGGAAAGGAAGGAAGCAGATGCCTTGGGTAAATACAAGGGCAGGGCAGGCATGAGGCTGGAGGAAGGAGTCTACGAGTGACCAGGGAGCACTTTTAGGAGGGTGGGAATCATGGTATTATGTGGGGGAGAGAGTTTAGTTTGGAAGCCAACTTGACAAAAGCCTATTCACAATATGCATAAAAACTAGACCATCCACAAATCAATTTAACAAGAGAATTGCAGGGTTAGTAATGAAGAAAATCATGAAACCCCACTACAGGATGTGGAACAACTTCTGAACAAATGAACAGTTAAACCATATTGTTAGAATAAATACATATTTGTCTTGAATACGGCAATCCTTTCAAAATTCATGCAGATTCAATCAGAATCTTAATGCTTTTGAAATTATATAAAGTTTAAATTTCTAAAAAGAGAACAAAAGTGTAAGACTAGCCTCCTCCAACCTCCTCCCAGAAAAAAAAAGAAAGAGAAGGATTTTGAGGGTACACTTGTCCCACCAGATATTAGATATTTCCTAAAGTTGTTGCAGTAAAAATATTATGCCTTTGGCTCAGACTAGCAAAATGCAATCAGAATTTAGAAAATAAATATAAGTATATATGGAAAACTAATATATGAAAAAGTGGACATGTATAGTCCACTATTTTATTAAATGAAAGAGAGAAGTTCATTTAATCAATGCTGCTGGCATAGTTGACCACACATCCAAGAGATTCAGAGAGTCCTAACTCTCACCATACATAAAAAACTAATTCCAAATGATTAAGAAGTTAGTGGGAGAGCTATGTATTGGAAGAAAACTTAAAGGAATAAATATGTAACATTAAAATATGAAACATTTTCCTAAGATGGGTGATATGGGGGCAGACATTTTGGCTCAGAGGGCTCAGCCACCACTTGAAATGCACACATACCATTATCAGAGTGCCTAGTTCGAGTCTCAGCTACTTTGTGTTTCTGAACCAGCTTCCTGTCAGTGTTCCTGGGAGGAAAAGGGTGATGACCCAAATACTCAGGTCCATATCACATGCAAAAGAGACCTAAATATAATTCCTGGCTCCAGGTTCCAACCTGGCTTACCTCCAGCTGTTGCTAGCATTTGAGGAATAAACCAATGAATGAGAGTTTCTCTCTCTCTGTCTCTGTCTCTGTCTCTCTCTCTCTCTCCTGGACTCTAGATATCACTGCCAACTAACCAACCAAACAGCCAAAAAACCAAATAAATAAATCTTGAAAGATAAGAAATCCAAAAAAACCATAAAGGGACATACTAATATGTTTCACATTTTAGAAACATTTGTTTATTTATTCAATTAATTTCAAAAGCACTAAGAGAGAAAGAGAGAATCACCAAATACCCACAAAACTAGAGCTGGGCCAGGCTGAAATGAGGAGACAGGAGCTTAATCCAGGCCTCCCACATCTGTGCAGAGACCCAAATAATTTGACAGTCGTCTGCTGCTTCGAAACTGGATTGGGAAACTGGATTAGGTGGGACTTTACCTTAGGCATGCTGAAGTGGGATGCAGACAACCCAGCTGGTACTTTTACCCACCGTACCACAAATCCTGACCTTTAGGTAATATTTTTGGATGTTAAAATATCAGGTAAACAAATTCAAAACATCAATGATGGATAGTGCCAGTGGTGAAGAAAATTTTATAATGCATATGATCAGCATAGGGTTAACATCTCTAATGTAAAGTGTTTTTAGTTTGGAAGAAAAGAGAAAATCAACCCATTATAAAAATATGCAAGGAATAAGAATATTCATAAAGAAAGAAATAAATATGTCCATGACAGGATGATCAACATCAACTTTAATCAAGAAAACATATAAACAAAGATATATCACTTTCTGTCTACGCAACTATCAGAAATGAAAAAGGAGAGAAAATGCAGATTGGCAAACATTGGGAAAAAATGTTCACTATCCTATGAGTATTCAGGGGAAGTTTTGAATTGGTACTGCCTTTTGAAAAGATCAACTGGAAATGTCAGCTAAATTAAAAAATACACAAACTAAATAGTTTGCTTTTGAAAATCCATCCAATAAAAATAAAACTTTCTTGAGGCTGGCACCATGATGTAGCAAGTTAAGCTTCTGTCTACGTTATGCCATGTGGATGGTGGTTCGTGTCCCAGATGCTCCACTTCAGATCCAGCTCCCTAGTTGAAGACCGGCAAGGCAGTGGAGGATGGCTCAAGTCTGTACCTTAGTGGGAGACCTGGAAGAAGCACCTGGCTCTTGGCTTCAGGTTAGTTGAGCTCTGATCATTGTGGCCAATTGGGGAGTGGACCAGCAGATGGAAGATCCCTCTCTGTCTTTCCTTCTCTTAGTAACTCTGACTTTCAAATAAAAAATAAACTAAACCCCCCAAAATATTAAAAAAAACATTGCCAGTGCATACTTATTTTAAGGAGGTGTATTTTCATATTTATTTATTGTATTTATTGATTGTACATTGTAAGGAAGTTAAAATGATATATTCTTAATATGAAATATTATACAGTTATGAAAGCTAAAATTATGGTATTATTAACCTGGAAAGAGATCTATGATGTCTGTTAAGAAAAGCATGCGAAAGAGGCAGGCAGTTGGCACAGCAGTTAAATGCCACTTGGTAATTCCACATCCCTTGTTGGAGAGCCTGGTTCGAGTCTCAGTTGATTTCTGTCTTAGCTCTCAGCTAATGTGCACCTTGGGCTACAGCAGAGGATGGCTCAAGCACCTGACTCCCTGAATCCAAGCATGGGAGACCTAGTCTGTTTCCACACTCCTGACTTGGGCCTGGCCTAGATGTGGCTGTTGTGATCAATTGTGATCAATTGAGGCATGATCTAATGAAGATCTTTCTTCTCTGTAGCCCATTTTTCTGTCTTTCAAACAAAATGAAAATAGAGACTTTAAACAAAAAAAGGTACAGAGTGTTAAATTGTTGTCTGCAGCTCTAGCCATTGCGACCCTTTGGGGAGTGAGCCAGGAATTGAAGATTCTTCCTGTAACTATTCCAAATAAATAAGTATTTTTAGAAAGAAAATAAATAAAAACTTTTAAAAAGAAAGAAAGCCACAGAGCAACATAGCAGGCAATTCAGTCTTATGCACCCACCATTGTATATGTGGCCCATCACTGATTAAAGAATCATTAAGTACACAGCTGTACTTCTGCTTCAGCCTATAGGAAGCCCTTGTAGGGATGCTGGGCTCTCTCTGCCGGTGGGCTGGGTTTTGCTTCTCATTATCTGTTTTCTTACAGTTTCTGGGTCTTACATCCTGCCTACTTAGGTGGTCTAATTTAGGCCATGTGCACACAACTTGAGGATGTGTCTGTTGCATTTTCACATTTACATCCCTTAATAGTCTTCACTCAAATCCTAGTTCCAATGGACCAAAAAGTGACTATGTATGCATTGATGTTTCTCAAACTCTACCACCCAAGAGCTCATCAGCATCTGAAGATCTTGGCCAGACTGGGGGCCCTGACAAGAAGACAGCCATCCATCCTAGGCTGAGGCCAAGCCTTTCCAGGCCTGAGGTAAACTTACACAGAATAAACTTTATATGTGGAAAACACTATGGGAGCAATGCTTTAAATTATTTACATTTGTGCATATCCAACAGCCAAACACAGTCTCCAGGATGCCGCCTTGGAGACGGTATCTTCCCACTGAGATACAAAAGAAACATCTTGATTTTATTACTGTTCCCAGATATCCTAGAAGCCTAGCCAGGGCATTAGAGACAGGGCAGAACTCAAGTTGCTTCTAAGGACTCGGTCGTGTTCCTTTGACTGCTGTTGGGGTGTAGAGCTCTTGATATTTTAGTAAAGCAGGGGTGGAGGCTGGGGTCAGAAAGCCCCAGAGGAAGA
This sequence comes from Ochotona princeps, assembly GCF_030435755.1. Classification (NCBI taxonomy): domain Eukaryota; kingdom Metazoa; phylum Chordata; class Mammalia; order Lagomorpha; family Ochotonidae; genus Ochotona; species Ochotona princeps. The sequence continues at coordinate 90,814,436 of NC_080835.1, forward strand.
ATTCTGGCCTCCTCCCTCTCAAGATGCAAGGACAGAGCACACATGTGATACAGTGGGGAAGAAGCTGCTCAGGACCCCTCCAACACCTATCAGGGTGCCTGGGTTCAAGTCTGAGCTCTCAAACCTTCTACTTATGCTCCTCCTGCTTCCAACCTCCTCCTGACACACACCCTGGCAGGCAGCAGGTGATAGCTCAAGTATTTGAGTTTCTGCCACTCAATTGGAGCACTTACACTGAATGAGCAGTGGGCTCCGGCTTCAGCCAGCTTCCACACTGACTGGTGAGGCCATTTGGAGAGTGATCTACCAGAGAGGACTCCCCCTACCTCCTTGTCTTTCAAATTCATAAAATGTTTTCGAATACATGTCTATGAGTAGAAACACTTCCTTCTCAATGCCAGTTTCCTCGCCTCACTGTCTACCTGGCTAGAGTACTGTGCATCTCTGGGGAGCAAACTCCAACTCCACGTTAAGTCTGTCTCCTCCATTCTGGCAATGGATGGGTTGGGGGAGGTTGTTGAAGAGAATTGACTGGCATTGTGTTTGCTTCATCTCATACTTGAACTAAGTAAGGAATCCTTGACTATTAATGAATCAATAAATTCTTTTCACAGAGAAGTACATCTGAGAATTGGAGGAGAGGATCTTTTTTAAAATGCAAGACTCGGGTTGCTGAGACTTGCTGAGAGGCAACAGCCCATCAGTGGAAAAATCAGATCCAGAATCCCCAGCGTCCTGCCTTAGTCGCTACTTCCTGCTGTTGAGAATCCTCTAACCTGACCTTGGCGGGTAATTGGGGGAGAGAATTCTGAGCAGAAAGGACATTGTTCACTTAGAAATAAGACCTGAGGCAGCACGAATGTCTGGGGAGCTTTGGAAATTTAATACGGCATAACAAGAGCACAGAGTGTGAGGGAGCAACTGGGGAACAGGCTGAAAAATCAGCCCTGTAAGTAGGTTATAGGGCTTTAGATTTGGTATTCCTGAAGCCACTTTCAAGGTCAACAAACCCAAGACCAAACTGAGTTAAGCAACACTAGTAATAAGAACAATGAAAATAGTTCACACTGGGCACTTACTTATATCTGTGTTCTAAATTTTCTGTGTGCATTAATGCATTTAAAAGTCTAACTTTATGAAGTATGTACTATTATACTCATTTTAGAGATGACAAAACTGGTACACAGAAAGCATAAATAATTTGGCCAAGATCCCATAGGCAATAAGTGGCAGTTCCCCATACAGACATGGAAAACACATTCTTACATGGGGGCAGCCTTTGGACTCAACAGGCTAAGCAGGCATCGCATTTAGAGTGTCAGTTCAAGCTCCTGCTTGCTGATGTGCCTGGGAAAAACAGCAGATGATGGCTTAAGTGTATGGGTCCCTTCACCCGTGTGGGAGACCCAGCTGGAGTCCCTAATTCCCGGCCTTGGCCTGTCCCAGCCCTGTCTGTTACAGCGTTTTCAGAAGTGAGCCAATGAATGGAGGATTTCTCTCTCTCTCTCTTCCTCTCTCTCTCTCTAATGATGTTTCAAATAATAAATTTTTTAAAGATTTATTTATTTTTATTGGAAAGTCAGATATACAGAGAGGAGGAGAGCCAGAGAGGAAGATCTTCCGACCAACAGTTCACTCCCCAAGCGGCCGCAATGGCTGGAGCTGAGCCAATACAAAGCCAGGAGCCAGGAGCTCTTCCAGGTCTCCCACACAGGCACAGGGTCCCAAGGCCTTGGGCCGTCATCGACTGCTTTCCCAGGCCACAAGCAGGGAGCTGGATGGGAAGCAGGGCCGCCGGGATTAGAACCAGTGCCCATATGGGATCCCAGCGTGTGCAAGGCGAGGACTTTAACCACTATGCTATCCCTCCGAGCCCTCAAATAATAAATTTTTCTTTTAGAAAAGAAGTTGCATTGACTGCTTTAATTTGAAGTCTATAAGGAGCTTAAACAATTTCCTAAGTTTGTGCTTTATTACCACTTCTTTTATGTGCCACCTTCATCTTTAGAGAGATTTCTCTCTAGGAAGAAGAAAATTGATATTTCAAGATCCCCAAGCAAGAGGGGACCATTTCCTTCTGAGGATCTCTACATAGATGAGATATCTCCTTGTCCCTGGCTTGCTCCTCCTGGAACTAATTGCTGCGGATTGGATTGTAGAGTGCAGAAGAAAGGAGTTAGGTCTAGATTCACTACATGGAAGGAGCTCCCACGCAAAGAAGACCCAATACCGTAAGAGGTGTGGTGTTGCCAGTCAGAGAATACAAAGAGTAGAGAAGCTCAATCAAGTTTTGCACTTTGGGAAGATTAGTATAAAGATGCATCTAAGGAATGTGCTATTAGAGACAGGGAAGCCATCTAGAAAGTTGGCTGAGTTTTCCAGATGAGAAATGAAGCTAAGACTGTGGTGATAGCGAGAAAGAAACACACTTGAGAAGTATTTACAAGGTAGTCTCAGTTATAAGGGTTGAGGAACAAGAGGTAACTGATGGCAATTCTGAGGCTTTTTAAAATTTTGTTTATTCTATGATTTAGTTCCATAGGTTTTGGGATGTCCCCTCCCCCCCACTGATTTCCCCTATATTATTACTATAGTATTAGTTCTTCAAAAACAGTCATAAGTCCATCATTGTGCTATTTAAGTGTATCCTGACATTATAGGAAGAGACAACAGCAGAGTCCAGCACCCTATTGTCAAGACATATGTAACAATTTCACTGGGAATCAATTTTTGGCTTGAAAGTAGGGATGCATACTGTAATGTATCTTCACTTCTTGATATTGACAGTCTCTATTTTATACTTTCAAATTTTCAAGTTTTGTTCACTGAAATCTAGAAAAGAGAAAGCAGGCTAAGTCTGACGCTGGATCAGCTCATCTGCAGCCTTCCCCGCTGAGCAGCAGAACCCTTGGGCAGAGCCTCCACCTGTCCTGTCCACCATCATCTCTACCTGAACTGCGTAAGTCCCCGCTACGTTGCAGGCACTCACTCGTAAACAAAAGGCTCCGAGTGCATGCACTGATTAGATCCTTAGAAAACCAGAAGAGAAGTCTGGCCCAATGATGTAAACTTGGAGAATAGCTAGAAACATGCACAACAGAGAAAAACAGAGAAGTCGAAGAGATTTCTCAAGGACAGTGTGGAGCAAAAAGCATAATCACAAAGACAAAGGAAGAGGAATATGGGAAGGATCTGGAAGTGATCAAAGGAGTCAAAAGGCACTATGGTGGGGGCAGGGGAACCAGCCTGGAGAGGAGGGAAGTTGGCGAAGATCTCAACTCTTCCATGTCCCAGCTGTGTGACCACAGTTTCCTTGTTTTTAAAATGGAAATAGCATGACTACTTACTTTAAGGTTGTTATGAGCATTTTATAAGAAAATATACATAAAGGACTTAGACAATGTTTATGTCAATATGAACATAGGGCCTGAGTAATGTCTATTACTGAATATCACACAGTGGTCAAGCAAGACAAAGATGAAAATGTCTCCTTTACATTTGGCACATTGGAGAAAGTCAGGCTCACAAATAGATACTTGCAAAGCTGGAAATAAAAGAGCAATGTGATATTAACAGTGATAGAAAAAGAAAATAAAAATATTGTCCACGTGGATCCTTTATTCTTTTGGAAATCTCGTCTCTTTTGCTTGTCATATTCGCTGTATCCTCAACTAGAATTTAAGCTTTCTGAGGCATGCTTCGTGCACAGAGGGTGGGGTCCCATAGTTGGTAACAGCACAGATGGGCATGGTGACAGGAGTGGGTCAGAAGCCAGGACGTTTCACAGTCTCCTTCCCCTACCCCACTCCTGATATGTTAACATCTCTAAGCTTACATATGGGAGTTACCTTCAAAGTGGCAACTCAGAATGGCCATCTCTATTAAGTGGTGCGAGGTGAGGTCCAGAGGGGATTTTATAAAACTATTCCTAGGCATTGTGATACACTCTTGTCTCCAAATGAGTATCTTATGCCATAGTTCAAAGTGTAACATAATATGGTACCAAAAAGGGAAATCATATTCAAACCTTTAGCCATCGTTTCTTCCTCCAGAATGTAAATCAAATTACTGTTTCTTTCAAATGTGCTGAAATTTTTGATAAAAAAAATTGCAAGGAAATTTATTAGCAAGGAAGTCTGGGCAGAAGGAGTGCATTGGATTTAAAGAAAAAAAGAAAATGCCCAGCAGGCAGGTTATCCCCATTACCATGTGAGCCAGCTGTCAATCACGGCTCACACCTGTCCTCACACGCAGCACACTGGGACCCATTAAGAAGAGCCAGTATCTCCCACAAAAGTGGGCTGGAGAAGACAGACAGAAAGGCGGGAGATAGACAGACATGAAAGAAATATAGCAAATCGTCTAAGCAGCTGACAAAGAATGCTCAGAAACATTGGGTTAATGTCTGTTTGTAACAAAATACCAAAATACTTGCTCAGGGCACAAATAAACGGAGATTTCTTGGTGAAACCAAAGAAAACATTTTTGCTAGGAAAAAATCCAGGATTTTGTCACTAAAATAGAACTTTCTGAAAGGAAACAGGACTCACTTCATCAGGAACTCATGTCTCTGAGGCCAGCATTTACACTGACTGATACAGCTCTCCAGTTTCGTCTCCCACTTGTTTCCCTTCTCAGGTATGCTTCTCCTAAACTCACAGACCCCCTCAGCATCCCCAAATGGGCATCACAGGCCACTGTAGGTGTGTCTGTGCCCAGAACAGCTTGTATTTTTTCCATGTGGCTGACATTCGCTCATCTTTCCGTATCTGCCTCTGAAGTAGCTTCTGCTGAGAGGTCTTCCCTGGCGGCCTAAGCAAAGGGAGTTAAATCTTCACTCTTTTCTGGCCTTCTGCTCCTTTGGTCGGTGTCAGTTTTGTGCAATATCAAGATCATGACCTAGTTTTGTTGAAATGACTTGTGTGAACGTCCCTCCTCTATTGAAATGAGGTTTTTCTTATCTTTTTGATAGGAAATTTTAACATTATAAACACTTTACATGTTTTGTAAAAGTATGAAGAAGTATATACCTACAATCTTAGCAGCTGAGTAGCTACTTTGAACAGTTTTTGAATTTATTCTTTCCATCTGTGTTCTCTGTACATGCTTTCTTTTAAAAAAAATACACTATCTGAACTCTTTAATAACCTGATTCTCTAAAGAGTAATCTGTGAGTATTTTCTCATATCATTATGCTTTTAAGGTTTTTAAAATTAAAATAAAAGGACAGATTTCATGCATTCCATAGATAAAGTTCCAAGAAGACAGCCACACACCTTCATGGCCTCCTTCTTCCCTGGCCCCACCCTGCCTCCCTTTCTTCATCAGATTTTGCAAAGATAAAATTTTTACCATTCCATATTCACAGGCTTAGTTTACTACTAACCATAATACTCCAGAAGGAAGAGCACTTTTCAAGGACAGGAATTGTGTTAAAATAAACAAGCAATCCCATGAGTCCTTCTTGCGTGCTAGACAATAATACATAGATTCTTTCTATTCCATGAAACAATCCTGCAAAGCACAGAACTCTCATTTCTCAAAGAAAACTGATTCTCTGATTATTCAAATAAATTCTCCGAGATTACATAGCTGGTGAGCCATGAGCCATAATTCGCCTAAGTCAGGATTTTTCCCACTATACTCTGCTGCCTGTGTTTTGCTTCTTTGTACTTTCTGGTACATACTAAGTGTTCCACAAATGAACCTGTGTCATTCCTACAAATTGTAAGTATTTTGAGATCAGGAACTTGCCTTCAACCTAGAAGCTGACTAAAGGTATGTTCTTTATAAACCTGTAATAAATATTTGCAGGTGGTGGTTCAAAATGCACATAAACAATTTCTATGTTACAAAGCTTAAACAATTATCATGTATGATTATTAAAAACAAATAGAATTATTAATTGATTGCGAACAAGTCTGCATTAAGCACATCAAAAGGAAATCCCTTCCCAATACTGACATGCAACAGCAACCTCACCCAACAGGAAAACCAATCACTATTTTATGAGTGCACTTTCAGGTATCAAGTCCTGCAGGATTTTTTAGGATATATGCCTTTGCTTAAAACTGCAGAACCCAAAGATCTTTCAGAGACTATTTAAAGGGAACAGTGCTAAGCACTTCCCTTAAACAAGTCAATTCTCCTGTGTCTCGTGTAGAACCCTGTGGCCTCTCCCAATTTGTATGGGGGAATTTGATAAAAGCCCACCTTCTCAGGCCCAGCGTGGTAGTCTAGTGGCTAAAGTCCTTACCTTGCACATGCCAGGATCCCATATGGGCACCGGTTCTAATCCCAGCAGCTCCATTTCCCATCCAGTTTCCTGCTTATGGCAGAATGATCCAAAGCCTTGGGACCCTGTGCCTGAGAGGGAGACCCAGAAAAAGCTCCTGGCTTCAGATCAGCTCAGCTCAGCTCAGCCGTTGTGGCTACTTGGAGAGTGAATCAATGAACAGAAGATCTTTCTTTCTGTCTCTCCTCCTCTCTGTATAAATAAATCTTTAGAAAAATCCTACTTTCTCTTTGGAGATTGCTGATTTTAACTCAATGGATGAGTCTTTCCAACAAATCCCTATGTTGAAGTCCACTTATTTTCAATACAGCGGATATTCACATACCTTGGAACATACCTCTGGAACAGAACATACCTCTGGAACAGAATATAAAGCCAACTAAATTTCCAATCAATGTAACACTTAGGTCTCACAAACATCTATATGCTTTAGATGTGGCACTTTTATGCCCGGCAAAAGGCCTGTATACCCTGTAGTTACCAGGGTCAATTTTTAAAAAATTCAAATTCTTTTAATTGCCTGTGATTCAGCTCTTGCCTAAAACTCCTTTATGCAATCAATGTGAGCACTCACGGAAACTGATTTTCATACGTCGGATTCATTCTGTTTATCCAGGTCTTAGTCCTGTATTAAACTAGATAACCAGAAAGCAAAGTTCTTGGGCTGTTTTACCCTCTGAATCATTAGCCATTCAACAGGTGTTTCTTGAGCACTTCCAAGGAGAGTAGAGCACAGAAGTTATGAACTCAGATCTGAACTAGACCAAGTTTACCTTCTGGTTCCTTTATCGGGCAACGAAATTCTGTCATCTGCTAGAGGAAAATCACAGAGCCTTTGCAAAGGGCTGTTTGAGGCTCAAATACATTGCAGCACTTAGAATAGTTCTTGGCATTTGATACATTTTAGCTGTTCTTATCATCGTTATCTTTCTCTCATTATTATAGTGCAAGGTATAGGGACATACAGAAGTGAGTAACACCTATCCAGGTCCTGCCCTCAAGGGAGCTTCTGTTCGCTGAGATGGACAGATTCTAATGACACCAATGTGGAGAGGAACCACGATTCTCACTAACAAAGGAGGAGGATATTGCAGGTTGGGAAAGTTAAGCAAGTTAGCTCCGGTCATGTGGCAAATAGTGCAGCTGGAATTTCATCTACAGTTGATGGTAGGTGGCTGAAGGAAAGGTTCAAGGTGCCCTGAAACCCTTTAGCCAGGGGGATTTTCCCTGTCTGGATGGAAAAACATGGCATCCTTAGTGAAATGCGAACTGGAAGGGTGAGCAGGGTTAACTGGATAAAGGTAAGTGGACGGCTGGTAGCATTTTTCTAGCTGGAAGAGCAGCAGCATACAGAGGCCTGAGCTCTTGAGGCTGAGATGGTGAGTGCTATCAGCAAGTGTTACACATATAAGAGCCTCTTGTAGTTGTTGGCAGAATTTTGATTTTTCACTTTGACCTGATGGTGAGAGGGAGCTATGTAATCAATATGTACACCCTTTTGGTCTAGCTACAAACACAATCAGGGTTTAGTTTAGTGACTTATGGCAAGAATTAGATCATCTCAGGTGCCTTGTAACGTCTATTCATCCCTTGACTCATTTTATAAGATTCTATTTTTATCCTTTACTTCCTTATTTTGTTTTAAAAGGTTAAAGGGCTCTTAAATCTTTTTTGCAAGTTAGCAGGGTATAAGTAACCCAATATAAAGTGAAATATATTGATCCTGGACTACTTGACTGGTCAAGTGCATGGCTGCAGGGAGGAATGTGACTGATAACATGCTGGATGCCCCCCAGCTCTACACACACACACACACACACACGGAGGAGGAAACCTGAAATGGATTGCTGTCAGCCTGTTATTGGAATTGCCTCTTGTTTGAGATTGCCTACGTCATGACTCAGGGGGAACCAGTTTTGGAGGAGAAAGTATCCAAGGTGACCTGTTGGCCTCAAGTATTGTCCCAGGTTCAAATGTAAATAGTCTTTCGGCTCTTAGAATTTCTAGAAGAGAATGTGTACGCTAAGCTCTCCAGATCAGTGGAGAGAGTTTTAATTGTTTTCTAGAGTTGCTTTTTCAAATAGCTGATGTGTTTGTCTGCAAGACAAAGAAATGAAAACAACAGTGTGTTTTGCTTCCAGGCCTGTCAGCCTGGCCTCCTCTGTTACAGCTTCAGAGCAGTCTGGCATTAACCTGTCTGAAAGCAGCAGGCAGAACAGTTAAATTCTTTGGCCACACTTCTTTCTTTTCTCTGCATCTGGCCCTTCTCCTTGTCACCAATTCTCTACAGTCATTCATTCAGCAAGGATTTACAAAACACCTCTTAAGATGCCAAGTACTTCACTAATGGCCAGGAATAGAATGAAATCAAACCTGCTCTGTGCCTCAGCTCTCTGGCTTTCTTTCCATACCCTTCAAAACGAGCCCTTAAACACAGACATGTTCTTCTAGCACTTTCTTCTCAAACAACATAGAGATGGTAGCAGGTTTGTTCAGCTTGAACAGGAGGACTGTGTGATTGATCCCACATGAAAAAAGGAGCCCCCGATGCAGTACTGCAAGGAAGTAGGGAGGAGTGAATGAGAAGTGTATGCATATTTGCCACTTTGAAAGAAAAACTAGAGATCTGGTGTACAACTGGAAAAGTATTAATTTGACAGGCCAAATTTGGAAGTAATGGAAACTAACATTTGCATGATGATTTAACATTCACAGAAAACTTGTATATGCATAATCTCAATGAAGTGAAATCTCTAGGAAGTGTATTTGTTTGGACGGTCTTTTCCTAGACAAGGAGTTTGGGGCTCAGGTAGACTTGGTGACAAAGGCAGAGTAATATAAAGAGAAGGAGTTGGGAAGAAATTTTCACTCACTGGTTCATTCCCTAAATGATCACAACAGCCAGGACTGGGCCAGGCTGAAGCCAGGAGCTCCTTCTGGGTCTCCCACATGCATGGCAGAGGCCCCAATATTTGAGCCATCTTCCCAGTGCTTTCTCAGGGGCATTAGCAATCAGAAACAGAGCAGCCACAAAAAACTCATGCCCATATGGGATGCCAGTATCATAGATGTCACTGCTCTACCCACTACACCACAATGCCACCAGCCCCATACAAGTGGAGTAGAGACTTTAAGGCAGAGCTTTATTTCTCCCTCTTGAATTCAGAATTAAGGGCAAGCACGTCACTGCCAAGTTAGGAAGAGGCTACTATGGACAAGCTTGCAAATACCTCAACTTGGCCTTCCTTTTCCATTAACATAGGCAATATTCATCTTTATTTAAGGCAGGGAGCAACCCTGTGGGAGAAAAATCAGGAATGTCATCAGAGGAGGAAATGGAGGTTTGGAAAAGCTAAGCAAATTAGCTCAGGTCATGCGGCAAGTAGTGGAATTGGAATTTGACTCCAGTTGTGATGCCAAAGTGCAGAAGCAGCACAGCTCTGCTGCCCTAGCAGTGAAGGTAGGATGAAGTCTGAATCAGGCAAGGATTACAGATACAGCATGTAAACCAAGAGGCCTGGGTTGGGAATGTAGCTCGGCTGACCTTGTAGCTCTGTGATCTTGGTCAAATCAGCTAACTTCTCTCATTCATGATCTGAAAAATAAAGAAGATAGTATTATAATGTGGGTTAAATATAATAATGGTATGCACACAGTGTGCATGCTCTGAAACTCTCCAAAGGGCCTATAGCTTCCTGAAACATGATCGGCTACTGCTCAGAGCAGAGGGAACTCAGTAAAACACACAAAAACCTGTAGACAGTTGCCCTTTGGAGAAAACAAATGTTGACTGAAATGAATCCTGATGTTTCCAAATTAGGTCTCCCCAAACCACCCCATGCCTTAAGAGCCAGAGGGACTTTTCATGCACTAAAAGTAGCTGCTGATCTCCAGGCAGTGATCCCTAAAACAGGTGCTAAGTGCCAGGGTAAGGGAGCAGCCTTGCTTCTTCCCCTGGGAGCACAAGACGGCTGCATTCCCCAGCAGCTGCTTAGGCTTCCCAAGTGCTAACATTTTATCCAGTCCCTAATAACATCCTTGTATTAACTTCTCTGATTCTCATGCCCACTCACTTTCCCTACAAACAAACTTAGAGATGCTGGTCATTTTGAAGATTATATAGTGCAGCAAGATCTGGTTTATCCCCTCAAGGAAATATTTATTGAGCACCTACTGTGTGTTGTAGTAATTAAGAGGGACTGGCACATGACATAGCTTTTAAAACCACTGAGAATTTACATTCTGTAACATAATAGAGCACAAAATTCAATGCTGCCTGAGATCTTCTGGGTCATCTCTTTGCAAAAGCATAAACAATTCTTCCCTTGTGCCTGCATATTTTATGTCTGGAATTGACTTGATTATTTTTCCTGGCCTTTCTTTGGTCATTAACATTCTCAACTTTCCTAAAGTCTAAATTAAATCCTTTTCAAAGACAGCATCATTGTTCTACTTTATTTCAGAGAAGAAAACACTAGACAGCTCTCAAATTATGGTTTTGGTTTTTATCCAAAATATGATTATGGGTAATGCCTTCATAGTAGCAGCATAAATATATACGATTAAGCCACGCTGATCAAAACAATTTAACAAAGAACATTTTGTCATGCAGGTATCTTTGTTCTTGCATTCTTCCACTTCTTCGGGTAAGTTCAAGAACATGAACTCAAAATTCAATTAGGGTTTTCATCAAGAAAAGACCCTAGCGGCTAAAGTCCTCGCCTTGAATGCCCCGGGATCCCATATGGGCGCCGGTTCTAATCCCAGAAGCTCCACTTCCCATCCAGCTCTCTGCTTGTGGCCTGGGAAAGCAGTCGAGGATGGCCCAAAGCCTTGGGACCCTGCACCCACGTGGGAGACCCGGAAGAGGTTCCTAGTTCCCAGCTTCGGATCGGTGTACACCAGCCGGTTGCGGCTCACTTGGGGAGTGAATCATCGGACGGAAGATCTTCCTCTCTGTCTCTCCTCCTCTCTGTATATCTGACTTTGTAATAAAATAAATAAATCTTAAAAAAAAAAAAAAAAGAAAAGACCTTCTAAGTACTCTCAAACGTCATAGTGTACAGGACACAGCTTTTAGCAGCAGTGTGCTATGTTTTTAACAGCAACAAGACTTGTTCCTTTGAGAATACATTTTGTATCATGTTTACCAAGGCTCCTAAGTAAAGCAAGAATAAGGAATAAAAAATAAATTTCACAAAGTACTCTATTGCAAAACAAGGTAACCTTAAACAATCCAGAAGGGCCAAGTATCCTTTAGTCCTTCCGGAGAGGCTAGATAGGAGACTAGCTCTAGCATGTCTTCAGTGTGAACAAGTGCCCACCCCACAGGTGCGGTGCAGGTCATTCTTAACAGCTAGCCTGACAGTCACCTCAGTGAATGTGCTAGTCCCACTTTCCTTATCCTTGAGTTATTGAAGACATCTGAATCTTCTTTTTCAAAAGCTGTGCTAATCAAAGACTCACAAGATGCTAGTCATTTCATATGATTTCAAAAGGTTTGCTCATCCTCCATCTCCTTCCCATCATTACCCAATGTTCTTGTCCATTTAAATAATTCACTGTCATTTGACCCTGGCCCAGACTCCACTGGTCCTGATTGTTGCTCTTGGTCCTTTCAAATCCTTCCTCCGTGTCTTTGGCCGTTGAGCCTATAAAATCCTACCGATCTTTCAAAGGCCATTTCAGTGCTGCCATTGGAACAAAAATCATTTGGAAGTTTTCCAAGCTGATGAGAAACCCCACACACCAAGTTGTCATAGCATTCTGAATGCTTAAGTGGCATTTCTCTTGCTGCCTGGGATATTATAATCTCCCTGACAGCAGAGGCCATATCATGTCCAAATTGTAGCCCTTTAATATATGATTGTAATGCTAACCCAAGATAAGGCTCAGTTCTTTGATGTTAGATATCATACTACTAGAATATATGAAATGTTTCTCCTTTCTCTGATCCCAAGGAGAGAACAGACTTAGGTAGGAGTCAGGGGAGCTACTTAGACAACAATGGAAAATCAGATTCGAGACCTAAGGATGGAGGGCAGCTGTGACTACCTCCTCTAAGAGTGTTGACCTTGCAAATTTGCCTGCATTTATACAGGAAGAAGTCGGTGAAGCCAATGTCCCTGCTTCTGCTCAAAGATGGCCACATCCTGGTCTTGTCCAAGCTGGGGATTTGAGTCATTGTAGCTTTGAGACATTCTGACCAGGAACAGAACTGTTGGAATTTGTTTTATGACATAGTTTGCTGAGGAATGTTACCAGAAGTATTGAAGACACCAAACTATTCATTGTCTTAAAACTCAAGCCAGAAACACAGTCTAGACTGACAGAAGACAGAGAGAGATGCTTCTTGCCTTATTCTGTATGGATTAAGCATTTCTCTTCGCAGTATTTCCGAAATCCCACATGTAATTAGGTGCAGAGCACAGTCATTTGAACTAGGCAGGAAAGACTGGGTTTTGAGCTTAGGGTCCTATAGTAAATATTAGGTAGCCTTGGGAAAATCACACCAACACTCTGAGTCCCATTTTCTCAGCTCTGAGTTCTAACAACCAAAACTTTAGAAACGGTGCCAATTCACCTCAGTTCTATCATTAACCCAACTGGGGCACAGTGCAGTCTCTTTTTCAGCTACTTAAAGTATCTTCTTTTAGCTCATTTCTTTTGCTGAGTACCAGAATTGCCACTCATCTCACTAGTTTTACTCAATACACCAGGGTCTCTCCAGTTCAACAACCAATATAATGTAGCGACCTCTTGTATTTCCAAGGAGCAAGAAGATGAGGAGAAATTTTGTTGTTGAAAGCTTTCATTCAATAGAGAAACATGGCCCTGGACTTACCACCCTTTCTTTTAATTAAAAAAAAAATGGAAGAAATTCCATTACAGTACAGTGACAGCACTGAATATTCACAGACATTTAACATGAGAGCAAAATTCCTTGTCATTCAATGGTAAGTTGCACGGACACCTAAAATGGTATAATAGGGCAAAACAGGTTTCCAGAATCTTGGATTGCTTTTATCTTTGGTGTGTTGCTTTATGGGAATGTGTTTAGCTTTCAAATGAAATAACCATTCATTAGATGTCAATTAATAACTAGAAGAGAGCCTGAAATGATGGCTCTGAGGCTAAAATCCTCCCTCTGCAGGTTCCAGGATCCCATGTAGGCTCAAGTTTGTGTCCCAGCTGCTCCACTTCCCCTCCTGCTTCCTGCTTGCAGTCTTCCTACTTGGGGTCCTGTACCTGAGTGGGAAACCTGAAGGAAGCTGCTGGCTTCACTTTGTCTCAGCTCCAGTCATTGTGGCCACTTGGGGAGTGAGTCAGTGGATGGAGGATCATTCTCTCTGTCTCTCCTTCTCTCTGTGACTCAGCCTTTCCAATAAAAAAAAAATTAAAAAATAATAAATATTTTAAAAGATAAAATAACTGGAAGAAGAAAAGAAATAGATTTATATTACACACAAGCAAGATTTAAATTTTTTTTTAAAAAAGCAATTGTTCTATTATGATTTAAACATTGTAAAAGTAAAGGATGAATGTTAATATTTTTTGAATGTCTAGTTGTGTGCTCAGTCTTGTGACAATTGCTCTCTTATGTTGTGTTATTCCATGGCCACAAGAACCATATTTTCAATCTCATTTTAAATTTAAGGAAATTATAACAAGCATCCAAATCCATGCTTATGTGACTTCAGGAGCTCAGTTGTTTATCAAACAACTGTGTGATCATCCAGAATGCAGCTTCAAGAGATCTTAGATTTCAACCACCCCTTTTTCTTTTTCGTATTATCTCCTGCTTCAGGCATGACTACTTTTATATTATCAATGAGCTGCGCTGTCTTGTTCTTAGAATTCTATATGGGAGAATTTCCATTATATTTCTGATAACTTGCTTCACAGGCTAAAAGCCTTTATGATGAACAGGCATGTCTGTAAGTGCCTAAATCTCTTTTAGTGTTATTTCAACTCACTATTTGTCCTGCCAGGTATGATTAATTTATTATACATTCATCACAGATACTCTTTCCAACTCTGCATCTCACGTCTCTCTTTTATGAATGTTTTAAATCATATTTGCTTACAAATAATGAGATGCTTAAACTAACTAAAATTAAAAGGGAAATTGCTCTAAGTACACATCACATGGAATATTGCAGGCTGCAAGGGCAAGAATCAGAAAATTATTATTATTATTATTATTATTGGAAAGTTGGAGGAGAGACAGAGAGGAAGATCTTCTGTCTGTTGATTTACTCCGCAAGTGGCCGCAACTGCCAGAGCAGCCAGAGCAGCCTGGAGCTTCTTCTGGGTCTCCCACGTGGGTGTAGGATCCCAACCCTTTGGCCCATTCTTGACTGCTTTTCTAGGTCACAAGCAGGGAGCTAGATGGGAAGCAGGGCTGCCCAGATTAGAATCGGCGCTCATATGGGACCCCAGGGTGTGCAAGGTGGGGACTTATGCTGCTAGGCTACTGCGCAGGCCCTGAATCAGGCAATCTTTTGCTCTCCTTTCTTCCTATGGTACTTGCAAGACATGCCAGTGACTAAACAGGAAACAGAGGGCAAAGTGAGCATATTGCTGAAGCCCATGCAGATCAGCTTCTTAAGGTGTATTGAGAAGGGTCAAGAGAGGATAGCAAGAAGCAGACTAACCCTCTTCCCACTTCTTAATTTGTAGACTTACTAGGTTGGCACAGTCATGTAGCTGATGAAGCCCCTAGCAACCAGGGCTACAAGTGAAAAATTAATACATTTCACACCAGGATTGGACTCATTAAGATTTTGAAAACTCAGATTTCACATTTAACCAGACTGGCTATTGCTTTGTAAATTAGAATTTGGTGTTAAGATTACAAGCGACTAGGCACAACCGAAATCCTCATCATTGCATATGTGTAGAAACACAAACAATATTCATGTCAAATATGAGCCTCGGGATAAATTGAGTTTTTATGTCAACATGAGGCTTGATAATCACAGAGGATCACAAAAACTAGGGTTCAAGTCCTGCCTCTGACATGTCCTACAAGGTGAGTCTGGGCAGCCCCACTCATGTGCATGGTGCTAAGTTTCCTTTATCTGTGAAACTGTCTTGCCTTTTCCAACTTCATCATTCTGTATGTTTAATTTCCTTTGTTTCCAAGGAAGACCAGATTTCTGCATGTGGGTGGTGATGGAAGAAGAACACGCATCCTCCCAGGTTCTTCGTTGCTGTTTCTGAGCAAAAGAATGTGTGTGTTGCAAAAAAGGAAGCTTTAAAGGACAGGAATTAGGGTTTTTTTTTTTCCCATCACCCCTCCACTCACTTAAATACAATGGTTTGCATACTTCCAAAATTCAATTTTATTTGATTTTTTTATTCTTTATTTTCATTCTTTCGAAGTCTCTCAGCATTAGTCCCCCAAAAAGAGAACAAACAGAGCCTAGAGAACAAAAAGTAATTGCTTCACAAATGTATTAGTTTTTAAAAATGTGTTGTCACTTTTAATCCACACAGAACACCTTTGAGATGGATCTCATGATGGCCCCCGGTTTACCAACAAGGAGACAGACTCAAAGATGATAAATCGTCCAAAGCAAATGTGAGACTAAGACCAAAACCCTGTTCTGGGCTAGTCTGAAGCTCAAACCATTTTCCTTTTCCTTTTTCGGCATGTGGTGCTCCATCTGAATGAATGCCTGATCCTTGACTTTGGGCTTACCTGCCAGGATTTTCAATAATCTTCATGAAACCTGCTACCTCTCCTACTCCAAGTTGAGCCTTCCAACTTCCCTGGCACCTTGGCCCTGGCCACTCTATATTTACAGTCTATATGACAGAAAGATGGCATGTATTCCTGGGCCTACATACAAATTTCCACATCTCAAAGTGGTCTTTTAAGTGGTATTGCTTCACTAAAACTCTCAGCAGTTACTCAGCATTTTGGCCCAGAGCATACTGATTGGGTAGAACACCAGCTGGTGGCAGAACCTTCATCACTGCTTCTTCTCTCCTTTCTTCTTGATCTCAGCTAGTTGAAAGATACAAAACATCAACATGGAAATGCTTTGCGCAGATGGGAAAGATAAACTACGAAAAAGGGAAGAAAGCTGAAGTGGCCAATCATAGAAGATACTGCTAATGAAGGATGATTTTTGAAAATGTGATGTCTGAGATTGGAGACCAAGGAAAAATGTCCACTGAAAAATCTGGGTAAAATATTCTGGCAGTAACACGGTAGGAATGGCCCAGTTGTCATGGCTCATAACATGCAGACAGCCTTCAGCATGTGGAGTAAGATTAACAGCCACTCTAGATTATAATGGTGTAATGGTTGGAAGGCGTAAGGCACAGATTCTTATCTTGAACATTGCTTAATCAAAACACTCTACACTACCCATTAATGTCACTTATCATGACATTCATTTATATGAGCAAAATGTCTTCTATTAGGATGATGTCCTTGTGCATGACAGTGGAACCTACTCCACAGCCCTCTTATTCTGAGAATCTGTGGTAGGAAGACTCATGTGGCAAAAACCAACTCATCTGCTTCAATATCTACAGTTCTCTTCCTTTTTTGCTTATGTTTCCATTTTTCCAAGCTCCTGTCCACAAAGTTCCCAAGAGAAGCTTATCCCATCACAAAAGGGAGCCTCTTGAGAGTATCACAAGCCCTGCAAGCTCATTAAGTCTGGAAATTTCCCAGGTCTCTTGGTCTTTGTGGCACCAGACTGGGTGTCCTCACCAACATGCTGTGCATTGTCACCCAAATCCCTGAGAAGTTCTGCTCACAGTCATGTGAGGTCTATCTTGAATCAAATCTGTTAGTTTTCAGGCTCAGTTACAAACCACAACACCATGATCCAGTCCATTGGAACTTCCTGCAAAATGCAAGGTGCTGGAAACTTGGAGCTCTGTTAAATATTTTCTTTATTAAATATTTCTTAATAATAATTAAGTTCCAACACTTTGCCAGAAATGCAAAGTTTGAAAAATGTATTTACATTTTATTTCCATTCCAACATGTCTAATTCCTCCCTATAGTGTTAGCTTAATATGAGTGTAATGAATCTCAACTGAAGAACTGGACTCTTCCAGAATAAGGAGAAAGTTTATTCTAATTTGAAGATGTTCCCAGACATTAATAGAGGAATGCCCTTTTCCAGTCCAACGGCCTTCTCCTGCCCTTTTAATGTTAAGCATAACATTTCCCCAAACATAAAGGCCATTTTCAATGAAAGACATTAAGTTCTCCATTCATAAGTGGAAAATAATGCAAAACTGATGATAACTAGGTCATGGGCAACAGAGCACAATTTCTATTTGCAATTAGTTTCTTCATTAAAAAATTAACAAAACTTAACCCTTTTTTCAGAAGAAAGAAACATTAAACATCTGTCAGCCCCTAAACTCAGCCTTCTGCCATGCATGGTAGTATATCCAGATTCTTGCCAAGAGGCAAGATGGAGAAGATGTGTGTGGTACCATGGATTGCCTCCCTTGCCTATAAAGATATTGTTCTAGATAATTCTCAAAAATTTAAGGATGTCAGCTTCAGTCATTAATTCCTTGTACTCTGGGATGATACAATAGAATGAGAAGTTGGTTTGTTTCACTTAGAATAGCATTCCACCTGGAAATACTACAATGCAAACTGCAAATGAAGCAAACAGAAATGAGGGCAACTGCATCATCACAGTTGTGAATCTTGGGCCTAGCCTGAAGGATTATACAGAAAGCCATACCAGGAAAAAGTGGAAAAATACATAATTTCATCTCAGTTTTTGGTGTCTGACATTGTTCAGACATCATAAAGTAAGTTTTGTAAAGCCTTATCTCCCAAAGCTACAGCCCTTCTAAAATGCATGTGAGGTTTCCTTTGCTACTATATTGACAATCTGCAAATGAAAAGTCAATTATAGAGAACAGTGGAGTGAAAACAATTCTATTGGCCATTCACAACATTAAAACATATCTATGGAGCTAACACAGTTTCCCAGTAGGCTAATCCTCCACCTGCAAATGCCAGAATATCATATGAGTGCCTATTCATATCCTGGCTGCTCCACTTCCCATCCAGTTCCCTGCTTGTGGCCTGGAAAGGCAGCAGAGGATGACCCAAGTCCTTGGGACCCTGCACCCATGTAGGAGACCTGGAAGAAGCTCCTGGCTTCAGATAGGCTTAGCTCCAGCTGTTGTGGCCATTTGGGGAGTGAAACAGCAGGTGGAAGATATTTATTTCTGTGTCTTCTCTTTGTGGATCCACATTTTGAATAAAAATAAAATAAATATTTAAAAATATACCAAGGAAGGAAAGCAGGCATAAAAACCCTAAGTAGCTTCACTAAGACTTGTTTCTAATGTCTACATTACTCTGTTGTAGAAACTAAACAAAAATAATATACAAAATTGCCAGCCACAGTGACTGACACACAGCCAGAGCTAAGTATATTATATTTGAAGAGGAACAGGAGAAGCCATAAGACGGAATCAACAGTAACCTATCATTAGTATTATTTATCTAAAAGGAAAGACATTGTGTAGGAAGAGCTGAGATGCAGAGGTGAATAAAGATCTAATTTACCCTGAAATTTCCCATGCTACACCTTGGACTGTGAGAGAAATAATTCACCCAGGATTTTATAACCAGAAAAGCATATCTGAATTCAATGTTGTCATAATCCAGAGCAAGCACAGCACCTTCTGAGAACATGTGGAAGTATAGTCATAGCATAAAAAGGCAGTGCAATGCACCAGCTCTGGGGCAAGACAAACCTGAGTTCAAATCCAGCCTCTGCCATTTGCTATTGGTCTAACCTTGGAAAACTACCCAACATCTCTGAACTTCAATATATTCACTCTTTAACATCTTTCTTTTTATTTTAATTAAAGTAATTTTTAAATTTTTTTCTTAAACATCTTTCAACTAACACATACCTCAAAGGGTTTTAATATACTTGACAAGAACATATAAGTGATTTATCACCAAGCTGCACATATAGAAAGTTTACAATAAATACTGTATATCACCATGTGCATTTCATAAGAAATAGTATAAAATAGCTAAAGGTACCCGGAGGGATGATGATGGTATGATTGGGTATAGCAGAGCCAGTGTGGAGTGGCTTTAGTGAAGGGATAAACACTATAGTGACAAAGAAGAGGAAGAAGGAGAAGGGGAAAGGCTGTGCAAAGCAGGTATGAGGGAAGGGATGGCCCAACACCATTATCCACCAGGCGGATAAATCATCTAGTGACCACAGGAAGAATAGCAACAGTGGTCCAGAAAAGCAGCCAAAAGTTACAGCTGATGCCTTTGTAGGCGCTTAAGTGGGAAAACAGGACCAGAAGACACACGGAGGGAAGATGGTAAGAAGGAGCACCGTCGCAGATCAGAGTGAGTGGTAAACTCTTCAACCCAGAGGCTGTGACCACTTCGCCATGTCAGGGCTCCATTTCCACGCAGGCCAGTGGCTTGGTGTGGGAAAAGGCTGGAAGCCTAAAGGGAAAGCAGGACAGAGCAGATAAAGACCAGCTCAGCAATAGTACCAATAGGAGCAGTGGTGTCAGCATGTCAACAGCAACAATTCCCAACCCACATCATCAGGAATGAGCTATGGAAGCCAGAAAGTATGGGCACTGGGCTCAGCACCAGCTGCTTAGACAGGAAAATTGGACATTTCAAGGATAGATAGCATGAGACACAGCAGGCTCCTGCCAGGGAAACGAATGAGAAGAGAGAGAAAGGGCGTGGGGGAAGCCAAGCTGTCAGTTTTTGCTTGCTTCCTATGGATTGCTCCCTCGGGGATTTCTGTGAGCAGGCAAGGGAGGATTTATTCATATAGGCATTTAATAAATCCTGCTTCTGAACTGGACATTATTCTAAACCCTGGAGAATACCACAACAAAAAAAAAGGCAGGGCCCTGCTTCTCAAATAGCTTTTGAAAATACAGGTATGGACAACACATCAACAAACATTTAAAGTAATTTCAAGAAGGCAGTAGTTGAATTGGAACCTAACTGGCATGGACAATTACAGGCAGACCTGGAGGGGATACATTTCAGCAAGCAGCAGTGGCCCCTGGCCTTTAATTCTTCAGAGTCAATGCCAGAAGATGAAAGAGAAAAGTCCATCTCTGTGGTGCTTCTTCACTCATTAGATTTCCTCCAAGCCTGAAAATTCATCTGGAAATTATTTTCCCATTTGTCTCTATTCGTTCAACATGCGCTGAGTGCTTATCATGTGTCGGATACTATGCTAAGCATGGGGACTGGGACACAATCACCAAATCCCAAAGTAAGGACAAGCTTGTAAATTCATCCAAATTTTAGACCCCAAAATAGGATTTAATATGTATTGTTAATCTAATGTAGATCAAAATTAAACCAGGGAGACAGGAATATGGCAGAGCAAATGGAGCTGCTGCTCGGGATGATCGCATCCCCTATTATGGAACAAAAGTGAGTTCCAGATGCTCCACTTCTGATCCAGCTCCCTGTCAATATGCCCGAAGGAGCACAGAACATAGCCCGGGTGCTTGGGCCCCTACCAACCACATGGGAAACCAGGGTGGAGTTTCTGGTTTCTGTCTTCAGTTGGGCCCAAGTCTGGCCATTGTAGCTGTTTCGGGAGTGAGTGAGACAGCAGATGGAGGATTCTCTCCTTCTCTCCCTTTCTCAGTCTCCCTCTCTCTTACTGTCTCTCTCTGGCTGTTTTCCATATAAATCTTGGATAGATCAAACTAGGGATCTCTGTTTTCACAGTAGCCAAAACATAGAAACTGTAAAGATTCATTAACAGACAAATGGATACATAAAATGTGAACTGTACACTCTTTTCTGTTATACTATATAGTGCCTATAATTATTAAGAGTTTGGTGGACTGAAAAATTTGCCGAGAGTAAATTATGTTAAGTGTTTTCAACGCCAGAAGCAGAGGAGAGGAAGGAAGAAGAAAGGATAAGAGGGCGAGGAGAGGAGAGCAGAGGAGAGGAGAGGAAGGAAAGAAGGAAACCAATGTTAGGAAGTATTGGATATATTATTACCTTTATTTTGGTAATGGTAGCCCAGGTGTTCGCATATTTTCAAATTGATCAAATTGTATACATTAAATGTGTACCATTCTTTGTTTATCAGCTATACTTAAATAAAGCTGTTTTGTATGTACACTTTGCCAATGTTCATCCAGATAAATGTGTACCTGGTGACACATGAACTCATGAATAAAAACAAAGTCTCCACGTACATTTTGTCTGAAACAGGCGAAAAGCAAACCTTGCTGCACAGCCAAAGCTACTTGCTAAACTCAAAAAAGCAAAGACAGGATCTGAGGTAGTCATCCTGCCGCAAGTTTCATAATGAGCTAAAAATACAGAAGAGAAAAACAATGATCTCAGCAAGGTAATTGCCAATAGGTGAACAAATGAAGCAGAGTACGAGCAGCAATTTGGCAGTCCTCTGGGAGGCGGCGATGAGCTCCTGTGGCTAACGCCAGTGTGGCAGTGGCCTCAGCAACAGTCCAGCGCCGCTGGTTTAAACTGCTTCCAACCCCTCTTGACACTTTGCGCTCCTTACAGCCTAAGGCATCCTTGGAGGTGAGGGACAAGACAGGAGAAGGGTAACAAGTGGACCAGGAAGAGCACCTTCCCCTCCACTCCAGAGCTTCAAATATGCCCACTGATCTTTCTTAACGTTTTTTCCCCCTGTATGGATTTTATGCTACCACAGCAATCAGTGTCCAAGAAGGCATGAAAAAACATGTTTTTGCTCGGGCTCGTCCAGGACTTCCAGGCCGCTGGCGTGCTGTTTTATTTTAAGAAGGCAGCTGTATATGTAGCTGGGAAGCATATTTTTAGTGGAGGTTTTCAAGTGCCAACTTCCAGAAGGGCTTAGTCCAGACTGGAAGCAAGAAGGAAAGCAGGATGAAATGAAAGCCCTGGAGGCATCTCGCCCTGACTCTGATGCTGTAAAAATCATTTAGCGATTTCTGCTCTTCCTCTGCGCAGTGAGGGTGCTAATACCTGTTGCCTCCACAGCTTGCAGGGATTCTGCTGAATGGAGCAGGCTGCAACGCAAACCGCACAGGTATAGGGCTGTTGGGTTGCAAAGGTTTCCTCTTGCGGAAAGTTTTTGGCTCCAGCCAAGAAAGAACACTACCACATTTTTCTTGGCTTTTTATAGAGTGTTGATCCAAGGATCTGTTTTTACATTTGAATGCAGCAGTCAACTGTAGCATAATAGATTGCAGACCTTTGTGAAAACTCGCTGTGAAGGCTTCAGCAAAGAACTGGGGGCTAGCGGCAGAGAACTGCACCGTCAGCAGGTTAGGAACTGGGCACTTGTCCATGTTTGCCTTTTTTTTTTTTTTTCAAAGGAGTCATTGACCTTCTACAGACTTGTATCAAAATTGGGGGAAGGAAAGTGCTGCCAGACACTGTGGGATTGGAAGAGAGACCCTCTTTCAGGGCCTGGAAAGGGCTTCATTTAGTCTCTTCACTGTCATGGAAATTCTGAGTGTGACTTAGAGGCTTTCCTGGCTCTGAGCCAAGTGGAAAGGTTTGGAAAAACACAGAGATTCAGCTGGGGAGGGAGTGGAGTGGGAAAGCAGCTGCCCTGGCACAGCCCCCAGAGGGCTGCCCAGGGCCCCAGGGCTCAATGTGCAAAGGCAGATTTGGGAGTCCCTGAGAGTGTGGACAAAGGTGACAGCCAATGTCACTGTTCCAGGGTGGCCAGGCTTGATAAGCATGCTGAAAACTTGCTTGTTGTTCTCCACAGGATAGACCCCAGTCAATGCACCATTCATTCTACAAACAGTAGTCCTTAAGGGACTACTGGGCTTGCAACACACTGTACGGAGCACCGGGTCTATAGATACACGCTATGCAGTTTCTGCCTTCTGTGCTGTAGGAAGAATTCTGGTGCCAATAGCAGCTAAGCTTCAGGGGTCAGGACAAGAGCCACCGTGGGAGGATTAAGAGAGCTGTATCAGATCTTCCCCCACAAGTGTTCTTTCTGGGGCACCTCAATTCATTTTAGCAGTCACAGCTGAAATTCCTGTTAACCTTGTATGAAAGCGCTTAGTCCCTTCAGAATCCAAGCGGGCTGGTGCCCTCCCAGGTTCAGAAACTCACTTGCAGTCAAGTACCAGTGACTTGACCAATGCACAACATTGTTTCTTTTCCCAGGGGATTTGCATTGAAGGAGGATTATCACCTCTGCTAATGGCAAGGTTTCCCTGGTGGAGGCAGCAAAGGTAGGAAGTACTGGAAGGGCAGAAGACTGCCTTCCTAGAAACACAGATGTCTCTCCGGGTGGGCACGCTGCCCACCCTGGGCTTTAGGCTGTTCTGGAACTGAAAGGAGGTTGGAAACCATCTGGCAGAGTAAAAAACAGAAAGCCCGTGGCGAGCAGCCACCATCTCCTTGCCTTCCCGGTCTGGCCTTCCTGAGCTCCCCACAAGCAGAGACTTGTTTTCTGTTAAGCTCTCCAGGAGGCTAAGGAGGGGTTTAGGTGAATATGTGTGTGTGTTTTCACAGCCTAAGGAGAAACAGCACATGGGGGAAGCGTGTGAGATAAAGAGGTCAGAGGAAAGATGCGAAGCAAATCCAGTGAGAGCGCTGGCTCAGGCAGGCCCCCAGGGCTGCTATTATTAATTTTTTTTCTGTTTGAAAATCACCGAGTTAAAGATGAAGAATAACTTCAGAGGTGGGGGAGGGAAGAAGCCTGGCTTCTTGGAAGGCTTATTAAAACCAGGCAAACAGTATTGTAATTAATCATTGGGGTGAACTAGCACCACTGGGATTAACACACAACTGTATTAATGCTCTGCCTGGTATCTTGATTTCAGGAACATCTGAAACTTTGAGCATGTTCTTCTAAGCGTGATTCCCCCCAGCACCTCCACCACTGCTCTGCATAGCTCAAATGAGGCTCCTGAAGTGAAGCCTAACAACCATATTGCTGTGCTTCCAACCTCACAGTTTTATTCCAGGGAACCCTCGATCTCATTAACTCTCACTCATCCACTCTGAAGTTTTACATAGACGAGTATAGACAAAAAATTACATATATATGTGTGTGTATTGCTTCCAGCTGCTATACCTTTTTTCTTATTGAGTTGGAATTAACAGAAACAATTTCCATGAAAGAAATCAATGATGTTAAAATGTATGCTAAATTTGACATCATTTGCAATGGTTAGCTTCCTAGTGTCTGCAAAGTTCTGCTAAAAAAATGAGGATCACCATTAAAACCCAAGCCTGGGGACTGGTGTGGTGGCCTAGTTGCTAAAGTCCTTGCCTTTCACTCACTGGGATCCCATATGAACACTGGTTCTAATTCCGGCAGCCCTGCTTCCCGTCTGCCTCCCTGCTTGTGGCCTGGGAAAGTAGTGGAGGACGGCCCAAAGCCTTGGGACCCTGTATCTGCTTGAGAGACTTGGAGAAAGTCCCTGGCTCCTGGCTTCAGATCGGCACAGCACTGGCCATTGCAGTCACATGGGGAGTGCATCAGAGGATGGAAGATCTTCCTGTCTGTCTCTCTTCCTCTTTGTATATCTGACTTTTCAATAAAAATAAAATAAGTCTTAAAAAAAAAAAAAACAAGCCTGATTTAATTTAGATTATATGAAGAAATATTGTTCTTCATGGTCTTAAAAAATAGCGTTTTTTTTAATGTATTTGAAAGCACAGAGAAGGACAGAGACACAGAGAGAGCAAGACAGAAAAATCTTCCATCTGCTGGCTCACTCCACCAAATCCCCACACAGCTAGAGCTGAGCCAGCAGAATTCAGGAGGCCAGAACTCAGCTGAGATCTCAGATGTGGGTGACTACTTTGAGCCATCGTCTGGTGCCCCCCGAGAAGGGCTAGCTGGAAGTGGGATGGCAAGCAATGGCCGCAGAACTCCAGCTGGTACTGCTTTATGGTGTGTAGGAATCCCAAGCAGCGACTTGATCCAGATGTCACAGTGTCCACCCCCAAAACCAACATCCTAAAAACCATAGCAGCAGCAGCCATTTACATGTGAACATTTCTATGCTACTGACAAACTATTCTTATCTTTCTTCAATACTGATCCAGTTGGCAATGCTGTTTTGGCCTCACTTTTATTATCCTACACGTTTAAAATTCATAAAAAATATGCTTTTCTTCGTAGCTATTCTCCTGAAGTTAATTTGAACTAATGGCATCAGTGTATGTTAGAATTTGGCTGAAAGGTGCTGCTAAGTGGATGGGGAGGTAAAATGAGGCATGAATCTTGAATATGGTCTATCAGATTTCTGTCTTCTTTCCAGATCTAACCAGCTGTCTACCCTCTTAAGAACTCCTCCCTGTAAGAAACTTGCACCCAGAAACTCACCCACTCCAGGCCTCCCTGGGTCCTTGCACACTACTTGGGCCTACATTGGCTCTTAGGACAGCAACGCAATTGAATTTCACTCTGCTTTCAATGTCCCTCCTTAGGCTCCGAAATGAACAAATTGGCCAGCAGACTGATGTGTGACTTAAACTCAGTTGTGAGTAGTAACAAGCCTCACCTGTTCTTTTTCTGCAACTTTTGGCAAGCATCTCTTCAGTGCTGGCTCTCTCAGTCCAGCCCTTTCCATCTCCACATTCCTGCCTCCCAAGTTCCAGATGCTAGACAGGGAGCAAGGCCAGACAGTCTCCGCACACACTCTCTGGCACACCTCATCTCAAATGTAGGCAAACTCTTGCTAGTTGGTGAATATCTGGCCTGGAATCTAGATAACCTCAGATCCAACACAGTTTTTCATCCGAAGATGTAATGAATGTTGTTTAAGGAGACATGCATTTTGCAACTGTGAAGCCTTCTGGTTCAAGCACATGATTGATAAGTTCCACACTAAAGTCTTCCTGTGTTTGCCATCTTTTCTTTTCCTTTTCACAAAGCGTTTCTTTTAACCAACAAAATCTCTTCATTTCTCCCCTCAACTTTTCAATACACCCAAGCATGCTCCATTAATCTGTCTTTGATAATGCCTCAAAATTTTCACAAAGGTTCTTCTTAAAAGGGTGCTTTTTGTTTATAGTCTTTTAAAGTTATTTATTTTCATTTTGTTTAACAGTGAGAAAAACAGAGATGGATTTTCTGTCTTCTGGTTCACTCCCAAGTGCCTACAATGGATGGGATGGAATTAGATTTGGGCCCCCCATTTGGGTGGCAGGGACCAAGAGGCTGTGCTGTCATCTGCTACCTCCCAGCATGTTCACCAGTAGGGAGCTAGGTTAGAAGTAGAGGAGTGAGAACTCAAACAAGGTACCCCAAAAGGGAACGTAGACCTCCCAAACAGCAACCTAACTTCTGAGCCAAACACCTGCCCCACTGTGACTTTTTGTAGGTAAATTATGAAATAAGCACAACATAACTTACACCTGGGGCATGAAGTATGAACAAAAGCCCCTGCCCTTATCATAGCTTCGGTTGAATTCCCAGATACAAGCCTACATAACAGTTTAAGGCCTTTCCATCGAGACTCTGTGGTTACACAAATACATGCAAATATCTTCAAGCCAAATATCAAGTTTCTTCAATTCCTCTTTGCCTCTTGTCACGTATTAAAAGCTGAATTTTGTCGTCTCAGTGTTCTATGGCACTGGCATCCCATATGAATCCTAGTTCATCTTCCCATCTTGCTCCCTGCTAATGGCATAGGAAAGCAGCAGAGGATGGCCCCAGTGCTTGAGGTCCTACATGCAGAAGAAGCTCCTGATCCCTGGCTTCAGATTGCCTCAGTTCCAACTATTGAAGCCATTTGGGGAGTGAACTAGTGGGTGGAAGGTATCTATCTCTGACACTCCTTTTTCTCTGTAACTCTGCCTTTCAAATAAAAATAAAATAAATCTTGAAAGAAGAAATGGAAATCTGGACAGAGATGCACATGCACAGAAGGTAGATATAAGAACACAGTCACAAACCAAGGCCAGAGGAAATCAACCCTGCCGACAACTTAACCCTAGGCCCCTACTTCCCTTGACGGTAAGAAAATAAATGTCTGCTGTTTAAGGTTTTATTATGGAAGTCTGAGCACACTAACATACCACAAGTGAGCAATTGGGAAATTATGGAGACTCTTCCTCCAACACCACTAAGTCCATTCCAGTCAGCTCTACCACCTGCACTGCCATACTCAACCCAAGTCACCATCATTTCTGTGAAAACCCTCTATGCAGTTG
The DNA here is from genome assembly GCF_030435755.1 of Ochotona princeps. Lineage (NCBI taxonomy): Eukaryota > Metazoa > Chordata > Mammalia > Lagomorpha > Ochotonidae > Ochotona > Ochotona princeps. Next base: position 90,841,915 of record NC_080835.1, read on the forward strand.
CTTTGCTCTTGATTACAAGCAAACAATGGGCACCAATGCTAATGCATTTAAGCAGAAAGTGGATTCGTGGAAATCTATTAGAAAGTCAGAGAATTGATGAGAAGGTGACAGAAGTAACCTCAGAGATAGGCAGGGACCTGGGGAGGCTAAGGAGCCAGCCTCAATTACAGCAGGGTAGAAAGTAAGGTTAGCCAGGATGTTAGCAGTGCTCTGCTGGGCCTGGACACTTCACTGATCCTGGCATCCTGATGGCAGCAAATTCTGGATTCTGCTCTGTCCTTGCTGCAGTAAATCTGCCGTATCTTATGTCTTGGTCTCCCCTGAGCAGCAGCAGCTGGAACCTCAAATCCAGGTTCCAGGCCCATTCCTTAGTAAGCAAAGGAGTTTTGACAGATTTTGGCCTGATCAGTTTCTGCAGGAGGTATGCCCAGGGAATAGTGACCTGTTAAGACCTCCATGGGTGGGGGAGAGGAGCAGAATTTCCCAAACACAGAATGGGTTTCAGATGTTTGTCAGCACTAACAACTGTCTACATTTCATCTTTTATGCATCAGCTGGGGAAATGTTAGAACAGGTAAATTAGAGCAATGGCTTCCCGTTGTCCTTGGGACCCTGTCCTCCAATGATTTCCCACTGTCCCTAGGTATGTTGTCCTAGCCACATACCCTGCAATACCAGAGAGCTGAAAGATCTCAACAACTCGAAATCAGTGCAGAAGTCAGGCACATGCACTTGTCACCTGGGGCAACAGAGCCCAGGAACCAAAATGCCCTCTGTGCGTGCCTCTCCATGTACACAGAGGTACCTGTGTCTGTATTCGGACCCTTCTGTTTCTGAATGAATTACTTAAAAACATTTTAAAAGTTCAATCTAAATAGTTAATGTAAATTATTTCTACAATGCACTCTACACAAGTTCAGGAGCTAACAGCCATCTTCTGCCTAATCACTAACATTTGTATAATGGCTCATGGTTTACTAAGTGCTCACTTGTACTTTAAGCCATCAGATTCTCCAACTGCTCCTGTGATGGGGTAGGATAGGTATTGTTGGTCAGATAGATGCCCTTCTCAAACATACCAGCATAGGGATGAGGGTGTCTACACTGAAACCTGCCTCAGTTAAAATAGAAATGTCCCTTTACAATCAACTCATTCTCCAGGCAATCTAAGTAATAGGATTTTATTGGTGAGTGTGAGGAAGTAAATCAGTAAAGGTCATAGGATTCTAATGCAGAAGCGGGCACTGGTAAAAATCAAGACAGTAGGATTTTAGTGTGGACTTGAGGATATCAAGAGCTCCAGGAACCTGTCAGGCAGGTTCTAAGACCGAGAGAGGCCTCCTATCAAACCACACACACATCACTGATTACTGTCCATGAACTGAGTTCAAAGGAGCACAGGAACCACCTAAAAGAATACAATTAAGAGGAATGGAGACCAACCCATAAGAGGGTAGGGTGAAGGCACTGGCAGGTGCTTAATGGCTGAGGTGTTATGGAGCCTCATGTAAGCACCTTCTTCAGCCTCTGAAGTCACCTGAGCAGAAATGAGTGAGGAGGAAGAGAAGCCAGGTGGAGCAGGGCAGAGCTGGTGCTACTAAACCCTTGTCTACCCAGATCCACGGGGGGCTGCACTAGATCCAATTATTCTGCTTTGAAAACTTTTTGAAAATCAGAGAGAAGAAAAGTCATAGCTCCCATGCCCTTTGCTCTGTCAGAGAAGAGCTCCCCTGGCTACAATAGCTTCTCCTGAACCCTGGATCTCCTCCAGGGGGACAGCCATGGATCCTTGCTCCTGGCATCTCAGTCTCTTCTGACCCTCCCCTTTATTCTCCCACCACATCTGCCAGTTCTGGCATCCCAACTAAAAAAAAAAAAAAACAAAAAAAAAAACGAAGTGGCTCACGACCAAATGCAAATCACCAAGTATAGTATCTCTTTATAGTTTGTTCACACCTTTCATCCCAGAGTTTCAAAGCACCGTGCAAATGTTAACTTGTCCTCAGACACCCCAAGAGAGGCAGGTAGGCAGTGTATGCTATTATCATCTTCTGTTTTATAGAAGCAAACCAGGCTTCGAGCCATGAACTGTCTTGCTCGAGGCCTCCCAGTGAATAATTGTATATCCCGGGGACCCCCATCTAGTCATTAACTGTGTAATGTTACTGCTGAAATATCACAAATATCAGCCCTCTAATTGATAACCATTTTCATCCCTTACTTTCTTCTTTCTTCTTTTCTTTGGAGTCTGAGATTTCTTAAATTGGCTCCACAAATTGCCACAACCACCAACAATTTTTTCCTATCTTTTCAAGAAGTTAAATCAGCCCCTTTGCTACATATTAGGTATACAAGATCCCTTACCTAGAGAAAATAATGTTGGTTAGAGCAGTGTGTTCTGCACATGGCCAGTCTGAGTGTCTACCTCTCCACCTGCCCCTTTCTAAAACACTCATAGTCTTTGAAAAAAAACAACCTGCAACTGTATGTGAAATAGCATGGCTATCTTTTGTGCCACATGACCCTGTACCCATCCCAACCATACTGAATGAATAGCAACCTCAGTGCCACTAGTTCAGAGGCTTGTCTGTGATGTCTAAGGGGACCTGATGATTAGAAAGTGTTAACCAATAAAGGGATTTTGTGGGAAACCAAAAAGCAACTGTGAATTTCACCGAGATGATCCAGCAAAATAAAATGGGCAAGCTGAAGAGTGGTGAGGAACTTTAATTGCAGAAAAGTGAGTCCACATTTCTGCTATTGTGAGAGCTAAAGTTGAAAGGAAGAAGTCTTTGGGAGGTATGCATTCTGAGTGACCTTACAGCTATGGTCTCTATGGGGTATTGGCCATACTATCATCACTTTGTTTTGTATATGTCCACATACTTTATGGCTAGGCTTTATCACACAACCCCCATTTTTAGTTGGAAATCAGAAATACTCAACTAAGGATTTAACTGGAGTTCTGTGACTTATAAGCTTGAGTCACTATAATGTTGAGTAAGTCATTTACTCTGTATGCTTCAAAGCTTTCAACAGCACAGCAGGGATAATTATTTCTCAAGCCATGTTTCCAGGGTTGAGTGGACTTCATGAATAGTTGATGTAAAGCGGGGCTTTTCTAACCATTGTGATGTCCAACCACCAGGCAATCACTAAATGGCCTAATCTGATTGTTTAAGAATGTGAGGTAATGACTAGCCTTTTCTAAAGCCCTGTCACTTAGTTTTCATAAGAACAGGACAATGTTGGATTTCCAGGTAAAAGTTCTGACCTATACCCTAAGTGGCAGGTGAGTAAATGCACCTGCTGGCCCCATTGTCTCAGGCTTCTTGAGATTCTGGGATATGAGTCTTAGGATAGATCATGGAAGACATCAATTATTCTTCCTAAAAGGCATAAATAAATCTCATGTAAGAGAGAGAGGGAAATTCAAACAGACACCGTGTACTTAGGGGAAAAACACAACACATCTAAAACATTTTTGAGAAATGAGATAGTTGACATTTTGATCAATCAACCTCAGCTATTAAATACCTCCATCTCTGCCAAGTTAATTACCTGCAGATGAAGAGCTTTCCTAGGCCTGCAGTCCTGCAGGCCATTGGCTCCACAGTCACATCAGGGAAGTGAAAACCCAGAGACCAGAGGAAAACAAAGCAAGGTTTAAGGAAACACACATTGTTAAGTGCGCCCAGTAGGATTTCCGTAAAGGATGATTTCCCACCCCATCTGCCCTTGCAGTTGCAGCACCAGAGGTGCCTGAAAGAATGCTGCAGTCAGGCAAAGTGCCCAATCAGCTAGCGTCACTCTGCTTGCTGCACAGTCAGCCTGCGTCAGCTCATCTATCAGACACTGGGAAAGTGGCAGCTCTTCGTGAATGCCCCTCGGACACACCCCACTCTTGCAGGCATCCATCCTGGGCTCTGATTACATGCTTGTGTCAGGAGTATCTGCCCAGGGATCAGCAACTTCCACTAATGCTCTGGAGCTACCACTTACAGAGAGCGGTAATGAGGCCTGTTTCTCATATTATGTGAGGACAGATGGGGCAGCAGACATAACTGTTGTGTGTGCGAGATTTGATAGCTGAGGCTTGGTGCTTGGGTATGATACTGAGAACACAGCCTGAGGGAGTCTTGTTTTTTCAGGAAGAAGAAGAGGAGAGATTGTCATCTCAATTGATCCGCAAGGACAATTTTCCATAGGAATAGAGCAGACCAGGTTGTGACCAGACTGGATTTTAGATTGCCTGAAAAACTGTGCCTCTTTAACAAAGAATATTAACTTATGTGTAGATCCTTGAAGAGTCGGGAAGAAAGTTGTGAAAACTTGAGCTTCATTTCCCCTTGTAGATAAGCCATCTCTATTTAAAGTAGGTTTCTTTTCTGTGGCTCTGTTTCATTTTATTTGACCCTCTGTCTTTCTGGCCCCCATTTCAGGTTCATTTGCCCTGGAATGCCTAGGAACGGCCTGAAACAGGGCAAGTTATATGATTATTCAACTGTATCTTCTAGAGCTTGTTAGCATTCTCCTAAGCACAAGCTCTACAGTAGCACAAAGAAGCCTTACCTGCTCTGGGGGTGGACTCAAAGCAGAGAGACAGACATCACTGAGCATTGTTCCAGAACTGGCTTTGTGGAGCTGCAGGTTAAGCAAGGCTCGGGATGATTGCATCTCCTATCAGAGTGCCAGTTCAAGTCCTGGCTATTCACTTCCAATCCAGCTTCTTGCTAATCTGTCTGGGAATCAGTAGGTGATGGCTCAAGTAGCTAAATTCCTCCCACCCACGGGGGACACCAGGATGCAATTCCTGGCTCCTGGCTTTAGTCTGACCCAGTTCCAGCTTTTGTAGGCATTTAGGATAATTTGAGACCCAGTTACTCCATTTCCAATCTATTTCCCTACAAATACAACTGAAAAAGCAGCAGAGATGGCCCAAGTGCTTGGGTCCCTGCATCCACATGGCAGAGCTGGCTTCAGCCTGTGACATGTGTCACCATGTAGGAGTCAACCAGAGGATAGGAGGTTTCTTTCTTTGTTTCTCCTTCTCTCTGTTGATAACTCTGTTTCTTTCCTTTTTTTGTAAGATTTATTTGTTTTTATTGGAAAGGCAGATATACAGAGAGGAGCAGAGAGGAAGATCTTCTGCCTGATGGTTCAGTTCTCAAGTGGCTGCAATGGCTGGAGCTATGCTAATCTGAAGCTTGGAGACAGGAACTTCTTCCAGGTCTCCTACGCGGGTGCAGTGTCCCAAAGCTTTGGGCTGTCCTTGACTGCTTTCCTAGGCCACAAGCAGGGAGTTGGATGGGAAAAGGCACCAGGATTAAAACTGGTGCCCAAGTGGGATCCTGGCACGTGCAAGGTGAGGAGCTTAACCACTATGCTGTCGTGCAGGGTCTAACTCTGTCTGTCTTTCAAATAAATCAATCTTCTGTTCAAATACAATACAAGTCAATGTGTGAAGGCTGAGTGTGTGGTGGACAGGGCTAAGCAGGGCCACAGCATACATTGGTTTGCATAGGAGATGGGACTGGGAACAGAACTGATTGGGCAACTGCAACTAGCAGTTTGTGTATGTATACTGATACCAGACTCCACATTGGCTGGCATACAGAAATCATGTCTGTGGTCACCTCAGGAAAAGTTTCTTTGGGGAAACCCCCCGCCAACTGGATTATTGGACTCAAAAAAATTATGAAAATCACAGGATCTGTGGTCTGGCCTTGGAGTGTATGTGTCAGAACTAGGGCCCTTTGGTTACTGAGGCCTGTGCAGTAGACAACATAACCAGATGCTCATGGGGAACAAGATGTTCACTGAGGCATGCAGAAGACATCTGGCACCATGGAAGGCAAAACAAATTGGACAGCTCTCCCAGGCAAGCTTTGAGAGAGAGTATCTGGATGAGTCAAGACCTTAAGGTTGGACTATGTCAGTGAACAGGCCTTGGAAGAATTTCCTCAACCTAGGAGCAATGAAATCAATGGCATCTCAGAATTATTGAAAACACTTAAGCAGTGATCTCAGAATATGTTCCACATTGGGAACCCTGGGCTGACATCAGGTGGCCATCCCCCATACCCTGGTACTAATGCAGTTGGGCTGCAGGGAGCAGCCCTCTCCTCCTCTCTGCCCACTTTCCCCAGATACAGAAAGAGAAAAGAACATTGAAAGCAGTTGTCTCACCCACTTTTCCCCATTTGTCAACCCTCCCCACCCTAATCAGTGGTCCACAAAGGCATGCATCCCTTTCAACTATATAAAAATCATCGGGCCCGGCGGCATGGCCTAGCGGCTAAAAAGTCCTCGCCTTGAATGCCCCGGGATCCCATATGGGCACTGGTTCTAATCTCGGAAGCTCCACTTCCCATCCAGCTCCCTGCGTGTGGCCTGGGAAGGCAGTCGAGGACGGCCCAAAGCTTTGGGACCCTGCACCCGCGTGGGAGACCCGGAAGAGGTTCCTGGTTCCCGGCATCGGATCGGCACACCGGCCCGTTGCGGCTCACTTGGGGAGTGAAACAACAGATGGAAGATCTTCCTCTCTGTCTCTCCTCCTCTGTGTATATCCGGCTTTCCAATAACAATAAAATCTTTTAAAAAAATCATCAAAAAATAAATGAATTTATTATTAAAAATTATTTTTAAAGAAAGATTATTTTGCTTTTTTGAATGGCAAAGTGACCAAGAGAGGGAGGGAGAGGCAAAGAGATCTGTCATGTGCTGGTTCACTCTCCAAATTGTTCCAACTGCCAGGGCTGGGCCTGGCCAAAGTTAGGAGCCAGGAGTTTCATTCAGATCTCTCACATGGTTGAGGAAATCCAAGAACTTGGGCCTCTTCCACTGTTTTCCTGTGCACATTAGCAAGGAGCTTCATCAGAAGTAAAGCAGCAGAGACTCAAACCAACATTCACATGGGTATACGTGCCAGGCAGTGGCTTACGGTGTTGTAATTCAGGTGTTGGCCCTGAATTATTATTGTTTTTATTTAATTAAAAAGCAGAGTGATAGAGATTCCATGTGCTACTTTACTTGCTTTACAACTGCAATTGCCAGATCTGGGCTGGACTAAAGCCAGCAGTCAGGAACTTCATTTTGATCTCCAACAAGGGTGTCAAGGACTGTCATCTGCTACGTTCCCAGGTTCACCGGCACGAGGCTGGCTCAAAAGCAGAGCAGACAGGACTTGAACCAGCAGTCTCATATGAGATGTTGATGTTACAAGCAGTGGTTTATCCCACTGTGTCACAATGCCCACCCCACAATCTGTTCAAATTCATGCAATCATTTGTTCAGCAAACATATCAAGGATTGTGCTACACACCTGATTTACAGCCAAAACCTCAACAAGTTAATGTCACCTTTTCTTCCCAAGGCCAGGCTGGGGTTTAGCCCAATAGTTGCCCTGGCTACACAATTTTTCTTAAGATTTATTTATTTTTATTGGAAAATCAGATGTACAGAGAGGAGGAAAGTCAGAGAGGAAGGTCTTCCATCTGATGATTCACTCCCCAAGTGACCGCAATGGCCGGTGCTATGCTGATCCAAAGCCAGGAGCCAGGAACTTCTTCTGGGTCTCCCATGTTGGTGCAGGAAACCAAGACTTTGGGCCATCCTCAACTGCTTTCCCAGGCCACAAGCAGGGAACTAGATGGGAAGGGGGGTTGCCACGGGGATTAGAACCAGCGCCCATATGGGATCCCGGCACATTCAAGGTGAGGACTTTGGCCACTAGGCCACCACGCCAGGCCCATTGGCTATGCAATTTTAAGCTGCGTGACCACTTGGCATCTCTAGTCTTTGATTTTCTCAAGTTTAAATTTAGGTTTATGAAACTCTCCTTAGAGAATAGAATGAAGTAATGGGAAGTGGCAATGCTTTCTCATTTGAGAAATTCTCATAAACTGTTTATTCCTGTGATAGGGCCGGATGGGTGAGGAGGACTCTCTCTCTGCCAAGTGACAGGAAGCCAAACCAAGCTGACCAAGGCAACAGAGGGGTTAATGGACTCCTTCACCTGGGAAGATCCTGAAGGACAGTGATGGCTGCAAGGCCAATGGGAGCCTGGGGTCTGTAGCTCTCTTGATTGCCTCTGACTTCTCCTTGCACTTTGGCCAAAACCAACTTCATCTTTGCAGACTGGGACGTGAATAGTGGCAGCTCAAGCCTGATGGGTCCCAGGAGAGAGTAGACAGTCTGCAGTCAGCAGGAGCAGGAAAAGCTTAGAGGCAGACAGCAGAGACAGATGCCCACTACCTTCTGCGTAGTAACAGCTCCAAGACAATGCTGTGGGAGCATGTACTGTGCACTAGGTCCTGTTCTAGGCCCTGCTCCACTCGCTGTGCTGTCCTAACTGTGTCATGTATAAGCCATAAACCAGTAGAGCACTGGAGGATTTCTGGTTATGAGTGGGAGATACAGAGGTAAGGCACATTCTCTTCTGCCATGGTGGGGACAGATAAACACACGATTAAAACAACATCAACAGAAGCAAGCCAATGATTAACAATTGATGGAAAGGCACATAGGTATGTCAGATCCTACAATGGGACAATATGTGACAATGGAAAGGAATGAAGTGCAAATTCATGTTACAACACGACAAACCTCAAAACTGTTAAACACTAGGTGCACTTGGAACCACATATTGTGTAAATCTATGCATGTGGAAAGCCTAGAACACCAGTCTCTAGAGGTGGGTGGTAAATGAGTGGAAGGTGATACAAAAGTGAGGGCTGGAGCTTCACCTTATTGTTCATGGGAAAAAGGTTTTCTTTCAAGTGATAAAAGTGTCCCATATTAGATGGCTTTGATGGATGCTCAACTTTCTAAATATCCTGAAATCCACTGGATTGGATAATATCAATAGGTGCAGCATATGGTTTGTTCAGTACAACTCAGTTAAACTGTTTAAAAAGGGAAAAGAAAATCAGAAGTGCTAGGTAGAAAATGAGAATGAGATGAAATAGGGAGGGACGTAAATGTTCACTCTAGAAAAGACAGAAGTCATGAGGACTTCTCTGCAGAGGTGGTATCAAAGCTGAAGTCTGAGAGACAGGCAGGGGCTCATTCTGCAGCGGTGTGTCCATCATTTCAATAGAGGAGATAATCGGATAAAGCCCAACAGCAAATCAGCTCAGCAGGTTCAGGACCTCAGGTGTGTCAATGAGGCAGGAGAGGCAGATCAATTGACTCTGTCAACAGCCGGGAGGATAGGGATATTACTTCGTGTAGAAGGAAGTCATGGGAACATTTAAGTGGGGCAGCGAGATAATTTTGGTTATGCTTTTCAAGGATCATTCTGGCTACCATGGGGAGAAGGGATGTTAGTGGTTATTCCGAATCTTCTTTGATTGATTGAAGGTGAAATATTTAGAAGCAAATAAATAGTATTAAAGGTGTACCTTAGAGGAGTTACTAGTGTACAGTGGAAAGAGTGATTCCCTTAGATACATGAAAATCTCAGAAGTACCAGAACATGGAAGCACCCATGGAAAGGTAGAGGAAGAGAAAGACACAATGTTACCTGGATGGGGACAAATCTTGCTGATAAGGAAGACAACCAAGTGGAGTGTGGGAGATGAGCAGATGAAAATAAAGGGTTGGTCTCTTTGAATGGCCATGGAACTGAGAAAGCACAGGGAGTATTAAGAACAAGTGTACCATTCAGCTGAGCTGCACAGTAGAGGACAAAATAAGACATGACTAGTAACATTTACTGCTTCCTAAGACTTTACTATGTTCTTAGCATTGTGCTAACATAATATGCAGATGAAGATATTTAATTTGCAAAAACTGTTTTTGTCATCGCTCTACATCAGTCAAAGTCCCAGTAGGAAAAAAGGACCCACTCAATTTAGGAAAATTCAAAGAATATTTATTTTTAAAGAACTAGTTACAATGTGTGGACAGGGAATAGAGGAACCACAAAAGAAGGTACAGGAAACTATGACAGAATACTCAATAAATCAAGGCTTGAAAGGATGAGGAAAGGGAGAGGTTACAGAATCAGGAAGGATACAGAGTCATTTAGAAACCACCTCAAGTTAAACAATGATCTTTGGCCAAGGAATAAAACACCCTGAAACGACCTTAAAGGCAGGGAATAAAGGCTAAATACCCCAACTTTACCTTCTCCCTCCATCTTATTTCTTGCCAAAGCTCCCAACTGACCAAATTTACGCAGAAACCAAATCACCCTGTTGACCTGATCCATACAGATTGATTTCTTTTTTTTTTTAAGATTTATTTATTTTTTTTATTACAGCCGGATATACACAGAGGAGGAGAGACAGAGAGGAAGATCTTCCGTCCGATGATTCACTCCCCAAGTGAGCCGCAACGGGCCGGTGCGCGCCGATCCGAAGCCGGGAACCAGGAACCTCTTCCGGGTCCCCCACGCGGGTGCAGGGTCCCAAAGCTTTGGGCCGTCCTCGACTGCTTTCCCAGGCCACAAGCAGGGAGCTGGACGGGAAGTGGAGCTGCCGGGATTAGAACCGGCGCCCACATGGGATCCCGGGGCATTCAAGGTGAGGACTTTAGCCGCTAGGCCACGCCGCCAGGCCCCAGATTGATTTCCTTTAAAACTGAGTGGAAAAACTGAGAATGGAGAGACAGATACCCAGGCACCTTGCCACAGCAATTCTGAAAAGATGGGAGATGGAAAGAAGGCAGGTAGGTCTTAGATAACTGATGGCTTTCCTGATTTTGTGTCATTTTCTCCTTCAATCCACCAAAAATCTACAGTATTTGCTTTTTCTTAAATGAAGCAATACCTTATACTGCACCCAAAACTTCAGAATTGCTGTGGCAAGGTGCCTGGGTATCTGTCTCTCCATTCTCAGTTTTTCCACTCAGTTTTAAAGGAAATCAATCTGGGGCCTGGCGGCGTGGCCTAGCGGCTAGAGTCCTCACCTTGAATGCCCCGGGATCCTATGTGGGCGCCGGTTCTAATCCCAGAAGCTCCACTTCCCATCCAGCTCCCTGCTTGTGGCCTGGGAAAGCAGTCGAGGACGGCCCAAAGCTTTGGGACCCTGCACCCGCGTGGGGGACCCGGAAGAGGTTCCTGGTTCCCGGCTTCGGATCGGCGCGCACCGGCCCGTTGCGGCTCACTTGGGGAGTGAATCATCGGACGGAAGATCTTCCTCTCTGTCTCTCCTCCTCTGTGTATATCTGGCTTTCCAATAATAATAAAATCTTAAAAAAAAAAAAAAAAAAAAAAAAAAAAAGAAGGCAGTTTGGGAGTTTGCTCACCCAGAATCTTTTACTAGTACTAGAGACCCAATAAAAAAGGTGTTAAATAGAAGGGGAGAATTTACTTTGAGAAGATAGCATGAGCACGATCTTCCATACTTAAAGTCAGAAAGTATAACTTCAGCTTGCAAGAAAAGACATCAAGAGCCCCCCTGCTCCTTGGCAACGCCAACCTGTCCAGCATTTTCATCTCCCAGTCCTTCCTCTCTTCACAACTGAAAGTGGTCATCCACAGCAGTAGTTTTTCTAATTTTATATCACCTCCCAAATCAGACAAAAGCCAACTAGTGTCTGCTATAATTCCATATCCTGGGGAGACTGATTACGACCAGCCATGGCCAAGGGTGCAGGATTATGTGGTTCACACTCACCCTCAGGTGGAAGAAGTTCTTAGAGGAAGCCCATGTGTGCTGGGAGGAAATGCTTAAGAGCTGAGGAAATGATGAGCTCAGTTTTGTACATTTTGAGTGGGAGGTAAATGTGAAGTACCTTATTTGGGCTACCTAGTGAGCTATAATTATTTCTATTCAAAATGAAAGAGCAAATTGGCAGAATAAGGGCAGGGCTGGTGAAAAAGAGGTGACAAGAGAAGGTGAATCCAGAAAGCAGGCTTATGTAGAGAGAAAAAAGACTGAACCTTGTTGAATGCTTCCACTAGCAGCAAGGATAAGGAATCAGTAAAGGCTATCAGTAAAGAATAGTGAGAAGGATCTGTTGAAGGGTATGATACAAGAAAGAGGAGGGTAGAGTCACGATGTCAGGAAGTCAGAGAGCTGTTGTCCAAGGCCCCCAGCTACAGAGTCTGTGAGTTTCAGGGGGTAGTAGGCAGGAACTGAGTCTGAGTTCTCCAGGGAGAAGCATCGTGAAGAGGAGAGAAGAACTGTAAGATTCAGTAAGAACGGGATTCTTCATGACTTTTAAGAAAGCAATCTCATTGAAATGTAAAGGAAAATTTCTGGGGACTAGGCTGCAGCCCACGTTGGTTTGTGTGAGGGCTTTGTATGTGTTGGGCAGAACCAGGCTGAATTGTGACACCCATTGGTTCCAGTGGAAGACAGGGATGGAAACAGAACCAACCCAGCAATTGCAACCAACAGCTGATCCGGGCAATGGACTGTGCCGGGCCTTGTGCTTGCTAGTACATACAGGAGTCTGGTCTGGGAACACCTCAAAGTTTCTTTGGGGATCCAACCAATTGAGCTTCCGGACTCAGAACCCTAACCATCAAAAGACAGAGGACAGAACAAACCAATCAACTACCCAGCCATATGTTGGCAGTGAAAAACTGGGCAAACGGAGACTCTATGATGGACTATGTCAATCAGTGGATTCTTCAACGACCTCATCGTGCGTGGAGTGGTGAGAGTGGCAGCAATTCAGAACTGTTGAACTATCAAAACCACTTGAGCTAGACCCTCGGAGCATGCCCCACATCTGGGACCTGGGGTGGGTGAGAGACTGGGTGGGGCTTCTCCCTTAAAATCCCCGTTTACATCAGATATATTAAGGAAACAATACAGAACTAATTGTCTTGCCCATCTTCCTGTATTGCTTGAATCTTTTTACCCTAATTATGTCAAGGTTGTCAAAAAATAAATTAAAAAAATTAAAAAAGGAAAATTTCAGGGCAAAAGGAAAGAGTGGGGAAGTAAATCATTGTGCCATTTTGGTGATGAAAGGAAAAAAGTGAGAAAAGAAGAAAGCTGAGTTAAAGGAATGGCTTATTATTGTTGTTATTGGTTGTGTACCTTAGTGTTAGGACAGGATAGACTTGTACATGTTTGGAAAAAGAGTCAGAATTTATTCATTAAACATAAACTCAAGGAGATGAGCAATTTAAGGAATAATTCTAAAGAAGGTAAGAGGTGAAAAACTCTTTAGAAATAAGATCAGACTCTTGTTAAAGACCAATGAGAGGGCAGGGAGGCTAAATATATAAGGAAAATTTGATAAAAAAGGAAAACAAATTTGAGGAGGTGTCCTTAATTGAAGTATGCCTTCAATTTCCCCATAAAGAAGAAATTCTATTATTGACCTGCCTGAGGCAGAGTTAGAGACTGAAGATCATGGAGAGGTTTTAGAATTAGGAATGAGAAAAAAAAAAGGCCAAAGTATTGTCCCAAAGTGACAGTTCTGCAGAATTTGGTGTGTATTCGTTAACAGCCTCAGTTCATATAATAGTGAAATTCAGCAATTTCAAAAAGTAAGCAGAAGTATAGTGCAGACTCCTGTGAGTGAGAGGTGGCAAGTGCAGTGTTGAAAGAGCTTCGTCAAGGGCCAGACTGCATGGGCAGCAAAGGATGAAGGGGTCAGTGATTGGCGGTGAGTCTGAAGCCTTGAGCATCTCTGTGGGTGGAAGTACAGAGAGAGGAAAAACGTGAAGCCGTGGTAGAGGAGGCAGTAAATGCTCTGAGACTCTAACAGCACACCATTATGGTAAAGGTGAAGCCACCAGTGTGCCAAAGAGGGGCTCCAACTCTGACAAAACAGTTCAAAACCAGTAATAAAGGATGAGGCATTTAACAAACCATACAGAAGATGCCCATGCTTCCCAAAGGGCTGTTTCTACCTAGGCTTCTAATCTGCAGAGCTGTTGGTTCCCACAAAACCCAATGGCAGGAATGCAGACATTAAGGTTCATCCTAGCATGAGATGAAAAGTGAAAAGTAAATAGCAGATGAATCGTGTATACAGTGTGATTACAGGGCTCAAGCAAATGCTTCACGGAAGAAAGAAGAAAGAAATACGGGTACAGGGAAAATCACCAAATGCTAATACTTCTGATACCAGAAGGATGCAACTATGGATGATGTGCAATTTTCCTTTGCTCTCTTTTTTCCTCTGCTTCTTTTTATGTTTCTGTGGGAAGGGTATTGTTCCAAGGAAAGCTCAAAGGTTTTGGAATCAGGCAGCACCATTATAATCACTAGCAGTTATGGACCACCCACCAAGAACAAGGCGTTGTACTCGGTGCTTTACATATATTATTTCTAATCCTTACAACAGAACTTGTTGCTCCTACTATCCCCATTTTAGATGCAGAAACATGAGACGCACAAATGAGCTTTGCCCAGTCCCAAGCTGCTCTGACTTTTCGTTCACTTTCACTGACAGCTACCTCAACTCTGTTCGTGGCTCTGTCTTACTGGATGTTGAACCTTGGACAAAATTTTTCACCTCTGTGAGGCTTCGTGTCTTTATCTGCAAGCTGTTTTTCTTTAATAGAAATAAAAATAACTAAATAAGCTTCAGGTAAATGTATTTGCCATCAGGCCATCTCTGTACCACAGATGCCAAGGTAGAAAGAATTGACTCAACTCCTGGGAGTGGATAGCAGAGAAATAACCATTTCTGAGCCCTAGAAAAGGACACTTGTTCTATAGTCTTGTTATGCTGTTTGGCTCAAGAATCAAGAAAGCTCAGTGTTTGTAAACCTTATTTTTACTAGAAATACAAAGGATAGTCTAGGTTTTGCTGATGTGGTAAACTCATGTACAAAAGCACAGAGATGAGGCAGGAATTAGTTGTTAGAACATTCCTGAAAGAATACCTTACCTGGGTAGGGAATGACACTTAGGAGCACAGGAAAAGCTCTCCAGGATGGGCTGTGCCTGTTTTGCTCTGCTGTGCTTGCCCCTGGAGGTGCACTGGGCCATTTCCCTATCCTTCGTAGGTAAAGCAGAGTCCAGGTGGTAGTATGCACAATGGCAGTGGCACTGGGGAGATGGCCTCTCACCAGTCTAACCTTCCTGAAGTATGAAAGTGTTTCAAAGAGTGGCACAAAAATAGAATCAAAAGCTAAGTTCATGTGCAGACATTTGCCCTAGCAGGTAAGATACCAGAATCCTGTTTGTGGTTTTTGGGATCAGTCCCCAGCTCCAGCTCCTGATTCTAACTTCCTGTTGACACAGAACCTGGCAGGTACCAAGTGATGGCTCAACTGTGGTTCCTATCTTCACGTGGGAAACCTGGACTATGTTTATAGCTGCTATCTTTGCCCAGAACCAGGTCCAACTCATTTATATTTATTCATATTTGGGAAGTGATCCAGGGGATGGAAGTCAGTCTCTCTCTCTCTCTCTCTCTCTCTCTCTCCATCCCTTGCCTCTAAAACAAAGAAATATAATTTAGGTTAAAAAAAAGTGTTACATTTGTATCAGCACCATATATTAGCAGGCTAATCGGCCTGCACTGTTGGTATCCCACATAGCCATTGGTTCTAGTCCCAGCTGCTCCATTTCCAGTCCAGCTTCCTGTTTATGGACTGGGAAAGCAGTGGAACATGGCCCAGAGCTTTGGGCCTCTGAACCTGTGTGGGATACCTAGAAAAAAGCTCCTGGCTCCCAGCTTTGGACCTGCTTGTCTCTGGCCATTGCAGCCTTTGAACCAGCAGATGGAAGATCTCTCTCTCTCTCTCAAACTCTGACTTTCAAATAAAGAACAAATAAATATTTCCAAAAATTCATATGCCATACCCCATTCATGATTTGTATATACTTTGGAACTTTTAAAAAAGTTTAATTAGGTGAAAAAATTTTTAAATCCCTCTGTAGCTTTCTCATAAAGCGCATTTCCCATGAACATTTTGAAAATTCCTCACATTATAAACACCAATTGGCAAGCATAAAATATGAGCACATTAATTAGCAGCTTTATTATAATTTTGCAAGGTTTCTGTCATTGCTTCTTATGAATAAGAAAATAATTTTTGCAAAGATTTATTTATTATTTTGAAAGTCGGAGTTACACAGGGAGGGAGAGGCTCTCTGTCTCTCTCTCTCTCTCTCTCATTTGGTTTACTCTCCAGATGGCTGCAAGGGCCAGTATTGGACCAAACCAGAGCCAGCAGCTAGGAGTTTCTTTCTTTTTTTTTTTTTTTTTTTAAGATTTTATTATTATTGGAAAGCCGGATATACAGAGAGGAGGAGAGATAGAGAGGAAGATCTTCTGTCCGATGATTCACCCCCCAAGTGAGCCGCAACGGGCTGGTGCGCGCCGATCTGATGCCGGGAACCTGGAACCTCCCACGCGGGTGCAGGGTCCCAGTGCATTGGGCCCGTCCTCGACTGCTTTCCCAGGCCACAAGCAGGGAGCTGGATGGGAAGTGGAGCTTCTGGGATTAGAACTGGCGCCCATATGGGATCCTGGCAGATTCAAGGCGAGGACTTTAGCCGCTAGGCCATGCCGCCGGGCCCAGCTAGGAGTTTCTTCTAGGAGCTTCTTCTAGGTCTCCCATGTGGGTGTCAGTGGTTCAGTTACTGGGGCCATGCCCCTATGGCTTTCCCACTCCATAATCAGGGAGTTGAATCGAAAGCAGAGTAGCTGAAGCCCGAACTGTTGTCCATGTGGGATTCCATCATCACAGGCAGCAGGTTTACCTGCTAGACCACAAAAATGGCCCCCTCCAAATTAATTTTTAATACAATTTGCTTTTTGGCAGGGGTCAATAGCTATAATGCTGAGCTTCAGTAGTTACCTTGAAGGGAAGATACTCACATTTTACTTTTTTACATTTTTATTTAGCCATACATAGAATCCTAATTTTGCTGTTTTTTTTTTCGGTCACAAAATAAAGTTTTCCTTCAAAAAAACTAATTAGTAAGATCATTCTGATGAGGATGAGCTGCTCTCAGGCATCGCTTCTCATGAGTTGCAATAGAGAAATCTGCTTAAAGTGAAATAGGTATCAACTCAAACATCAGTCATATCAGTAGGTAAGTGTGACGCTGAGGCATGACAACCAGGTGGAAGCAACTTGAATGTCCAGTGAAGAATGGGTGTATAGGGCCCGGCATGATAGCCTAGTAGTTAAAATCCTCACCTTGAACGTGCCGGGATCCCATATGGGTGCCGGTTCTAATCCAAGCAACCCCACTTCCCATCCAGCTCCCTGCCTGTGGCCTAGAAAAGCAGTCTAGTCTAGGATGGCCTGAAGCTTTGGGATCCTGCACCCGTGTGGGAGACCTGGAAGACGCACCTGGCTCCTGGCTTCAGACTGGCTCAGCTACAGCCATTGCGGCTGCTTAGGGAGTGAACCATCAGATGGAAGATCTTCCTCTCTGTCTCTCCTCCTCCTCTCTGAATATCTGCCTTTCCAATAAAAATAAGTAAACCTTTAAAAAAAGAATGGGTGTATACATGAAATGTGATACAATGCACACAAAGGCTATTAGCGAATATTGAAAAGGAAGGCCATCTTATCACACGCTGTACTGAGGATGCACACTTTGCTAAGGGCTTCACTCTGCTAAGTGAAATAAACTTTGAGGACATCATGTAAAGTGATGTAAGTCAGTCACAAAAAGACCAATTTATAAGTTCACTTGTATATGACACTTAAAGTAGACAAATACATAGCAACAGGAAGTAGAACGGTGGTTACTCAGCGGAAGGGATGAGGAGAGGGGTCAAGGAGTTTTCATTTTGAAAGATGTATTAGTTAGAATTGTCCCAGAAAGACAGAACCAACAGTATGCATAGCACTGAACCTGCGGAAGCCAGACAGTAGAAATGTGATTGTAAATGCAGAATTGGCTCATGTGATTACACAGGCTGAAAACAAGCTAGAGACCTTGAAAGCCAGAGGTTTAATGCTAGTCTGAATCCAAAGGTTTGAAACAAGTGAGTTGATGGTATATATTCCAGTCCAAGGGCAAGAAGAAAATAATGTCACAGGTCAAACAAGCAGGCAGTCAGGATAAAAGTGCTTTCTCCTCCACTTTTTAAACTTTGTTTTCATGTTCTGTAGATTTATTTATTCATTTTGAAAGAGTTACAGAAAGAGAGAAGGAGGGAGGGATGAAGAGAAAGAGAGAGATCTTCCATGATGGCAATAACCAGTGCTGTGTTAAACCGAAGGCAGGAGCTTCATCAGGGTCTCCCTCGTGGTTGCAGGGACCCAAGCACTTGAGTCACTGCTTAACCCAGGCCAGTAACCAAGAGCTGGATCAGAAGAGAAGCATCCAGGTCTTGAAGTGCTGCTGAGACGGGATACCAGAATCTTTGGTGATGGATTTACCTTCTATGCCACAATGCTGCTCTTCCTTGCACTTTTTATTCCACATAGACCATCCATGGATTAGATGGTGCCTGTCCACATTAGTGAGGGCAATTCACTTTATTAAATCCACAGATTCAAATGCTAACCTTGTCTGGAAATCCTCTCTCACATACTCACAGATATGTTTAACCTGGGTACCCCAAAACCCCTCATGGCCCAGACAACTTGATGCATCAAATGAACCATCATATACATGAACAAATTCTGGATATGTATTTCACAACAATAGCAATATCTTGAGCTTAGAAAAAATCAGTGGACATCATTTCCAGTAAATCATATCAACATATATCTACATTGGACAAAATGATAATTCATTAAATATGTCTGAAAATGAAGTTGAATCATTTAAAATAAATGATGAATTAGGAAAGAAGTCATTAGATGCTAAAAGGCAAAGGGAAGGAAACTGGAAGTGGCTATGGATCTGCCCACATCAGCCCAGTGACAATAGAAGGATGTGTGGGAGACACAAGTATGTCACATTAGACAACAATTCAAGCCTTTTTGGAGCAGTTGGCAGAGTGGTGAGCTTCTGTGACTCCTGAATCCCAGCTGACTGGTGGGGTTTTCTGGAGGCTTCCCCCTCCAGCTTTTCAAACACACTCATTTACCAGCCCCTCTAGCAAGTCAGCTTCCAATCATGTCCATTTACCTGAAGCAGAGAATCTTGGTCTTGCTTTTGTGTGTCACTAATGTACCACCTGCTGCCTCAAGATATGTAAGCCCCAGACAACTCCACCTCTACTTTGCTAATCCAAACCGTCAGTACTGACCAAGTAAATGACTGTATACACCAGTGGGAAAATCATATGAGAAGATTAAAATAAGAAACACTCTTGATCAGGATGCAAGTAATACAAAGACCTGGCTGAAATTTAAAAGAAAGGAATTATATTTTTATTTAGCAAAAAGACAAAACCACAGAATGGGATAGGTCTGGGTGTGGGTATGTAGAAGCTCAGCATTGCCTTAGTCTCTGCTCTGTCACCTACGTATCAGGTTGATCCTCTTGCCATTGGTAAAATGGCTCTATGGCTCCAGCCATCACACCCAGGGAGAAGAATTGTCTCATCCTTTTTCTCTTTCCTGGTGTGAGAAATCTTCCCCTCAACCTTTAGCATACTTGTAAACCACTATCCAGAAACTGGGCCTATGTCTACACATTGCTAACCGATTTTTGCTACAATTCACTGAGTACAATTATTTGGGGAAAATACAAATAGGGTCACAGAATAAACACAGCTGGTATATCAAAAGCCAGCCCCAGTACTTCTTAGAACAGAACTGAAAGGCTTCCTATAATCCCCTGTCCACCCTGCCCTCTGTCTTGACTCAGTTACTGTGCTGTAAACAGCGCTCGGGGAAAGATGTAGAGGGAAAGGAGTTTGTGCTCAAGTGTGATTGGGAGACACAGACCCCACATCATGGTGTCATTAGCCCACTTACCAAAAGTCCAGGAGAGTGCCTACTCTACCATTTTCTACACTATTTTTTTTTCTCCAAAATAATTTAAATTAGTATTTTGTCAAATAATGCTCCTAAAACATTGAGAATCTCAGGAAACGATATTTCTTGGAACAGACAGTATTTTGCTCCTCATTGTTCCTTAAATCTCAACTTCAACTGCAGCTGTTGCAGGAAGCACTGCGCCCATCGAAAGGGAGACAAAGCATTTATCCAGCTGTAGTGTAACTGCCTGCTCTTTGCTTTTTCTCCCCTGTAACCTGTGAGCTCTCTGAGGCTAGGAGCTGTGTCTTCTTCATGGCTCTGTATCCAACACCCAGCATGGTGACCAGCATGGAGAAGACACTGAATGTGAGTCCAGTGGCCCAAACACAAGGGAATAGAGTGAGCCACACAGACAAATACTGGTTTCAGTCTTTCTAATCCACTTGC
This sequence comes from Ochotona princeps, assembly GCF_030435755.1. Classification (NCBI taxonomy): domain Eukaryota; kingdom Metazoa; phylum Chordata; class Mammalia; order Lagomorpha; family Ochotonidae; genus Ochotona; species Ochotona princeps. Next base: position 90,862,127 of record NC_080835.1, read on the forward strand.
CTCTGTGTAATCACCAAGCACCTCTCCAGGATTGCTGGGGAGCTAACTTTTTCCAGAAACTCCAGTCAGCACAAAGGCAGCCTTTGTTAACAGACCACACCTCTGCACCCGCAGCCTCCCTTACGGATGGAGACTCCGTCCTTCCAGCCTGTCACTTCTATTGGAGAACCTGGAGAGGGAGGTGCTCTCCCTGCAGATTGGTCTTTGGGGCTCCCACATGACCCTCACACCACCTCCATAAATGGATGATAATAATCCTCTGGGCAGAGGTCATCAAGTTTGTAAAAGTGCCTGGAGCTTGTTAGAAGAAAGGCCCTTCCTGAGAACAAAGTAAGATTATAACTAGCATTAAGAAAAAAAAAAAGCCTCCAGCTGGCACAATCCAAATCCATCAGATGTGGGGCCTCGGGGAAGGGCTGAGTGAAGGAAGGCACAAGGGTGATTTGATTCCCCTCTCTAGAAGAATACATAGCTCTCAACCTGGGGGAGTCAGATGGTGAGCTCTTGGGTATATACTCTCAATTTCTTAGCCAAGATCCATTGCCTACCTCTCTTCCTGCATCCAAATAGAAATGAGCTTCCCTTAAGGGATCTACCATCCTTCACACAGTTCTGGCCATCAGAGAAAGCAGATGCCAACCCCAACTCCAAAGAATGACTCTGATGTCTACATGCCAGCTCTGGCAGTCTCGTTCTCCTTAGCAAGACTGTTTACCAATGGGCAAGTGGTTGAATGCACACCAACTCAAAGTGAGAATCAATTCTGCTAGGAGGCTTCTGGGAAAATTTCTTGCTTTTAAAATAGAAGAAGGAAAACCTTTTTTCATCTCCCGGCCATCACAGGTCTGTGCATGTTAGCTGGGATTTCCACTGCCATTTTATCACCACCAGTCTGAGAATAAAGCCACTGTCAGGGTAGTGGATTGGAGAAAAGTGCTCCTGGGTCTTGGATGATGCTGTTAGACCTCAATCATACTAAAATTTCAGCCCGTTCCAGACTCCTTCTTGTGTTTGCAAACATTTATATCATTTTTTCATTTGTAGTTTTATACCTAGTGGTCAAGAGGTCAAAGTTCTTGTTTTCTCCTGCCAAGAGTAAAGTGAGAAAAAAGATCACCTAACTGTTCCTCTAGAGAAAAGAACCAAGTTTCATCTAAATATGTAAAATCGCAGCTCTGTCCTGTGCCACTGATTTAAGCAAGGGATGTGGGCAGTGGTCATCAAGCAGCACTGCCCTTGGCCTCATGTGTCAGCACTGGGGAACATCACCAGGTTAGACCAAAGAGCAGAGTCCGGTCTGCATTTGGACTTATTTTACAGCTGATATGGGTTTCCTCTCAAGACACCGAAAAAGCAGTGCAAAATACATAAATTAGGTAAGGTTTAAGTCGGAGAGACACAGCTCTCCACTGACCTCCTTATTTTTAATGGGCTCTTGGCTGAAATTCTGGGTTTTGGCAATTAATACCTAGCTAATGAAAGCTGAATGGTACTGAGAATCCTGCTGGCATATCTCTGGCCATGGAAACACCAGAAGCTTACAGGAACTCCAAATAATTCAGTCATTCTGTCATTTAGGAAAACAGGCCAGCTGTCTGCATATCCAGGTTCTAGATTCTAGAACTCTTACATGCCAGCACTGGGAAGTCTTTCCTCTTTTGGGTCTGCCTTGTGGAGGCATTTTCCATTTGTGCCTCCCTGGGAATTCTCATGGCTTCGCAATGCCCACCATAGCAGGCAGATTGCCACATTCTACACACACAAGCTGTCTGACAGGCAAATCACCCCCTCTCATTCAGTCCTCGCTTCCTCATTCTTGTATCCCCACCGAAACCTAAGTTCTAATGGCAGGAAATTTTTTTCCCTCTCTGCTTTAGTCATTAATAAATCCTGGATGTTTAAGACAGTATCTCACAGAACAGACACCTCATAAACATGTGATAAGTGAAATAATCTCTAAGGTAGAGATACAGCATTATCTACCTCATAGTGTTGTTTGTATATTGAATGAGATACTGTGTGAAACCTTGGCTCAATACCAGGTAAGTGCTAAATAAACAGCAGCTTCATTACTGTTGCGATGCCATCCTTCGTCTGTAATGAACAGGTGACTTGTTCCATCTGCATCCATAACTGGTCATTCAAGTTCCATAAGAAAGAATTTATTGAGTGACTACTCTGTGCCCACATGGAAGCACAAGAGAAACAGAGTTTAACAAGGCACTTTTTAAAGCCATTTTGTTAAAATACAGTAAAACTACTGGAAAGGCACATACGTTTACAGATCAGTGAGTCCTTAGTCATCCAATCACACTCATAAACACCCAAATTAAGAACAAAGCACCGTTACTATTGCCTTGCTTCCATTGCTTTTTATTTTAACATGTGAAATAAGGTCTATTGCCATTTGCATGGTATGATTCAGTGATGCAGTATTTGTAACTTGAAAAATTGTCTAAAGCCATGCAAATTATCCCTCCATACTAATGCAAGTAAGACAAAAACTCGTGACATATATTTTTTAAAGATTCATTTTATTTTTATTGGAAAGGCAGATATTCAGAGAGGAGAAGAGACAGAGAGGAAGATCTTCCATCCAATGATTCACTCCCCAAGTGACCGTAATGGCCAGTGCTGAGCCAATCCAAAGTCAGGAGCTAGGAGCGTCTTCCATGTCTCCCACGATGGTGCAGGGTCCCAAGGCTTTGGGTCGTCCTCTACTGCTTTTCCAAGCCACAGAGAGCTGGATGGGATGCGAGGTTGCCGGGATTAGAACCTGTGCCCATATGGGATCCCGGTACATTCAAGGTGAGGGCTTTAGCTGCTAGGCTACTGTGTCGGGCCCAGCACGTGATTGTGTGTGTGTGTGCATGCGTGTGTGTGTGTGTTTGGTTTATTTCATATAACAATTATTTCCAATCTACTTTGTGGCCATGTCATGATTTCACTCTTTCTTTGAGTAATATCCCATCATGTATATATACCACATTGTTCTTGCCTCACTTCCGATCTCCTTATCTAAGCCAAGGGCATCAGCATCTTCTTCCCTATACCCCCAATCAGTTCCCTCTTGCTGTTACATACCTCATTCTGGTTGTTGCCAAGGTTCAAATCTCCCTGAGTAAGATCTCCCACTCTCACCCTCTCCATCCTTGCTTGGGTAAATCCCTTTATCTCTCACTCCCTGATCTTCACTCCAATCTTTGTCTTCTGATCTTCCTATCACTCTCCTCCTCCCAAGCTTTAGGTTCCCCTACTTACCTACAAATCAAGAATAATTCTTGAGCAAGCTTTGCAACAAAACTTCATACTACTTTTCTAGACCTTTCTTCCCCCATTTCTCTCCCCTTCTTTCCTTCCTTCACCCTGTAGTCATCAATTCCCAATATGCCAAGGCAGAATGATACTATTGAACCTTTATTCAAAGGAGTCCTTTAGCCTGAAGTACACTTTTCCTTCACCGTCAGCTACGCTGGGGGATCTCAACTGGATTATCTTGCCTTCAAAGTGCAGTTGACAATGTTTGGAGACATTTTTTTTTTATCACAACTTGGGTAGAGCAGTTACTAACAGCACCTACTAGGGAAAGGCCAAGGCTGTTACTGAACATCCTTCAGTGAACATAACAGCACACACACACACACACACACACACACACACACACACACACATACAACTAACCACAACAACAATAGTGTCAAGGTTAAGAAATTCCATGGTGAGGACTGGCACAGTGGAATAGTGCCACCTGAGACACCGGCATCCCATAAGCCACGGTTTAAGTCCTGGCTGCTTCACCTCTGACCCAGCTCCCTGCTAATGTGCCCAGGACAGCAGCAAAAGCTGGTCCAAGTCCTTGAGACCCCGTCACAGACACCCAGAAGAAACTCCTGTTTCCTGGTTTTGTCCTGAGCCAGCAGATGGATGGCCACCCCCTGTTTCTGTAATTATGCCTTTCAAACAAATAAAATAAATAGATTTTAATGGAAGGAAACATAAAAGAAAATGAAAGCTACTTATGTGTCAGGACCCACCTGCTTGCCTTAAAGACTCCCTAGATAGAACTAAGAATGGGACCACAGGGGCTGCCCCTCTTAACTCTTTCAACTTTGGCAACTCTATCAGTTCCCTGTGGTTTTCCAAAACCACAAACCCATTCATTGTATTTCAGTTTTTCTTTTTGCGTAGAAAAAAGATCCCAGGGTTACTCACATTATATGACAAGCAGGAAGCAGGTGTTTGGTGCACTAGTTAAAGCCTCTTGAGATGCCTGCATAACTACCTGCATTTCAGTCCCATCTCAGCTGCTCATTCCATGTTCCCACAGACTCACACCCTGTGAGGCAGCAAGTGATGGCTCAAGCACTTGCATCCCTACCAGCCACTTGGGAGACCTAGACTGGGCTCTGGGATCCAGTTTCTGCCTAGTCCAGCCCTTGGAATTCTAGACATTTGAGGGAGTGAACTAGTGGTTAGAAGTACTTTCTCCTTCTGTGTGTATGAGTGGGCACCTTTCCGGATCTCTTTTTATTTGTATTAGTTTTTTTAATAAACATTAAAAGAAAATCACAGATAAGATAGTGTCTGATTGTCATATCTAGATCAGTTTTAGTCCCAGTTCCATTATTTCCATTTATTTGATTTTTTTTGCTAGAGGTTCACAAGTTTGTCCCCAGGAAAAAAAAGTACCCATCCCTCACCCCATATACCAAGCACAGTACTTATAAAGTGGAGAATGTGATAAGAATTTAGAATTAAATGTGATTGAACAAATTTTGATTGTGCAGTCTCACCCCAATTTCTATATTTATATTGTTTTTCTGAATCAACTGAATTATACCTTCCAGAACACAGCATGGGGATAAATGAATAATTTCCTGGGCGCCCTGTTTATTTTCAAAAAAATGTAGAGTGATCCAGCAAAATCTCCTCCTATTTTAGTTAATCTTACTCCTGTATTAAGATACACACTTATCTGACTCTCTCTGTTTTTGCTATGCCAGATGGGAAGAATACCATTCTAACAACTTCTCCCCAAATTTCAAAGACCAGATTGATTCTAAAAGAACCTCTTAGACCTGATGCAAAGTCAGCCCCTCTGATTGCTATGACACAAGAATTTTCTTCATGTGATATTGAATGGGACCACTTTCACCAAGGCATCTTTGGACTCTGAGGACAAAATCACCTGTTGTGCCATCAGTATCCATTCCTCTCCCAACTTCTGGAGCATTCTGCTTCTCTCTTTGGGGGTGTTCTGTTATTATGGTGGCTTGGTGCCCTCCCTTCCATGTTCCTCATTCCACTGTGACTTGATGGGCAGAGTGCTCTCAGGAAGCCATGAACAGAAACCTACTTGACTATATAGAATGAGACATTTCAGAGTGCATAATATTAACTGACAAGTAAATTATAAATATTGTTTCTAGGTTACTCACCAGCCCGGGTTGGACAACTACTTCATGGGTATGGCTTTGGCTTAGCTTGACTTTGGGAAGTTCAGATTTCTTTTGACTGAGCTCCAAGAGCAAATACTCCTCTAGGTTCAAAAGACGGACCTCATAATAGCAGGTCCTTGCTTTCCTGTGTGTCATTGCATCTACCTCTAAATAAACCAAATTCATTGTACTTGAAAGATGGAAAAGTAGTCGTGCAGAAATACTTGTCATTCATGCCTCAAATACTTGCAATGGTCAGGGCTGTGCCAGTGGAACCCAGAAGTCTACAACCAAATCCAGTTTTCCATATGGATGGAAAGGAATCAAGTACTTGAACCATCATCTGTTAACCGTCAGAATGGATATTGGCAGAAAGCAGGATCAAAAGCTGAGGAAATGGGGCTTGAACCAGGTACTGCAATATGGAATGTGGGTTGCCAAATGGCCACTCAACTCTGGACCAAATGCCAACCTCCAAACAATTTCTTTTTACCATATCACATTCTGATCTGCTGTACTCCTCCCCACAGTGTCCTCACCCTGCTCTTTCCTAGTCTATTTATTGTCTGACCCTGACAACCCACGTCTAGTTCATTGCAAAAACCATCATCCCCAAACTACATTTACATATCACATCCATAAAGTAGCCTTTGTCTTCAGCAGGAAACAACACAATTACATTGCACAAAATTAAAGAGACCATTTATCACAATCTCTGAAGAAAATCAGACTCTTCATCAAGTTTTTGTTGTGGAGAACCGATCCAGAAAATTCAAGATAAACATAGGAATTTCCCCCCTATTTCCAGAGGAATTTTTTGATTCCGAGTTAGGCAATAAGGAAAGAGCCCTGGGCTTAAAATCAGAAACCTTTGTGCAAATCCAAGTTCTGGCACCTGTTAGTTCTGTGACATTAAGGAGGAGGTATACACATCCCAAAGTTCAGTTTATCCATCTGAGAAATTGGGACAACTGCATCTCTTTCACCCAGTCACAGTGAGATTGGGATAATCTTCATTACCTACAAGTGCCCAACTCTGCCTATTCCGTGATGATTTTTAACCTTAGCTTTGATGTCTGCATGAGCAGATTAGAGGAAGACAACCTTCGGAGATTACCCTTTAACAACTGCTAGCTGTTAATGAGGAGCAATTAATTGCCATTATCTCTATGGGATTCTATTTCTTCATCTATAAGATAAGGGTAATGTCCCTTCTTCAGGACATTTCAGTCTTTACTTGCCTTACCAAAGAAATACAGCACAAGATGTTGTGATGGTACACCTGCCTCCCAGGGGCGACTAAGCAAGGACGTGTATCCGTGCTCTCCCACTACAGGGTGCCTGTGTCCCACGCTGTCACTGGTTCTCCCACCTTCCTGTGGCTTGTGTACTCCCCAGAAGTCAAGGCAAGGAGATCTGTGCCAGGTACACAGGGCAGATCCTAGTGACCTGGAAGGAGTTAGGCACGGAATTAAACCAGCAGGCACTCCAAGGACTTGGAAACGCTAAATCATCAGCCCCTTCTGCTTGGCCTAAGTGACAACAAAGCTCCTGGGAGCCTCCTGGAGGGATTCAGTCTAAGGCAGTCCAAAGAGTGTTAACTGTATCTGTTTAATCCAGCATTTGCAGAAGACTGATGAGCCTAAAAATGCAAGCTTTTATTCAATGATATTTTTAACCTCAGCTCATCCATGCAAGTGTTTTCCATTAATACCTGTGTAATCTTGGTCTACCATACTTTCATTTGACCCTGCAGCCACTTAAGCTGCAGTCTCCCTGCCCCCCACCCCCGCTGCCACCGACAACCAAAAAAAAAAAAAAACCCTCAATGTCAGCCTTGTTGCCAGGAAATGAGTGGCAAGGACTAAATGACAAGGCATAGAACTGCATTCACAAATGCCTTTTTTCAGGGAAGGAAAACAAACCAAAAAGAATCTGTCCCTCCAGCATCCCTCCTAGCCCTTAGATTCTGATGCAACTGAAAGGTTCTGGAACAGTGTATGGGCATGTTCTCTGAGGGAAATAGCCAACTCTGACCTCTGTTATCAGGTCCAAGTCGGCAAAGCCTTAGATGTCGCTGGAAAGTACAGGAAGGGGTGGGAGGAGAAAGGGATCACATTTTGCTTCCTGATAACCGTGAATTTTCATTGTTTCATCTGGCTTTCAGCTTTCATCAAAACAAGTTGTTTACCAAGATTAATGCTGGGTATAATAAAGGCCCCAGATAGTTCTACCTGTGGGTCCTGAGGCTCCATAATGCAGTGCTCAAATTACACTCTCTGCTTCCGTGGTGCAGCTTCAATGTGTTATTGTGAGCTGCTTTCTGTTGATTTAAAGTGAGATGACATGGAAACAGATTAGTGAAAACCACAGACATTATAAATTGCAATTTGGCCTCAAAAGATGAATGAAGAAGAAATGCTTTGATCTGTGATTCAGAGCTGGGCTGCAGTATTTACAGAAAAATATCTGTGGGTAAAGAGAGAGGGAGAGAGAAGGAAAGAAAAAGAGAGGCATAGCAAAAGGCCTTTGGGCATTGAAAGGAATATTTTTCTCAAGTTACAGATGACCTAAATAAATATGAGGGCTCAACCAGAGAGTGCAGGGGTTTTCTTGCAATTTCATCAGGCCTGTAACAGTTGATATTGAGGGGGAGGGGGGTTACATTACAGGACATCTGGTCTGATAAAACACTGTGGCGCCTAATCCATTTCTCACTCTCAGTCCTGCAGTGCAGAGCTACACAGACACCTGTCCCCTGAATGTCTTCCTGAAGTGCCTCTTTTTCTTTGCCCTGTTCTCCCATACATCTTTAACAGCCATCATGTGACCAGAGCAGGTGTCCTCTAGGACAATCATCCCTCTGCCCTTCTCCTAATACAAACTATACAGACATCTTGGGATCTCTGAAATGGAAAACTAACCACCCGGCAACTCCCTGACCTCACACATACCTGAGAGTCCTGGTCAACCAAACTGACCCTCATCTCCTTCCTTAATGCCTACCTCTCCCCCTCCCTGCCTCCAGACCAGCCCTGGACTGATTCACACTTAGGTGGCACCCTAGAGGGTTAAAAATGGGAAGGGCTATTAGGGTTCTGAGCATAGATTCATTCAAAGTTACACAGGTGCGGTAAGCTGAGGCTCAGAGGAGGCATGCCACTTCCCCAAGTGATTGTTTTTGTTGTTCTCTTTCCTGGAGAACAAACTGACCATAGGGAAAGCCTAATAGGGAGAAACACTGATGAAATGTCCAATCCTCTCCCCTTCAACTTCCTGGATTGTTACCAACAGGGTCTTCGGCAGTTTGTCAGCAAATGGCAGGGGTGGGCCTTTCCCCTGTCTGTTCCCTGTGAGTCTGGAGTGCCAGTTCCCCAAACATTACCAACAGATTGGAGACTTCAATGCATCCCCAAGCCACCTGGTGAGCTTGTGCATAATGCAGCCAGCTGGGCCTCACCCCAGAGTTCACATCAATACATCCCAGTTTTCTCCCCATCTCTCAGCCTTGAAGCATTCCCTCATCATCCATGAGTTTGCCTGTCAGCTGACCACCACCTCCAAAGCATTCCTCTGTTCTGTTCATCTCTTCCCTGAGCTCTCTCTCAAAGCTGTTCTTTTCTCCCCAGTATCCTCCATCCCCTTCCCTGAACCCCAACATCTGGGTTCCCCAGGCTTTCACACCCATCTTGCCTATATTTATCCCCTCACCCCAGGCCATCGCCACAAATCTCATTTCCACCTTAGATCTGGGTGCATTTCTTGACTTTCCCATATTTTTGTTAATTAAAACAGCATTGTTCTGTAAACATCAGCTTACACTGTCACTTGTCCTGCTAGTATTCTTGCTTTGTTTAGTCGCAGGCTGGGATGAGGGAATGTTCTGTCAAAGTATATGTCCTTTTGATTGTCTCCTATTCACTTAGCCAAGCGTTCGTGAAGTGATTTCCGTGTGCAGAGCACCATTAAACTGAGTAAGGCATAGCCTCTGGCTTCTAGATCTTCATCTAACTCTTCTATCTGAAAAATCAGGGCAACACCACTTTGCCTTTTTCACAGAGCTACCCTTCACTTATTTATTCACTCAGCAGACATGTTTTACGCACACACACACACAAAAAAGTTGCCAGGCAACTTTTAGGAGCTAAGAATAGGGGCATTGTTCCCAGGATCTTTAAAGGATAGAGACTCAGCAGAGGATTGCACGCAGTGCAGCTGTGGGAGCTAGAGGCTGCCTTGCCACCTGCCTAAGTGAGGACCTAAACCCTGAAGAGCTAAATAGCTAGGTGAGGAAAGGAGATGGGAAGGGCATGCAGAACATACAAGAGGGAAGCAGAGGGATATAAAATGTGGGTTGTATTCAGAATATGCTTGTTGACTTCTGAGACCTGGAGGGGACATTAGGAAATGACAGTGGGGAGCTGTCTGGGACCCTCCATTGCTGGTCAGCCTCAGAGCACTGCTTCTGGGCCTGTTGGTACTAACCTCTCTGTACTGCGAGGCTTCTTACATGCTTATGGAAGCCTGGGACTCTTTCCCCATTCATCACTTGCCCGTCCCTTTGACCTCATCGCTGAATATCGCTGAAGGATCCTTCTACTTAGAAAGTGACCCTGGCACAGCCTTGTCCCAGGACCTCTGCATGAGTCATCAGCCCACCGGAGAGACAGCCAACAATTCTGAGGTCAAAGCTAGTTTATTACAGCAGAAAGAAATCTCAGGGCCTGCATGTTATGGAAGAATTTAATTATGGGTGCATAGTTTAATTACTTAGTTCAGCTTTATATGACTTAATTTATAAATATAATTTACAGTTCCCTTGTCTCTTTCTCAAGTCATTTAGCTCATTAATAGTGCTGACTGTAAGAGCTCTTCAGTCCTTTCTTGCCTGGCTCTTGGCCAGTGGTGTATCAAGGTGAGCTGGAGGGGGTAGGGATGGCAGGGAGATGTGTGTTCTTGAAAAAGGCATCTTACCGTCAGTGATGGTAAGGAATTCCAGTGCCAATGTGGTCATGAAAAACAGACCAACTTTTTTTGGCTTTATTGTTTTTAGCTCCCTCCCACTCCCGTCCTACTATCTGCACCCAGAGAGAACTCATGCCTGCTGTCACGTCCAGGTTTCTGCCTTGGACACAGCCTTTGGTGTTGCACTAAGGCCAGTTTGCTACAATAACCTGCTAGGATTTTTCCTTAGTCCTCACTACCTCCCTGGCATTAACAGTTTTAGATTCAACAAGTACCTACTATGTGCAAAACATTTTTTGGCAATGAAATGCAAAACCAGGGAGAATATAAGACAATCATTTACAGTAATTGCACGCTCGCAATGCATCAGGCGCTGTGCCAAGCTTTTACAAACATTGCATTTAATTTTTACCACAACCCTGGAAACAAGGCCCAGGTTGTTTAAAGCAATGATTCTCAACCTTGCTTTGTATGGGAGTAGCCTGGGAAACGTTGACACTGGAGCCCAACCTCTAGAGATTCTACTTTGACTGATCTGAGTTATGGCCTGGTCATCATTAAAGAACAAAACCTGGATCTGGTGCGGTAGCCTAGTGGCTAAAGTCTTCTCCTTGAACACGTCAGGATCACATATGGGTGCAGGTTCTAATCCCAGCTACCCTGCATCCCATCCAGCTCCCTGCTTGTAGCCTGGGAAAGCAGTAGAGGATGGCCCAAAGCCTTGGGACCCTGCACCCGCATGGGAGACATGGAAGAATATCCTGGATCAGCTCAGCTCTGGCCATTGTGTTCACTTGGGGAGTGAATCATTGGGCGGAAGATCTTCCTCTCTGTCTCTCCTCCTCTCTGTCTAACTTTCCAATAAAAAATAAAATAAATACTAAGAAAAAAAGAACAAAACCAAATTAAAAGCAAAACAGAAAAACTCTCTAGGCAACTCTAATGTGCAGCCCTCCTTGGGAACCACCGATTTAATATCTCTAAAATTTCACAAATAAATCAGAGAAGGCAAGGCAGACTGGCCACTGGAGCCTCACAATATACCTGCCTCGAAAAATAGTCAGTAGTACAGAGGGAGCAGGTTACAGGTGCCTTAAAAAAAGTCAAAATGCTTTTAAAGTTCAGAGGTAATGAACTTGGGGATCTCTTCATGAAAGAGATAACTTCTGGGTTATTCTTTGAAAGAATCTGCAGACTATGCAAAAGTGGCCTGAACAGTAGGGCAAGATTTTCACATATGAAGAAGATGTACAAATTGGAAAATGCAGAGAAAATAAGAGGAACGGTCAGCAGACACCGTGAGCAATGCAATAACAAACTAGGACAGGTGGTAAAAGACGATGACCCCCCAAACAACTTCAGCCTAAGCTACTTGTAGACTAAGGATTATATTTAGGCTTGACAACAGAGGAAGTGGACAAGGCTGCTATGGGAGTATATCTGGCTCAATCATTAGGAAGCTTTGGTATAAAGCCTTGAATACAATCCAGGAAGCTTGAACTTTATTCCGTGGGTAACAGGCAGGTGATGAAGCTTTTATGCTGGACTGAGCAGATTGTGACAAGATCAGAGTCGGATTTTTAAAATACAAATCCAAGCACTATTGACATGGCTTCCTAAAAAGGTTGACTTAGGAAACAATGCTAGCAGAATGTTTTCTAATGCGTTGTCCTTATTTACAGCAGTGGCGTCTTCTGTGTTAGACTCTGAGCTCTTCAACAAGAGTGACTCTATCATACCCTCTTTTTGTTGTTTCTCATGCTAGTGTTCAGCCCAGGGTTTGGCACACAGAAGGTGTACAAAGTGGAACAGCCTTTGAACTACTCATTCAATTCCATTCACTAGGCAGCCATATATTCAAGGGTCAGGGAGGCACATGGATGTGTATTCAAAAAAGTCAGAGGTTACTGACTATAACGTGCAGCAGGTACAGCACTGGGTCCCTGAGCACACAGACCTGGCTTCCAGGGACAATGGTCTTCTCCCAGCCTCTGCTCCTCTTCTACAAGAAAGACAGGGAAACCCACTGAGAGTAATGTTGTAAGAGCACACAAAGTCTTGGCACTCAGAAACATCCATTTGTCCCAATCCTCTGAAGCATATATGATTATCAAATGCTTCACATCAAATAAGGACAGTTACATGGATGGCTTTAAGTTGTAGGAGTTACATTTTCCTGTTTCAATGTCTGTTCTGCTGTTTGTGTGCATGGCAGGGCTGCTGTCATTGCACAAGTCGAAGTTCTCATTGTTGTCTTGTGTTAGCCTTCTACACAATCACCAGGATGAATCATCACATCTACCATTCATTGAAAATGTATTGTGCCTTAGGTCCAAAGTAAAGCATTTTCTGTAAGTTGTTTCACTTAATCGTCTAACCCTAAACAAGAACTTCCAAATCTGACAGTAGGCCTATTTTTATATTGGCCCTCCAGCTAAGAATAGTTTGCACATGTTAAGTTTTCTAAAAAAAAAAAGAGTGAAACACAAAGGAATATGCAAAAAAGATTGTATGGGCCACAAAGCTAGAATATTTTGCTCTCTGTTTCTCTTTCCTGATCTGTAAGATAGGGATTAAAGCTGCACCCACTTTGCAGAGAAGCCAACATTTTTAGAAAGCGGAAATAATTACCAAAGCCACACAGAGCGTGAGGAACAAGTCTTGGTTCCACATCTGATGCCTTATTCATGGTCTTAAACACCAGCTTTGTTACCTTAAGTCACATTGAAATTGTCCTTTCCCTTTAACGTAAACTTGAAGTGACTCACCATAGCTGGTACCTAAAGGGTTTGTGATTGCCTTCTCAGCTGCCCGCATCCCTGGTCATGTTCCACCTCATCTTTTCGTTGAGGAAAGACAAAACAAAACAAAAAATGGCACTGCACTCAGAATCGGTTTCCTCTCCCATACTCCCCATGGAGTTTTGAAAGTTGCAAAGGGTCAAGGGCTCTAAGGAGAGTTAAAATCCACAGGAGAGCATGCTGAGAGGGAAACAGAATCCATTGTCTGCAGGGAGTCTGGAGCCCAGCTGTGGGGGAAGGGGCAGCGCTGGTGGTTTCCTTCCATAGGGAATCTCAGCCACAGGTTTCCATATATGCACACAAAAATGCACAATTCTGAGCCTCCCTGTCACTCTGTGTCGAGTTTGCATTTGGAGCGAGGGGTGGTGGGGGGGAGGGACACCTGAACACCATGCTGGCTCAGGCTCCAGCAGCTCACCAGCTGAGAAGAGCAGCTGCTGTTGTTTTTATCTGCTGCATAATTCAGCAGGGGGATTAGTTTAAGGTTTTGACCCCAAGAACACCATGCCCACAGTAAGTGCTCTGTTATCCTGTCCAGCTGCGGAGTGAGGTTCCCTGTTTCTTCAAAAACACTGCTTCGTGGAGAGTTGCCATACAGGCCATCAGTGGGCAGCCGCTGCGCAAGGACTCCGAGTGCACAGGTGTTACTTTGTAACCAGGCTATCCTGAACAGCATTCCATTTGTCAGGCAAGCTTGGTGCCTCAGAGACACTGTCCTAGAGGGAAAAGGAGTTCATATAATGGAATGCATGATTATGCAATCCTGTACCACTCACATAAAGTTGGATGACTTAAATGAACATGCCACTTATTGCTCACAATCGTGAGCAATCTACTCAAGATGAGTTATCTACTCAATGAGTTATCTACGTTATCTACTCAAGATGAGTTCATTTACTTTTCATAATATTTTTGGAGTGCCTCCTATGGATCTTAGCACTAGGAATACTAAAGTGCATGCTAAAGAATTTGTCCTTGTTCTGTCAATTTCTATTCCTGTAGAGCTGTGACAATTAAACAACTACACGGAAAACCAGTTAGTTAAGATTGGGTTAAGAGCCACAAAGGGTCAATGAGACTATGTAACAGAGAGATGTTTTAGACTTGGAATTCAGGAAGGCTTCCCTAAAGCAGTGAGATGGATGCTGAGACCTGAGGAGTTCCTTAAAAGGCAGGGGAAGAAACACAGTCCTGCCACGTGGTGCTGGAGTAGAGGGCAAAGGTGGCCACTGCAACAAAGTGAAGGATGAGGAGGCTAGGACAGCATGTGACCACAGAACCAGCCTCATCTTTAGACCAAACAAGGAGGCTAGACTTTTATCCAGGTAGCTGTAGGCAAGTCAGAGCCATGGACAGGCCCGGCAGTGCTGCAGAAGGCGGAACTCTTACAAGTAGGAAGCAAGTGATCAAACCAGAGTCAAAAGTCCAACCTTTTCCACTGTGCCCAGCATATTTTTTTATTTAAAAAAAGAAAGAAAGAAAAAAAAAAGGAGAAGAATCAGCAGCAGCAGCTTGCAGGTGTGATCAAGTGATAGGATCTTCCTGCTGACAGAAACAGTAACTGGTACAGAAGGTAAGTTCTGAATTTACAGTCAGAAGTTTGGGTTCTAGTTCAGCCTCTGCCCATTTGTAGTTATGCAGCGTGGCTCTGTCTTTGAATCCCTGAAGACCTTTTCCCTCACCCTTAACAGGGATGCTGGATTGGATGCTTAGTGGGTTACAAGTAAAGCACTACAGCCCGCTGTACATGCTCAACAAATCTTAGCTATTTTTTTTTTCACTACGTTCTTTGAGTTCTGATAGTCTATGACTGTGGTATCCATCTCAGAGCATCCCTTCCCATGCATAGTACTCAATCTTAGCTATTTCTTGGGTAGGGTTGTAAAACTATACGGTTTTCATAATCCAAGAATTCTCCAATGCCACTTAGGAGCGCTTGTGTCTAGAAGAAGCCCTGGATTTTACAGCTCACTTAAATGTTCACATAATTGACTTGCCCCTCTTACAAGAATTACCCACATAACCCACAAGCAGAGATTTAATTACAGTACTGAAGGCCCTTACTGTTATACTACTGGCAGTGCTTTCCTAGGTTAAGTGATAATTAAGGTTTAAATTCCATGGGGGTCAGGCAGTTTTTAAATTTGGTCCTCTCCTCCCCCAATCACATGTCACAACAAAGGTTAATTTAGCTTTTGAAATACAAAATGATCCTAAACAGAAAAGTATTTTGTGTATCATATAAAACATTGTGCCCCCTTTTATTTAGTTCCTTGATTTACTAATAATGAATTTTCCAATGTTTGTGCCTATATGCAGCATACTTCAGGGGGATTGTGAAGTGCTCAGAGGGCTATTCTTAATTATTGAACAAAGTTAGTCTTAGGCTGCTTCCTTTACAACTATTCCTACCAACCTCATCATTCAACAAGTTTTGGGACCTTTTCCTTGCCTTGCCCAGTTGATATGCGCTTTCTTTCTGAATGCAAACTTGTTTCACTATTAGCTTAAGCAAGGCGTAATTAGGAGCACAAATCTGTTGCAAGAAAACAACACAATTCACTTGAAAGCCAAGATTCAATGACTTCTGGAATATCTGTTGTTAGACTTTTTTTTTTAATCCTCACTGCTTTCCCTTCCAGTAATTGAAAGTTGCCTGCACATTTAAAGATGCAGCTGTAACCAGCCTGCATGTATACCCTCTCAGGCAATCTCCGTTGTTTTTCAGGAAGAAATCGGATAGCTCATCTCCCCTTTTCAGTGGAGCAAGAGTTTGTGGTCCTTTCTGTAGTGTTCCTGTGGTAAATATAAGAATAGAACTCACTATACAGTGGAGCTGAATCACACACAAAGGGTGTTCATATACTGAGTACAATTTCTTATTTTCTGTAACAATATTTCCTTTCAGGGGGGCAGGTGGATGTGTTATTTTTTATTTATATAAAGTGAACAAATTTCACATTTTCACAGTACAGATGTAGGAGCATAGTGGTACTTGCCACCCCACCCTACTGAGTGTCGCCTTCACTCTTAACCATCTGTTGTCTCCTTTAACAGGTTCATTTTATCGTGAGACTATATACGACTATAGACGATGTCTATAATCAATACACAAGCTGTTACATGAAGTACTCTTTTATATAACCGTATATATTCTGGATGTGTGTATGTACATGTATATATGATATTAGCAAAACCTTAAAATAAAAAATGAATGCATAGCACATCACAAAGTCATACAATGATTGTGCATTATCCAGACAGAGAACCTTCAATCAGTTTCTCTTATACAACACTACTGCAGTGAAATCCATGGCTCAGCTCCTATTTTTCCAACCTAATCTTTTTAAGAAGTTATATATATTTTAATTTGATTTTGAATTTTATGGTACAATTCCATAGGACCTAGGATTTCTTTCCTCCCAAATTCCCATTCCCCGACTGATTTTCCCCCATGTTATTACAATCATATAGCCCTTCATACGCAGTCGTAAGTCCATCAGTCTGTTATTTAAGTGTGCCCTGACATTGCTGGTACAGACAATCTCAGACTGTTCAGCATCCCATTGTCTAGATATGTTCAACAATTTCATTGAGAGTCCATCTTTGGTTTGGAAGTAGGGATGCATACTGCATTGTATCTTCACATTTGAATATGATAGCTTCTATTATGCTATTACTATTCTTTCCCTTAAATGAAAATCCACAAAACAAAACCAACAACAGGTATGAAGTTAAAACAAAAAATTTACAAAATCACAAGTTGAAAAACATGCCACTGTATAACCATTATACTCAGTGAAATAAGTCAATCCCAAAAGAACAAATACCATATTTTCTCTGAAATAAAGCAGCCTTCGTGCAAATTGTAAGATCAGTATCCCTTTCCATACTGTTTTTGCTATATCCCATGTGTTTATTTAAAAATATTTATTTATTTTTATTACAAAGTCAGATATACAGAGAGGAGGAGAGACAGAGGAAGATCTTCTGTCCGATGATTCACTCCCCAAGTGACTGCAACGGGCCAGTGCTACGCCATTCCGAAGCCGGGAACCAGGAACTTCTTCCAGGTCTCCCACACGGGTGCAGAGTCCCAAAGCATTGGGCCGTCCTTAACTGCTTTCCCAGGCCACAAGCAGGGAGCTGGATGGGAAGTGGGGCTTCCGGGATTAGAACCGGTGCCCATATGGGATCCCGGAGCGTTCAAGGCAAGGACTTTAGCCGCTAAGCCACGCCGCTGGTCCCATCCCATGTGTTTTGATGTTTTTGTTTTCATTTTCATTTCTTCCAAATAGTTTCTTTTCTCTTGTCAAATTTATCACTGGCTCATGGATTGCATGATGGCATCATTTTACCCAAGAGGCTTATGTGTTTTCTTTTGTTCTTTTGGGATTGACTTATTTCACTGAGTATAATGGTCTCTAGTTGGGACCACTTAGTTTCAAATGGTATAATTTCATTCTTTTCAATGACTGAGTAATATTCCACTGAGTACATGTACAAAGTTTCTTTAACACTCCCCTTTGACAAACATCTGGGTTGTTTCCATGTCTTTGCTATTATAGACTGTGCTGCTGTAAATATAGGATGATAGATCCCCTTCTCATATATAGTTTCATTTCCTTTGGACATATTCCTAGGAGTGGGATAACTTGGGTACCTAATCTTATGCCACCCACTCTTCTTCTTCTTCACTTCTCCCCCCACCCTCCCCGCTACACACATGGTCTTCTTTCTATACCTGCCATGCTGACAGAATCTTGAAATCCATGATTCTTGCTACACCAATCCTTCTTCACATGACTTGACTTGGAATCCTGTTTTACTCCATCACAAACTTTCTCTTCACTGTTCAAGTCTCAAGTAAATTGTCACTTCCTATGACATACATTCACACAGGTTTCAACTGCAGCAAGTTTAAGCTATTTCTTTTAGAAAATCTATGTGGGCACTATGGGTAAAGGGAGAGTAGGGAGAATGTATCAGAGGGACATTCAAAGACCTCCAATGTCCTCATCTAGAGTACTTCCAAAGAAACTGATGAGTAGGACTCTTTCCAAACCATGAATTCCTTGTGTTATCAGCCACCAAATCTGCTGACTATACCATTTGTACAGTCTCTAATCATTTCAAGTTGTAGATTCCTCATAAACAAGATCTACCTTACTTTTTAATTATTTGCAAAGCTAACCACTGGGGTAAATACATGAGAAATACCCAACAAATGTCATTGTCTAATGATCTATAAACATGCCTTTTTGTTGACTTCTCTATGAGTCATTTAACAACATGATGAAATGCCCAAGCAAGTATAAGCTGCATGAATACAGGGACCATGTCTGCAATGTTAAGCATTTTCTCAAGGTCTGACACAGTGCCTGGCTTGCTAAAGGCATTCAGTAAATGTTTATCAATAGAGTAAATATATGCACGAATAAATGAATGCATGACATAAAGGTAATAGTAGACTCAAACGTGGTCCTAAGGGAACTTTTAGATAATGGAAAGTTATCCTCTCTTTCCCAATACTTGTCTTCAGTGAATCTTATTTGTATTTTCTCATTCCTTCTTAATATTTTGGGATGGAGTCCTTACTCTTTTTATGTGGTCCATGAAATAAAAGTGATAATCTTCACAGAAATATGTGAGTACCTCCTCTTGAACAATTTTTAAAAACCCCGGAAAGCTGATATTGTGGTGCATCAGGTAAGCAGCCACCTGAAATGCTGGCATCCCACATAGGAATGCTAGTATCCACTGAATGGGAAGGTACATTGCAGCCAAACCTGCCATGTCTTTAGCAAAGGTCTTGAACAAAAGTTTGTTTTATTGATCACTGAAATAACCACACATATGATCAGAAAAATAGAAATTCATTATGTCAAACTTTAACACTTACATCTGTCTTCTTCCCCTCTAAGTATTCGGCTAACAGAGGGCTCATGTTGTGTCTAAGCACTGACTGCAGTCACTGATCCTTCCCATCCAGTTCCCTACTCCATGCTTGGGAAGGTAGTGAAAGATGACTAAAGTGCTGAGGCTGCTGACACCCACATGGGAGACCCAGGTGGAGCTCCAGGTTCCTGATTGTCCTGGACCAACCCCAGCTGTCTTGACTATTTGGATAGTGAACCATCAAATGGAAGAGCTTTTTCTCTGTCTCTTGTGCTTTTCTGTTGGGCTTTGGAAGAAAGAAGGAAAGAAAAGAAAAAAAAGAAAAGAAAAAAGAAAAGAAAAGAAAAGAAAAGAAAAGAAAAGAAAAGAAAGGAAAGGAAAGGAAAGGAAAGGAAAAGAAAAGAAGGAAGGAAGGAAGGAAAGAAAGAAAGAGGAGGAAGGAGAGAGGAAAAAAGGAAGTGCGAGAGGGAGGGAGAGAGGGAGGAGAAAGAGAGAGAGAAAGGAAAGAATAGTTGCCTTAGAATAATATGTGTTGTCAGGACTTTGTTCTTGAACCCCACTGAAACTTACAATAGTGTTTCAGTCTGGGGATATGGAGGAGTCAAGTTGAGAAGTTGAAAAGGAACTCTGCCCTTGGGTGAAATATTGTCTTTCTAAGCTCCCTAAGACTAAAGTGAAACCATCTTTCTTTGCAATGTACAGCTCCCCAAGTTGCCTTCTGGAGAAAAACCTATTTACAAAGAACCCATAGGTAATCCTATAATCCAAGGATGTATACATGTGCAGAGAAGGCGTATTCAATGACTGACCCCTCACTCAAATTTGGAGTGGAAATAACCAAGAGATATTGGGAGATAAGCACCTCCTTATAAAGAAAATCATGCAATTGATCACAGAGGAAACAGATAATCCAAGAAACAAATAAAGCCCCCCCCCTTTTAGAGGGTTTTTTAAAAAGATTATTGAAGTTTTTTTAAGATTAGAAATTGAAGATTCACATATGATAAACAAGAACAAGATGCTATATTTAAAAGGTACATGTAAAAGTATCCTAATATTACTTTGGCTGGTATTTTCTAATTACTGTATAATATTTTGGGAATGCAAATTTTATTTGAATGTCAACTACAGTTAAGCATGTGCCGTTTGTTTTTCTTGCTCAGGTTTTGTAATTTGATGGACTGTTTTTATTATAGTTTAATAAATGTTTGCTTTATTAAAAAACATAAATAAATAAAAGGTACAATCAGGGGAACCAGTGCCATGGTTTAGTTAGGTAATCCTCTGCCTGCAAGCACTGTCATCCAATATAGGCATCCATTCATGTCCCAGCTGCTCCGCTTCCATCCAGCTCCCTGCTTGTGCCTCGGAAAGCAGTGGAGGATGACCCAAACCGTGGGACTTTGTGTTCATGTCAGAGTCCTGAAAACAATTCTTGGATCCTGGCTTTTGATCTCTTGCAGGTCTCCCATGTAGACACAGAGTCTCAAGGCTCTGGGCCATGCTCTATTTCTTTCCCAGGCCACAAGCAGGAAGCTGGATGGGAAGTGGAGCAGCCGGTAATCAAACTGGTACCCATATGGGATCCCAGTGCCTGTTAAGGGGATGATTAGCCAATTGAGCCATTGCCCCTGCCCAAGGTACAGCATTTCCATCAAACTCGGTCAACATGTTTACTGCTACCTTTTTTCTTGTGGCTGAACTTCTTTTCTTGTGTAAGACAGAAACCTCTGATCAGTCAGTTCCCATGAGGATGGGGACCTTGTTGACTTCTCCAGTGAGGAGGAGCAGACATGGATGGCTGTGTGCTCCATGAAGGTAAAGAATGTCATCCTCCAGATCTATATTAAGGAGGAGAAGGAATGTGGGTGAGACAGCCACCTTCCCTGTTCTCAGCAGTACACTGCAATGTAGCTACCCCAATGTGATCTGTAATCGGCTGGGAGTGGGAATATGCTAAAGTGCCCAGTCTGCCCAGAATACAATGGTGTGGGGCGGCCTGCGAGAGGAAGGGCATACACCAGGAGCTCCACAGGCTCCTCTTTCCCAACCCCGCAGGCGGCTCTGTGTCTCTCCGAGGAATGCTAAGTTGCTCTGGAAGCTGAAACACAGGCACTCAGGAGGCCGAGCTGGGATATTTCCCTGCCCCCACCCCTAGAACTTCAGCCTATGTTCTCCTCCCTTGAGAGCAGAGATGCCCTTCCCAGCTCCACAGCGGAATCAGCTATTGCTCCCTCAGCAGATCGCAGCGCGAACTTCCTGAAGAATGTGGGGGAGAGCGTGGCAGCTGCCCTTAGCCCTGTAGGAGGATGGAGCAGTGGGGGTGTTGTCAGAGGACAGGAGGGAGGTGAGCTCTGAGTATTCACGCTGGCGGCTCACAGGAGCCAAGGAAAACTTTTGGAAAACTGAAGGTGAATTTTGATGGCCGTTCATCCAGCGGGGGATCTGTCAGGGCCCTCTTCACCACCACCCACCCCCGCCCCCATCAGCTTTCCTGAGAGACACCACGTGGGCAATAGTTCTCAAGCCTGGCCAAGCACGGAAATCACCCGTGGGCCTGAACGTACCTCTTTGGAACAACAACAAAAGAATTTAAAAGCTGAAAAAGAAAGAAATACTGAATAAGAAAGAAAAACAGGAGACAAAGATAAAGAGTAGTATGAGGGGTGGTGATAGAATTTTGAGTTACTGCTCCTCATAACGAAAAGCCAATCATTTTTTCCATCTGATGATAAGAAATAGAATTGCAGGTGTATCTTTTAATGTGCTGAGTTGCTGGGACAAAGAAAAGCACAGCACATGAATGGTGACTGCCTCTAGGATGTGAAACTGAAAAACTGCCCCTGGAGTGACTTCCTCCTACAGACTCCTGACTTCTTTGTTCAAAAATGCACATCTTTTTATGTTATTTTTCATAAAGATTATCTTAAAAGTTATATATCCATTAGCACAATTAAGACACCATTCCAATCGCTTTCACATCCTTGCCACTCAAAGAAACAACAACAGCAACAACAAATTCAAAGTAGGTTTCCTTATCTTCAAAAGAAGCCAGAAAAAAACTTTATCCTGTTTCGTGTCAGGGACGGCCCAGGTGCTCTGGTAAAGCACTGTCCTTGATAGTCTTCCCTTAGCACAATCATGCCAGAGCTGTTACTTCACAGTTAACAGACTTGGTGCAGTTTTAGCCATTTCTCAAGAGAGAATAGATCCTACTATCTCCAGAAGGACAAAAAAAAAAAAAAAAAAAAAAAAAAAAAATTCACGATGAAGAGGTATGTTTATGGTTAGGTAATTTCACCTACGATTTGCCGTGCTTAACCATACTCTACCCCAAGAACAGATCTTCTTAAGAGAGGGTGGGGTGGGCAGTCAGGAATGAAGGATTCAAAGAGGAAGCTTCAAGAAGACAAGACAAAGGAGATCAAGCCAGAGAATGAGGACACCTCACAAGGCACTAGACAGGTTGACATCTTTCCGTGGTGCCTGGGAACAAGTTAGCCAAAAATCAACTTCCCAGTCATCAGAATGTGCCGTCTGGGTTTGCTTAACAAAGTCATGGAGTAGAGGCTATGTGTGCTCCCTCCACAGACCTTGTTGAAGCTTGGTCCTGCAGTTGTGTAACACGGAATACTCAAAAGCAGATATACTGATCAGAGGATACCTTGTAGGTTCACAGAAAGAAAAACACCCAAAGGCTTAGAGCACACCAGTGGCAGCAGCATCACCTGCTCCTTCCCTCAGCTCATTTTCCAGGCCCTGGGACCACAAAAGAGCACCTGCCACATGAGCTAGGATTGATGTCTGCTACAAGCATATGGGATATAGGGAGTAATGGCAAAAGACACTAGATAGCATCTAAACAAAATTAAAATTCATTCCACTTTATGTGCATACACAAGATTATGACATAGGTTTAAGTCATGTTATTTATTTAGACCACACATTTTAGGGTGCATGGATCTTTTGAAATTATTCCTTAGGATCTTACACTACAGAAGTTGTAAATTTGGGGGGTTGATATGAAAGATACTTGTTTGGAGAAGGTGAGAAAGGAGGCCAGAAAGATCTTGAAAACTACCTCTTGAATCACACGGGAACTTCCAAAGAGAGTCAAGGAATAAGCAAAGCGAAGACATGAGCGAAGAAGGCTCGAGGAGGAGAAGGTTTTCCAGGAATGGGGGAGATAACCAGACCTGGATTTCAGGAAGATACTTCAAAAAGTGACTTTGAAGGGAGACTCAGACAGAATTCTCAGGAGGGTTCTGTAATTATTTAAGCAAAAGTTGTGATGATCAAGGATTAAAGTTAATTCTTGGGGACTAACTTAAGTCTTTTCTGCCCCACTCTTCACTCCTATCACTGCTGTGGTTCCCACCTCTAGACAGAACTTTAAGTAGCTTTGGGCAGATGCCAACTGAGATTGTATCCCCTGAGTGACAGGTCATGTACTCCCACTTCGTGACCTATCTTCTCTGATTCTGTGGCATAGAATGCCTTCACTCCTGGCAAGAACAGTCTCATGTGTGCGACTCACAAATATCAAGGTTCTGATGCCCATAATGCCACACTGGGATGACAGTGGCCAGGAGTCTTGATATGGTCTGATGCAACTCATGAATGCCAAAAGAGCCTGAGTGATCAAGGATTTGTGGCAGGGGCCAACTCAGTAACACAGCCTTAATTCAGCCCTTGGTCCTTCCCTGTCCATCCCACCATCACTTCCATTGCTCTCTAGGTCCACTCACAAATAGACTGCTCTTTATAGGACTTGGCTCAGGCTTTGTTTCAGTGGAACCCAGGCTAAGGCAGATAAGCAAAGAACTGAGCCAAGAAAAGCAGAAATAGCTTCTATTTTCAGTGATGGAACTTCCTGGGGCTATTGGATGTTACTGTTTCACTCTCCAACACACGCACATACACACACACACACACACACACACACACAGAGTTCTCTTCATCTCTTAGCTTCCTGTAAGTGTGACTGCCCTAAGTCTATTTTTTTTTCATACATGTGCTGTTCTGATTTCTGTGCTTATCTTGCTCCTCACTCTATCCTTTTCTCCACTTGTATTTGTCTTTGTCATATATAAATAATAATCCATTTTCATATTCTGAGGCAAACTCTTCACTGAGCCAGATTAACATTAAGAAAGAGAACAAATAGGTCAAATTTTATTAAGGACAGGTATACAGGACTGTATAAATTTTTATTAAGAACAGGCCAAGAATCCAAGCAATCTGTCACTTTGCAGGTTAACCTGCCAACATCCTCTGGTTATTTGGAGACTTGTATAGTTCTTGTGGAACTCAGCTATGACTTGCTTTGCTTCTTCACAGACTGGACACCAAGGAAAGCCCTGTTCAGCTGGTATTTGGAGGCATACTCCTTCATCAGAAGTTTTGTCCATGAGTAGCATTGTTTTGATATGTATAATTCAGCAGTGCAAGCTTTTATGTGTCAATGAGTCATGTTATATGGAAACAACATTTCACATCAGAAAGGCACAGAACATGTGATAGCAATGTGAGTGTGGAAACACGGTCCTTCAATTCAGTAAATGTTTATTGGTAAATCCAGATGCTCCTTAACTTGTAATCAAGTACATCCCAGTGAGTTCATTGTATGTTGGATGCACTGTGAAATCAAAACTGCCTTTTGAATATATCTAACCTCCTACACATCATGACTTAGGCTAGCCTGTCTTAAGCCAGCTCAGAACACTTCTATTGGGCCACAGTGCGACACAAACGTCTAACACAAAGTTAGTGCTATCCTTCTACCTGGTAACCATGTGAGCAAATGACTAGCAGAGCTATGGCTGCAGCCATTGCCCAGCACCATGAAAATGCACGGTGCCATATATCACCAATCCAGGAAAAGATCCAAATTCCAAATGTGAAGGTCAGTTTCTATGAATGTGTAGCATTTTCATACCATTGCAAAGTAAAAAAAAAAAAAATTCCTAAGTAGAAGTGTAACAAGTCAGGGGCTGCCCATATTTCCTCTGCCTAATTTGACAGATTATAATTAATGTAAAATCCAAAGCATTTTGATAACACACCCAAAAAACTGTTTTCTTTATAGCTCAAATATTATATGAACTATAAAGAACCTGCAGTAAGCCAAATAAATACAGTGGTCAGCATCTGCCATGTGTAAGTCTACATGCACTTACAAATGGTAGAACATTTCCACACCACTCTTTTTTAGCCCCCCACCCACTTATTTTCTCTTGTCTGGGTTGCAGAGATCTGATTTACCCTTGTAAACACACAGAATTGATACCAGAAGAAACTGCTATCTTAAAAATCACATTTTGTTTCATTCCTGCCTTTGTGACAAGCTCTCATTTCTCATGTCTTTCTCAATTGGACACCACCTCTGAAATCCGTTAAGAGCTGACTTCGTTTGCAAATGTTGTGAGTCTCTTACTGTTGATCCAATTTTGGCCAGAAATACCTCTAAATCAGAGAAAAAGGAATGGGAGCATTCATATCCTTTAAGAATTCTGTGTTTTGTGTTCAAGGTCAATTTCCCAAAGAACCACTTAGGGAGAGGGAGTAGGGGCTGTTGGGGCAAGCTGCCAACAGAGCTGGGTAGAAAGCAGCTGGATGAGATGCCATTTTTCCACATGCAAACAGTGGCAAAGAGATTTGTTTATGCCTTGTCATGACTAGACAACCCAAATACCACCAAGCCTGCATCAGCAGTTGGGTCTGGGTTTTGTCATTGTCAGCCCCCCTGGTATTCAGAAGAGCTGCTGGCTCAGGAGGACCAGCAGAGTTTAATTTCCAAATGCATCTGAAATCCTTTAAGCCCTTTGTTGGAGCCATTGCAAAATCATAGTGGGTATAAGCCTTTTTTTCCCCTTCAGTGGTTGCATCACAGTCACCAAGACAAGCACAACTGGCTCTTTCTCCAGAAACGCTGGCATCCATGGTCCAAAGGTTAAGCATGCTGGGGCCTGGCTTGTTGAATTGCATTTCACGAGACAGCCCAAGTGAGCTCAGCAGCCCTGCTGGGGAGTGGGAAGCAATTGCTCAAGTTTATTTCTCCAGGGAAGGCAAACAGCATATGGTATCCTGCATGTAACACAAATGGTTAATTTCCACCAGCTTTTCTGTTGTTTCATCAACTTTGGGATTAGAAGGAACAGGTTCTTTACAATTCCCTCCAATATCTCTCCAAGTTACTTTCCAAGTTTCTGCTTTTGTTCTGCTGATGCTCTTTCAGCAGCTTTGTTTTACTGGAGCAGTAAACACTTGGCTTGGGATGAAGCAGGATTCAGCTGCTTTGATTTTCCTCTGCCTTTACCCAGGGTCTCTGGAACAATTATTTTGAATCATGAGCTAGAGCTAGCTAGTCTTATATGTTTCTCCCTTGCATACACACACAAACAGCTTACTTGGGCAGTCACTCTGCGCTTCTATGTAAAGTTAATGTCAAGCCATATTCAGACACATGGAGTAAAAATCTCCTGAAGCAAAGACGAAGTATTTGCTGGCATTGGGAAGTGTGTGCGTGTGTGTGTGTGTGTGTGTGTGTGTGTGTGTGTGTGAGAGAGAGAGAGAGAGAGAGATTCTAATAACAAGTATTTATGGGAACTTTCCGCGCAGCAGGAATACTGCTAATTATTGGCATGCATTCTTACCCTTGAGTTGTTGCTTGGTAAACATTAGAGAGCCAGTCATTACAATTCCCATTTTACAGAAGAAAAGCATGAGGCCTAACTTGCTTGAAACGGGACTCTGATTTAAAAGCTATGCTTGATCATGATGACCCAATGCCCATCGGCAGCATGCTCCCATCTCTTCCTCAGCATTACCTGCGTAATCATTTCAGTGTAATTTAATAATACCAAGTCCTAAGAACAACAATGATCATAGCTGTAATTTATGCTTAGAACTTTCCATACATAATCTCAAACAAATTGGCATGCTTGAAAATAGTATACAAAAACAGAAGGTAGGCACAAGTATTGTGATGCAGTGCAGTGTGTTAAGCCTGTATCCCTTACGAGAGTGCCAGTTTGAGTCCTAACTACCACACTTCTGATCTAACTTCCTGTTAATGCATCCTTGGAGTCAGCAGATGATGGTGCAAGAGCTTAAGACCCTCCCACTCATATGTTTGACCCGTATGGAATCCCTGACTCCTAGCTTTAGCCTGGCCCAGCCAGGGATGTTTTGGGCAATTGGAATTTGAGAAGTGAACTAGTAAATGGAAGATTCATTCTCTTTTTTTTTTCCCCGCTTTGCCTTTCAGGCTTCACTTCTAATATGTATGTATGTAGATTTATCTATTCAACATAAGTTTCTGAGAGATAAGTGCTTCAAAAGCAGAAACAGGCCTTATTAAGGTTCTGTTACATGCCTAGTACTGTGTTGAACTCAAAGATGTGACTCTCTGCTACCAAGGTACCCAGAGTCCCTCAAAGAGAGATTAATGGAGACATACTTGCAACAGAATGCAGTAAATCTAGTGAGAGGCTGTCACATACATTCCCAGACAGTACAATTGAGCCTCTTGGAGACCCTGGGTACTGTCTATTCATTGTTCGCAGATACTAAAGTCTGTACAACTAACAATTTCAGAAGACAACAATGTCACCAGCAGTTCATGAAATCTGGAAACAAGGCAACTATAGCAAGAAAAATGGGAATGAATGAACTGGAACTTCCTGGTTGAAAAGTGTGTGAGGGGCCCGGCGGTGTGGCCTAGCGGCTAGAGTCCTCGCCTTGAAAGCCCCGGGACCCATATGAGCGCCGGTTCTGATCCCAGCAGCTCCACTTCCCGTCCAGCTTCCTGCTTGTGGCCTGGGAAGGCAGTCGAGGATGGCCCAGGGCTTTGGGACCCTGCACCCGCGTGGGAGACCCGGAGGAGGTTCCAGGTTCCCGGCTTTGGACCAGCGCAGCACTGGCCGCTGTGGCTCACTTGGGGAGTGAGTCATCGGACGGAGGAGCTTCCTCTCTGTCTCTCCTCCTCTGTGTATATCTGGCTGTAATAAAATAAATAAATCTTAAAAAAAAAAAGAAAAGAAAAGAAAAGAAAAGTGTCTGAGGCTCCTCGCCTCTTCCTAAAGACTGGAGCTACTAAGTCAGGCCATGCACAATGCACGCTGGCTGCCCAGACAGGACTTGCTTCCAGGGGCACCTAGCACCGAGTCGACTGAGAAGGCAGGGAGTTCGTGATGCCCCCCAAAAGTCCCCCTGGTGACTTGACTAGTTGGACACAATGCCCCAAAAGAGCTAGTGAAAGATTTTGTATGCAAAGTTTGCACCAAAGGATCTGGAAATGGTAGCTTTTGCTCATCACCTGGTTCCAGAGAAGGGACGGTATACTGGCTGAGCTATGAGAAAAATAGGTGCACACAGGACATAGGAAGGAAAGGAGAAAGGGAAAGCAAACAAAAAGAAGTACAGACGAGAGACCTGATTGGCCTGGGAAAATGGAGTGAGCTTTTGCAGCTTTCTTATTCTGTATACATTTCAGTGAGCTCTAATTATGCTTTCCTTCTTGAATGCTGTGCCATTTTCCTGTTTTATTTTACCAAATCATTTTATATGTGTTAACTTCAGTCGGTTTATGTTTTTTTTCCTACCGAAATATCCTTGACCAGAACACATTTAACTCTTCTTCAAGGAGTCATAAATTTATCTTTTTAATCCATTATTTTAGTTCATGAATCAGACTGAATTAGAGATACTAGGCTTTGCTGCTTCTGTTTATTGGTTATAAGTTCTCTCTGCTCCAAAGGCCCATCACCTACATGCTCAAGTGCCCACATGCCAGACAGCCCTTGAGCTCCAGGGAAAAACTTTGCCTTATGGCTTCTTTGAACCCTGTAGGCTACAACTAATCTCCCATTCCTCTGCTGGGCTTTGTGTGTAGGGATCCTGGCTCTGGTGCTTTCTTCCTTACAGCTGAGCTCTTAGGAGAGCTCCCTTATCTCCTGTAACACAGATGCTTCTCAACTTATCATGAGGTCACATCCCAAAAAACCCAGCATAGGTTAGCAATATCACAAGTCAAAAATGAATTGAATACACCTAACCTGCCAAACATCCTAGCTTAGCAACACAGTTATTTATAGATATGGTGTCAGTTATTTGCCCTTGTGATTTCATGGCTGGCTGGGAGCCGCAGCTCACTGCTGGGGACCAGCATTGTGACAGAATACTACATAACATCTCGCTACCTGAGAAAAAGAGCAGAATGCAAAGGATAATCTTTACTGTATACATAAACCTTTCACACCATTGTAAAGTTGAGAAATTGTAAATTGACCTGTGCAAGTTGGTGACTGCCTATCAGAAGTTCTCTGAGCACAGACTTTTGTTTTCTCCAGACTTCATTAATGTTTAGCATAAAGTAAACACTCAAATACTATTTATAGAATTATTGAATAAAATCAAATTATCAGAAAGCATAATTAACTGAAAAATGTCAATCCAATTTTAGAGAGAAAAGGACAGATACAACAATCAAATCATGTCAAATAGTAGCCAAAATACAAATGAAATAGACCCAGAGATGAGTGCAGATGACATCAGATCTTAAACATAATCTATAAGTTTTTCCCTGCTATTAAAAAATCTATACCTATCTAGTTCTGTATCATATACAAGAAAGCATCAAACAAGCACAAAATGTAATTTTAAAAACCCAATGCACATTTTCCATGAATGCTTTGAGGACCCCTTGTCCATTTACAGTATTCCACAGGAGACATAAGGTTACTATGAAGTCTCGAGATACTGCACATTTTTGATGACAAAAACAATCTTGTTATCCATTCACAAAAGTACTTACTGTTGTATAACCTGGTATGTAATTATTTATTGTATCCAGTTGCTTATCTCTCTCCTACTGTAGTGCGAGAGAAAAAAACTTTCATTTAATTTTGTTCACTGATGCATACATGTGTTTAGAAGAATACTTGACATTGAAGATGCATACAATAAATTGTTGAGTCAATGATTGAATTATGAATGAACAGGAGATACAATATCACAAAATGGTGTCTGCCCTCAATGGGCAACTAGTTAGCCTTAGTGTGGAGGACACTTTCCAAGCTCTTCGCACATGCTTTACCAGGCCAGTGCCTTCATGCCCCAGCTCCTATACACATTTGCTGCTAAGGGCCAGAAGTTACCACCTGTTCCTGAGAATTGTCCTCCGTAGAAGTGAAGCATCTATCTTGGAAGGGCCTGAGAGATTATCTATCAGCTCTAGCAGTTGCTATTAGGTCAAATTAAGCTTCGTTGCCTGAGAGTTTGCAGGCCTTGCAAGGCTACCCATCATCTCAAGTTCCCCATGGGATCAAGGGTGAATACGGGTTACATCTAGTTCTGCCTTACTCTGCCTTCCTCCACTCACTACTTGACATGTTTCATCTGAGAGCACTGTCTCAGAAAATTTTAGGCATAAAACCTACCTTCAAAGCCTCTGTATCTCAAGAATCCAACCTCAAACCTTTGGAATTATTTATCTAGCTTGTGCCATGCCCTTTTGGGGGGGCATTTATCCATTGGGATATTTAAATCGTAATCTTAACTTCACAATCAACAATTAAAAGAACAACCACCTCTGATACACTCAAACTCATGCAAATTAAGCCATTTGCTTAAAACAAAACCAAAGGTCAGTGTGGGATCTGAACCCTGAACTACCTAAGTCCAGAATTTCTGCCTCATACTATTGTACATTTGTAAAGGAGTTTATTCACATATTCAGGAGCAATTCTTTAAATGTTTATGTATCTATTTTATGATTTAAAAGGCAGGACAAACAAGAGAGACAGAGAAAGAACAAGCCTTTCATAAACTGGATTTGGCTAAGCTGAAGCGAAGAGCCAGGACTCCATCTACGTTTTCATGCAGGTGGCAGGGACTAAAGTACTTGAGCTGTCATAAACTGTTGCATCTGGATATGGGATGCAGGCATCTCAGGTAGCATTATAATCCACTGTACCATGAGAAGCCTTTTAATAACAAAAAGAGAAATGAACTTGGTTTCACGGCTGGTCCTCAGCTAGTTAGATTATGTGATTAATCACAGCACCCAGTTCTTAAAACTCAAGCCCAGCTGGCTCTCCCTTCACAGTACATTGAAAATGCTTTGACTGAGCAGTTCACACACCACAGAAACTTATAGTACTTTTCATTGCCGTCAGACCTCTAAGTAAATTCTCAGCACACTAGGGAAGCAGATATACCTGTTGTTCCATTCTGTTGATTGATGAAGGTATGAAAATGTTGAGTAGGGCCCCGGCGGCGTGGCCTAGCGGTTAAAGTCCTCGCCTTGAAAGCCCCGGGATCCCATATGGGCGCCAGTTCTAATCCCGGCAGCTCCACTTCCCATCCAGCTCCCTGCTTGTGGCCTGGGAAAGCAGTCGAGGACTGCCCAAGGCTTTGGGATCCTGCACCCGCGTGGGAGACCCGGAAGAGGTTCCAGGTTCCCGGCTTCGGATTGGCGCGCATCAGCCCTTTGCGGCTCACTTGGGGAGTGAATCATCGGACGGAAGATCTTCCTCTCTGTCTCTCTTCCTCTCTGTATATCTGGCTGTAATAAAATGAATAAATCTTTAAAAAAAAAAAAAAAGAAAATGTTGAGTGATTTTCACCAGAACCACATAACACATCTTCATCAGACCCCAACATTTTAGATTCTGCATCCTTGCCTCATACTTTTGAGTTGTTCTCTTGTATCCACAGCTTTCACTACTACTGAGGATGATGACAGAAAAATGTTCTGACTCTTGTCTCTCATTAACTGTGCTTGATTCTTCTGGTTAACAATGAAATGAAAATATGTACTCATGAAAAGTAATTATCTTCCCAGGGCAATACTCACAATCTCATACAACAGATTAAAATGAAATTGGATGAATAATATGTAGAACTAAAATCCATAAAGTATTTAATCTTATTGAAATAGACAACAAGGGCATTTTATTCCTAATTGAGACAGTTCTAATGCTTTGTTTCTATGGCCCATCTCTTTTGGAGATGTAGTGTATTGTCATAAAGGAGATTTCAAACTTCTAAACAACTTTAAAATTTATTTTTTTGCTGGACTGAGTAAACAGAGAATTTGTAGCTGGAAGTATTTCAAGTTAAACGTGGCATGGAATGACAAAAAATGCCAATGGAATTGGAAATTATGGATTATGGATTCTTCTGATTCTTTAAATGAAATTAATAGGGAGAGATACAGGTTATATTATGAATCACTGTATGCTTGTTCCTGTCAAAGTGATACTCTAGATTTTCAGACCCTATCAATTTCACTTGTGAACAAAAGACTGTTTATAAAGAAAGAAAATCCTAAAAGGAGATTTCAGAAAGTTCTCTTGCACAAAAACAGAAAATTTTAATGTGTTCCCTCATATATAAAAAGCAATATTAATAACCACATCCCCGGCGCAGTGGCCTAGTGGCTAAAGTCCTTTCCTTGCATGCACTGGAATCCCATATGGGTGCCAGTTCTAATCCCAGCGACCTGCTTCCCATCCAACTCTCTGCTTGTGACCTGGGAAAACAGTGGAGGACACCCCAAAGCCTTGGGAACCTGTGCCTATCCGGGAGACCCAGAAGAGGCTCTGGACTTCTGGTTTCGGATCAGTTCAGCTCTGGCCATTATGGCAGCTTGGGAAGTGAATCATTGCATGGAAGATCTTTCTCTCTGTCTCTCTTCCTCTCTGATGTCTGACTTTGCAAAGGTAAATAAATAAATAAATAAATAAATCTTTAAAAAAATCCACATTCCACAAATGGGTATGCTTTTTATTTTGAACAGTTCTACACTCTAAAGGTATATTTACTAAAATTAGGATCCCAAAACCCATATGTTCACTGAAATAATCAGCACTGATATGTCAGCGTTTTGACTACTTAAGAAAATATGAAACCCAGAGACCAAGTTGCAGACTGGAGCAAGCAGTGCCTTGGGCTTAAAGCCTGGATTCAACACAGTAGGAACTGATTTTGGAATCTTGGACAATTTTTCTTATTCTCTTTCTCTTCAATTTCTTTAATGTTGTATATTAAGAGAGTAGGATTAGACAATACCTAGACAACACACATATATTTTTGTGAATTCACATTTTAAAAATCAGGTTAAGTTCTTTGGAGCAATGTCTCAGGACCTCCATAAGACTTTTTTTTTTTTTCAAATTAGATGAATTATATTTCTCAGAGCATTTCTTTCTAGGATATGGTGACGTAAGGAAACGTAACTTTCTCCCCAGAAACAGATGTCAACTTGAGACTTGCTTTTGTGAAATACATTAGAATTATTAAAAGCATGTTGAGGCCAAGGGAAGCACGATTGTATTGTGAACCAAAAGTATACTTAGGGAAACATTTGAGTGGTGACTCTGCAGAAGCATGCAAGACTAAAAAGGTTGGACAGAAAACATAAATCTAGATAAGACAGAAGTCAAGTCTAAACAAATCAGCCAGTGCAGGAAGGGTGGAGGAAGCACGACAGGTCAGCGCAGACAGAGTTCAGAGTCTGGGGTCAGAGAATGGATAATAATAGCACTGAGGAACAGAGAACACCAAGCAGAGACCAGATCTTAAGACATAGCTTGCTCCCTCCCTGTGTTGCTATATTCCTTTCTTGGTATACATACTTGTCCCCGTAGATTCTCATTGCAGTCAGGATAATGTTAGAAGCAACAATGAAAAAGTGGAGATTCTGCCACAGGCAAGATACTGGCAAAGATTTGGGAGGGTTGGAAAATCAGAACATTGACATGCTTTACAGATACTGGAGGCAGAAGATCAGATAAGAAAGAACGCAATGTGTCTTTGTCTTTCTGGACACCTATTTGGTATGGAGAGAAAACCAGCCACTCCCTACTTCCTTTATACTCTCACACCAAGCTGAACCAGTATGGCTAGCATCAGAGACCATAATCTAGTTAAGGAAGTCACGGCCAGTCCTCACTGTGAGGAAGCACTCCTCCAACAGCCGGCACTGCCTTCACCTCTCTCACCGCAACTCTGGACACCAAAGAACGATGCAGGCGCCTGCTCGGCACACCTCCCTCTCCCACACCACCGTCACCTGCTTCTGTGTGAAGCATTCTAAAAATAAAAGAATAAAGACAAAATTTTAAAAAGATTTAACACAGTGTTTATTAAAGAACTCCATGACAACACTGAAGGTGTTATGTCAGTTGACTAGGAAGAGATTTTCTGATTTACATTTTCAAAAATTTTTTCGGATGCTTCTTTACAAATTCAAGTAAAGGATGACAGTGACTTGTGACTATTTTCCTCAGCTTATAGGCACATGGAAAAATTATACATCTTTGTTCCCTTTGTGTCAGGATTATGACTTGTGACTAGTTCCAGTCAATGGCTTGGGGTAAAGTGTAATCTCTTCCAGCCTGGTGCAGCACCTGATTGCTGGCTGCAGGCTTTCTGTGCTGCCTTCCTTCTGCACGTGTGGTTAGTGGCATTCCAGATTCTAGAGTCTTTTCATGAGGGGTCTGGAGTGAGGAAGAAGCGGAGCAGATCTTCCTGCTGATAGGCAAGGGATATGCAGCCTGAGTGAGAAATGAACACTGGTTGTTTTAACCACAGAGATGTGGGGGTTATTTGTTCCTGCGGTAGAATTTTATGTACCCTCACAGGTATATAAACCAACTGCAAAAATTGTGGCGAATAATCAGATTTGGAATGCAGATCAGAGACTTCATCGGTAGTACTGTCTGAAAAAATAGAGGTAAATGACCGAAGAAAGAAAAATCTTGACGACAATCCCAACCATTAACAGGAACTGACATACATACATACTCCTTGTTAATATAGTGCTATGAGAATCTGATAAAAGAGGCCAGCTTGATGGTTCAATTGGCTAATCCTCCACCCCAAAGTGCTGGCATTGCTATGGGTGCTGGTTTCCTGGCTGCTCCACTTTCCATCTAGCTCCCTGCTGATGGCCTGATAAAGCAGTAGAGGTTGGCCCAAAGCCTTAGGACCCTGCACTTGCGTGGGAGACACAGAAGAAGCTCTTGGTTCCTGGCTTCAGACTGGCTCAGCTGCAAATGTTGTGGCTATTTGGAGAATGATCCAGTGGATAAGAGACATTTTCTCTGACTCTTCTGTAGATTTTGCCTTTCCAATAAAAATACATAATCTACAAAAATATATATGATAGAGCTAGGAGAGGCTTTCCATATCCAGGGCTGCACAGTGACTTGCAGCTTCTGGCTCTAAACGTCTTTGACTCTACAAGGAGCATAGGGACAGATGGTTGGAATTTTATCTTCTTTATCACTGAAGTACCTGGTAGAGATGAAAGCAACCAACAGAACTATTTTTGATCTTCCCTATAGATAAAATTGAGGACATTTCTATGACATTACTAACTACAGAAAAGCTAACTATAACAGCAACATTAGAAGAAATTTACCTCAGTAAATATTTTATGCTAACCAGACAATAACTATTCTTGACTCGGGTAATAGCTGTTGCTAGATTTAGGTATTTAAAATACTTTCTAAAACTAACGTTTGATTGCACTAAATTTAAACAAAATTTCAGAAGTTCTTTGTATAAAAAGTCTTTCTTCCACACAGTATGGCTCTTTGTCCTACTCTCCACGAATGGTGTGACTTTGGACATGTCAGTCTAACATCTCTGTAAATCAGGAGTTATTGTGAGATTTATTTGTTGGTTTTTTTTTTTTTTTTTAGATTTATTTTTTTTTTTTATTGGAAAATCAGATATACAGAGAGGAAGAGAGACAAAGATATACAAAGAGACAAAGATATACGAAGGGGAAGATCTACTTTCTGCTGATTCATTCCCCAAGTGGCCACAACGGCCTGAGCCGATCCGAAGCCGGGAGCCTGGAGATTCTTCCAGGTCACCCATGCGGGTGCAGGAACCCAAAACTTTGGGCCGTCCTCTACTGCTTTCTCAGGCCACAAGCAGGGAGCTGGATAGGAAGTGGGGCTGCCATAATTAGAACCGGCACCTATATGGGATCCTGGTGCATGCAAGGTGAGGACTTTAGCCGCTAGGCAATCATGCCAGGCCCTAATTATGAGACTTGTTTTGAGAATTAAATGAAGTAGCGTGTATAAATCTCTTGGTAAACTATGATGCTGGTCTAGTATCCAGAATTATGATTTTTAAGAGTGAACTACAGGGATTTGCTTTTTATTTTTCAGACCATGTATAATCCTGAGGAGGCTAT
Source organism: Ochotona princeps (assembly GCF_030435755.1). Taxonomy (NCBI): domain Eukaryota; kingdom Metazoa; phylum Chordata; class Mammalia; order Lagomorpha; family Ochotonidae; genus Ochotona; species Ochotona princeps. The sequence continues at coordinate 90,898,450 of NC_080835.1, forward strand.
GAAGGAAACATGAAACATCTGAGCCACTTAAGTTTGAATCATAACACAAAGGTTTTTTCAGTATATCCTTGGGCCTCTGGTTTTATGTATCAACCCACTTGGGAGGAAATGAAATCCCTCTTCACTGCGAATATTAGAACTAACAAAATCAACATTAAAGCATTAGTGAAAGCACGCTCTCACTAATTCAAGTATTTGTGAAGCAGTTGATGGCAATAATCACATAATCTTGGTAAGATTCTCCCCACCCTAGACAAACCCTACCTCTAAGATGGTGACAGGAAAAGGCATCTGAGACAAGTTCCCAACTCAGTTTATCATCAGTCTGTCAGCTCCCTGGTCCTCAACAGTAAGATTAGAGAACAAACGGGTACTGAAGGAAGTAGGAGAGATGTCTGAAAAGAATCTCCAAATGACCTTTCGGTTTAATGCCACAACTAGAACATAAGAGCGTTTTAATCATCAGGTAAAGCAGATATGTTATAATTCTATTACAGATCTTCCATAAAAAAATAAAATAATCCTGGCAACAATTTCGAAGCATGATTAAATCCAATAATGGGTGTGATACAATTTTGAAGAGCTTCTCTAATTAGATCCTGAATAAATTCAACCGCATCTTGAATTTATCCCCCCACCCCTTTGGGAAATTCAGTAACTTAGGTAAGCTATGCAATGTCTATTCTCCAAGTCATTAGTTTTAGTTAACAGCTAATTAAGTTCTAATTTTTGATTTCAAGCTGTCTGTGTATTTATATCAGATCTACAAAGCACAAAGCCATTTAAAAAGCAGCACAACTATAAATCTCAGAAGGCTGCCCAGGAGGCAATAGCAGACTCCTGATCTGCCTTGACTAGATTGTTGAATCCAAAACTGAGGGTCTGTTTGTGAACTGTGAATGCATGCGTAGGTTTTGTTCCCCACTAACACAACACTTTTGAGAAATATTTATTGAGCACTTATAATATGCCAGTGATTCATGTTAGGAACTAGGAACATAAAAAATCATTTAAAATCTCCCTTCCCCGAGGTACTTGGAGTCTAGTGAAAAGTAACACAAACTGCATTGACACAATAAGGCAAATCTTCATAGACCTAGAAGTCAGGCTGGAATTTCAGCACATCTTGACTTCTTCAACAAGCTGATTCTAATCTGAGTTTTAAATGTGTGTTGGATGGGCATTATGGCCCAGCTGACTAACCTTCTTCTTAGGATGACTGCCTGCATCCCGTATCAAAGGGCCTGGGATGGAGGTCCACGTCTCTCCTTGCCAGGGCCAACTTTCTGATAATGCACACCTGACAGACAGCAAGTGAAGATTCAGGTGCCTGGCCCCTCTGACTTTCTCTCTCTCTCTCTCCCTCTGACTTCAAAAGAAATATAAACAAGATAATTCAAAAATACACATGACAGTTAACCAAGTAAATAAATGCAGGAAAAGGCATTTCAGATACAGTCAACAGCCTCATCAGAGATACTCAGGAACTGCACATGCCGGAGTACTGGTGAGCTCAGCTTGGAATGTGTTGAAGGAGAAGAAAACAAATGGAGCAGACATGTTGATACATACAAAAAGTCAAATCTCAAACAGGAGTTAAGGGCTGGGACTATACATAGATTTCAGAGTCATTAGCTAATGAAAAGGAGAAGAAGCCTGGGAAATACATTGGGAAAAGATCAGAGGATGGAACTGGGACTCTGCGGGACACCAGAATTAAGCAACAGAAAAGATACAAAGTCAAGAAAAATAAGATCCATGGAAGGGATCAAGAATAAGTGAACCTTTTAAGCAGATGGCCAACAACATAAAGTCTAAAAGATAGCTTCAGATAAACCTAAAACAATCTTTTATTGAGTAGTATGAAGAGCATTTGCAACCTCTTAGAAATTAGTTCAATCGTGGTGGTCATGGGAGTAAGGAAGAGCTCTAGCACTTAGATAGTGCTGCTTCACTAAGAACAGGAGTGAGACAGAGAAAATCTAGGTCAAAGGAGTACAGTTTGAAACTGAAAGAAATCGAGGGCATTAGATATTAAAAGGAAAGAATGACTAGAAAGCAATAGATTAGAAATGTGAAGAAAATAAACGAATGTGAGAATAAGATTTCTGCAGAAATGTGACGTGATGAGAACAGCTTGAATATGGAGATGCTTTTAACAATTGTGGCCATAGTCCCTGTATATCAGATGCATATCTCTAAGACCTGGTAAGTATACATCATTGTATGTATAAAACAAAGTTCATGAGACAGCAATTTATCTTTATATTAACTACCAGAAATTACCTACTGTGGTTTTTCTTTGAGGTTTTGAAGGTAAAAGAATTGTTCAACTGTCAAGTTGTGAGCACTAAGCAAGCCTTTTGGTACCCTGCAGGTGCAAGTTGCTTATTGATTGGTATGTAGTGTGTGATACAGTGTAGAAGTGTGTTATGTAAGCACCCTTTGTGTTCATACTGTTTGTCCAACAGATCAATGGCATGTGATGAAACTGTGACTGTTTGAGGCAATCTGGCTTCATTTGTTCACTTAACAAATATTTGTTGAGCACTGACTGTTAGGTTTTAAACGCACTTAAAGTTCTTCAAGTTCTTACGCACAGCTAATACCCTCAGCCAAGTCCTCTTTCCACAATTAGTTTACCACAAGCCAAAATACCAGACGCAATGAGATAGTAGGAGGGCATTTATTTCAACAGAGTGGGAACGGGAGTGGCGCTGGGGGGAGGAAAAGAAGGGAAACCTCTCCTGTCTGGGTGGAAGGGTGAGGGCTGCCAGGGCAGGGGAAGGGGACAGGATGGAGGAGGACGGGGAGATTCAGGTAAAAAGGAAGGAAAGAGAGGAGAAAGGAGGGGCTGTGGGCCGGGCCCAGGGACTGGTGGCTGAGATGATCTGAGCCACGGGTAGGTGGCTGGGGCTGCGAGAGATTGGGGGGTGGGATTTTCAGGAAAGACAGCATGAGATTACATTTCATTGGTGGATAACCAGAACGGCATGAATTTCACAAGCAGTGGGAAAGGGAAGCAGGGAGCTGCACTAGGTCCATGCGGGGATGTTGGAATCACTTCTCACACTATGTGCAAGGCACTGTTCTAGGTGTGAGGATAGAGTGTGACCAAGAATGGCATGATTGTTGTACTCAAGTTGCTAACGTTTTCTGATGGAAAGGCAGATAGATAACTCTGTGTGTGTGTGTGTGTGTGTGTGTGTGTGTGTGTGTGTGTTGCTGAATTGGGGAAATGGGGAGACAATGTGCATGCAGGAAGAAAGGAAAGCATGTATGAAGTTCAGGCTGAGTACAACATGAAACATAGTGCTGAGATGTTCAAGAAACCGAGGAAAAGCTAATGTAGCTACAGCCCAGCAATGGAGAGGAAAGAATCCAGATTATGCTGGGCCTTGTAGGCATGATGAAGATATGAGAAGCCATTTTAGACGGAAGAATGATGAACAGATTGCCCTTCCTGGATGCACCTCAGAGTCCGTACACTTAGCCAATTGTTTATCCTACTGAGGCCTCTGTCAGCTGGCAGATTAGTCTAAGATCTGGTTTCCATTTCTCTTTGTTTGCTCTTGTTCCAAATGCAAGTATTGCTGAGCCGGGTCTACATTTGAGCCACTTCCTTTCCTCCCTCACAATTTACTTTAATTGTCTTGGGCCCTTTCTGCTTCTACCCACTCCAACTTTCAGCTCAAATGGAAACAGGAATCTTCTGGAGAAACTTATATTACGAAGATCCTGGGGTTTACACAACAGATGTCAAACACTGAATGCGCAAAAGCTTTTTTAGAAGAGTTGAAATCTCCGTATTAAAACAACACAGAAACATTTCTCCTGTAGTGGAGGGGTCTGCCTCCATTCTAGTAACTGAGTTTCAACTGAGTTGAAAACAAATCTTGAAATGGCTAACTCTGTTTTGTCTTCTGAGTTTCCTTCTCCACTTCCTGTTGCCTGGGAGGTTCAGAAGCTACAGAGTCACTACTGCCTTTTCTTTCTCTCAGCAGCATAGGTAGCTGCAGATCTCAGTGGATGGAGCTGACTCCATGAAATGCACCAGGCTGGGTGTGGCAAGGGAAATATGAGCTGCTTATGTCATGCGTCTGGAACTTGGCTTGTCTCTGGTAGAAGCAAATCCCCAGGCTTAATGATTAACCAGAACGACAACAGAGGCCTGCTCAAGGTGGGTGCCCAGGATTCAAGCATGGCTGCATCTCAAGGCTGTGGTCCTAGAGCAGACACACTATGTGAATTTTATTTCAAATACCTTTGCTCTACCAGATGGACCATGACGTTACCCTGCAACATCCATTTACACCTGACTGAGAAGCAGGAAAGCTGATGTCACTTTAGGAGAGCTGTTAGCTTTTCAATTATCTCCACTTCATTGACTGCCCTTTAGCTTCTGTTCCTTATGCTTTCTGAGACTCCCCCACCCACCCCATTAAATCAACTCCAATTCTAGGAAGTTTTGTGTTTTCCCTCAACTCTTTGTAACTAACAGATAGAATCTTTCAATTTTTTTACCCTCATTGTTGCAGTGAAATAATTAACTCACTAAATAAATGTCTTTGAGTCCAAGATCTCTGCTAATTGCTTAAGTAATTTAACCACATAGGACCTTATTTTAGCAAGTTTGTAATAGTTCCCACTATAACAGGAGTTGCTTCCATTGGATGATTGTGAGGAATAAATCAAAAAAGATAACACAGAATGTCAATGTGCTCAACAAATCTGGCCGTTACTATTATCTCTCATTAATCTGGGTAGGGACGAATCATCTGGGGGCTGATTCTATCATTTCAAAGTGTTAGAAACTTAAAGAAAACCCAAGTGTCGTCCACTACAGCTCAGTTCCGCATTTTCTTCGATGGTGCAGAATTTAGACAATGTGTTGCCCTATCAGTTCTAACCGCTACAGTGAGTTGGGTTACATACAGCTGAATACCACCTGTTAAGTCACAGCTCTGTGACACGCGCATGTCCTTCACAACAGCATGCTCTTCCAAAAAAACAGACTCATGTGATGGAAGAACCAATATTTTTATGTAGAATGAAAATGCAGAGACACATTAATTCCAATCCAATAAACTGATTTTCAAAGTCCTAATTTCCTAGGATTTGGTGAAATTCTCTCAAACAGTACTGGTGAGTAATTTTGGAAAGTGCATGATAATCAATACCACACTTCCTCATTTGTCTGAAGCTATTCTCATACCAGTCTTCTTCTTTCTTGTGGCTAAACAATCTTCTCTCTGGACCTTCTGGACATTCATTTCAACAAGACTCCACTGCAATGACTCACAGCCAATTAACTGAACCTTGGATGCAATTCTGGGCTCTGTAGAAAGTGTTTTAGAAATACGATCCCTCTCCTTAACTTCTCTTCAAGTCTTCTATTTGTTAGCAAAACAGTGCTTTCTTTCTTCCTTCCTTTCTTTTCTTTATTTCTTTCTTTGTTTCTTTCTTGCTTTCTTTCTTTCTCTCTCTTTTTTCCTTCCTTCCTTTCTTCTTTCTTTTCTTCTTACTTAAAAAAGTTACACAGAGACACTGAAGTGTCTTACATACCTTGATTGACTCTGCGGAGGGCCCCAACAGCCAGTGCTGGGTCAGGCCATACTCAGCAGCCAGGAACTTCATCCAGGTTTCCCACATGGGTGACAAGGACCCAAAATTTGGACCACCTTCTAACTGCTGTTCCCAAACCATTGGTATGAAACTGGATGGGAACTAGGCAGTTGGGACATGAACTAATGCCCACATGGAATTGCTGGCATCGTAGGCAGTGGCTTAATCCACTGTGACAAAACTCCAGACCATTTTTTTCCTGTTTTGAAGCATGCTTGGCTCTTCCCTGCTTCTGTATCTTTTCTCATGATATTTACTTCAAACAACACTGTCCCCATTCCCTATTGGGCTTATTTTCCAAATTATTTAAGATCAACTCCAATATCATTCCACTTTGCAGCTTTTCTCTCGCCTTTTCCTGTCCCTCTTCCTCATCCTCTAAGCTTAGAGTCCTTCTCTTTATTCAAAGTGTTACTTGAAGGAGCATTTTCTATTTGTAAATTTCTTTTTCTTAATTCATTATAATATACTTGAATGAAAAACCTGTTCACTTTTGTGTCTCCCACAACACTTAAAGTGTGATTGATCCAATAAACTGATTCATTCAATACTTATCAACAGCCCAGTACAAAGATCAGACACTTTTGTAGATGCAAAGTACATGAGGATAATCAGAGTCCTTGTTCTTGAGGAGCTCACATTCTGAGCGATGAATCCTAATATTGTTTAAAAAACATAGATGGCAAGTTGTAAAAACAACTGCTAGAAAACTGATGTTACCACAGATTAAAAAAAAGAGTATTGCCAAATACTTAGCATCTGTTATTCCCACATTGATTTTTAATTAAATTAATTAAAATTCCTACCACTTACTGCATATATGATTTGCTGGGAGCTGTGCTAACAGAAATTATTTCATTTGATCTTCACAACAATGCCAGCAAATAGGAATTAAAATGTTTGAGAAAAGAATGGCTCATGAAGGCTGAATGACTTACTGCAGCACAAGAAGACAAATAGGAGGGGCTTAGGGTTCGAACCAGGCTCTGAAGACATACAGTCTATCAGCTATCATATTAAACCACAACAGACTTTGAGACCAGATTTTCCTTGCCAACAGAATAACCTTTAGCCATACACTATGTATTTCTGCTCTTCCCCCTCAACACAGTTTCACTTAAACTGGTCTTCATTGCCAGAACTTTTTAAAAAAAGATTTATTTATTCTTATTGGAAAGTCAGATGTACAGGGAGGAAGAGAGACAAGAAGAAGATCTTCTTTCTGTTTTTTCACTCACCAAGTGGCCACAATGGCCAGAGCTGAGTCGATCTGAGACCAGGAGCCTGAAACTTCTTCCAGGTCTGCCATGCAGGTAAGAGTCAAGGCTCTGGGCCATCTTCCACTGCCTTCCAAGGCCACAAGCAGGGAGCTGGATAGGAAGCAGGACCACCAGGATTAGAATTAGCAACCAAATGAAATACTGGCAAGTGTAAAGTGAGGACTTTAGCCACTAGGCTACCACATCAGGCCCTCATTGCCAGAACTTTGCACATTCCTTTTAATACACATTGCTATTCCTTTTCTCTGTCAAGAGAACATCTTTGAGTCTCCTTTGTAGGGCAGGTTTGGAAGAGGCATATTCTTTTAACTTTTCTTTGCTGTGGAAGAATTTTATTTCATTTTCAAAGACAATGGGAAGTTTTGCTGGGTACATTATCCTGGGCCTACAATTTTTTGCTTTCAGAATCTAGAATGTGTCACTCCATTCTCTTCTGGCCTGTAGAGTTTCCTATGAGAGATCTCCTGTGGTTTAATTGGCGTTCCTTTATATGTCAGTTGATTTTTTCACATGCACATTTAAGGATCTTTTCCTTGTGTTCAACTGAAGAGAGCTTGATTATCATATGTCTTGGTGAAGATCACTTTTGGTCAACCCTGTTGGGAGTTCTGTGCCCCTCCTGGATATTGTTTCCCAATTCTTTCTCTAGATTAGAGAAAATTTCCCTTATTATTTCATTGAATACACCTTTAATCCCAGTTTCTCTTCTTGCACCTTCTGGGACTCCCATAACTCTTATATTTGGCTTTTTAATAGTGTCTTTCAATTCTTGAATACTTTTTTTCGGCCTGCTCCAGTTCTGCTTCCAGCTATTTGTTTCCCCCTGGTGACAGGAGATATTTTCTAATTTTGAGATTCCTTCTTCTGCCTGCTTCATTCTATTTTGGAGACTCTCCACTGTACTTTTAATTTGCTCCATTCTACTCTTCATTTCTGATATATCAGCTTTCATATGATGCATTCCCACAATGATATATTCCTTGAATTCCTTGAATGCCTGCTTTACGTGCTTCTTGTTGTTGATAAGAAGTTTGATAACAAGTGTTTTGAATTCTGTATCCCCCATTTTTTCGATGTCTTCCTCAGTGAACTCTAAGGTGGGCAAAAGGTTTTGCTCCTTTGTAGGGGAGTCTTCAGTAGTATCCATTGTGCCTTTGTCTCTCGTTTTGCTCTTGGTCATTGTACTTCTGGTTATCAGATTCTTCTCCTTGGGGCAGGTTTCTAAGCTCTGTCACCCACAGGTCTACAGTTTGATTTTACTGATTACAGTTGGTACATAGCTCTTTGATAGCAATCACTTGTGCCACTCCCTCCAGCAAGTTCTAGGTCTGGGTTCTTATGTTAGATTTCCACCATGCTCTCCATAGCCTCTTAGCTCACCAGTCTCCACCTCCTGTTATACCATGCTGTGGCTGCACTGTTGTCTGTAGAACCTTTCTCCCACTTCTGGTTGGAGTAGGTCCCAGGATTAGGAAGACACCAGGTGTCCTATATAGCTGGGTTGTTGGTGGTGCTGATCTTGCCAGAACCTGTTGACCTTTAGTTCTGAGGGCCTCACGGACCTAGTTTGACCCATATGCTTCCATAGTCAGTATTATTTTCCCTGTGGGACCAGTGCAATGCACTGACCTTAGTGAGTTCTCCCTGAGCTAAGCACATGTGCAGCTCACTGTTGTTTCCTGAAGTCTTAAATTCTTTGCCACACTGTAAGAAATGGCACCTGATGTGCCACTAGTAGAGTTCTTGATTTGCTGGCCTTCAGGTGTGAGGGATGCCTGGACCTGTCTTGGGTGGAACCTGTACGATGCTATGTTGTTGCAGTTCACTGAGTCAGAAATGAGTTCATTCCCAGCTCAATGCATGTACAATACTTCCCCATAGCTCTAGCCTCTTTACACAAAATGGCGCCTGATGCCACTCTGTTCCCACACCACCTGTCTGGGATCTGATGCTCCACCTCTGCTCCTGGTTAAATCAAACAGGCCAATAGGACCAATTCTTTGTCTGGGTTCACCTCTGGAGCTCCCAGTGAAAGTCCTTTCCCAACTTGTTGCTGCTGGAGTCTGGCTGCCAGTGCAGTTCAGATCACTGCTCACTAAATGCTGCTGGGGTATCAGTCACTACTACACCACACTGTTGTGTCCACTGCTTTCTTGTGTCTGTCAGTCTACTGGTACCCCTCTACTATTGTTCTAGCCTCTTCTATTTCCTGGAATGTGTCCTCTCTGCATCACACTGGCTAATATTTCTCCATCTGTTTAAACGTATCCTTACCCAATTCTGCCATCTTGATTCTCCTGTTACACATTACTAATGGAAAACATTTTCTCCATACTTTCAATAAGTTTAAAGTCTACATTTATGGAAGCATGTGCCAACTGTCCCTTTGTTTAGAGAGCATGCGTTAAGAGAGCAATTGCTGTTTATCTGATATTCATCATATCACATGCCATGACAGCCCAACCTCTTGGTAGGATTGTTACACCCTACACACCTAACAGGTCCAACCTCTCACAATGTTTTTGTATTCCACACACTGAAGCAACGATGAGCTTGAAAGTTACCTGATAGTTGGCAGATGACAATTTCCATTTAAGATGACCCTAATAAGACTCTGTATGAATTTATCTAAAATCATTTCTGAGACAATCAGATCCAAACAAAATCAGACAATCTTAGAGGTGATGTCACTGAGTTCTAGAGTGAAACTACTTTTGAACTTGGTATCTCCACTATATCTGAAACACATCGTTTACTCAGTAAATGTTTATTATGTAAAATGAGTGATCAAATGGCATACTTTTGAGAAAAAGAAAACAAAGAAGAAAAAGTTTGACCCATCATTCCTGTCTCTTTTCCTTGGGATCTATGTGTGACATGAGGGAAATAAGTAAATTGTTCAATGACTGTTTCTGGAGAGTGATAATCCTGCTATTTGACTTGATTACTGCAAATAAAAAGAGTGGGATAACATGATGAAACGCCCAAAATAAGGTTTGTCCATGGCAGGTCTTCACTGGTATTTCTTTACTTAAAAAAAAAAAAAAAAAAAAAAAAAAAAAAGGTGAAGAAAAGAGAAAGATTCTATCTGGTTAGGCTACATTTTACTGCAAAAAAAAAAAAAATTTAGATTAAGTATAGGATACGTGCTTATTATCCTCATTTAAAACTTGTTATTTGGGGATAAGGGTTGTTGTTGCTTGTAAACAGTCATTGGGTGGTCAGTGGCAAGTCCTGAGTTAGTCTATTTGTCAGCCATGGTATAGTCATCTTGCACTGACCAGGTTATTGGGCTGTTTGAAATGTCTCCTGCAAGACTCAAAGGAAGGCTGAGAATAGTTCCATTTAGCACTTTAGCTGTAAGAATGTAGCATTCCCAGACACTTTCAAAGAACCCGGAGTTCCAGTTATCCTCAACAAATGATTCTTCCTCTAATTTCCCAGAGGTTTTCAGTGCAATGATCTGATCTTCCATCTCCAGACAGCTTGGCTGTTGACATGTGAGTGAAGAGAAGTAAAGTGAACAAGATCGCAGGAAGACATTCAAGAGTACCTGACGCATAACCCCCAGACGGAGTTCCTGGCTTCTGATTTTGACTTGGACCAGCTGTTGGCTGTTGCCTAAAGTGAGGAGAGTGAACCAGCAGATGGGAGATAGTTCTACCTCTGCCTCTCTGCCTTTCAAATAATAGAAGATAGATAGATAGATAGATAGATAGATAGATAGATAGATGATAGATAGATAGATAGATAGATAGATAATTTTTTAAAGTATTGGTGTAATGAGAATGTAGCAGTTCATTTGTTTTCCATTCATCTCCGTAGGGTTTACTACCATGGGTATATGGGTGAAGCTCCCTGTCCATCCAGCAGACAGTAAATAAACTTTACTTCGTCTCCTCCTTGAAAAAAATCCTCTTAACACAGCCACAGTATTCAGCCAAAAATCTCAGAGTTGATCAAAGAAAGAAGAAAGTGCTGGGCAAACTTTAGCAGCAACTCAGCTAGGTGGCCTTGAGCAAAGTTTTGCATTAATGTTGTTGAGTGACAACTATTTGCAAGTTAATTATCTTTCTACCCCTTTAGAAGTTCTGCGACACAGGTGATTTTTCAGAAACTTAGACAGTTTCTCAAACCACACAGCCTACTATGGGATTAAAACCCAAGATCTCTTTGCAAATTGCTGCTTCACCATTCCCTGAGGATTTTGCCTCTGAGATGTTATCTTTAAGGTCCCTTTTCCAGCTCTAAATAATTATCATTCAATTCATTCAGAAATCTTAAAGTTCTGCTATTTAGGTTTCCTCATGCTCAATGAAGTTGGGTGAAATCAGGAATAATAAAACATGAAATGTAACATCTATATTCACACACACATATGCGTGTGCGCGCGCACACACAATTTGTAATACAAGAGACATAGGAATAGTCCTCTGGAGATTCTAATAAAACAACAGAGAGACTTAAGAAGACAGAGAAACAGACTGGCTGAGCAGGCCAGGTGAGATTTCCAACGGAATGAAAACATGGGATCCGAACCTCACGTGTCCACTCAGTGTTCAGAGAAGGGTGCTTTAACCTCACAAGCACAAAGCTATCATGCTTTTATCCCATTCTCTGTTCAGGTTGAGAGAACGCATCTGGGAACTGATAGCTTGTGATTATTCTGAACAATGTTAAGGTAAGAAAACTCCAAGTGCCCATAATGAACTACATTTCAAAGTGTTTGCTTCTGTGACAGCAATGGGTCAGTTCATCTAAGTCCTTTCATCATCTTTATCATGCTTTTATAAATCACACACACACACACACACACACACACTCAGAAAACTCAGAAGCCTTACTGTGAGCCTCTCCTTTTCCAAGAGGGAATGGAGAGAGTTTATTGCAGGTCTGTGACTAACTAGAGCTATACTTTGTTAGAAACAATAGTGTGGCCAGAGCCACCACAGGCAGTACTCATCATGGATTAAAACAGACTCTGTTTCACATATTTTATTTAATACAAGCAGTTGTTCTAGGAGATGAATGCTGGTAATTGTCTCGTGTTACAAATGAAGAATCTGTGACACTAAACGTTTAAATAATGGGTTAGAGGCTACACAGCCAGGATCAGAGCCCAGGTATAAACTAACAAAACAGGCCAGATGCCATGGCTTAATCAGCTAATATTCTGTCTTGCAGTGCCCTCTTCCCACACGGGCACCAATTCTGGTCCAAGCTGCTCCACTTTTGATCCAGGTCCCTGCTTCTGACCTGGGAAAACATCAAAAGAAGCCTCAAGTTCTTAGGATCCTGCACCCACACGGGAGGCCAGGGAGAGGCTCCTGTCTTCTGCCTTCTGCTCAGGCCCAGCTCTGGCATTTGTGGACATCTGGGGAGTGAACCCATGGATGGAAGATCTTTCTCTCTGTCTCTCTTCTCTGTAAATCTGGCTTTAAGACAGAAATAAATAAATCTTAAAAAAAAAAAACCAAAAAAGTTGAATCCAACAAAGCTGAATGCTTCCCTCTCTACTATTAGACATGGACTCTCTCTGTACTTAAGCAAATTGATTTTCTAGCATGATTCTAGCATTTTGGGGAAAGCAAAAGTGTTTTTTCTTACTGTACACCTTTTGATTCATACATTTTATAGTTTTAGAGATCTAAATTTTGTAATCTGACATTTGAAAAATTGCTTTTATAATGCTTATAATGTCACTTTCTTATATAACAATAAACAATTTTCCTAGCTGTAAGTCAAAGTCAGTATAGAAAATTTTGAAATATGACAACACTGTATGCAGAAGACAGCAAAAGTCAGAAAACTCCCATTTACATTGTGGAGTATTGCCTTGTACATTATTTTCTTTGTGAATAGCTACACATTTGCCTTCTTAGCACGCAAAATGGGGATTATATACACCTATCAGCATCTTGGTCTTTGTCCCACTTTGCTTATTAAAAATCTACTGAAAGTCCCATTTTAGGGGCAGAAAGGTGTTCCATAAAGTGATCACTCTCTAATTTATGTGGCCAAAACTCTGTTTCATTTTGCCCAAAATAAAAACAAATGCTTCGATAGACCTAAATAAATACTTTAAGATTTCACTGTTTGAAATTCTGTTAGGTATATATTGACTACAGTTCGTTAATTCCATAAGCACTTACTGGATTCTGTGACATGCTGCCTTTGGTAGAGCAGTTTGAGGAACTTTGGTGTCACAGAGACATAAAAAATTGTTGTATGTATGACTACTGTTGCACTTGAATGTCGATTCTAGCAATTCATGCCACATGAGATGGCTAAGGCTGTAGGTCACTGAATCAGACACACAAAGAATTATATTTCTCAGTTTCAAAAGTAAAAATGATTTCATCATTGCCTTTGTATCTTTTTTATTTCTATTGAGGTTAGACTTTTCAATATTTATTATTCATAAATGTTTAATTTTTAAACTCTTGTTCAAGGTCTAGTCTTACTGAAGGAATTTCTTGCTTTATATTCCTTTATTACTTGAGAAAATGCATACAAAAATATTCCCTGAAAGCCTTACCCATAAAAGTCAAGGTCAGACTTCTGAATACTTCAGATCTCAGAAATCTGGGTTATTAGAGAATATCAAAATGGACTCTCTGTCTGCAGGGATAGCTTGGAATGACCTGGGCAGAGACGTTAAACAAAACTGAACAGAAGGTATCAGACTGTGAGTCTCCTGGCTCCAGGAAGTTAAACACGTGCATCAGCAGTTAGAGGAGTCCTTTTACAGTTTAAGGCTCCTGTAAAGCAAATTGTTACTTAATGTAAATGAATATAGCAATGTTAACTTCATAGAACTGTGATATCTCATTGAACCTTATATGTTTAAAATGTTTCAAAATATTTTACAAAGTAATCTTGTTACTTATTCTCAGAGATGTTATCCATCCATTTTTACCATATTCCAATCAACACATCTAGGGTACTAGATTCAGTTCACACTCAGGAAATGATACAAGGTCATGAACACCAGAAGGCAGGAATTGCTGTGGACCTTCAAAGGCTGTCAATCCCATTTTCTGCCCTTTCCATGTTTAATCCTCAGTATAGCAGTTATCATTATCTATTCATTTACTTATTTATTTATGTTTTATTGTCTATTTCTATTCTCTAAAGAGTAAACTCCATTTGCCATGTTATCCTTAGAACCTCAGCTGTATCTTACAATTTGTAGTAGTTAAATAAATATTGTTTAGTTAACTAATTCATTGAGCAATCTAAGAGATTGTAATGGGCAGGGAAATTGCTGTGATTAGTGGTTTAAAAATGGACAAATTACTTTGAGGTAAATTCCTGTTTTTGCCACTCACTAACTGGGTGACTTTGGACACATCACTAACAATTTTCATTCTCAACTCTGAAAAGACTTGACTCATAGTAGTACAAATACATGACCATCATCATTTTAATTGAAAACATGATTCTCCTGACATGTGTGTGAGGCTTAGCCTGGCAGCTAATGTTTTGCAGGAGGAGCCTTTACTAAAAAGTGTTTGTATTGGTTCCCACAAGGTGTCACAAAGTGTCACTTCCTCCCCAGCTGCCCAGGACCAGTTTGTTTGGTCAAACTGAGCTGTAGAGAGAAAGAGAAAGCCGAGGCATATCAAAGGGGGAGGCCCACATGGTGAAACTCCTGCTTTCAGTGACCACCCAATTCCTGGCCGCCATCTCAGTGTCCTGTCCCTCTGCAGTGTCTTATGCTCAACCCCTTAGAACTGAGGGGAATGCCCTGCTCTGTATGACTTCCCAATCCCATCCCACCTGGGGTTGAGGAGCCAGCTGTGACTGACCCCAATAAGAGCTGGGCTCTGCAGGAAACCACACCTCTGCAGGCATCTGACCAACAGAGTGATTCACAATCAGATTAAAAGAAAAAGGTCAATCAAGTCCAAGTTAAATTCTTCCCCTCATAGCAGATGAGTTGAAGATTTTCACACTGAACAAAGAAATGATATCCATACTTGTAATGGTCACGTCTTGTCCAACATTTCTTCTTCCGTCCATTCCCCCAAACATTTATTTGGTACTTTCCTGGGAATCACCATGCATGGATCTGGCAGGATTCATAGATGGGAGAATTAATGTAAGGAAATTATGTGGGTACAGTGGAATCTGGGAGAAAACACCTGATTTAAGTGTTCAAAGAAGCAAAAAAAGAAAATCCTGAAGTGGATCTTGAGGAAAAAGATTTCTTTCCTCTACCCATACTTAACAAGCTTACAGTATATGCTATGGAAAGTGTTAGGTGACAGAGGAAAGAAAAAAAGTAGAAACAGTGAGCAAGACTGAATTTCTGCCCTCAGATTACTTACCATCTTGTGGGAAACACAAATGTAAGTGGGAAATTTATAGGGAGGAGGTGGGTGCAGGATTTTAGAAATGGGAAGTTCATAACTAGGAACAATATTTTTAGGGTGGCTAGAATATGTGAAAGGTGGGGATGAAGAGAACTGAGAAGGGTTGACAGGAAATAAGCCTGAAGGCAGATGTTTGGTCCAGATGTGAAGAGCCTAGTGCCAAGAGAAGGAGTTTCTGCAGGATTCTTAGGCAACACCATGCTGTGAAGGTGCACTCAGGGAAATGCTGTGTAAAAGCTGCCTTCATGAGAATTTCTCAGGCACAATTATTATATGCTTCTATGGGTTGGAGGGGAACAATTTTTGCAGTTTTCCAGACAAGAAATAACTGAATTAATACATGAGCAAGTGCATATGAAAAGATAGTAAGATTTAAGAGCTAGATTAGGGGAAGAAAAGCTGTAAAATACCAGGAGGCAACTGTGTATTCCCTGAAGATTTTAGATTGCTTTGAGTCATCCATTCTGCTCTTACTTTGAGTTTCACACAGCTGGGCAAGTTTACCCAGTCTGGAGAGACACCAGTGACATTGCCTGTTGCCATGCACAGTAGTCTGTCAGTGCGCAATGTAACAAAGTGCCACAGCAGTCCAAAGTCAAGAAATCAGCACGACCAGTCTTCCACAGGAACCTAGAGGAAGCATTCCTTATCCCTTCCTAGTTTCTGTTGGTTTGCTACCAATCTTTCCCATTTCTTGGCTTGCATATGCATCAGGCCACTTCTCTGTGTTCATGTAGAGTTCTGGGAGCCTTGAAATGAATGAAATGGGCCCTCTACTCATTCTGAAATGCCTAGGTACTCTTTACAGGCGATTTGTAAAGTGTCTAAACTTATGCTGCCCCATGTCAGTCTCCCTATACACCCTGCCTCTTCCTATTAGGATATTAGGTATGTTAGCAAGGTGCCCACCCTGCTCCAGTATGACCTCACTTTAACTAATCATATCTGGAATGAGCTTATTCTTAAATTATGTCAAATTTCCAAATGAGAATTTTATTGAATCCTTTATACCATATGGATTTGATCCAAAACAGCACCCTTGCCTAAATATATAGGTAAATATTTGTTAGGGTTGTTACACAGAGATCCAGTTATTTAAAAATCAGCAGTTCCTGACTCCTGGTTACATTGGTAGCAATTTTTACTTTTTTTTTTTTTTTTTTTGGTCACTTTTCCACTGGGACTTGAGATGACTGGAATAGAGGAGCAATCGTCAAGACATCACATTTTCTATTTCACTCTGCCCTGCTCAGTACCTCTCTTCTCTTTCTGAAAGGTCCTAATGAGGCCTTTCAGAAACTCCCAGAGCAAGCAATCAGCTTATCTTTCTGTGCAAAAAGAAGACGGAAGATTCTTTGCATTATGGTAAGCTAAACTCTGACTGGACAGAGAATTTACAACCTCATTATCTTAGTCAGCAGATGCATCTTTCAAGAGAAAGGCCAGGTGGAAATAATAGAGTTCTGCCATTTCTGTGGTCTTCTTGACTACTGAGTAATGAGGAACCAGAGTCCAAAATAGCTGATTTGGCCTCACCCAGGAAGTGCATCCCCCACTCAACTTCCTTCTGACTCTCTGGGCACCACAGCTGCTGTAACTTGTAATTTTCCCCATAACCTTCAACTCAGTTCACACTCTTTGTCCATCTTGTTCTACTGAAACCTTTCCTGAGCTCCTGTGGGTACCAGAACCAAGGCCCACTGAGAGATGTTCAGAGGAGGAAGGGATGTTAACAGACACTTCACAGGTCCCATCTTTCTTGCAAAGAGTATCAGGGCATTACAGAAGCACTAGAGGGTCCGTTGCATTCACCTTAAGGTTCCAAGAAAAGTGAAAGTTAGATCATACTGAAACCACCTTTATTTGTAGTTTGGGCTCAATCAAACAGAGCCTAAACTGAAATTTAATTTTGCGCTAGCAATGTGGATTTACTAAGCCAATTAATGCAGGAGTGTAAACAAGGCTCCCAGGGTCTGCCTAGAAGAGCCTTTAAAGGACAGCATGTTTTCAAGGCTTGGAAGCAATCCTTTAACATGCTAATTACAAATCCTACAGCATTTGTGAAAGGGGTTCCTCTGGGATTTCTATTTGCCAACAAGTTGTTTATTTCTAGTATAAAGAGGGTGGATGGAGGATTTATGAATTATTGAGTAGCTACTATGTACTTTGCTTGTACTCCCTGAGAGATTGTTTATCTTCACAGTCATCTTCGGTGCTAAGCATTGCTGTAGTTGGCACCCATGGAATGGAGACGTGGCTGCTAAGTGACAAAGCTGGGATCCAAACCCAGGTAAACCTGATCTCTGTTGCTGCCCTCCAACACATCATCAACCTTTTCTCTGAATATATTCCCAAATTCAGTCTTTTTGAGATTTCAGAATAGCCTGTCAACAATTAGCTCCACGTACCTTGCTTTCATAAACAGTTTTCATTTCAGTATTGAGAAAAATGAAATATTCGGTCAAGAGGCCAATTGTGGAAGGAGAGAAAGACTGTGGCAGCTCTAGGCAAATGATTCAGTCTGCAGAACTTCCTGACAGCTACCACAGGCTCTGTATGAAGACAAGATGAAAAATCACTTGCTCTTTGTAGATATTCCTTTCTTTTGAAAAGATGTGTTTTCATCACTCATGGGACAGACTGCCTCCTGGCCTTGGTTGATATCTTCACAAGGTATGGATGAGGAAACTGCATGGGAGATGTGACAGATTATGATGCTGGGTAAGTAGCTTTAACCCTTTGATTGTATCCCTCTCTAGGGTCTTCTGTCACTGTCTAGCAAGATCAGAAGATCTGCAAAAAAAAAAAAAAAAAGTCTGGAGATCATGCCACATTTTCTGAATACCAACATAAAGCTTACCCCAACTCATAAGGTGATATTTATGAATTACATCGTAACTTCCTTAATTAGACTTATTTTTAAAGCCTATACAAAATATATTTTAGTGCAGTTAGAGAACTAGGATTTTGACCCAGAAATGAAACAGCTGTTAATTTCCTGACCCATTAGAGAGAGGACTTGAAGCATCACAGGCAAGTTTAAACTCTGTAAGGTTTAAAGAGTATGCACAAAACCTGACACATAGTACATTAGCTACCCAGCAGCATATAGTGCACGAAGCTAAACAGGGTCCAAACAGCTTTAAGGAACTACACGTAAAGTCGGCCTTTCAAGTGCTTACTTATGATGAACTATTTGTTTGTAAAACAATATACAAAGGACTCACTACCCACAGAACTGGCTGTTTAGAAGCAAACAATCTTAACAGATTGCATACCCTTGGTATGCTTTCAGTTACAGAGCTCTTCAGTCTCAGCTTCAAGTGCAGAGGAAGTGCAAACAGCCCTTGCACTTCAGAGCTGAGCTTGCTTTGCTAGGAGACAATCGAGCAAAATCCCAGCCACACTCTGAATCATGCTACCCG
The DNA here is from genome assembly GCF_030435755.1 of Ochotona princeps. Lineage (NCBI taxonomy): Eukaryota > Metazoa > Chordata > Mammalia > Lagomorpha > Ochotonidae > Ochotona > Ochotona princeps. Next base: position 90,917,158 of record NC_080835.1, read on the forward strand.
CTGATTGGTTGTTCCCAGGCCGCTGACATCATCCTGTTGCTGGGTGAAAAACTTCTGCAGCAGCGCCCTCCATACTGTCTTCAAATTCTTGTTGTGGGGATATTGTACTCAACAGAGAAATCAGGTTATGGCTCAGATGGAATTAAAAGACCTCTTTTATGTATGTGATCACTTCAGTCATCTTACAGCACTCAAATTACAGATTTCATTTGCCCCAAGCAAATGCTTTTTTTTTTTTCTTTTCGCACTGTCTCCTCCTAGGCATTCAACCTCCCCCTCCCCCATAAAATACAACAAAGTAAGGCAAGAACATTATCATTTTCTTTGTAAGTGGAAGGTGTTTTATACATCTGCTAGGTGGGGCTGACTTTCAAATTAGTCTTGACCAACAGAGTTAAAGTATGTCCTCACTCACTACAATGAATTGTGGCACAGTACTTAGGACTATCTGTAAATAAGTGACTAAACTGGCTCTCACTTATTATCTCAGCCATCTGTGAAGCCCAGATATACTAGAGAAGTGAGGGCAGAAGCCCATTTGCCTATTGCTTTTTAGAGGAAGCAAAGTATTTTGTCTTTACATTATCACCTACGTCCCTCACCACAGTCTGATGAATTAGGTGCTGTACTTCCCCCAGTTTATAGATAAGAAAACACACTTCTAAACAGTAATTTTTTGTCAGCCACATAGCTCATAAATGATAAGGATGGGAGTCACCTCCAGGCTTTCTGCCCTTGGTTTCTGAACTGCTTCCACTGGGACATAACATCTTTCAGCTTTGGGAGGCTGATTAGCAAGGGCCAGTACAGTCTGTGGCTGAATCAGCACTGGGATCCAGATCCAGCACTTTGCTCTTCTACACCTCTCAGTAGCTCTCATGACAACATTTGTCTTTGGAATTTTTTTTTTTTAGATTTTTTTTATTATTATTATTGGAAAGCCGGATATACAGAGAGGAGGAGAGACAGAGAGGAAGATCTTCCGTCCGATGATTCACTCCCCAAGTGAGCCGCAACGGGCCGGTGCTGTGCCGATCCGAAGCCAGGAACCAGGAACCTCTTCCGGGTCTCCCACATGGGTTCCAGGGACCCAAAGCTTTGGGCCATCCTCAACTGCTTTCCCAGGCCACAAGCAGGGAGCTGGATGGGAAGTGGAGCTGCCGGGATTAGAACCGGCACCCATATGGGATCCCAGGGTGTTCAAGGCGAGGACTTTAGCCACTAGGCCTCGCCGCCGGGGCCCCATTGTCTTCGGATTTTTAAAGAAGATTTACTTATTATTATTGAAAAGTCAGATATACAGACAAGAGGAGAGACAGAGAGGAAGATCTGTCTGTTGATTTACTCCCCAAGTGGCCACAATGGCTGGAGTTGAGCCAATCTGAAGCCAGGAACATAGGAGACTCTTCTGGGTCTCCCATGCAGGTGCAGGATCTCAAGGCTTTGGCTGTCCTCAACTGCTTTCCCAGGCCACAAGCAGGGAGATGGATGGGAAATGGGGCCACTAGGATATGAACCGGTGCCTATATGGGATGCTGGTGCGTGCAAGGCAAGGATTTCAGTCTCTAGGCTGCCATGCCAGGCCCTTTGGAAATTACTTAAAGATACACTGAGATGCACATTTATTTTAGAAATCTCTAGGTATTCACAAGCTTTTACTTACATCATTCAGGGAAAAATCTTAATAGTTCAGATGTACATTTGCGTATATTATATAAGGTTTCTATAAGGGTAAGATTATCCAGTGGCAGACTTATTTTAATGGAATGACTTTGACAGAGCAGAAATAGCAGGCTTAGTAACCAGCTCAATAACTTGGATATCACAGACGGTTTCACAGTGGCCAGCAAGCTCCTCCTCGACTCTGAGGAGACACTGGTTTGCCCTTGTTTATCCCTGGCTGGTTAACCTTCCCCTTCTGCTTGGCTTTCATCTTGTCTGGCTAGGCTTTCTCTTTCATTTCACTGCTTGCTCCAAACCTTCCTTGTCTTCAATTTAAAATCCCCTTTGAAATATCTTAGCTTCCTTAAGTTACGTAAGCAGAGGAGTCAGCCACATCTGGCTTGCTCCGGTGAAAACAAAACTCCCCCATCCATCCTTATTTGAAAATGAGAGAATCCATCAACAATGGCTTATGAGACCAAAATATTGGAGGGAAAGAATGAGGAGATTGGGGAACAGATCATACAGTAGAGAGGTGCCAAGATTTATTTTGTTTCTTGAAGTCTGAAACTCCCAAACACCGCACCGTGACTTGCATTTCAGAACATGCACAGCTGCTTTCACCGGCTTTGCATCTCCTCCCGTGCTCCCAGTAATTGATGCTTTTTCCTTAAGGGAACATAGTAAGGTCATGTATCCCCGCTGATTCACAGTTCTCCTGTTTCTGGTGTTGGACTCCTGATTTAGTCAAAATTCTTCCTAGAAACAAGCTCCATTTCACACCACTGAGATCTTCACATTTTTCCTTCCTGTGCAAATACAGAAAAACTTACTGATCTCTGTGTCTCCATGTTACCTAAGGTGACAAACAATTTGTCATCTTGAACAATAGGATCTCTGCTCATTAGCATTCTGTTGTCCCATGGGCAGTTTCCATACCTTGCTCTCTCCTGTCTGTTCAACAGACATATCACACCTGTGCTGTTGCTGCCCTCTTTGCCCAAAACGCATGTCTTTAAAAATGGCATGGGATTAGTTGGGAATACAGTGACAAGTATAATTTCAGACTTTATTGATAGTCAGGTCCATAGTAAATTTAAAATGTCCTATTTTAGGTAGTGTGATACACGTGTTCACAGAAACAGTGAGTATCTGAAAGTAGGTCATTTATCTCTGGCTACAGCACAGGAAAAAATAGCATGTGATACCCTTCCAGATACTGACTAACAATCAGCTGCAAGGGAATCACTATTGCTACCATGATAGGGATTAAGGGACCTCTGGGACTTGCCATCAGTTTTTTTTTTTTTTTTTTTTTTTTAAAGCAGAATCCAAATTAACATACACAAAAGAAAGATGTTCATCAGATCCACATGCTACAAAAAAGTTGGGAGAGCTGGGAAACTGATAACTTACGTAAGATACAGAAAGAGAGAAGGCTTAAAAAAAAGTCAAATTCTGTGGAGAGGAACTGAGGATGGGAACAAACGGCTTGGAAGCAATTCATGTGAGAAGACACAGGTTCATAAGCTGGTAATTCTTCTTCGTTTCACTACATATAAGTGTCTTTAGTGAAGCAAAATCTCATAACTAGCCTGAAACCTTCTTTTCTTTTAATTTTTAAGGAATTTATGAATGCATTAGATTCACGGCGTCACAACAAATGTATGATAATTACTACATCATATTTCTCATCAATTCTTATGTTAATGTGATCTTAATACAAAGAGAACATATTCAATGTAGTCCATAGATACAACCCTAATAATATAATGGTACTTCCCCTCCCTCTTTTTCTCTCCCTCTTCCTTCTCTCTATCCCTGCCCCCTCAGTTTTTAGGATAACATATTTTTAATTCGCATTATAGTCACAAGCTTCATTGTTTCGCTAAATAGAGTTTAGCAAGCAAAAAGACTCTAGAGTTCAACGAGAATATAAACAAGGGCCATAAATAATAACCAAATGGAAAGATGACAATTTCACTCATTTACAATAAATTTTAAAATAATTACAGATCATTAACACTACAGTAGTGTATCATTCAGTTCTTACTAGCATATGATTCTTTTCATAGTATATCATTCTTAACCATTGGTGTGACAAAGATATAAAGCAAAGCTTGTCAAAACTATATGTGCAGCAAAAGTGATACACAGGCATTTTTTCTTTTTAATTTTAGCTTGCACATTTAAGGAAGAATATGTAGTATCTGTCTTTGTGTCTGGCTTATTTCAGTCAACATGATGTCCTCCAGCTGCATTCAGTTTGGTGCAAATGGTAGAATCTCATTCTTTTTTTTATAGCTGAATAGTATTCTATTGTGTATTTTGTTTTCTTTATTCATTCATCTGATGATGAATACTATGATTGGTTACATGTTTAGGGTATTGTGGACAGCGCTGCTATAAACATGATGATCTTTTTGGATAGCACAGATTTCTCTTTGAAACAATATGTTCATGTCAGTCCATAGTGGGATTGCTGGATCATGGGGTAATTCTAATTCTAATCTCCGCACCGTTTTCCACAGTGGAAGAGCTAATTTCCACAGTGGTTGCATTACTACCAACAATGTATAGGAGTTCCCCTGTCTGCACAAGTTCACCAGTACTTCTTACTCTCCACCTCTTGGATAATAGCCATTCTAACAAGAGTGACGTGATATTTCATGTGGCTTTGATTTATATTTCCCTAATGACTAGTGATGTTCAACAGTTTTTTTTTTTTTTTCATTTATTTGTTGGTCATTGTATTTATTCTTTGGGGAACTTTCCATTGAAGTTCTTAGTCCATTCCTTAACCAGATTGGTTGTTTTATTGTTGTTGTTGTTGTTGTTGTTGAGTAGACTTGTTGATATATAGTGGATATTAAAGCTTTGTCAGATAGGCAGCTTGCAAATGTTTTTGCCCATTCTGTTGGATGTCTTTTCACCTGTTGTTTCCTTTGTTGTGCAAAAGCTTCTGTTTTTTATATAATCCAGTTCAGCTTGTTTTGCTTTTGTTGCCTGTACTTCATCTTGTCTATGAAGTCATCATCTACACCAATGTCTTGAAAGGTTTCCCCTAGATTTTCTTACATCAACGTCATGGTTTCAAGTCTTCAGTTCAAGTTTTTTTAATCTTGAGCTGACTCCTGTACATAATAAGACGTATGGCTTTGATTTCCTCCTTCCAGGTTTGCCAGTGCCATTTATCAAAGAGATTATACTCTCTTCAATGTATGGTCTGAGCACTTTGATTAAATATCAATTGCATGAATTGCTGTTGATGTTATATTGGGACTCTTAATTGACTGGGATGATATTCTACCAGCTCTAACTTTGGACCAGAAAAGGTCTCCCCAAGAAACTGTTCAACCCATCTGGACAATAAATAGCTGGACTCTATGCTTGGTATATGTTTGCAAGGAAAGAATCTTGATTGAATTTGAACTGTAATACTGCATCAAGGTGGAGGAATCCACCAGGGGGGAGGGGAGGGGGAGGGGTGAGGGGGATTCCCAGAGCCTATGAAACTGTCACATAATGCAAAATAATTAATAAAAAAAAATATCAATTGCATGTTCATACATTCTGTTCCACTGATCTCCCAGTTTTCCTGTGTCCTCCTTCTAGGACTAATCACAGTTAGTGAATCAGTGTTAGTGTTTTCTATAAATATTTTACCTCAACCATTTCTTCCTGCTGGAATGTGGACTCCATGAGGCCAGGAACTTCAGCTGTTTTGTGTCTTCACCCCTGTATGCCAAACACCTAGATCAATCAGTGCTTCTCTGATTTTAATGTGCCTTTGAATGGTTTGTGACAGCAGGTCTGGGGTTAAGTTTGGGATTCTATTTCCTTACAAGCTTCCAGGACTGAAGCTGTTGGTCCTTAGACCTGGAGCACAGCAAGCCTGCTTGTCCTCATTGGCTTTGAAACCCATTCCACCCTCACACCTGTTGTTAGAATGGTTTCCGCCTACACTCCTCACCAGCTAGTTTTCCTGGCTCTGTTTCCTACAGGCCCAGACTTACTTTACAGTAAGACTTACTTTACAGACTTATTTTACAGTATCTGGGATAAACGGATCATGTAGTCCTCTTTCCTTAGAGACTCTCTGTCACCTCGTAGGAAAGGATTTATGCTCATCAATATGGCATTCACACCTGTCATGAGCTTATCCCTGACAACTTTTCTGGTCCTACTTCTTTTGTACTCCTCTTGCAACCCATACTCCTGCCCTCTCAAAGCCTCAGCAGTGCCTTGAACCATTAAGCCCCCATTCCTTTGTTCAGGCCCCTGTGAAAGGCCCATGTTCTGCTCTGGACACCATATTGTAAAGGGGATCATTTGACATGGTGTAGTCCTTCTAATGAAGGAGCAGGGGTATTGTTCCAGACTCCCAGTGATAGGAGAGACATATCAGAAAATGGGCTACACTGGCAGCCTGGAGAAAAGATATGTCTTCACCTAGTAGGTGTGCAATACATATTGACTAACTGACTGATTGAATGGATGAATCAATAAATCCTAATTGCTCTCTTCATGTGCAGCTGTCGGAGTGAAATGAGATTATATATATTTGAGTTATCTATAGTTTCAGAAGCTGGAACATTGATTCTAGGGCAGCATATTTCTGTCCAATAAAATACTGAATTGCCTAAGACCAAGACCTGCTGAGCTTTGCTTCCTCCAGGAGCCATCGAAATGATTTCTTTCGTTTAGATGCAGCAAACTAAGTAATGCAACATAGACTTTCTAATTACTGTTTATTCTGTGGAACATAGCAGAAAAAAAATGCTGTGATTTGTGTTCTCTAATGGTGTCATGTCAGGATTCTCCCCCCGTCCCCGATCTGCCTCTCTCTTTTTCTTTCTCTCTCTTTCCCCATCCATTAACTTCCCCGCTTTCGCCTATATGGCTTCAATGTAGAGGCCCCACACATTCAGCCCGTTTCTTCTCAAAGCAGTTAAAGGACTGCTTCCCTTCTGTTGCAGCATTCCTCTGAAAAGACCAGCTGGGACTTCAGCTGAACCAAAAAAGCTTCACGGCCTGCGGCAGTCAGAGCAGAGAGCCACATACCAATGTCAGGTCCACTGCACCTGAGGGAGAGACCCCTATAGAAGAGGACAAGGACAGGCTGGGAGTAAAGGATGAGTCGATTTCCCACACCCAAATTGGCCAAGACTTGCCCAAGGGAAGAGAGAAAGCCGTCAGACAAAGCAGCAGTTACTTACCACACCTGAACACTCGCTCCTATCCCAAAACCTAGATTACACTTATATATCAATTCAGTTACAACCACTGGTTATTAAAACTCATAAGCAACGCAACCCACATTTTATTCAGCTCATATAAGTTCACTATTCCTAGAACATAAATGAAAAGATGTTTATGTGTTGATTTTCTTTATTCATGTCTATAGCAATGAAGAAAACTGTTCTCATGAAATCATGACCTTACAGAGAAGGAAGACAACTAATTTTAAAAAACTCATAAGACAGATGACAAGCACTGAAAACAAATGACCCACATCCCTAGTTGTATCCAAATATAAAAAACGAAAGCCCAACATCTGAATCAAGAGCCTTCATGAATATGATATCAATTTCCCTTGTTAACGTCACTCTCTGCCCCTCAAGAATAAGGAAGCAGGCTGGCAGAAGCGCTACTTTGACCGAAAGAACCTGTTTTCTTCTGGCATACCAGACAAAAAGCCCTGCACTTGCTTAGAGGGCTCCATGTCAACACCAGCAAATGTCACACCTCAGATATTGAAATCAACAGATTACTTCATGTCAAATGAGGGGTTTCCGTCAGTGGCTACAGGAAATCAACAGTGTCCAGATTTCCCAGTTCTTGTGTTACCCCTAGTTCTGACTTGGCCCTCAGTTTCACTTGCTTTTTTTTTTTTTTTTTTTTTTCAGTTTGATGCTTTAAATCTTTGTCACAAACCTGAAGAGCAGATGATGTCTTAGGAGCCACTTGCACTGTGGGTATCTTTTTCCCACTTGCAATGGCCTAGGTAAATGCTTATGCCTCAAAATCTGAGGAAATGGTCAGTGCTCTTACCTGCTGGCATAAGCAGTGAATAATGTTTTCTCTTGCCTGCATCTCCATTCTCCGCCATCTACCTTGAATGCTTTCATTCCTGAATAATGACAGTAATAGCTGAATTACAACATGTGTGAACTTGGATGAGTTCTTCAGCAGATTACTGATCTCTGCTTTTACTAAAATCTTGGTTATTATTAGTGAGTGGCATATACTATTCGATTATTAAGGAACATCTAGGAACTAGCTCTGGATTATTCTGGGAGCCCTTCTGCATGAAGCACACATGTGCTACCTTCAAGTGACCTAAGAGGCAGTCAGTTCCATTGTAACTGCTGGCCCACACTGTGGACTCAACTGGATTGACATTTTCATTTCTGCTTCTTTTGTGGCTTCCATTATCCTGGGGGCCAAGGTATAAACATGTCTGGGATCACAATTTGTGGAAGGTTAGTAAAATCTTGAAACAGGGCCAGGACCGTTCAGGGTTTGGGATGGCTTTCTTGGAGGCTTTCCAAATGCATGGCTTGTCCATTTGTGCCGTGTGTCCAGACCTGAGTCTAGCACGGATGGGTAAGACAAAGTTATGCTTACTTTAGCCTGTTTGTACAGTGGAAAAAAACTGAGCTGAGCTGTTTGAAGAGGGTTGTTCCTATGCTTTAGAGACTGACTCCAGTATGGTGAGGATTTAGGGTACTTTGGAAGCAGTTCTAAGAGAAATGATAGTTTAACGGGGGGTGGGGGAGATGATGTCTAAGAAAAGGTTCTGGTTTTCGGAAATGTATTCATCTACCCAAAAGGGAAATCAATTTTCTGTGACGAATGAAAGCATGACATTTTGGTTCAGCCTGGGTTGGTATTCCAGTTTCACCATTTATCGGTGGTACAGCTGTAGGACTGAGAAACTTAACTTGCTCCTCAGCAAAATAGTGGTCTTAAGAAGTTAGGGTTAAATTAAAGTGTATAGGGCCCTGCACTGAGGCCTAGTGACGAAAGTCCTCACCTTGAACATGTCAGGATCCCATATGGGCACTGGTTCTAATCCCACCGGCCCCGCTTCCCATTCAGCTCCCCATTTGTGGCCTGGGAAAGCAGCTGAGGATGGTCCAAAGCCTTGGGACCCTGCACCCGTGTGGGAGACCTAGAGGAAGTTTCTGGCTCCTGGCTTTGTATTGGCTCAGCACCAGCTGTTGCGGTCTCTTGAGGAGTGAATCATTGGACGGAAGGTCTTCTTCTCTGTCTCTCCTCCTCTCCGTATATCTGACTTTGCAATAAAAAAATTTGAATGTGTGTATATATATATACACACATATCACACACACATATATATATTTAGCCCAATGCCACACACAGAGAAAATGTTTTACTAATTGTTATGAAGAGACAATTTGGGAGCCAGACTGAGTGCTAGAGACCCTGTCATCCATATGAGAGAACACAAAGGTTTCTCAGTTCCTGCTTTGGCTTAGTAGAGAGAGAGAGACTCTGCATTTCAGGTAGAAGCAAAAAATATGAATTTATATTTTATATATACATATTGTTTCTCTGTATTGACTATCCTTCATGTGAGGTATTCCTGAATTATGCTATATTCTGCTTTATTTCTAATCCTGTTCTCTAGGATATATTTACTGCCGTCAGAAACTCGTGTTCATACAAAGTTCCATATGGGTACAATAATCTATTTTTCTACATACTATAATTAGTTTATTAAAATATACTCAGCCATTCTCATTTGGCATTGTACTATTTAATGGAAAAAGCCTTGTGCTGTGCTGTGCTGTGCTGTGCTGTAGGAATAACTCCATGAACTTGCAATTCAAATTAACAGACACTTCCTGAACACCACAATGGAAAAGTTCCAATCTGTGTTTCCTGGAATACCTAAATGAACAGAACCCAGAAATACGTGCTCCCTCATGGGGCTTACGGTCTAACAATGAAAGTGGGTTTTTCTTTCAAAAGAAAATGGATAGGTTTCAGATTCTGTTCATAGACAGGGACAGAGAGAACCCATACTTTTTCCATCACATGAAGGCCACCAATGTCTTTATTACCACTCTGTGAAGACAGTCGCCTTCATTTGGCTAAGCATAGCTGAGTCATCATGAGTGGCGCTAACCACAGGAGCGTCAAAGTGTGTCTAGGCAAAAATCACACTCATGACTTCCCTCTCGAAGAAGCACGAACTACATATAGTGAACAAGCCGTGTCTGGTCATCCCTAGCCACTCACTGCTATGCAGATAATTTGGGTGACTTTCGAGGAGAGTTTGAATAGGACAGAGACTGGGGGTCTAGTATTTTTCAATAGTTAGACGATAGGAAGAACAGCAAAAAGTTCCTAAAACAAATGAGATACATGAGCATGAAAGGTTGGAAGCAGATCAGATAATAGTAGGACAAAGACAAGAAGCATTAAAAAACTTTAAGATCATGCCATATTGTTCAAAACAGTGGTACTGCAAGTCATACGGAGGGATCTGTGAACTCTGAGCAGCTGACCTCATTCCAGAATAGTATCGTGGGCCTGCAGCCTCTATTCTCTCAAACGTGTTGCCTTACACAGAGGTAAAATCCAATGGTCTTTGTTCTGAAGCTGCTTTGGGCAGCAACAGGGCTACAGAAATCATGATGCCAACCCATCCAGGCCTTCCCATCTTTGTTTCTCCTACCCAGAAAAACTTCATTCCTCTTTGCTACCCTCCACATCTAGAACCTAAACCATATTTAGCTGAACACACTCCCTCTTTCTATGCAAAAGGGGACATACTTACCAGGAATCTTAACTTCAGCAGCTTTTTACTTGAGATATCACTGCACAATTTGCTAAGAACTATAGATGAAAAGTAGAAGTTATGCTCAAGATATCCAAGGAAGGCCAAACCAACCTAAATGCACTGCATCATTAGCTCAAGAGAAAAAATCATTTAGTCGTAACCTGGTAATGCAGTGATCTTTTTCATGTGCATTCAACATTCACATCCACAGTCTTTCTGGCACATGGATTGTTTATTTCTTTTCCCAATGAAGTTTTCATAGACAATATGTATACAGTATAAATATCCTGCAACCTGGGTCTGCTACTTTGTAAATAATCAGGAAATAAAGTATTTTATCTGATGACCAAGGAAGACTCACAAATAGACTTTCTATAAACAGCAGGGAATCATGAAAGGCAGAGAAGACAGACTGTATGTAGCTTTATTCTCCCCATACCATACAAAGGAAGGACCCTCTCATCCTAGCCCCATATTTATAAAATCCAGATTCATTTATGACATGGTTAAATTCTTGGCTAAATCATATAGAATACACAGAGCATATGTAATTTTATGAATTTGTTCATATCACAAAAGATTATTGCCTTAGGCCAAGTAAAACTGCCATTCATCCACTATAGCTAGCACTAGTAATAAAGTTCTTAAAGTATTCAAGAGAACTGTACCTTGGAGCCCTAGCTCTTCAACAGGAAAAACATATTCTTTTCATTAACGGGAAATCTACAATTCTCAGTTCAAAGTTTAAAGAATGACCCCTGTCTTTAGTTTGGAAAAAAAGAAAAAAAAAGAGAATGTGTGGGGAAAAGAACATATGAAGGTATGCATATATCTGTGTGTGTATACAGTATGCTTTGCTATGTACACAGGTAAACTCAACCAGAAGATCACATTTCTTCACTTGGAGAAAGATTACAATGAAGGGCACATTCTTGTCATTTAATTTCTCCCTGTTCTTAGTTTTTTCATTATTGAATAATCTCTCTGAAATAGTGTTCTCTCTCTTAGAATTTGACCAGGTAGATTAACCAAAGACAAAAAATATACTTTGTAAGCACAAATGTAATAAAGATGTTTAATAATAAACCCTGCATGTTATCAAGCAACTGAGGCTCTCTAAAATCAAAACAGCCTGACTTGGCATCAAAATTCAGGTAATTTTCAATGACTGTTGAAAAAAATTGTTGTTGTAGGAAAGCTTTTAAATAATAAAAGTAATTAGCATTCATCAAGTGCTTATAACAGGAAGGACACTCTTCTAAGCTTTTTATGTACATATTTTTATTAAATCCTCACAAGAAACCATAAACTAGGTGCTAAAAAAATAAAATTTAAGGAATTTTTGAAGACAGACTAGATTGTATAATATTGAGGTTAAAAAAACTGATGAAATAACTTCCCATTTATGGAAGTCATGGGCAATATATTTCAGATTACAGCTAAAATTATACTCATGGAATATAAGAATGTTTCCATCTGCTGCTATTCCTGGGCATTCTAGTTCCCTGCAGATATGTGAGTCTCTAGATGTTCTTGACTGAGAAGCAGAAAATGCAAAGTGACAGGTTTTATATGTATAGAAAAACAGTAAGGCTATTTCATCAACAGCAAGTTCAACAAAATGACAGCTCTTCTACTGTTGCCCAGGGATACTGTCGTCTCCTTTCGTACCTGCAAAGATGACTCCCACAGGCATAGTGAAGTGAAATACCTCCTTTACTTTGTAAGGGCTTACCAAATCCTAGCAACTATTTTGCTTATGAGATAGAAAACTAGGTTCGAGGGTTGCCGATTCTAGAATAATCCCAGTATAAACAGAGAGAGAGAGAACAGGAAGTAGCAGGGCTCCTGCAGAGATAAGGAGTATGATGCACAGGAATGGAAACCAAACAAATTCCACATCTATTGTGAGCAGCTGAGATGAACTCATCTGAAGCTACTGCTTGGCTGTACAAAAATAGATCAGTTAGTTGTTCAGGCACATTCCATATCTGGCAAGTTGAATCAGATTTAGACAGCATTGCCCAAATAGAATGACCTCCCAGAATTTACCTAGACCCCTTTTTATACCATGAAGACCATCCCATTGATCTTTAACTTAACACAAAGATATCCTCATTCACTTGATCTTTTTCTTAGTTTTTGGAAACTTTTTGGAAAATTTAACTTTGATTTTTTGTTTGCTTTTCCTTTATATTCTTGGTTCATAAACTCTGGAAAATCATTAAACTGGGCCTGAAGGCATTAAGTTTGAACAAAGGATAATGAGTAGAAAGGAAGAAAAGTCTTTGTCTCAAAGTTTTATTTGTAGTTAGTTTAGAGCAAAGACATTAGAACCACTTTAACTTTAAGCCTGCAGAAGAGAAGTGATCTGAGTAATAAATTGCTAATTGCTGTTCTCCAACTAGGAATAACACACACAAAAAAAGTTTTTAAGAAGTTTGAGGTTTTTTACTGAGCATACTTTCTTAATGAAACATAGGCTGTAAAAAATTTTTATGTGCAAAAACTAAAATGGGGCTTTCTGACCCAGTAACTTCTAGTTCTTTCTTTTGGAATGTCTAACTTTCACATCCACTTACTAATGAGAACTAAGGTTAATATTCATACTTACTAGTGCTTGACATGGAAATGGAGGACAATTTCCTCTTTTGGTTGCAAGAAACAGAGGTGCACTTATTTCATGAAATTAGCAAAGATTACATTGAGTGAAGAGAATCATTACAAGGATGCACAAGAACTGGAAGCAGAAATGCACCAAGAATTAAAGCAGCTCTAAATGCCAGTCCTGATTTCTTTGCTGTCCTTCTGTGTGTTGCTCACTCTCCTTTCCCCATTAGCTTTCTAACCCTCTATTCTTTGTATCTTCTGCTCTTTCATAGTGTCACTTTGCATATGATTCATGGCATCCTCCTAGAATCTGACATTGCTGTCAACTGCTTTAGTATCTAGTTTGCTAGTGCCAGTTTTCCAAGAAAGCAACATGATTGGCCCACATTACCATTTTAACCTAGTGCACATAGATGGATAGCCAGATTACAGAACTGCTTTCTTTGAGTCAAGTGTCTGTCCCTTGACACAGTTATCTGAGACAAGGGACAGCCACATAGCATAGAGTGTCTGTCTAGAATAGGGCCACTAGCAGAAAGATTGCCTTAGAAGAGGATATGGATGAGATGGAGAAGAGTATCTCAAATTTGTTGGCAGAATATGTGGAGACTAGTTTACTCATTTTAGAGGAGATAATTCTAGCCAATTGCAATAGAGTCAGACTTTTCCTGGAGCAGTATGTGAAAATGGCCACAGAATTTCTTTCCTTATCCATCAATTTTGTCAACTCTTTTCTAAAATATTTAGTTATTTTTCTCTACTTGGAAAATTAAAAAAAAGGCAGAAGGGCTTGGGGAGGAGAAAGAGAGAGATTCATTGGGTCACTCCTCAAATGCCCTCATAAGTCACACCAAACAAGACGACAAGAAGGGCTGCAACATGATGCCTGTCCCAAAATTGATCAACTCTAGCTCCATCATTCCTATTACTTTATTTCCATGACTAGCCTAAGGAATCTCAAAGCATGTTTTTTTTTTTTTTGGTATCCCAAGATGACCCCCAATTGGCTTATTTCAGAGTAACGTATCAGTAGTCAATACTCTAGAGAATAATGAACAATTCTTTTCTTATTTCCATAAGATATATTTCAACAGATCACCAGTTAACAAAATATCTAAACTATAGTTTGTGAACTTACGAGAAATCTAAGTTGGGAGGCCTCATACTTTAGTAATCTTACACAGAGAATCAGTAAGAAAATAATTACAATAATAATTACCTATATATTGCCAAGGCAGAGTTGCATAATATTGCAAGTGCTAGTGGCAGGGAGTATCAAGTCAACCTGGGTTCAAATCAGAATTCTGCATTCTGATAATTGTGAGCCTGAGACTAAGTATTCAATTCTTTTAAATCATGTGTAAAAGAGATCATAGTAACCAGCTCATAGAAGTTTTATAAAATTTTATATTTATACTTTTATATTTATGAAATCAGACAAGAAAGATATGTAGGTTACTACAGAATGATTGGCATATAGGAAGTGCTCAGTAAATAGCAGAGACTGGTTCCATTAGTGCATCTATGATGACCATCATCACTATGGGTGTCATGAGGATTATGTAACATAAGGTAGAGATGTAACAGGAGGAAATGTACATACTGGAAATGCTACACAATTACCAATTTACACAAAGAGCTTAGCAGAATGGCCAGCGAAAAATAAATGACCAAACACGAGACAGTAAACGTCAGTGATACTCTTTAATCAAGAAAAAGAGTTAGGGTCCAGTGCAGTGGCCTAGCTGCTAAAATCCTCGCCTTGAACACACCAGGATCCCATATGGTCACCGGTTCTAATCCCGGCAGCTCCACTTCCCATCCAGCTCCCTGTTTGTGGCCTGGGAAAGCAGTTGAGGACGGCCCAAAGCCTTGGGACCTTGCACCCGTGCGGGAGACCCGGAAGAGCTCCTGGCTCCTGGCTTCGGATCGGCACAGCACTGGCCCTTGCGGTCACTTGGGGAGTGAATCATCAGATGGAAGATCTTCCTCTCTGTCTCTCCTCCTCTCTGCATATCTGACTTTGTAATAAAAATAAATAAATCTTAAAAAAATTAAAATAAAAAAAAAACACTTAAAACCATTTCTTCCAGGGTTTTTCAAGAAAATATAAAATACATTATTATTGTCTATGATAACCTTTCTGTGCAACAGAACACCAGAAATTGAGTGAGATTTTAGTAGGGATAAAGCTTCTCAGAAATCGAACGTATTGTACCCAGCATTAAAATTTGTTTACTACAATGTGAAAAGCTAAGAGTCACAGGAGTTTTGTGATTGCAGCAGAACTCTTTAAACCAACAGAATGTGACCCCTGTCTTTGGCCTGGTCTGGCCTTGGCTGTTGCATGCATTGGGGAATGAAGCAGCAGATGGAAGAACTCCCACTCTTTCTTCCTGTCAAGTACATAAGAATAAAATACATAAAGTTTAGAAAAAGAGGGAAGGAGCAAGAAGCCAGACATGAAGATGAGAGTTGCAAATGGAAATAGCCTCCAGAATGAAATACCTGGAAGTCACCTCAGAATTTACGGGGCAGCCCATTGGGTGAGATTATGCTTTACTTCCTCCAGGAGGTCTAGACAAGGTTAGATGCCCTGTGTCTTCATTACTAAACCACTCATAACAGATTTAGCATTGTTTAGTATTGAATGTGGAGTTAGGTGGCAACTTTATCATACACTAGTCTATATTGTTGTTCTATAATATTTATAGGGGTTGATCCTACCTTCTTACTGACTTTGTAAATTGCATTCAAACGCAGAAAGAATTCCATGCCATATATCTCTAACACTACCACTAACAAGTTTCCAGTTGGAAATGTCCAGAAGCTCCTTCTGAGCTCTTTGCTAATAATCCTTCTCTCGTACTATTCTAAAATTTCCATGTATCTTCTGTACCAAGACAGAGATTATGTTTCAGCTTCGCTGCCAGATTAGAAGCCTCTTTGTTATTTCTATCACCAGTATTCGCTGTTTAGTAAGAGTTCCATAAATAAATGAGTGAATGAAGAAATATCTAAATGGCATATATTTCTAAAAAATCTCTTCCAAACTTTCAGCCTTCCAGAAACTTACAAGTTACGATCATGGTTCCAAGCTTGCCATTCCTGTAGGAATGCCTTCTCTGCAGCCAAAGTTTTATCTTTGAGGGTGCTACCTTTGTTGTCATCATCAGTTGCTACAAAGATTATCTTCTTACTAACAAGGCAGAGTTTACCTTTGCATAACAATGTGTTCACAATTTTAAGACAATTTGAGGACTTTCATCTGTAATAATATTGTGTTCATTTGGTTGCTAGTTAAAAAACTGTGAAACATCTCGTCTTTTCATCCAGACAGAATTTGCAAGAACTTCTTAGATTACAAGTACTAGAATTACTCAGATAAATACAACTGACTCTGAAGAGGTCAGAGTCTGGATGTACCTTCAACATTCGGAGAATCTGAAAGCTCCAGAGTAGACCGCTACCCTTCTAAGGGTCCCTTCCATCCTGCCTCAGTTCCATGTGTTGATTCTCTGCAAATTCCTCCCACATTCTGATGATACTAAATCTAACACTGTCAACAACTTCTGACCACACTGTGTATGCACTGTGTTCCCATTAACTGCATTCTACTCCCACACTGTCTTACTCCTGGATTTTTCTATTTTATTCATCCATTCTCCTTTTTAACACCCCAGTGGTCAGTGTATCTTAAGACGATCTTTCTTTAAATTATAAAAAATAATTCTGTCTTAGTTTCATCATCTCTGAAAGAAAGATATTAAGAACTTGAGACAATTAATTGGAATATCAAGGAAGGGAACAGGAAGAACCATACTTGAGGGAACAAACCAAAACCAAGACAGCTTTAGGGATTTCTGAGAGTAGAGTTGCCAAGATGAAGACATGCTCCTACTTATGCTGGTTTTCATGGAAATATTTAGAAAAGCAAATTCTCAGAATTAAAAATCCAAAGGGATCTTTCCAATTTTCTATTCAGACATAAATTAGTCTTGGGTTAACAAAGTTTAAACTTCAGGATCCAACACAAACATTGTCCCCTTGGGAGATGCCCAAGCAATGTATTCCCCATGGTCATAATTTTAATTCAAGTTCAAAAGTAAGCTATTTCAATCACTGGTAGTAAAGGCTACACTGTGCTCCCTTCACTCTCACTGACCCTGGGGACACTGGAGAAGCTGTGGCTATCCTTCATGACCTCTGGCTAAATAGAAATGGAGCTGGATTCTATTTATGTGGACCAAAGACATTTATTTCAATATGTGTTTGTTATTTCTAATAATTTCAGTAACAGATGGAGTCTAGCGATAACTCCGACTGCTGACCTTGCCAATTTACCAGGTTTCCACAAAGGTGGAAGGCTAGATGCTGTTTCATAATACATATGTGACCTAGGGCTTTCAGCATTGGCAATGTATGGGAAGGAAAAAAAAAACTGAATTATCTTTCCACTCTCTCCCAAGTAGATAATATTACAAAACTCACAGGTATGTGAAGAGAACATCAGAATAGACAATCCCAAAGATGTACAGAAGACATTAGGGTATATTGGGCAATTAAAAAATTGTTGGTCATCTAGATTTGTGATGTGAATGGTCTTTTTCAGCTTTTAAAATCTCTTTGTGACTATCTTGCTGATTTTAGACGGTTTGTTTTATGACTATACACATGTATTTTACATTCTTTTCTCAAAGGGGGAGTCATTATATAATCCAAGCTTTAGTTCCCACAAAACTTGGATCTTGTCCTGGCCCCAGTGCCACGCAGTTCATAGCAGTACAGAACTCAACCCTAGGTCTTTTGACTTCCTGATCACTGCTATTTCCACTACTCTTATAATATCTTACTTTTGTGAAAAACTATCTTAAAAAGTAAAGATTTGCATTGAAAAAAGAGACCAATAAGAAAATCTGGCAAAGCATGCAATAATAGGACTTTCGTAGCATTTCTTACAAATTTTACATTGTTTTGAGGTTATTTACACAGAACACAGTTAATCTTCAAAACAACCCTATGACTAAGCTAATCCTAATATCCTCAGTTTTCAGATGATAAAAGTTAAGGCACAGAAAAGTTAAGTAATTAGACCAAGGTCACACAGTATATGACAAACAGAGTACTCTTGTATTGCAGTGTGTACAACTACCATTTACTAAGATCTTATAATGTTCCTGTACAATGCATTTTCTTATTCAATCACTGTAGTTATTCTTTGAGATAGGAGAAATTGTTATCTAATTTCACAGATAAGGAAACTGGAGTTTGGAGATACTTATTAACTTGCCCAAGGTCATATACAAGGGTACTTCAAAAAAATTTGTGAAAAAAATCTAAGTAGAAGATGAATTATTTTGAACAAAGACATTTGAAATCCACACATATTTCCTCCATAATATGCATGTCCCATGAACTTCTGAAGACTCATTTTATGCAGTGGGGACAAAGTTCAAGTTCAAATTCATATGTAACTCTGCTAAGAGCAGGATTGCTAGCCTCTACGTGATATTGCCTATCAAAGAAACCATTCTCAGTACATCTGGCATGGCTTTATTAGTGTTCTACTCTAGCTATATTTTATGATTCCTTTCTCCTGAAACTACAGCTAAAATGCAGAAGAATTAGGACCAGGAGTGCAGTTATTAGCATAAAAGCATACATATATGTGTGTGTATATATAAGTATATTCCACTATCTATTTACCTGATATCATCATATTTCCTATATATTCTTTGGAGTTGATGCCTTCCTTCACTTTTTATTATAATCAAGAGGCAAAAAATTTACTTTTAATTCATATTCTATGATAAAGTTAAGAGTGACAGTTAGATCAATCAATAATTTAGAGGCTACAGAAAGTGTGTAGTTCTAGAAGTGGCGAACTCACTTGATCTTAGCCAAAAGGTCGAGAAGCGATAGAAGCGGCAAACTCTAATCCCTACAAGTCAAGAATAGAATGTTAATAAAGTAGCAAAAAACATAACACCCACAGGGGGCAGGTGTTTAGCCTAATAGTAACTGAGTTTTAGCCCGTGGCTTCTATCCTGGTACAGCCCCAGGGCTTGTCAGCATCTGGGGAGTCATCAGAAGATGTGATCTCCCTCTCTCTCTCACCTCTCAAAAATAATTAACAATTAAAAAAGACAAGCAATATTGGGGATGTCAAGCTCCATAGTGAACTAGGCAGTATATGTTCAGACTGAACAACAAGCTGTGAGCTCAACAGATGATTGCCATGTAGGAATATAAACCCATTGTGACCACATTTGACACATTATCAGAAGAAGCTGAAAACTTAGATTGTTGTTGTAAAAAAAAAAAAGGTCTCTTAAATTACAAATATTTGAAAGTAACGTGTTTTTCTTTTAAATCACTCCATGAGCTAACATTGTACAGGCCCAAACAACCAACCAGCTCCACATCTGTAAGGCATTTCATCAATGCTCTGCTTCCTGGTAGAATGATCTGCAGAACTCCAGCTTCGAGTAAAGAGAGAAGGCTGAAAGAGTCTGAATCTTGGTAGAATTTTCTCAGTGGAGCTGAGTGATGAGGGGGAAGTGAGTGAGGATGGAGAATGAAAGCTACAGTAGTCGCTTTTTTGGAGTCAGATTTTCTTATTTCTGCTTTGGAGTAGTATTGGTCTTGGGCCATTGGGAAAATAGCAGGAATCTAATTAGCAGTCTAAGAGAGCAATCAATTTACAATTGTGTGAAGTGTAAATTCCTTTGTGCAAGAAGCAAATTACAGTATTTGCAAGTTTGTAAATAATGCAGCTCTCTCTATGCAATCCAAATGCACTGGTGTCAAAAGAAAAAAAACATGTCTCAAACAGCAAAATGTTAGAATGCGATCTATTGTCTCAAGCGATGATCTTTTAAATATCTTCAGTAATTGTGTTTTTCTTCCCATTCAATCCTTTTTTTTTGGAACTATATAAGGGCCCAATTCTTAGGTCATTAGAATGAGAATCTCTAGAGAAGTAAACAGCATCAAGGCCGAAAGTAACAGCATGTTAACAGGGTTCCTTCCATCACAAGTGCTCAACACAAAACATTTTCCTTAGTCCTCCCCACATCCTTGGTTTATGACAAGATCACTCATTTATAAATCCAAAGAAATTTTTAAAAGGAAGAGAGAAAGAGAAGGAAGAAGGAAAGAAAGGAAGGAGGGAAGGAGAGAGAAAGCGGAGGAGGGGAAGAGAGAGAAAGCAGCAAGTCCCTAACTAATAATTAGTATGTTCAAGGTCAGAGAAGGAAAGGTTGATGTATAGACAAGAGCACAGTCTCACTACCTTGCAGCAGTAGTGTTTACAGTAATAATTGAAATCACAAATATCTATCAAGGATCAGTGTGATGCTGGATGAACAAGTCACCTATCCTTTTAGTCATATTTGCTTTATGTTATTCAGGCTGGCTAGCAAATGAAGGAAGGCCAGGTGATAAGTAGAGAGAAAGGAGGTTCCAAGAAGTTGGACATACATCACTATGAGACAGAACAGCATGCTGGGAATGAGGGCGTGAGGACCAGAAAGAAAAAGTGGTTATCAGTGTTTAGAATGAGTTCCCAGCACTGAGTAGTACAAGGGTGAAACTCAGACACATAAATAATGATTCAGTGTAAAAAATGCTACAGTATAGTATGTGATTAACTGCCAAGTAAGTGGCATCACAGACAATAAATAGTAAAAGATTTAGGAGAGATGGATGGAGACAGCCATTACGGATCTGATCTCCTATCATGGAAGATTTTCAAACTTTGTTCCCTTGGCCAATCTTTGGGTATTGGACAGGGCTGGATTCCTAACTAGCCATTCTTTGAGATTTACTCATTGCATGTAAAGAGACTCATTACAAAAAGATTACAACTATTAGCTTTTCTTTAAACGGCAAAGGTTCTAAGAATCCTACTTGGGGCCAGCATTTTGTCATAGTGTATTTAAGCCATCTGCAACACCAGATCCCATATCAGTGCTGGCTGGAGTTCCAGCTGCTCCACTTTCAAATCAGTTTCCTGCTAAAGTACCTGGGAAAGCAGCAGGGGATGGTTCAAGTGCGAGAATCCCAACTCCGGGCTTCCACCTGATCCTGCTCTGACCAGTGCAGCAGTGAGTGACTCAGCAGATGGCGCACCTCTCTCTCTCTCTCTCTCTCTCTCTCTCTCTCTCTCTCTCTCTCTCTCTCTCTCTCTCTCTCCCTACACCTATGGCTTTCAAATAAATAACTAGAAATCTTGCAGTGCAGGTAGAAAGAATGGTACTCAAATTGAAGTTTAGGTATTACTTGAGAAAAACTCAGGATATTTAATACTTCAGTTTCTCCTTTCCTGTAAACATACTAACATCAAATGTGGTTTAAAAGACAGAACCTGCCAAGAATATAGCCTAAGAATTTTACTACGAAATGGGGACACATATGTTTCAGTTCTTAGAAGATCTGCTCTGCTGAGCTTTCCCCTGGATTTCTTGGTTCTCTGCACTGAAGGGCATGTGGTAATTTCCTCTTTTACTAAAATTGTCTTACTTTTTAAAAGCTTTTTACTTAATTATTAGGAGTAGAGCCCATGCCACTGCTAATCCAGATTTTTAAGACTTCTAAAAGTTCCCAGAAAATTGAACTCATTGGAAGTTATTGTAGTGCAAAACAAATTTCTGAAGTTCACAAATTTCTTCATGATACGTATTTCCACGAACTTTCTGAAGCCACTGATTACATGTTTGTTGTCTACACAACATTTGGCGACCTTTATCTGTCACTAGCAAAATGGATCAACGCGTTGTCCCAGACACATAATTTCACCGTTTTTGAGGGGTTTTATAGATCGCATGACTCTAGATAGAGCCGACATCGGCCCGTCTCTCTTTTGTTCCTTGTGTAGACTTGATTTGTGTGTGTTGGTCTCTGAAAGGCACAGCGAGGAGACAGCTGATGAGCAGAGCAGTGAGGAGACTGGTGATTTTCACAGCACACTTTGGTCTCACAGTTTTTGATACGCTAAACTTGCTAGCTCCTCCACGTGTACCTTCTTGATTTTGTATCAGTCCCGAATCCCCACCCCCCAAAAAAGTAGAAATTTCAGCTGCCAAAGAAAATAAATGAAAACCGGAGGGGCCCTTCTTTAAAATCATCTCCACCAACTGCGTCCCGCAGACTGCAGGGCTTCGCAGCCCTGGCCCTCTCGAGACTCTGAGAGAAGCAGCCCGGAATACTCGATCGGGTTCTCGAACGCGAAAACAGGTGATGTCATCGCACGGTCGGGCTGCGGCGCTGCGGCGGCCCAGGTGTCCACGGGCCCCGAGGACACCGGCGGCCAGGACGCGGCGCCAGTCAGCTCCTCGCTCCGCGCCAGCCTTTGTTCTCGCTGGGGAGCAGCTTTCGCGTCGCCGAGCCGCCTCCGACCCCCAGGCGGGCCGCCCCCGCGGCTCGGCTGGTGCTCCGCAATGACATTGCCTCTGCGCCCCGGAACGCGGACCCTGAACCCCTGACTCACCATGTTTTAGCTCTGGGGAAGAGGCTGAGAGCGAGGGTTTTAAATGGCAGTTTGTTCTCGGAGCCTGACTTGCTTTGCAGGGCTCTGACCAGCTGGAAGGACGTTTGGGGGCTCGGGGAACGGAGAGGTGACAAGACAAAACTCGCTGCCCTTTGGCCCTTTCGTGGTGGACAAATCAAGGAACTTGCATGGCTTGGAGGGAGGCGAAAAGGGGCTTCAGAGGGAGGAGATTTCGTGTCAT
Organism: Ochotona princeps; assembly: GCF_030435755.1. Lineage (NCBI taxonomy): Eukaryota > Metazoa > Chordata > Mammalia > Lagomorpha > Ochotonidae > Ochotona > Ochotona princeps. The sequence goes on from NC_080835.1 coordinate 90,939,976, forward strand.
CTCTCCCCACCCCCCCCACAAGCACCCATTGAACCGCATGATAAAAACACCTCAGATTTGCACCAGGCTCCCTTCACTCCCAGATCTCAGGTAACTGGGCTTGTGCACAAAGCTCACACTCAAACGACGCCTCAAGTTCTGTGGAGATCTAGAAGGCAAAGCACAACCCCCACCCCCTCCCCGGCAGTTTTGACAGTTAAGCTTGGGTTTTGGCTGAGAGAAAGCCGGGGTGGAAATAACAGTGCAGTGGTTCCCTTCCCATCCCCGTCGCTTCTCTAGAGATGTCAGCCCTGGTCCCCCTAGGAGCCCTAGCCCCCCAGCTATTTATCTCACTGTCCTCTCCACTTCGGTGTGTGTGGGGGGGGAACCCAGAAGAGGGGGTGTGGCCTACTGTGGGGGCGGTGTCCATCTTCCTGGCTCATCCGCATACGACACACCCCCTCACTCCGACTGGCGGAGCAGCGCAGGCTGCAGTCCCGCCCACCCGGCTTCCTAACTCACCCGCCAGCTCCCCTTGGGTTCCGAGCCTCGGAGATAAACTTAACTTGCCCGGAGATTCAAGGCATCCTCGGCCCTCGCGATTGGTCGGTGCGGCTCCCAACCGGGCTCTAGAAGCTCATTGGCTGCGCGCTGGCGGCCTGGGAGGCGTGGCCGGCTCGGTCCGCCGGGCGGGAGGGGCGGGGCCTGCGTGTGGAGGTGGTGAAGGTGGTGGGGCGGCGGGGGCGGGGCTGACCGAGCGCTGCGGCGGCGGCGGCGGCGGCGGCGGCGGCTGCTCGTCCGAGCCTGGCGGGGGCGGGGGTCTGGAGGATGGGGGCGGGCGGAACAACGGGCCGGTGAGGGGCAGCCGCCGCCGTGTCCGCCGGCCTCCGGGCAGCCGCCGCAGGGGTCGCGGCTCGCTCGCTCGCGCCGTCGCCGGTTCCATTCCGACCTCCCGCCGGGAGCCGGCTGAGGCGACGGCGACGACGGGAAGACGCGCTCCGGGGCCCGCAGCGGCGCGGCTGACCGCGGTGACAGCGCAGCCGACTCTTCGCCCTCCGACACCCCAGCCTCGGACGCCGGCCGCCACGATGAACCGGGGCGGCGGCAGCCCGTCGGCCGCCGCCAACTACCTGCTCTGTACCAACTGCCGGAAAGTGCTGCGGAAGGTACGGGCTGGGCCTGGGGTCCGCCCCGAGAGGGGCGCTTGCTGGCCGGCCCGGGCTCGCGCCGCTGGAGCCCCCGGGAGCGCGCTGCGGGGCGAGGCTGCGGGGGGCTGCCCGAGCCCGGTCCCGGCCTGCGGAGACGAAAAAGGGGGCGTGGGTTTCGGGCTGCTGCTGCTGCTTTTCATCTCCGCTGGGACGGACGCCAGTCCCAAGGGGGCTGCCTCCGTCCTCTCTTTTTCGCGGTCCGCTTTCCAACCCGCCTCCCCGCCTTGCTTCCCCTGTCCGCTCCGGGACGCGCGGGGAGGAGGGAGGGAGGCACCCGTCGATTCTCCTCCCGGTGCGCCGTTTGGCTGTCCCTGGAGGTAGGTGTGAAATCAGAGCAGCCTGAGCTGGTCTACAGGAACCTGGCTCCCTCTTGGCCCTGGCTAACTCTTCGGGGGTGTTGTTTTGTTGCTTGCATTGCTTCTGCCCTTGCCCGGCAGCCCCTTTAGATACTGGAGCGAGTCCGTAGTTCACTGGTGAGAAGAACTAATGATGAAGCATCTTGACTTAATGCCCATGGGAAATGCTTTTCAATCTCAACAGTTCGGTTCCTCCGCTGGGATACGAGGAGACTTGGGGGGGGCGGGGGGGCTTGATTATTCCTCCTCATCATCCCTGCTATGCCCCCGTACCCCGTGCTCGACCAGGCACCTCAGTTTATTGCTTCCCAGCTTGACGGATGCAAAGTTTAGGATTGCTTAGCTTACTTGTCTTAATCTCTAGGGGGGATAAGGAGGGGGAACTGCGCGGGGGCAGTAAAGAAGGGAATGAAAAAAAAAATGCCTCTTTAGACCCAGAAGAGTTTTTAATCAGCTTCTAACAGCCGCCCGCCCCTGGGTCCTTCTGTCAGTTTCTTCTAATCCAGGCTCTTATTTTTATATTTCACTGAGAGAAAGCACCAGGTGAGGTGATTCTGTTTGTCCAGCTCCAATGAATTAAAACTGCTGAGCTGTGCAAACGCTGGGGGACGGAAAGATTGAGATGAATACTCTACCGGTTTTAGTTGATTTCTCGAAACAGGGTTCTCTTCAGGATTGTTCTTTATACATTAAAAAGGGGAAAAAAAAGAAAGAAAGCTCATAAGCAAGTAAGCTCAAATATTTGCGCTCTTTGTCCAAAAACTGTTTTTCTTCCTCTGTGGGTCAGGCCAAGTGCCAATCAAAGTTGTTTTTCAAGCCTCTTTTTCCCTGCAGTAAGGCCGCGGCTTTTTTTCCTCCCTCTGTTTTAATTTGAGAGCGTGAGGAGAGCAGAAGGATTGCAGATTTAAAGTTAATCAAACAGCTAAAAATGCCTTAAATTGTGTTTATTGGATATGTTTCTCCTGAAACAGATTTTTATTAACTGTGCATGTTGAGTATGTGCAGTTATTTTTCTCTATAAACTCTGGGATCAAATTACAGTTGATACTTGCTCGGCTCATTGTAGGGCAGCTTGTGAGAAATGTAATGGATCAGAAGTGCAGATCAGCTTAGCTGCATGTTAACTCTTTCGCTGCAGGGCCAGATGTCATCTGCATTTATTTATTTTGAAATTTTTATTTCCTGACTTCAGCAGTGGCATATTAGGTCTCTGATATGGAAAAAAAAACATTGTCTGAGACATGTTTCATTAAACTCAAGCCTGATTAAAAGAATAAAATGTTATGTTTTTTAGCTGACTAACAATAAGGAGTATTATATTGACTTTGATAAGCATTTTCGATGGTTCTGGCAATGTGCTGGGCCAAGAGAGCCTCTGGAGGAGGGACTGGCCTGCAACATCTGTTTCGGTCTTCTGTGGATAGTCCTATGGCTGTGGATTGCTTGACAGTTTGTTAGCATTTGAAACATCTTTTCTCTTCTTAGCTTTGACCAAACTATATATTTGTTTACTCAAAAAGAAACATGATGCTCTTGAAATACTTCTAGCCATCATTCAGAGATTTGGAAAATGAGTATTCACTTTCTCAGACTTTCTGATGGCTTTGCTACATCTCTGCCAATATTCCAGTCTCAAGTACCTCCAAGATATTTAATATTGATTCATGGAACAGCATGAGATAACTTTAGATGGAAATAGGGTTGTTTGAGTCAGTTATGACGTGACTTAGCAACATTTGCAGTTTTTTAAGGGTACCAATCTTAAATGCACTTAAAAGAAATTAGTAATATGATTTTAACTTCCTCATCATTCCAACAATAGCACGTAGGAGTTTATTTTTCATAAACCCACGTTTTCCTTTTTGCTAGAGCTCCAAGTGAAAGTCACCTGCCTCAATTTACATTTTCTGTTTAATGAGAAGCTCATTAATAATCAAGTGAGTCATGCATAACATTTTGAACTTCAGTTCAGTGTAGCTCAAGTGATATGCATACAATGTGAATTCCTTGGTGCCCTGATGAGCTTCGTTACTGACCAGGAAGGGACACCTTTGCCTGTGCAGAAAGCTCTCGCCTTTCTTATTGCAGTGTGTTGGATATTGGAGGAACTTGGGAAGAAACCTAATTCACCCTCACATAGAATAATGTGGTTTAGCCCAGTATCTGAATATGAAATTGTATATTGTATGAGAATCACATTTATTCTGAGTGACTTGCAATTTTAATTCAGTGTCTTCCAAAATAGACTGCTTAAAATACGGATTGTACCGTAGACGTGTGCAAAGAATGAAGGCGAACTCTGTGCAGAAATAAATTAATACACTAGACTGTCCTCAAATCTATAGCTCCTTATTCTAATCTGCTTTGCGGTAAATTAGGTAGTACTGTAAAGTTTTTACTGAAAGGTAAAATGTTTATATTTGCTTTGTAAATTTCATGAATTTCGAAAAATTCCAGTGACAACTAGATGAATGAGATTTTTGATTTGCAAAAGTGGCATGGCAGATTTAAGGAAAGTAGCTAATTGTCAGACCTTTCATCTTCTGTAAATAAAAGTGCATTGAACAATTGGTATTACTTAAGTGCGTAGAACTCTATGCTCTGTTGGTGGCATTAGCATCTAGCAATCATTACTATGTGTAGGTAGTTCTAGTGATATCTCCTTGTGTGCTTGCACTGTTGTTACTTTGCTTATATAGTCACACATTTTGAGAACGTTTTGATGACTTTGTAAGTAAAAAAATAAATGCCAAATTAAAATGGAAAACATCACATTGAACTACCTGAGTCTCATTTTTATAGTCAGAGCTGTCAGATGGTAGTAATTTTGCATGGTACAACCAGTAGAATATATTTACTTTGTGGGCTAGTAGTTACTTTTTGCCTTTGTTCATCATGTTTCTTATATTGCATGCTTTTGATTGTTAGAGGTGATATTTACTTGATTTTGCTTGCGTATGACCTAAGCAGAGTTCCAGGAGTAAGTTTATGACAGCAAAGCTTTAAGCAAAGACTTTCAGCTGGTTTCTGTGAAATCCCAAGATGCTTCAAGGTTTTTAGGTATGTTTTAAATTATTTATTTTAAAACTGTTATTCTGGGCCTTGGCATTGTGGCCCAACAAGTTAAGCCATACACCTGTGACAGTGGCATCCTATATGAGTGCCAGTTGGAGTCCCAGCTTCCTACCAATGCACCTGGGAAGGCAGTGGAAGAAGGCGCAAGTGCTTGGGCCCCAGCTCCCATGTGAGAGACACAGATGGAATTCCAGCCTCCTGGCTTCATCCCCGCCCACACTTAGCCATTGAAGCTGTGAAGAGTTGAAACAGCAGATGGAAGATCACTCCTCTCTTTCTTTCTCTCTCTCTCTCTCTCTTCTCCTTTCTTTCTTCCCCTCTCCCTCTCTCTCTAATGCTATCTTTCAAATAAAAAGATAATTTTTAAAATCGTGATCTTAAAATACAAGTAATATAAAGATATGATATACATAATTTTAATGCATTGGAGATTAGAGCTTACCACCGTTATCTTTTATTACAAAATTATTGTTGTATAGGTCTTAAATCACAATTTATTTTGCTCTCTTTTTGTATTTTGCAGTTTTTTTTGTTTCTATGTCATTGATGATAGAAATTGTCAATGTTTATGAAAACACTGGACTTTCTTTTTTAAATTTCTTTCTGTACATACCTGCTAATGTTAAAATTTTGCTTGTGGGAATGTAAATATTTATTTGAAAGAATGACGCAGGGATTGAGAGAGAGAGAGAGAGAGAGAGAGAGAGAGAAAGAAATGGATCTTCCATCTCTGGCTACTCTCCCAAATGCCTCAACAGCCACAGTTGGGCCGGATCAAAGCCAGGCCTAGCCCACATGACTTGGCTTATCCCACATGAACCCGAGCACTTAGGGTGCTCCTCTCAGGTACATTAACTGGAAACCAGTTCATAAGCCTGAAGATGTGCCTGTCCCAGGTGGTAGCTTAACCTGCTTGTACCTCAACAAGCTCTTGCTTTCAATAATGATTACTGTATAATTGAAATACCTACTAAAATTGTTCTTTATATGCTCCATACTTTTGATTCAGTTTAGGAGTTACTTTGTAAAGGGAGTTTGGCTTCCTCCAACTTCTTACCACTGAATAAATAAGAAAGAATAGTCCTGATACAGCAGTAGTTTAAGCAGTAAGATATGCATATGGTTTGTCTGATTTGGGGTCTTTGGTAAGTCTTAGTTTGGAGCAAGCTTGTTAGCTTCCTTTAAACGTAGTTGTCTTTGTAAAATGTAAATCATTCCTGCTTTAAACATTGTTGCATAGCACAAGAGAAATAACTTGTATTAAGGGATAAACCATACAATATGGTCATAAATGAAAAAAATACTACATATTTTCCTTTTTCCCAGAATGCCTTAGCTTTTTGTGTATTAAAGGAATGTATTGCAATACATACTGAATGTTTTGGTTAGTACTCATTTTCTTGTCAATTTTAATTATCGCCTGTAAAAGAGATAAGAGTTAAAGATTCTTTATATTAGAATATTTTTGTAAATTTTTTATTTCTATAAACATTTTGTTTCCATTGCTTTTGGATCAGTCGAAATCAAATTAAAGAAACTTGCATTTTTGAAATTTAAGCAGGTAGGAGAAGTACAGTATTTGATTTGAAAAGATTGAAAGTTAAGGATGACTGCACATAATAAAGGTAGGAGTAAATGTAGGGTAAGACAATTTTTAAATATTTTAGTTTAGGAAACCAGTTGTGGGTCTTTCTGTCTGCCTCTTTATCTTCTACGTTTTCTCTTTTCAACCATGTAGGAGACCAGCATGGAATTCTTGGTTCTGACCTCAGCCTAGTTCAGCCTTGGCCATTGTGACGATCTGGGGAATGAACCAGAGGATAGACTCTCGGCTGTATTGTCTCTCCTTCTCCCTGTGATGGTCTGTCTGAAAAAAAACAAAATCAATAAAAATTCTTAAAAGCTGTTCCCTTGACATATAAAGAGTGATATTAATTGATGTGAGTTTTTTGATGATGTATATTAAAGTGTGTCATCCCTTAGATCTCCCTAACCAATGCCTTCCAAATGATAAATGCATAAAGGTATTTCCACTGAGGGCCTTTTTTTCTTTTCCAATGTCCAGTGATAGCCAGATAATTGGAGAACAATGAAGGCAAGTCTCTTTAAGAATATTTTTTACTGTAAGGTAGATTTACAGAGGACAGGGAAATACAGAGAGAGAGAGCTTCCACCAAGTGGCTTACTCCCTAAAGGCAATGGACAGAGGCTAATTCAAAGCCAGGAGCTAGGAGCTTCTATTATGTCTCCCATGTGGCTGCAGGGACCTGAGGACTTGAGCCATTCTCTGTTGCTTTCCCAGGCCATAAGCAGGGAGCTGAACTGGAAATGGAGAAGCTGGGACTAGAACCACAAACAGAGGATTAGCCTATTGAGGCACCATGCTCGTCCCCATGACAATGAATTATTATTGACAATGTATTATTATTGACAATGAATACCATCAGTTTCCTTTAATCTTTTAGAATCACTTTACTATTTTTTGCAATGTATTTTTCAAAATCACATATGGCTAAAAGATTCATTCAAAATTTAAGATATAAAAGTAGATTTTCATAAAATGTAGAAAGTGAGTTCACAGATGTGGTCTCAGATTTCAGCAAGCCTTCAATAAACTGTATTTGTTGAGTTTTGATTTATAGCAAAAAATAATATTGATAATTGTCTCCTTTTCCAATCAAAAATCTGTCTTAAACTACATTTTCCTCACATATTTCAGTCAAGATGTCACTACTGAAAGCATGCAAAAATACAGCTATTTGCTCTTAAGCAGACATTAAAAAAACTTGTAAAAATATCAGTATCACTCTTCTCCCTCCTTTCTTTTTCTGCTTTGGAAAATAAAGTTATTTTCATTAAATGTTGTGATTTGTATTATTGTGCAATAGATTTTAAGTGAATTAAATGTTTAAACTTTCCTCACTTTTTAAATGATTTATTGTATTTTTATTTGGAAAGCAGATTTACAGTGAGTAGGAGAGAAGAGGAAAGAGATATTCCATCTGCTGGTTACTCCCCGAGTGGCTGCAATGGCCAGAGCCTGAGTTGATCTGAAGCCAGGAGCTAGCAGCTTCGTCAGGATCTCCCACGTGGGTGCAGGGACCCAAGGACTTGAGCTATTCTCTGCCACTTTTCCAGAGGGAACTGGATCAGAAGTAGGCTTAGCTACTATGTCATGGTACCAGTCTCTTCACAATTTTTTTTCAAAGTAGGAACTTCTTAAATTCCTACTTAAAAAATATATGTATTTATTTTTATTGGAAAGTCAGATATATAGAGAGGAGCACAGACAGAGAGGAAGACCTTCAGTCCGCTGGCTCACTCCCTAAGTGGCCACAACAGCTGGGGCTGAGCCAATCCGAAGCCAATTTTTAATAATACAGTATACATTGACACACATAACCAAAGCTCTTTGGGATTCTCAGTACTGTTTAAAGAGTATAAGTTAATTCCAAGGCCAAAATATTTAGGAATTTCTAAGCCAGAGTTTGTACTATCCCCCTATGATACATGTAAGGTGATGCCATAGACAGTATGCATGTCCATTCAGTCACTTTGGTCCTGTGTTGGGATCCTTTGCAGAGGCACCCTCACACTTCTCAGTGACATCCTAGACGCTGCTCTGCTGCCACAGTGAGAAGAACCTTCTGTATCTTTGTCAGCAGCCTTGACCTTATAGAAACAAGGGGAGGGGAAAAAAATCCCTTTTGCTTTGAAGACCTGTTTCCCTTAGTACTATGCTACAGCTTAAGAGCAGATCCAAAGGTTGTATCCATTTTTCTGTACTTGATTGTGATTCTTGACTAAAAAAAAAAAAACTGAATAGCAAGATTATCTTTTTTGAAAACAGAAGTGTGGGAGAAGCAGCAGCAGAAGAGACTGGAAAGAATCAGAAGAAAGACAAGCATCCACGTAGGATGCTGATCCTAAGCACAGTTACAGCAGAGAGTGGCAAAACCTAGCTACAAACACGGCTGCAGCTAGGGGATAGGACAGCTCTGAACTGCGGAGTTCCTAAAATGCTGCAATCCTCAGAGGTCTAGGTGGATTTCCATTTTGCAGGGTGAGGATGGTGTGACATGTTGCACACAAAGACTATGGCAGACAAAAATTTTGTGTAATTTAATGGGTCTTGAAGGCATAAAGATCAATTGACTCCTAGCTCGGGTGAGACCTAAAAATAGATTAACATCAATGTGATTACAGTGGGGCTGTAGGGAATTGGGATTCCTTGTATATATATGGCATTAGATTTTCCTCACTACAATAAAATACCTGAGTTAGGGTACTCGAGAATAAGGGTTTTTTGTTTGTTTGTTAACTTACAGTTTTGAGAGTTTAAGAGCATGGAGCTGTCATTGGCATATTTCTGGTGAGGGCCCTACTCAGGTCTGACGCATAATGGAAGCCTGTGTGGAGCAGGTTACTGCATCTCGATACAGGAAGCCAGAGAGACTGAGTGAGGCCACACTCAGGCATTTACAACTGCTCTGTGGGAACTACCTCAAACTTTACCTTAGGCAGAACCCTCAGTGACCTAAAGATTTACCAATAGACCCCACCTGTTAAAGGTCCCTATTTCACATCACCAACAACCTGGGAACCAAGCCTCCAACCAGCAAACCTTCAGGAAATGCTCAAACCATATGCAAATCTCAGATATTGCCAAGCAACAATGTTTGGTTATGCATCCCATAGTATACATCCCTTAGTTACTATAAACTTATAAGTAGGTATAATATAATCTGTTGAAATGTGTATCTGACAATCTAAAGCTGCAATTAGTATGTCAGATTCCTATTTGTGTTTCAGTGTCCCTCAAAATGTTGGGTGTTTTCAGAAAGCCTTTCCTAATCTCCAACTCTCTTCTCCCTCTGTCTTTTGGACTTCTGTGCTACTCATTTATATTGAGAATTGAATTAAAAGATGAGTTTAAGTACAAACAAACTGAAATCCATCCATAGTTTTTTATTATGCATTTCCATGAGATTTTTGAAGACGTTATGAATTTCACAATTTTGTTGCACAGAAATCCTAATATTTTAATTCAATTTACAGGAATTTTCAATATATCCTTATATATCTCCAGCCTACTGTATGGCTTCTTATTTTGGATCTGGCTGGTAGAGACCCGATTTTTAGCAAAATGATTTTTTATTTAAATATGGTTTATAATAATTATTAACAGTATGCTGGATACAGTGTAATATAACTAATACACTAACTTGTGCCATTTTTCTAAAGCTTTTCTGGCCTGTGTGTTGTATGCAGTCCTCCTTGGTTGTGTTGATCAGAAACTCTCTTAGAAGTACAAGAGGAATGACTGTTTTAGAAAGAAAAAGTATGCTAGTGCTTAGGTGTTTGTTCTGGTTTAAAATATTTTCTCATGTTTAGACCATTAGAATGTTTCCATTAGGTAACATGCCAGTTTTTGAGGGCAATTCTGATTAGCAGCATGACTGTCCACGAAGAAAAAATCAGGATGTCAGTATTAGCCGCTATTCCTTCTCCAAAATGCTATGTGGCCTTTGCTTTAATAAGGAATACATGCTTCAGCTCTTGAAATCTGCTTATTGCTGCTTCAGTGTTGCTGTAGGAATACTGTCAATCATTCAAGATTCTCCACAAGGCCATTTCTGAAGATTTTATTTTGACTTGAGAGTTCTGGCCATGCCTATCTTCTGCACCTCCTCCCACACCCTTCACTTTGGTTGTCTGCCAAGCCAGGTGTAGTGCCCTTGACCAGCACTCTCGGTGACTGTGAAGCAGAATTGATGGACGTAGAACTATATACACTCCCTAAGTGACTGCTACTTTTTAGATTCACCCAGAGGGAGTGATTTCGATATGGTCTAGGATATTGGTTATCCTTGAAGGGATAATATCAATTATAGGAATATGAATGTTACTGAATATATTAATTCTACCTAAAACTCAATGATGCTTTGAAATACTTTACATTGTCTGTTCAATGTTCTGATAAGATACAGCAGCATTTTATTTTATGTGTCCTTCAGAATGTATTGAAATGATCATGTGAGACCAAATACTACATGTTACCAGCTTAAGCATCTTAAACAAAAAATATTAAATTTTATGGATGAATAAAATAGGACACAGAAGACATCAGTAACTTGCTGGCATGTTGCTAATTTTTAAAATACTTTATTTATTTTTATTGGAAAGTCACATATACAGTGAGAAGGAGAGACATAAAGGAGGATCTTCCATCTGCTGGTTCACTCCCTATGTGACTGCAACAGCCGGAAATAAACCGATCTGAAACCAGGAGCCAGGAGCTTCTCCTGGGTCTCCCATGTCCCAAGGCTTTGGGCTGTCCTTGACTGCTTTCTCAGGCCACAGGCAGGGTGCTGAATGGAAAGTGGGGCAGTCGGGACCCAAACCTGTGCCCATATGGATCTGGTGCATGCAAGGTGGAGGACTTTAGTCACTAGGCTACAGTGCTGGGCCTGCTGATACATTATAGTAGCCAAAAATTGGCAGGCTCAAGATTTTAATCAATTTTGAACTGCAACTTTGGGTCTTTCTACAGATGTAAACACATATTTTTCTCCTTGCAAAAGTCTTGCCAGATGTAAAATTAGTGGAGCTTGATAGAATCTGGTAGCTCAAGAGATCAATAGAAATGATTGCTAATTCAAGTGTATTTGTTTTCACTAGAAGCACAAAATGCAATGTAAGATTGAATCAGTTGAGAAACACGTTTGATTTTTTTCAGTTTTACCCTGTACTTTAATCTTTTTCTCCATAAATCCCCAGCTGTGTGATCAGTCTTTCCTAACCTCAGGATATCTTTTTGCTAACTTTCCCCACACACTTTGTCCTATTTCTACTACCAACAAAGCCTAGTTAAATGTCATTGAATCGTTGAATACTGCTATGGTGTCTTTGACAAAAGACCGTGCCTAGACACATTTTGACTTTTTTGTGTCTCTTGAATAAATAAATGTTCTCACTTTTTGGTAATCTCGTTATAACAAAATGTTTTTATGAAAATAAGAGATCATATGAATGCTTATTTCTGCCATTCACAAATATCTCTTGCCATTGTTTTGACTTTTTGTGTGTTATGACAAAAATGTTGATTAGTGAGGCAAAGAAACCATAGGCATGCAATCCTTCACCTAACCTTTCTATATCTATGTACATGCTACATCTGCATGAGTGTCCAGTGTTACAGAGTTTGTGCTCAGAGGGAGCTTTCTTGGGAGATACAGGTCAGCTGCCAATAAATTAGGCCCTGTTACCTTACCATAGAAATACAGTAGAATATGTGTTTATGTTTCAGAGTATATTATTATTATTATTACAGGTATATAAAAGAGGGGCTTTTATTGATTAGTATTGAAACATACCCATGATGCATAACATTATTTCCAGAGGGAAAATATATCCCAAGAATCTAAGTGACTGGTTCATTGGACACTGTCTTTTCTAACTTGATTTGCTCGACATTAAAAAAAAAACCTTAAAATTATTTTATCAAAATTTTTTTGTGTATTACTTGAAATTAGTGAATTCTCAGTTGCTACATATAAAATCTGTTTGTGTTGTAGTTGTATTGTTTTAATGGCATATGACTGTATGGTTAATATCTTATCTGGTTAATTTTTATATTTTGTGCTATTGGAAGTAATTAGGTTCTAGGTTCTCATATTCTTTAGGTAAGATATATATTGTGGATACCCCAAATTAGCATGAACTATAGATATTCTTTTGATTACAAGAGTTCTGTTTAGTATTTGGTATCCCTAAAAATGAGGGAAAACATATTCAGATAAATAGAAATGTAAAAACAATTCTTTTTGTGGCAAAATTATACAGATTCTTATTTTAGTATTAGCAGAATATGATGTTCAATACTATTACATTTTACTGACCTTCACCATGTCAAGCAAGAAATGTTAGAGATTATTAATATTTCAAGTAACTTAGTACTATATGAATACCTTCCATTCATTCATTTATTATTCAACAAAATTAAGTACTCTGTTCTGTTAGGTATTTCCAAAAAAATAGAATGAGAACATCAGGACTTTTAACCTAAGCAATGTGAGTGCACACTTTTTTTTTAAGATTTATTTATTTTTATTAAAGTCAGATATACAGGGAGGAGAGAGAGAAGAAGCTCTTCTGTCCATTGATTCACTCCCCAAGTGGCTGCAACAGCCGGAGCTGAGCCGATCCGAAGCCAGGAGCCTGGATCCTCTTCCGGGTCTCCCATGCGGGTGCAGGGTCCCAAAGCTTTTGAGCCATCCTCAACTGCTTTCCCAGGCCACAAGCAGGGAGCTGGATGGGAAGTGGGGATACCAGGATTAAAACCGGCACCCATGTGGTATCCTGGTGCATGCAAAGCAAGGACCTTTGCCACTGGGCTGCCACACCAGGCCCAATTGCATATTTTGAGTCTCACAGATATCTTCAAAGTTTTGATCCTTAATTGACAGCTAGTAGAGCAGAGTTTGGCAAGTTTGCTGCAATGGAATAGATAACAACTATATTTGTCTTACAGACTGTAAATGATGAACCTAATAGTTTGTCAATAAGTAATGCTAAAAATGTTAAACTAATTATCTTGTTCTGTTAAAATTTCAATTCCCTATCTACATTCTTCTATCATCATTAATGTAATGGGACTCAAGAAGCATGCACATACGTACTGCAGTGTTGATGAGTAGTGTCTGGTGGAAGGGTAAATGTGACTGTTGTGAAGGGAAGGAAAAACTGCTGATCAGTGCAGGTGGTGACTGGAAGGAATTTAAAAATAGAAAATCAAGTGCACAGTGTTTTTATGGGAATAGTTTCTTAATGTACATTGGGAATGTATTCAGTAGTATGGCACTGCTGTTCTGGGTTGTATGTTTGGGAAGGCACCAGTAAATGGTGTGTTCCATGGTTGAGCTCCAATGCTAACCCTGGCCAGTGACCCAGTCAGTGCAATGTGAAGCTTCCAAGCTCCAGACAATCAGAATTTCCATTAGAGTGAGGATTGATGGTCATTGCATTTTAATAACATATGAAATTGGTTTTCATAGGGAATCCTTTGCCCATTTCTCCTTGTGATTATGTATTGTGTGCTGTTATGATTATGTATGGGTGAATTTAATGCACACAATCTGTGTGTTGCTATGGATGATCTTTCTTGTTATCTTTATATTGTGAAAGAGTCACTAATCTATTGTGTCTGGTTTTAAGAAATAAATTCCCATGATGCCTAATGAGCCACTAATGGAAAATATCCTATTTTTAGTTGGTTTTAAAAGTGAGTACACACCATGTAGAGATGTTTTTGCCTTGTTTGTTTTACTGATTATTGTATCTTAAAACTTGCAGGGTTCATGCTTGTCACAATAGAAAGTGGAAAGAATTGATAACAAGTACCCTGATGATCACTTCATTCCATTTCAGATGTTTGTATAAACAACTGAGAAAGTAATGAGGCCGCTACCATCAGTGTGTGTTACTGGGCATTTGATTTTCTTTTAAGAGTGCTATTAACTTTGAAATAATGATGGTAGTATACATTTAGGAATTTCATAACTCAATCTTTCATCAGTCATAAAAATTACTCTGATGGCATAAAAATGAAGGAATTTGTCCGTTAAAACTCTTAACATTTCAATCACCTTTTAACCTTTCCATTAACAAGCATGTATTCAATAAATCATAGGAGGAGAGGAGGACATTGTTGCTTAAAAAGATACTTCCTTCTGCTCTACCTCACAGTCATTTCAATGCGTTTGTGTTTATTTGTAGCTTTTTGAAAGAAGCTGTAGAGCACTTGAAAACTAAATGTGTACAGTGCTGTTTATTAAGATTAATCAATTAACAGCAGAGAATTTTAAAAGGAAGATGTAAGTCAGTGGAAAATCTAGATTGAACTCACAGAAATTGGACATATACATGGTGCATACCTGTTTTACTGTTATTTTTTTTTTTTTAAGATTTTTGGTTTTTATTGGAAAGGCAGATTTACAGAAAGATCTTCCATCCCCTAATTCACTCCCTGAGTGGCTGCAGTGGCCGAAGCTGATCCGATCCAAAGCCAGGAGCCAGAAACTTCTTCCAGGTCTCCCACGTGGGAGCAGGGTCCCAAGCCTTTGGGCCATGCTCAACTGCTTTCCCAGCTCACAAGCAGGGAGCTGAGTGGGAAGTTGGGCAGCCAGGATATGAACAGGCACCCATATGGGAACCCAGCAGATGCAAGGCAAGGATTTTAGCCACTAGACTATTGCTCTGGGCACTACTGTTATTTTTAAGAAAAATTTACATTCAAATATGAAGTTCCTCTTCTCTATTTTGTGGTGGATATTTGTCAAAGTCAGTTAAATTTGCAGGGTCAAAAGACATACACAGCTCATCAGGGGGTTATTTCTGTGCATGTCACTGTATTTCACAGCAGTTATCCAACCTCAGCATAGCAATTGTTAGGATTCACCTTGGTAATGATTGATTTAATATCTTTTCAAATTGCTGGTATTTTCTATCCCTATCCTCCCAGATTGAAGTTATTTTTTTTTTTTGGTTCAATTTACAGCTCACTTTGGGAACCTTCAGGAATTAGATAATGATTCTGTAGGCTAGTAAACTTGTTTAATGTCTGGGACAAGGTTTTGAAATATGGTCTGGAACCAGCAACATCAGCATCACTTTGGAGTTGATGAGATTCTTGGGTCACAATCCAAGATTGCTAAATCAGTAATTCACAAGTTGTACACAACCATAAGTATTTTAACAAATTTTCCAAGTGATTCTGATGTGCTGTAAGAATAGAGGACCAGTGATTTAGATTATTTGGTGGGCACAGTGCTGTAGCCTACTGGCTAAAGTCCACCTTACGCATGCCAGGAGCCCACATAAGCACCGGTTCACGTCCCAGTGACCCTGTTTCCCATCCAGTTCCCTGCTGTGGCCTGGGAAAGCAGTTGAGGATGGCCCAAAACCTTAGGACCCTATACCAGAAAGAGGCTTCTGGCTCCTGGCTTTGGATAGGCTCAGCGTCAGTGGTTGCGGCCGCTTGGGGAGTGAATCAGCAGGAGGATCTTTCTCTCTGTCTCTCCTCCTCTCTGTATATCTGCCTTTCCAATAAAAAATTAATGTAAAAGATTATTTGTCAAACGTGTCTGCAAATGGAAGTGTTTCCATACATTTCACTTTCACAATGCTTGGGAAAAGGTGGTTCTGAGACATTGTTCCAAATATATCAGTATTCAAAGCCTACTCATCACAGAGGATGGTAACAATACCAGCTCTAGAACCAAGATGACTTTTTTTGATCAGTTTTAAAAATATACAACTGAGATCTCAAGATACAGTATGTTGTTACTTTAGGAAAAATGTGTTTTATTGTTATTAGCTTAAAGAAAATAAAGAATTGGTTTTGGGGAAACAGTTTATGAGTGATAATCAAGTGAAAGTATCTCTTGGAATTGTTTACTTATATAAAGATCAGTGTTTTAGTGCTAACGTTGATAGATTGATGAGTCTGTCCATCTTAGATTATTTCAATTTCATTAAATATTGATTTCAAGCTTTCATGAATAAAAGACTAATCAAAAGAGGGATGGTAACATTTATGATAAAGATTGACCTAGAATTGATACTTTTTTCAATTGTGTGGTGATTAAATGTATATAAATTATGGATGTGCCTTTTTCACCTATGCTAGCTGATTCTTCAGTTACATATTTTTGCATTGTCAGTAAGGCACATCAGCCTGAAAATCAATGTAAAACAAACCTAAGGCAACATATCTAACCTGCACTGTTCTTACTCAGCAAAAATAATGGGCTGCATTAAATTATGTCCACTCCCCTTTCCAAATTGCCTTATGTATTGGCCGCCCCAGAAGCTTATGCAGGTATTTAATTCCTAACCATGGAGAGTGATGCTTTTCTATTGACTATTTTCTATCTTTCTGTGAGGAAAGGACTAATATAGTACCTTAAATAGAACTGTTTCCATGGCAATGGACAGTCAGCTTTTGACTTGGAGTTTCATAAAAAAAGGGAATTTAAAAAAAGGATTTTCACGGTCTAAAATAGAAGTACGGCAGGAGGAAGGTATGAGGATACTTCCTGTCAGTTGTGGCATGACTGATGAGGATTAAGGTAGCAGAATATATCCCTAGATACAGCACTTCTTCTCTGAGTACTTTAAAATACTGCACAGCTCATCTTGGTTAATGAGTGATAATTATTATCTTCAGGTTGATAGAAAACTTGAGAAGCAGATATAGACATGTAATTCTGTGTTTAAATAGAACGGGTTCTGGAACACTGGAAAGAAGCAATCACAGGATTAAAAATAAAAGATAAATGAGCTCCCTCTTTTTTTCCAAGTTGACTCCTGTAATATGCAGTCTCCAGATCACTTAGTTCTGTTTGAAAGATTCCATTGACAACCTTTCTCCCTGGATCTCTTTTCTTGGTGGTGGGATTAGAGAGGTTAGTTTTAATCTCTGCTTCTCCTCATCATCTTTTTGTTTTTGGCAATAAACATGTGCTTTATAAAAATGCAAAAATATGTTACTGTTTTGAAATAATAGTGAAACAAATAATTTTAGTTATGGAAAGTACAAAGAGAAAATTCAAAGAGGATGGTAAATTAAAGAAGCACTTAGATGAAAACAAATGCTGATAGGCTTAATACATATCCATAGTAGCTGTGGATAAATTCCAATGGAGTAGTATGTGTATAGTCAGCTAATCAGGACTCAGATGTGTGAACACAGACATCCATATTATATAGTGCGGAGGTGAATGAAGGCATTAAGCTATCTCTATAGCGTGTACCTTTATGTTGTCATATTAGTGATTGCAGGATTTATTTCATCATCAACAAGTTATTTTCCTTGCTAGTAAAGATGATAGATAGCTGCAGGAATATTGCTTTGCTTTTATACTGTATGGTAGATAAGACTTATGAAACACATCATTTAATACCGTTGATACTGCTGTTACCGATTAAGAACCAAAGGAAAACATGCTTCCTTTTAAAGCTGAGTTTACAGTTATTCAGTTAATATATAAATTATACAATTTATGGATTATGAACTAGGTGTTAGAGAGCTTACTATGTGATTGAAGGCAAAGAATGTTTTTGTTAAAAAATTTATTTATTTGTTGGAAAGACAGGCTACAGAGAAAGGATATGGGGGGAGAGAGAGCTGTAAGTTCTGGTTCATTCCCCAAATTGCTGCAATGACCAAGCTGGGCCATTGAAGCCAAGAACCAGGAGTTTTTCCTGTGTCCCATGGCACACCCACGAGGAGCGGATTCTAGAGTGGAGCAGCCAGTGGAATGTGAGCACTGTAAGTAGCACATTAACCTGCGGCCCACCACAACGCTGGCCCAAAGAATTGTAAAGAGACATAATGATGGAAAGTAGCACATTAACCTGCGGCCCACCACAACACTGGCCCAAAGAATTGTAAAGAGACATAATGATGGAAAGTATATACAGTTTTGAGTTTCTGTAACCTGTTTTTCATGGTTATTATTTTTCTTCAAAAGTTATGAAGACATGAATAAAAGTTCAATAATTTAAATGTACTATGATATGGAAAATAAGAGTATTTAACTATAAAATGTTTGTTCCTATTTTCAAGGACAGAGAAATAATGGTTGGATTTTTAAGATCCATTTCTAGTGATTTTTATAAGATTTATTTATTTATTTATTTATTTTTAAAGATTTATTCATTTTATTACAGCCAGATATACACAGAGGAGGAGAGACAGAGAGGAAGATCTTCCGTCCGATGATTCACTCCCCAAGTGAGCCGCAACGGGCCGATGCGCGCCGATCCGATGCCGGGAACCTGGAACCTCTTCCGGGTCTCCCATGCGGGTGCAGGGTCCCAAAGCCTTGGGCCGTCCTCAACTGCTTTCCCAGGCCACAAGCAGGGAGCTGGATGGGAAGTGGAGCTGCCGGGATTAGAACCGGCGCCCATATGGGATCCCGGGGCTTTCAAGGCGAGGACTTTAGCCGCTAGGCCACACCGCCGGGCCCGAGATCTTTTATTAAATATATTTTTAAATTGATTACATTGCATTATGTGACACAGTTTTATAGGCACTGGGAATTCCCCCCCCCCCCCCCCGCATGGTGGATTCCTCCACCTTATTGCTTTACCACAGTTCAAATTCAGTTGAGATTCTTTCATTGCAAGCATCTACCAAGCATAAAGTCCAGCATCTTATTGTCCAGATAAGTTCAACGGTTTCTTCGGGAGACCATCTCTGGTCTGAAGGTAGAGCTGGCAGAGTATCATCCCGTTCAATTAAAAGCCCCGACATTACATCAGTAACAATTTATAATGTTATGGAATTAGTTGACATGGTATTGAGTATCCAATATGTTAGTTAGTTAGAAAGCTTATAGAGATCTAATGTTTTATCCTCACCTCTGTCTGATAGGTAGAAATGGGCTATCTTAGCTTTTTTTGTTATATATTGTCAAGAAATTTCCATTTGAGTGCCCTGATGACTATTTCATTTCCAATTATAAGACTAGTAATTCTAACATAAACAAATTCATTTCCATTTCTTGATGGAGAGCTGCTAGACATAGTTTTCTCAAGAGTGTTAAAATTAACTTTTCTAAGAGCTTTTAAAAGCAGAATAGATATAGATAATTTGGATTTTTTTTTTGAATGGAGAAATTGGTCTGCTGATCTTCATCTTAAAGGCCAGTGCTCCTATTTATAACTTAGCCATGTTTCTTAAAAATATGAAGTATCTTTTTGTTAACAGAAATTGTGCTAGTTTACTTGATTACAGCTTTGGAGTTTGCAAACTTAGATTTGTCATTCTCATTTTAAAACATGCTTTTCTATATCCTAGGAAGTAATTAATAATATCCATCTATCTGTCCAGTGTTAGAGATGTTGGAGAATGTTATTTCTTTTTCATATCTCTTACTGTGTATTTAGTTTCTAAATCATGAAAATCTAATTATAAGCTGCTTAAATTAACTTTCATTTCAGGAGAGAGAGGGAGAGAGAGAGAGAGAGATGAGAGATATCCTTTTTCCACTGGCTCACTCCTCAAATGGATGCCACAAGCAGGGTTGCAGCAGGTAGAAGCCAGGAGGCAGGAACTCCATATGGGTTCCCCATGTGGGTGGCAGGGGCCTAAGGCCTTGAGCTACCTTCTTCCTCTAGGGGATGCTGTCAGTGTAGGCAGTGGCTTTTAATGCACTGTGCTACAACTCTGGTCCCTGGCCAAATTTTCATATATGGAAAAGAAGTATTTACTTATATATTATTTATAGTGAACTATATGTCGAAATTTGCAAAGTGTAGCCCTTTATTACTTACTTCTGTAAGAAACCTTTAGATCTTTTCAAGGTAAAGTACTTTATATATTATAATATTTATGTGTTTTCTAGGAGTTTAACCTGTGTAAAATTATAGTACCATTTTCATTAGGATTCTTCTCATTAAAAACTGTATAAATGATGTAATTCTTTTGCTGTTGTGCCCTTCGTTTTTGCCCTAAGCCCTTATATTTTATTATGTGATTTTGCATAGTGCAGTGATTTTTTTTAGGGGCACATAGATTGTATTGTAACAGAACAACTTTAATTTAAAAAATTATCTTCATTTTTAAGATGAAGCCTTGATTTCAGCTAATTTTTATAACATTGTGATCACTTTACTAGGTGTACTAAATATAGATGAAGTAGACACAGAAATTCTGTGGCTTTCTGGGTTTTGTGTGTTTGCTTGTTTTGCCAATAATTAGATAATCACAGAAATTTGATCTGTGACTCTTGGAGACACTAGGATTCTGTCATGAACTTACTACGTAAAGTCATAATTAAGAGCATTTTTTACATTTGTGAAGTTATTAAAATTTTTATTTTAGGGCACATTATAGAGAAAATGAATATTACAAAATCATAAAATTATTGTCTTTTAAGTATTTAAGCTTATGCAAATATATATAAACATTCTTGGGAGATAGTAGTCACTCTAAAATCTTTAATTTACATGGGCTGTCTGGAATGCAGAGGTCTGTTGATATATTAAAATTATTTAAAAACATCTTCCAACTAAATTTTTCTGATTACACCATCATATATATCTACGAACACTGTTATTAAAACTAACTTATTCACACTGTGTAGAAGAGTAATTTAACTTTGCTCTGACAAGTTCTTCTCTTGATCTATAAAAAGCAAGACTTGATTTATCTTTAAAACCTCTAAAAACTGTCATTGGACTAATTTCATGGATTTGAAAATGTTCTCTTGCGATGTGAAATTGAATTCTTAGATCATGTTACCACTCATGTAACTGCTAGAAAAAGTTATGCCCACTGTAATTCACTCACCTCAGGGCAATAACTAATTGCAAATAGGAGAAGTAGAATTCTTTGCTTCAGAAAGTAAAATTAGCCATTGAAAGACTAACAATAGAAATTCATGAAGAGAATTTGCAGCTTCAGATTTTGCCCATTTGGATGCTTCTCTTCAGAACCAAACCACCATACTTGGAGGAAGTAAAAGCAATGCATGCCAAGAGAAACAGGCACTCCAGCTGGCAGCCCTCTGAGTGCGGCATCTTGACCTATCTGCCAACTCTTGTGCTGCGATAGTTACAAACACACAGCACACGGATGATCACACAGTTCTTTCAGAAGATAAAAAATAGGGATGAGTGCATTGTAGGGAAGAGTAGCTGTGTTTGAAGGCCTGTTACATCAATTCCCTATAAAATTCTGGGACATTAAATTTCTTTCATATATCTGAGATCATTAATCTTTAATACTGAAGCCAAAATGCTGTAATAAGGTTTTTTTTTTAAGATTTATTTATTTTTATTGGAAAGGCAGATATACAGAGAGGAGGAGAGACAGAAAAGAAGATCTTCTGTCCGATGGTTCACTCCCCAAGCAGCTGCAACTGCTGGACCTGAGCCAATCCAAAGCCAGGAAACAGGAGCTGTTCCAAGTTTCCCAAGCAGGTGCAGGGTCCCAAAGCTTTGGGCCATCCTCAACTGCTTTCCCAGGCCACAAACAGGGAGCTGGATGGGAAGCAGGGCTGCCGGGATTAGAACTGGCGCCCATATGGGATCCTGGGTGCGCAAAGCAAGAATGTAACCACTACACTATCACACGGGGCCCCATAATAAGTTTTTAACCATTACACTATCACACTGGGCCCTGTAATAAGTTTTTAAAAACTTATTTGTTTGAATGGCAGAATGCCAGAGAGGGAAGACAAAGCGTTCGTCCATCTTCAGGTTCACTTCCCAGTTGGATGCAAAGGCCAGTGCTGAGATAGGCTGTAATGTGTAGTTTCAAAGAATGCCTAAAATTGTCTGAAAAGACTATTAAGATAAAACACTCTCACCTTTCCCAACCATGTAGCTTTGTAAGACCAGGTTTGCTTCATCTTGTTTAAGCACTGCCTAGATGGAATGCAGTAGATATGAAAATACAGCCCTCTTTAATTAAGTCAGGTATTTCCATAAACGTAAGACAGACTTATATTTCGTTCTGAGTTTTTCCAAAAAATTATAAATATTAACATGTAATGGTTATTTTATTTCTATTCTTGAATGAATGAATATATATTTTAAAACATTTCTTTTTAAAAATGTGATTTACTTAATTATTTGAAAAACAGTATAGGGAGACAAGGCGAGTGGTATCTCCTCTGTACTGGTTCATTTCCCAAAATGGCAGCAGCAGCCAGGGCTGGGTCAGGCTAAGGCCAGAAGCCTGGAACTCCATCCACATATCCTACATGGGTGGCAGTAACTCAAGTCATTATCTACTGCCTCCCAGTCATATTAGCAACAAGTCGAATCAGAAGCAGAGCAGCTGGGACTCCAGTCAGTACCCCTATATGGGATGCATGTGTCTTAAGCTGCAACTTAAAACTGTTGTGCCATGTGGCCTGAGATATTTTTAAATTTAATCTCTAATGCCATAATTAATAATTAACATAGCCTGTTGGGTGGAGGTCAACAATTTTTTAAAGAGTTTTTATTTGAAAGCCTAAATGACAGAAAGACTGGGAGAGACATAGAGAGACAGTAATCTACCATGTGCTGGTTCATTACCCTGGAGGCCACAACTGCCAGAGTTGGGCTAGGCCAAAACCAGGAGCCTGGAGTTCCACACAGGTCTCCATGTGGGTTTCAGCATCTCCTAAACCTGAGCCATCTTCTGCTGCTTTCCTGGCACATTCACAGGGAGTTGGGTCAGAAACAGAGCGGTTAGGACTCAAACAAGTGCTCCAATATGGAATGCTGTCATTGTAAGCAGGGTCTTAGCCGGCTGGGCCATAGCACCAGCCCCAGAGGTCAGGAATTTTTAAGAATATAAAAAGGTCTCAATATCAAAAGTTTGTGAACTGTTTAGATAACCATAACAATTTATGGCTTTAATTGTATGTCATGTAGGTTTTAAGTTTCCTTGCACACATTATATAGTTAACAAAGCAAAACAGTAGAGGTGAAGCCTGGAGACCAGACCAATTTTCTATTCCAGGAAAATGCGCACTGTTCCTATCAAAGCAAAAATAAAAATTTCCTTTCAGTTTCATTAAAACTGGACTTTAAGGTAATTCACTATAAAGTGAGATGTCTTTAATTTGCTAGTCATTGTGATCCTGGGAAGCCATGTGAAAGGTACTTCCTTAAATGAGTACAAGTTCTTGTTATTGTTGACTACTCAATGTGTAAAGAAGTACTAGTTTTCAGATAGTTAAATGCTTACAATGCTTTGTAATTATCTAGAAATCAAATGTATTTAATTCATTTTACTAATTCATCAGAACCGAGCAAGTGACATAATTTAACACTGTGTCTTTAGAAGACCTAAAAATTTGTCCTTGGCATTGTGACCTGTTAAATAACCCGGAGTCCTTTGATTTTATTACAATCAAGTTGTTAGATGTTAAATTGATTTGAAACTCTAATTTGGCTTCATATACCAGGATTAATACAATCAGCATATTTTTTGTTTGTTTCACCAGAAAGACTAGTAGCTATCAAATATCTATGGAGAAATCTTAGAACGTTATATAGGTTTAACAACTCTTGCAGGAATTTTCTAAAATTCCGAATCTTAAATTCTGTTACTGTCATTTAGGATATAATGTTCTTAAAGGGCTTATTTATTTGTATGGAAGTCTGAATTATAGGGAGAGAGAATAGAGATACAGAAAGATTTATAAATTTTTAGTGAAAAGGAAGACTTACAGAGAGAAGCAAAGACAGAAAGAAAGGTCTTCCATCCACTGGTTCACTCTGCAGATGGCTGCAATGGCCAGAGCTGAGCTGATCAGGAGCTTTTTCCAGGTCTTGCACATGGGTGTAGGGTCCCAAGGCCTTGAGCCATCCTCTACTTCTTTCCCAGGCTATAGACTGGAAGCTGAAGTGAAGTGGATCAACAGGGACATAAGCTGGTGCCCATATGGGATCCTGGCACTTGCAAGGTGAGGATTTAGCCATTGACATCATTTTGGCCAGAAAGGGAACTTCTATCTGCTAGTTGAACCACCAGGTAGCCTCAATGGTCATGCTGAGACACGCTGAAAATAGGAAGGAGCCAGGAGCTCTTTCCCATGTAGGAGGTAGGCCATATTGGTTTTCCCAGGTCATTAACTGAAAGCTGGACAGGAAGTGAACTAGCTGGAACTCAAATTAGCAGTCGTATGGAATGCCACTGTTGCAGTTAGTGAATTTACAGACCATGCAATCACACCAGTCATAAATATAATTTTAGTAGGTAAATTTTTCAAGAATTCAAAATGGGGATTCAATACATAGTATGGAAAGTGTTTTATAATGTGGGGGGAGACTTGGTGTTACTACTATTTTTTTGCTTCCAGATCTTTTATCCTTAAACGGTATTGGATCTCAGTATTTAGCATAATATCATAAGCATCCACACATTTTTTTCTAGACTAGGAGAGGTCATCATTTTTATTGAAGCCTTTGGATAGGAACAGAATGTATTAATTTAAGTTGAGTTTCCTAAAAAAATTGCAAATCCATTACAATTAATCTAGTTTGGGACCTTCTGTCTTACCTTTTGGAACTAGAGAGTTGTTCCCATGTGGCAGTCCATTTGTTCTTTCCCTTTGTAATAAATGATGTCATCTATTTCTACAAAAGTGATATTATCTAAAATTATCTACCTCGCCATAAAATATGACATATTTCATAGCATAGAGCCATCTGTCTGCCCCAGCACTTTCTACAATGTTTTGCCAAAGTTTGTAACTAATAAAAGGAAATTTAACAATTTAAATTTATCATTACAATTGATTTTCTTACATTCACAACTGATCATTCGTTTTGGAGTATATATTTCATATTTAAAATAGCTTGTCTTTGTGGTATGTTAAAAAATCTTTAGGCTATTAAACTGCCTTATTTTATTTAATTTTTATTCTTATTTTCCATTATCTTCATTCTCCCCTCCCCATTATCCCTTTTTCAGTAATACAATCCTTCAGCTGTAGTCTAGACTCCAATATTCTACTCTTTATGTGTGTCGTGACATTGTAACTGTCAGCTAATGATACAGAGTCTAGTATCCTGTTATTAATTAAACTGTCTTGTAAAGAGATCTTTAAAAGCTGTGGAGTTAGCATGTAGAGTCAAACTTTACTTTCTCATAATTTTTAGTAAATTGAACAGATGTTTTTAAGAAAAGATTCTTTAAATGTCCCTATATAAAGTTAATTACATGTTTTACTAATCATATTCTTTCCTCATATAGAGGTAAATATGTAAGCATATAGAGGTAAATATGTAAGCATATTTTATATTTTAATGCACAGAAATGCATGTTTTTGCCTTCCCATTTTCTACTGAAATAAACTGAAAAAAGTGACAATTCATTTTAAAGCATTTAGTAGCTTGAATTCAAGTTAATTTTTTTTTAAAGATTTATTTTATTTTTTTTTTATTACAAAGTCAGATGTGCTGAGAGGAGGAGAGATAGAGAGGAAGTGGAGCTGCCGGGATTAGAACCAGCGGCCATATGGGATCAAGGCAAGGACCTTAGCCACTAGGCCACGCTGCCGAGCCCAAGTTAATTTTCTTTTACATTCAGCCTTTTAGAGGCAAATAATTTGCTGAACACTTCTAAAAACTCATTTTAAGAGTTCTTAACTTCAATATATTTTAATTTTTATTGGCAATAATTTGTATAAAGTGATATTGCAAATTGCATAGTTGTTAAGTGTCAAAATATGTAATTATGTAATTTTCTAAGTGTAATTCAGCCTTACCCTTTTATGCTTTATTTTCTAGGAGATAATTACTTCATAGACATAATCTTAATTTATGAATTTCAAACATAACATCTTTCAGCTATGACAAAATATCCGAATAAAGAAACTCTCCTGTTAGTAGCATTTTAAAAATCATAACCCTTGTAAAATAATCTTGGAACACATATAATTGACACATAAAATAAAAGTTGTTATTTAATAATTTTTAAAATTTAAACGATGACTTTTTAGTGAAATTTAAGAAAATATGAATGTTAAATGAAAGCAAAACTCAGTTTCTATTGTTTAAATTTTCTTAATTCTTTTTATATTCCTTTTTCTAGCAGGGTCAGTGTTTCAGACAATTTCCTTTTTCTCTAGTTATTGATTTATAGCTCTTAAGAAATTAAGACTAGAACGATATCTTCCTACTGTTCTTGATCAAATATGATTAATTTGTTTTATTGTTTTTTCTAGTCTAAACATTCAAATCAGTTTTTTTGTTTCTGTGAAGGCACACCAATACATATTAGTCCACTTATGTTCCTTCCTGAATTTGAACTTGTAGGCACTGTGTATCTTTCCACATCCCCAGTAGCTAGCTGAAATCACGATTAGACATAGTATGGTCCTGTAGAACTTTCAACAACAAAAGAAGTTGCTTAGATTTGCGTTGCCTGTCATGGTACCTACTGGCCGCTTGTGACTATTAAGCACTTGACATGTGGCTAGTGCAACTGAGGCTCTAAAGTTTTAACTTTCTGTAATGTACCACCTTAAGTGGTCTCATGTACCTGGGATTCTGTAATAGTACAACTAAAGAGATGTAAGGGCTTGTTTATTAGTTATAATTTTTCACTGAAACTTAAAACAAGGTTATGATGGAAAGGCAGTCATGTAAAATTCACTATAATGGCCAGTTACTTGTTCCCCCAAACACTAGCTTCATCTTAAATATTGCAAGAGAAAGAAACAAAGAAGTATTAGTCCTCCAAATTATTATCATCACAGGTTATTTTCAATTTTTATTTAAATAAAACTTTTCTTGTCAAGAAAATATACTGCAGCTACTCTAGATTAGTTTTTTTTAAAGATTTATTTTTATTGGAAAGGCAGATATATATGCAGAAAGGAGGAGAGACAGAGAGGAAGATCTTCCGTCCAATGGTTCACTCCCCAAGTGACTGCAACAGCTGATGCTGAGCCAATCCAAAGCCAGAAGCCAGGAGCTCTGCCGGGTCTCCCACACGGGTGCAGGGTCCCAAGGCTTTGGGCCATCCTCAACTGCTTTCCCAGGCCACAAACAGGGAGCTGGATGGGAAGTGGAGATGCCGAGATTAGAACTGGCACCCATATGGGATCCTGGGCGTTCAAGGTGAGGACTTTAGCAGCTAAGCCACAGCGCCGGGCCCTATTCTAGATTAGTTTTTGGTGAACTTTGGGGAAAATTGAGCAAAAGAAAATAAAAAGACTTTGTTCTTGTATTGCACTTTGCATTTTTCCATTTTATGTGTTCTCCAAGTTTCTTAGCAAGTGGAAAGGTCATGACAGAATTGAAAATATTCTCAATTGAGGGAATATTTCTGAGCATGAGAGAAACTTACTGAGAAGGAACTCAGAATGGGTGCCTAAAGATTTATTTAAGAAAAGTCCAATTATAGGGTTTGTCAACTATTTGAATATAGAATAGTCAGTTAACCCTGTGACTGTGAGCTGAAGTTACTGATATGTATGGTGGTGTATAACCTATCCAGGAAAGTGAGGAGGACCATCTGATTTGGAGTAGATTAATAATAAACATGTAAATTTTAAAAAAGGTTTATTAATTTTTCTTAGAAAAGTAGATTTGCAGAGAGGAGAGACAGAGGGGAAGATGTTCTGTCCACTGGTTCGCTCCCCCAAGTGACCTCAATGGCCAGAGCTAATCTGATCCAAAGCCAGAAGACAGGAGCTTCTTCTAGGTCTCTCACATGGTTGCAGGGTCCCACGGCTTTGGGCCATTCTCTAATGCTTTCCCAGGCCACAAACCAGGAAGTAGATGGGAAGTGAAGCAGCTGAGACTCAAATTTGTGCTCATATGGGATCCTGGTGTGTTCAAGGCAAAGATTTAGCCACTGAACCATCCAGCTGGTCCCGAAATGTGTTGATTTTAAGATATTAATATTGTATTCAGATGATGTCACAAAATGCCTCCAAGTCAGAATGAAAGGCAGAGAAAGCTAGATGGTGACTACATAAGCTATGGAATAGTGAGGAACCAGTTGCATGGTTTGTTTGCTTTTTCTCAAGCGCCTTGTTTGCCCTCATCAACTCCACCATCCTCCCTCAGTATGGTGACCATAACATGTCAGTCCAACTTTGTAAAGAAGAGGAAAGCCATGAAAAAAGACCATTTGCTTGAAGAAAGAAACAAAGACTATCTAGGAAAAGTGTAACAGTGGTCCAAAAAGTTAGTGGAATGAATAGATGTTGAGCAAAGAGCCTTGTGGCGAAAGGTAGATCTGAGTTGTGCAAGGACATAAGAAGGCTGGGGATTTCATAAGAGAAGTCTTAGCTATAATCTGAAGCTTGTGCGTACATAACAAGCAGAAGGAGGATCATGGTTTGCAGGAGTGGGGGTTGCTGTTCATAGTGTATAAAGTTTTAATTATACAAGATGAAAAAAATCCTAGAGATTTGCTTTAAAATATGTAGTTAGCAATATTGCATCATACACTATAACCATCAAACTGGTGACTCTACAGAGCAGTCACTGAGCATTACAAAGAAGCATAACCCAAAGATAGGATTTTTTTCCCAAAGAAACCTAAAGAATAAAAGACTTCTGTCTAATGGACGTCTCTGCTGTTACCAAGACCCACGTTGTGGTTGTTGAGCACCTGAATCGTGGGTATTGAAGCAGAGAAATCACTGTCCTTCACTTTATTTGATTTTAATTAATTTAAATTTGGTCACATGTAGGATGCTGGTGACTGGCATATGGGGTAACACAGGTCTAGAGGCTTCAGAAAAATTTATCAGGGTATGAATGAAGTAGGAACCCAGTTTTTTTTTTATTTGAAAGAAAACAATGAAGGAAAAGTACTGCAATTTGACCAGACCTTCAGTTTTCTGGTTTTAAAACAAATCTTTTGTGTATTGTACTGTCCTATTTATTTCATGTTTTATCTTATCAATTTTAAGAACATACAGGCAGAAAATGGGCAGAAACCATTTTCCCAAGTAAAACGAAGTTAAAATAGGATTTATGATCTGCTTTGACAATTTTTAAGTATTTTTTTTACCTTTATATTAGTACACAAAGCAGCCAACTGACACAGTAACAGAATCCTCACCATAAGAGACGCCACTTTTACAGAAGCAGCAGCCACTAGGTTGATCATTTCAAATGTGATTCCATTTTTAAAATATAATGAGAAAAAATACATGGCGTAAAACTTCAGAGTTGCCTTAGTTTTCCCATCTGTTCAGCGTATAAACAGATCTTGTAGATTAGAATATTCATCTCTCTCCTGAGCTATTAGCATAGCTCTCCTTGCTGAAGCCGTTGGTTTATATCACTCCCAGAAATACATTATTAAAAACACAGATTTATACACATTTTGCTTGAGGCCTTGCAAATAAGCAGACAAGAAAAAGTTTCACACAACGTTTTGGGATGCTGTTTTTCACTTTTGAAATTTCTGGGTGAAACGGACATTCTTCTCAGCTGATGAAAATGGAATTAGTAAAAACATTTTTTTGTCAGCTTCTTGGCAGTATGTTAACATTATTACACAAAAACCTGGTAAATCTACTTCTGGGAATCTGCCTAAAAAAAAGATGTTTAACTCTACAAACTGTTTCCCAAATCTCTATTTCTGATGATGTTCATCAGATTATTTATATTGATGAAAATTGTTTGTAGCTTGGGTGTTCACCAATATGGGAGTAACTGAGTAAAAATAACCATTAGTAATGTGATGGCTCCTACATCACTTTGTGTATATGTCTGCCATAAATCATTATTTTTGTCGATCTAACCTTTTTGTCCTTACTGTGACTAGTTCACATTATAAACAATTGACATTTGCTGAATAAATGAAATAAACGTTGGTACAAATGGAATTGAATTTCTTGGTTTTCATCAGTTGGTTAAAAACTGAGATTTGATGTTTAAGTATAGTAGCTTAATATTTGTTTATAATTAATGTAAATTTCATGTTTAAGCCTTTCCTTCTCCAGAAAATGTATTAGTTGGCAAAATAACAGTTTAAAACACATAAAGGTAAATTCAGAGAAGGCCATTTAACCTAGTGGTTAAGACACCTGTGTCTCAAATTGGAGTACCTTGGTTCTATATCCAGTGCTCACTTTATTACAGCTGTTTTCAGCTAAGTTCAGTTGTTAAATATAATTCATGATTTCCAGAAATTTAATTTGCTTTATTTGAAAAGCAAAGAGACACAGAAAAAAAGATCTCCCATTCTCTGGTCACGCTCTGGTCCGCTCCCCAAATGGCTGCAATGGTCAGGGCTCGCTTGGAACCAGGAGATGCAAAGTCCATCTGGGTCTCCCACCTGGGTAGCAGGAACCCAAGTCTTTGAACCATCAACCGCCTCCTTCCCAGGTCCATTAGCAAGAACTGGGTCAGAAGTGGCCAGGAGCACCTTGAACCATGCACTCTGGTATTGGATATGAGCATTGCAAGTGGCAGGTTAACTGGCTGCACCAAGAAACTCTTTTTTTTTTCTGTGAATCTTCCTCTCTGTTGACATATTTTTCCTCACAGTCAGCTTCTCCAACTGCTTTTATTCCTTTGAAATGGTGAGTTAGCCATGAAATTGCTTTTCATGCAATAGTTATTACGTTAATGTTATAGAACATTGTTATAGAGAATATTTGAAATTTTAATTTCACAGAGACTGAGAACAAAAGGGAGAAATCTATTTTAAAGATATTTATATTTAAATCTAGGCTGACATAGACAAGAAATGTCAATATTAGAAATTTTGAATTGATGCTTTTTATAAACAGCCCTCTAGAGTACCTGACTGGGATATAGGGACCTGCTTGTCTCCACTTTATCAATAAAACCTTGTTGTCTGTGTCTTTCTGAAACCTTAGCAGCTTGAAGGCAGCATTATGTAATATATTTATTTTGATGAAACCTAAAAATTGATGAATATTGTGTGCTAAGTTCATGAGGTCAAGGGTCATATCTGTTTTCCTCACCCCACATCTTCAGTGTCTGTATCACAGTATCTGATTAGGCTTTGTATAAAACCTCATTGTTAAATGTCTGAGTGCCTCCTTTTGCCAGCTTGCTTTACACTTGCTTGCTAATGAAGTAAAGAATTTAAATGATTGAACTATTTTGTGCTGGATCAGCTCAAAGAAAAACACACTGAAGTTATTTACTGAGGAAGAATGAGGTGGGCAGCAAGGGAAAGGCTGCAGGGGAGTCGCCTGATTAAATGTGAGAATGTGTGGTTGCCACAGTGTCACGACATTACATGTGTAGTTTTTTCTCTTATCCTGAGCACTCAAACATGTTGAAATCAAGCCAGGTAATTATTATTATTTCCCTCTGTTTGGGTGAAACATTTACATCAAGGCACCAACATACTGTATAGATCAGCTTCCATTTTTACTAGTTGGAATCTTGGTCTAGCCAGCTATGGCCAGAAAATAAACTCATGTGAAATAGATTATGGCATTCTCAGATGAAGAACCAGTAATGAACATATCTCAGTTTCTGGAGAATTGGATCAAGTTTGCTTTGGTGCAAAAATTTTGAGATCTATCTACAGTTTTTTCAGAATCTGTTTCCAATGAACATTTTTAATGCATCCTTTAGAGTTATTTCCTCAACTTAAGGTTTTTTGAGGTGGTCTTAGTAGCACCTAAAGTTCATCATGTGCTTTTCCAATAACCACATGTTCCCATGCACTGCAGTTTTTCCAACTCAATCTTGATAGCTTCTTCGTTTTTTCTAAAAAAAAAATGTTATTGAAAAGACAAAGATGGGAATAGGTGAGTTGAGGGGTGGGGAAAGAAAGATCTTCAGTTCACTGATTTACTCCCTAAATGTCAACAACCACTGGAGCTGGACCAAGCTGAAACCAGGAGCCAGGAGCTCTATCCAGGTGTCCCACATAAACCAGAACCCACGTGCTTGACCATAATCTGCTGTATTACCAAGAACATTAGAAGGACGCAGAATTGGAGGTGAAGTAACAGGGATATCAACAGGCAGTCAGCATGAGATGCGGGCCTTGAAAGTGGTGATGTAGCTCATTGTGACATCGACTCATGCCCCAGTCTTTATAACCTTTAATAAACCATGACATGGTCCACGTTTTTATGTTGCAACTTGAAGGTCTTCTAATTATGAACTTTAGAGTATTACTTTTTCATAGAAAATTAAGTAACCATACCCCCTACTTCTGGCCAAGAAGGGGTTTGAAATGTAAGAGCCTCCTGCTGACTGTGCTTGTTCCTATATATGCGTAGGACAAGAAACTGCTCCTTTACTGGAATTTTTGTGATTGTATGTAATCATACTTCAGTGAGTTCACCAACAGTATTTTTCAATTCTAAAAACACTACAAAAATATAAAAAAACTTATAAGATCCACATACAATTTATCAGTCTTCCAGTTATTAATATTAATGAAGTAGAATGTAAAATAAGACTTCTTATATTCTCTATTAAATTAACCTCTACTTCTCTAAGTATTGTATTTTCATTAGCCTCAAAGCTCTATGTTAATATGCTTTTTGCTATTTTATTTTTAAAAGAGACAAGCAAATGATTATTTGGAGATTTTGCGTGCAGTCCTCTTTCAATTGAACCTTCCGTTTAGTTTTCAAATTGATGTCTTAGAGTGTGCTACTGGTATACCATTGATATGCTATTATTGGAGGTAATAGTTTTCAGTCATGCCAAATACACACTAAAAATCTATGCTGATGTGGAATCTGAGTAAGGGAAATGTCATTTGAGGAGCTAGCTAAGTACCCAGGACTAAGGCAGGTGTTGTTCCACTATCTCATCCATTTAATGGTCCTTTGAGTTTCCTTTGTTCTAAGACCCAGAGGTTTGTTTTCACATAATTCTGTTCACTGACTCTGTATTGTATCTTAGCAATAATGGTGTGCCAATTTAACTTTTATTAGAAAGTCATTATTAATACATATGAACTTTTCTTTTAAAAACAGGATAAAAGAATCAGAGTATCTCAACCTTTGACAAGAGGACCAAGTGCCTTTATTCCAGAAAAGGAAGTAAGTTTACCTGTCTTAAAATGTATAAAGTGTGATGAAAAGATTATTTCATTATATCAAAGAATATGAAATAATTTTTTCTTAAAAAAGTTAGCTTTTTGTATTTTAAATATTTTTCTAAGCTTTTGTAGCAGATACATAAAAAATTGTACTTATTTTGACATGCCAAATGATGCTTTGATTCAAGTATACATTGTTAATGCTGTCCAGTCAGGGTAAATATGTCTATTTCCTTATTTAACATTTCTTTGTGGTAAAAACAGTCATAATTCTATTTTCTACTATTTGGCATAGAGAAATATATAGTATATTAACTTCATTTATAGTCTGCTGTGATATAAAGTTCCATAACTTCACTGCGGTCTGTCTGTACTGAAGAGCTGACTGGTTTTAGTATGTATGTAATGCTGCTGTGATAAAATGCATTGAATTTCTGTCCTGTTTCTTAAAGTAGTTTATTAGAACGGGGTGTTAATTTTTTTTTTTAAGTTTGATTGAGTTCAGCAGTAAAGCTGTTTGGTCCTGTTTGGTCTCTCTCTCTTTTTAAATTAAGCTTCCTTAAAAAAAAAATTATTTTTGTCTAAAAGGCAGATTTACAGAGAGAGAGGGGGAGAGAGAGCCAGAGAACAAGAGTGAAAGATATTCCACCCACTAGTCCACTCCCAAAATGGCTGTAACGGCTAGGGTTGAACCGATCCTAAACCAGGAGCCAGGAACCAGGAGCTTCTTCAGGTCTTCCATATAGATGCAGAGGCCCAAGCACTTGGACCAGCCTCACTGCTTTCCCAGGTTATAAGCAGGAAGCTAGATTATATGTGGAGCACCCGGGACTCGAACTGGTGTCCAATGGCATACTAATGCTACAGGCGGAGGATTAGCTTGGCAAACCACCACACTGTCATCCAACCAGCACCCATATCATTGTCCACTCTGTTTTTTAATTTTAATTAGAGAAATTCATTCATTTACATTTAAGATAATTATTGATAGTAAAATCTTCCATACTTGTTTTCTAATTTTACTGTAGGTCCTTTTTTTTTTATAAGCTGTAGTTTGGTGATTTTCTATAGTAATGTATTTTGATACTTCACTTACTATTTTAGGTGAGCTTTTATATATTTTTGGCTCTGTTTTCCACAAGGCTTGCAAAAAATAAAAACTTAATTTTGATTATTCAAATAGAAAAAGTAAGTTTTTACTAATAAAGAACTCTACATTCCATCCTTTCTCACATTTTGTACTTTTATTGTTCTGTATTGTTAATTCTTCAAAAAATATTTACTTATTTATTTTGGAGGTCAGAGTTATATAGAGGAAGACACACACACACACACACACACACACACACGATAGACTTGGATCAACATCCCTTGCTTATCCAAGGCCAATATGAGGAATCTGGATCACAGTAGGAGCAACCAAGGCACAAATGCACTCACATATGATGTTGGCATCACAGGCGACAGCTTTACCTACTGCACCACAATGCTGACCACAGTAGTTGTTACCTTTTTTTGTTTTCCTTTTCCAAGCTCATACTAAAGACATGAATCATTTACTTACCATGTCTACAATATTAGTGCATTGAGAATTTGTCTGTATACTTATCATTGAGTTTTTTGCCTGTCAATATATTCTTACACTTTGAGATCCCTTTCTTTCAGTCTGAACAACTTGACTTTTGCATTTAAAGCATTTTGTTAGCTGTTTCCTTAAGGTTTATCTTATTTGAAAGGTAGGTTGAGAGTGAGAGGTCTTCACCTGCTGACTTGCTTTCCAGAGGGTCTCAGTGGCAAGGCCTGAGTCAGGCTGAAACCAAAATTCAGACACTCCATTGGTATCACCCACGTGAGAGACAGGGGCCTCAGAATCGGGCCATCATCTGCTGCTTTCCCTGATGAATCGGTTGGATGGGGAATGGAACTGACAGGCCTGGGACTAGAACTTGAATATATAGATGCTGGCCTTATAAGCAGCAACTTCACTCTGTCCCACAAAGCTGGGGGCCAGTGTTGTGGTGAACAAGTCTGGTTAACAAGCCAAGTGGTGATAACTTCTTGCAACTTTTGTTTGGGAAAGCCTTTATCTCTTTTGTCTTAAGAATATCTTTGCTCAGTACATTGCCTTTGGTCACAATTTTTCAAGTCTCTCTGGAACCCAGTGACTCGGATATTTTCTCTTTTCATGTTGTCCCAGATTTCATTTTTCTTTTCCATTGCGCATTCTCAAAATTCTGTCTTCAGTTTTGCTGATTCTTCTAAGCTGTTGTGCTATGGATGTACCATGTTTTTAATTTTCCTCCAGCTGAAGGCTTTCTCTTTTATTTATTTATTTTAATTATTTCTATTTGTCTGTCAAGTCTTTTTAGATCAAAGTATTAAGCCTTGTATTTTTTTGTTGAAGTTCACTGAGCATCTACAAAAGAGCTATGTTGAAATGTTTATCCAAACATTTGAATAATTCAATTTCTACATGGTTGGTTTCTAACATCCTATTTATTTGTTAGGTGAAAGTGTGATTGAATGGACATTTTTGACGCTTGCTTATATACAACACGGTCTTCATATTAAAGAATTTATTACAGTTATCTGACTTTCTCTTCATGAATTCTGTGCAGTCTGTTTACTTTCTCTGAGCCTATGGACAATTCTGCTCTTTCGCCAGTTGATGGTGCCCTAAGTTGAGACTACAGTTGGTGTATGTTCACTATTCAAGTCCTTAGATATTCCCCAAGTTCAAATTTGTCACTTATTTACAATTCTGTGGTATTCAGAATGAGCTTGGCGGGTGACAAAAGAGGGTTAGTCTATCCTTAATGCCTCTTCCTAGAATGGAGATGACCCCAGATGCCTATTCCTGTGGCTCTCAATACCATGATTGTATCCAGAGCCTACCCAGACCCGCTCCCCTCGAGAAATTGGTACAGTCTGAGGGTAGGACTAGAATTTACCCTGCAGTAATCTCCCTGCTACCGAGATAGACCCATAACCTGTGGCCCAACAGCATTTGGTGATGCTGGCTGGGACGTAGAGCTCATCAGCCGGGGTCATGTCACTCCACTTGGACAGGAGCAAGTCCAGAGGCTCCGTTTGCCACCGTAGTCCTGATAGGAACCAGTATGCTTTACTCAGTGTTGGCTTTTACCAGCCTGGCAATAAGTTCAGTACAATCCTGGGGTTCCTTGCTCTCTTCGTAAGGTTGGAAGAAAGGTAACAGAGATGGCCTCAGCTGTCCTAGCTGGCATTAAGGACAGCTTATGAGGTTACCAGCTCCTGTGTAATTTGGGGGGCACATGCCAGGCCCACATGAAACTTGCAATGATTTATACCAAATCAAGTCCTACTCCAGGATGGAAGTCCCTTTTACTGGAACAACTCTAGAATTGGCCTATGGGCCAGGGACAATTCGGATCTCCCCAGTGCTGAGCTTTACCACCCTACTGCTGAGTCCCATTGCTGCCTATCAGAGATTGGAAATGGGAAGACAATGGCAGTCCTGTAATACCCCCAGCCCCCTGGACTGACAAACTGGATCTCCTGGTCACCTGATCCAATGAGGTCTTTGCAGTGTAAGCAAGGCCTACTGAGGCCGACAGTTGCACATACCGAAGGAACATATCTCAGCAAAATCCAAGTTTTGTGCTGATGCCGGAGCAGGTCTACAGTTTCCATCCATGAGCAATGGTCTGGGCTTTAACAATGACTAAGGCCTGGTTCTGAATTCCAAGGCAGCTGCAGCAGCTGGAATCTTGCTATACTTTTTGCCAGAGTTGAGGGAGTGACAGGAGTAACACAGGTACAAACCTGGAGGAATGGGCCATGGTGCCCCTTTTAATTCTGAATGCTATCAAAACAAGGCCTGGTACTGAGATTTAAATCTAAGTCCTGGGCCAAATTCCCTTTCTTTACCCAAGCAAGAGTGTATCCTTAGAACTGGGAGAAGAGTTGTAATACATGCAACTCTTCTTCCTGCTTTCTTCTGAGGAGCTTTTCTAATTGTTACACTTAACACATGCGCTGTTTTCTCTCCCTTGACTTGCAAAGCTGTTATGAAGGTGACTTGGCACATGAATAGCTGTTCCGAGGGGTATTTCTGTGGGGCGGTGGTCCTCAGAGTGTCTTAACTCAGCATGCATCTTGTCCTAACTCCCACAAAAATATTTTGCTCTTCAGTTTCTTATTCATATGTTAAAACACCATGGGAGATATTTTCTTTTCGGTTTCATTTAGAAATCAGAGTGTTAGGTAGAGTTCAAGAAAAACAGATTTAGCAATATTTTTAGATGTAACATTTTTTTAAAGCAGCCAAGAGTAATAGCTTTTAATATTAGCCCAAAGGTTTTGAATGTCAGAAGGTCCACCATTTTATGATAACAGGATACATAAATGTTTAGAAGGTATTTTAAAATGAAGTGAGTTTGCCAACCAAGCCCATAATATGAAATGTGATGTGCCATTAGTAGCAGCTATTCCTCTTTGACTCTAGGTGCTTGGATAGGATGTCTCAGAATCATCATGCAGTTCTGTGCTTTTGGAAGGGTAGAGTCAGGGTGATCTATGCAAGAAAGAGTATCAACTGATACAGAAGATAGTAATTAGTAACAAGACTTGGTCTTGTTTTGTGGGTGTACATCTATATGAGAGATGATAAGAAGGTCAAGGACATTCTCAGATTTCTGGATGCCTTAGATTTCTTGGGTGCCCTTGTGTTAAGTTTAAGAACCAGCAAGTAGGTCTTTTCTCTGCTTCAAGGAATTATCAGCTCACACTGAAAACAATCCTCATATATGCTGATTTACTGTTTGCTGCAAAGATGTCATTTATCCTAAAGCATCAGGATTATTCTTGTATTGTTCTGAAATTTGTCAGTGGATAATCACGGGAAGCTTGTTGTGTGCCAGGCATTGTCTTATGGTACTAGTGCAGCTATGGTAGTACTACATTATTGCAGCAACAACACTTCTTTCATATTCCTATCACTTTTTTAGTGACCTTCCGATTGAATAAAAATTCAAAGTTACAGTATTCTTTTATGAGCTCTGTGACAACAGCTCATGTAGGTGGTGACTATGCCCTAGAGAAGCTCCTGAACTTGTAAAAGCTCTTTCCCTTGTAGAGCTCTCGAACTACCTGTAATAGAATCATAACCTGCATGTTTAGGTACTTGCTGATCAGAGTCGTGTTCACAGTATATATTTGAGGATAATCAGATTTTCAAGATCTGCTGCATCAATTTAATCTATCTTAGGCATCAATTAGACACAAAGAACTTCTGCTGGGGAAAACAAAGCAAAAAAGAACAACAATAGTATTTTATCCATAATTACATGTGGTTCATCTGAATTGTATTGTATTTTAAGTTACCATTTTGGTCCTTGTAGTTGGCAAAATGGGGGAAATGGTCAAATGAATGTGTACTTGTTTCCATTGTAAGCTCAAGTGAAACTGCCTATTTTTTACACCATTGTAATTAACATTTCTTCCTAGTTTATACTTTTCAAACATTTCCTTCAGAATTAAATTTCCCTCAGTCAATAGTGCCTTTGCATAATTTGTATTTATTTTTCAGAAAAGACTATGATCCAGTGATGGTGTTAAGTAGATTCATGAGCTTGAATTTATTCCTGAATCTGTTTCTTTATCTCTAAAATAAGAGGCTTATTTTTCTTAGGTCTAAAACTGTAATTCTAAAATCCAAATAAATGTGAAGCAATACTGGCATTACGCATCTTGTAGCATGCATCAGTTCTCATAAAGTTAGCTCCTTCTGCCACATGTTAATAAGTTCTTAATTCCTTTAGATCCAATTTTTGGCATGATGTCCTACCTGTCATTTTGTATGAAGCTATACTTGTATATAAATAATTTGTTTTTGAGAAAGATGTTTGATCCCTTAGGATGGAGGATGTCTACTTTAATAACTTACGTCAGTTTTCATGATTACTATAATCGACTTAAAATAGGAGTGACAGTCTTTTAGAGTCTTTATTAATTTTTCAATTAACATTTTCACACATATTATCATATATTCCTGTTTCCCTAGAAGGACCTCAAAAAGCTTTTTTAAAATGTTGCATACAAAAGCAGGCAAAGGATGGGACAAAAAATATTTGTCTAAAAATAATGTGATTAATTATCTCCACAAGCTGATGAGAAGATGTAAATGTATGTAATCAAATGCTGTTGCTTTTGCCTCACCACAAATTGGTGTGATAATAGCCAGCACATGGTCCCTGAAAATTTGTTTAATGTGCCTGATAAAACAGATGGAAGCTTATTTTCTTCAGTTTCATGGCTGTGTATTTGATGTTCGATAATTTAACATTTGTTGTTTAATAAATTGTGGTACTGGAGCCAGAAATGAATGGTGCTTTTTTCTTTTCACTGAGTCTAGTATGAGGAACTGCATAATTTTAGTGGCTGTTAATATCAAATGAATATTCATTCACTTTAATAATAGTAAAATTTATTATAAACCAAGACATGTTTATATCTCAATAGTTACTTTGTTTTGTATTTCTTGGCTACAAGGTTGTCCAAGCAAACACGGTGGATGAGCGTACTAACTTTCTTGTGGAAGAATACTCCACATCTGGCCGTCTGGACAACATCACACAGGTCATGAGTTTACACACTCAGTACCTGGAGTCTTTCTTGCGGAGCCAGTTTTACATGTTGCGCATGGATGGCCCTCTTCCTCTACCATATAGGCACTACATCGCAATAATGGTTGGTGCTTCGGTTCCTATTTTTACATAACCTCTCCCTCATCTTTCATTTTATGTCTTATTCCCGTATGCCTCTGTGTGTGTGTGTGTGTGTGTGTGTGTGTGTGTGTGTGTGTGTGTGTGTGTATAGAGCTAAGTATAATTTTGTGAGCATAGAATTGAAGATGTCTGTGGCCTTTGTGATGTATTTGGAATTCTTTATACATAGAATCTTTCTCATTTAATTTTCAGAAAAAATCATATTCCATGTTTAACTTATTATGATTAAAAATGTTTGTAGAGTCCTAAAAAAATCTTACAAGCTCCATTTTTGTTGCTTATGTCCTGTTTTTATGTGATCGTCTCCTTAGTCATTGGATACATGAAGATTAACACTAGTTTGGCTAAATAAGAAGAAGGTATCAGCAGTAATTTAGAATCTGGATAAATGAAGACATATTTGATGAATCTTAACACTTCTAAATGTACTTTGTGTTGCAAACTAATGAACACATTGATTTTGCTCAGGAAGTGGGAGGCAAGGAGGAGAGTTATAAATTAGAACAACAGCAGCAGGAGTAACAGTGGTGGAAAGGAACAGTGCTACAGGACTGTCCTGGAGAGAACAAGGGCCATGATTCAAGTGTTGTATATTCATGTTGAAGAGCTGGCCAGAAGTCAGCAGATCAGTGTTTACCAAGACTGATTTGAATATCTTTTAACAACGAAATGTTTATTTGACTCAGACTATAATTGTAACTTAAGGTTTTGATGACAATGGGTATGAAAGCAGCTTTAGAATGCCCAAAAGCTAGGAGGGAGATAAGAGGTAGAAGACAGTGAGAACAAATAACACTCTTTTATCAAGAAACGTGGATTTACTGAATTGTCAGAAGGAGTGTGTCAGTGCACTGCAGGGACACATGTGCAGGCATGACTGGCAGTGGTTAGAAGAGAAGCTACCAAAATTAGTGTGAGTCTGAATTGTTAAAATATAAAGTACAAGATTTTGTTATGTTTAAGTAGAAATACAGTCAATATATTGACCTAGTGATATGGGCATGTTTCTCTTTAATACAGGTAGAAATAAGAGCCTAGGCTAATCAATTCTGACTTTGGGAGGAGGAAATAATTGTCTTCCTGTGATAATCACTCGCTTATGCAAGTACAGATCAGCTTCAATTATTGATTCGAGAATATATTGCAGCAGTGTGAGGGGGTGGTTTTAAAGGAAGGATTCTGTAAGAAAAATCTTGGTCATAAAAATTGTTGGTGCCATCTAAATTAGAAATAGTGGAATGAAACTCTACCATGATTGTCTTATTCATGAATTCTTTTCTTTGTACTTTAGGCTGCAGCCAGACATCAGTGTTCTTACTTAATAAATATGCATGTGGATGAATTCTTAAAGACTGGAGGTATTGCTGAATGGTTGAATGGTTTGGAATATGTACCACAAAGACTGAGAAATCTTAATGAAATAAATAAGCTGCTAGCACACCGACCCTGGCTGATCACAAAAGAGCATATTCAGGTACTGAGTATTTCTTTGAAATAAAATGATTCTGCACTAATATTTTTAGTTTAACATTTTCTTAAGAGTTACTTCTTAAGCATATTCTATTTACTTGCATTTTAATTTTTAAATTTTAAAGCAGTTTAAAGTTTTTAATGTTGATTGCATAGTTGAGAGGGATGCAAACCCACGCGGACCTCTGATTAGGAGTACGGAGGGTCAAGTTGTGGAGGAAGATGGGTAGGACAAATATTTCAGTTCTTTTTCTTTTTTGTTTTTTTCTTCCATGGTCTGCAGTGAGAAGAGAGAGAAGGGGGTTGCTCCTTGCTGTCAAATCACATCAGCACCCAAGGAGGAGGGATGGTCATTTGATAACACCATAGAGACCCTGATATGGGGAAGAATATTCCGAGGGTGTTACTTAAGTGGTTTTGATAATTCTGAGACATTAGGCTTTGTTGCACCATGGTTGAGAAAAATCTTTCCAGGGTCTATTGGCTGACCAAATGCACCTCAGTACATCCACAGACCCAGTCACTTGTTGCAAAGCTTGGTCAAGGCGGTTGTCCAACCTATTCTTTCAACCCTCTGATGAGGAACTCACTGCCTGTGTTGGCATAAATGTGCATCTGGGTATTCTCTCCACTGGATGGAGTCAGCAACTGAGAAGGCCCAGTCCCAATACATGCCCTCCAATGATAGACGACATACCTTGTGATTTTCCCCTAAAAATGGGGTTTGAGTGCAGTGGTCTAGTTGGGGATTCCCCAAGAAATCTTGCCTGGAAGGTACTCAGGCTTGACTCTTGTGTGTGCCAGTTGGTGCAGGGTCATGTTCAGTCCATCTCCTGTACCAGCCGTCTCACATTTCAGTAGGCGCACCTGCCTGGTCAGTCCTGCCCCCCAGCTCTGTCTCTCATGTGAACTAGTTGGTGCTGTAGCACAGCCTAGCCTAGCCTGCCCCAAGCTCACATGGACACTAGTGGATATTGTGGCGTAGTTGGGGTGACCCTCAAAAGCTCTCACCAGGCTTTTGTGTGTGCTGGCAGATGCTTCAGTCCAGCACAGCCCAGCCTGTCTCTCAGTCCACATTCTTATGTAAACCTGTGGCCTGGACTAGCCCAGCCCAGATTCTTTCTTGGCTTTTGTGCATGCCAGCAGGTGCTATGGCCTAGCCCAACCTTGGTTCTCATGTGCATTGGTGGGTGCTGCAACCCAGCCCAGCTGGTCTGCATTCTGTTCTGACTTTTGCATGTGCCAGCTGGTGCTATGATCCAGCCCAGCCAGCCCAGATCACTGCTGCCCCAATACTTACACATACCCGTGTTGCTGCAGCCTTGCCCAGCCCAGCCTCCCCACATGCGCATGATGCTTCACCAGCAGGAGCTGTGACCTAACAGGGAAGCTCCTTAAGTTCCCCTGCTGGGTCCATCTCCAACCCTGGATGTTTCCCGGACTGATGGGTGCTATGGCCACACAAGGCATGATCAAATCCCAGGCTTAGCATTTACTGGCTGTTCTGCAGCTTGGCCTGCTATGCCCATATTCCCTATTTTCTTTTATTTATTTGAAATGCAGAGAGACAGAGACAGACTCTAAGATCTCCCACCACTGGTTCACCCCCCCAAATACCACAACATCTGGGGCTGGGTCAGGCCATACCCAGGAGCCAGGAACTCTGTTTGAGTCTCTCACATTGGTTGCAGGGACCAGGACAAGAATTAGTAGGAAGCTGGAGTCAGAAGAGGTGAGACTTGAAGGTGGACATTCATATGGGATACGGACGTCCCTAATGATGTCCTTACTACTGTACCAAATGACCACCACAAGACTTAATTTTTAACACTTTCCTTATTAGGAACTTGCAACATTTTTTAAAAAGTCAGTATTTTAATATTACATTTGTCAGCTTTTTACTTACTTTAACTGAAATACTTGAGAGTAGCTTCTTAGGAAAGAGGACTTGTTCTGGATTATAGTTTACAAGTTCATAGTCTAAGATCAGGCCAGCCCATTGAGCATCTGTTGAGACCAGAGAATGGTGGAGGGATGATCACATGGCAATCCAGGAAGTAGAGAGGGACAAGTAATAGGCATGGCTTGTGTAAGTAACTAACCCTGTCACAAGAACTATCTTTCAAGGATAATACCTCTACCATCATTCTTAGAACTTCTAGTGGCATAATTAAAATCACGTCTTTACCTTAATCCATTACTATTATTACGTTAACTGTTAAAACTTTGGGATTTAATCATCTATGAGTTTGGGGAGCCATTTCCTATTTAACTCTTAA
The DNA here is from genome assembly GCF_030435755.1 of Ochotona princeps. Lineage (NCBI taxonomy): Eukaryota > Metazoa > Chordata > Mammalia > Lagomorpha > Ochotonidae > Ochotona > Ochotona princeps. Next base: position 90,983,641 of record NC_080835.1, read on the forward strand.
CACTTATTGAAAAGATACATTTAGTAAGTTTAAATGCAAAAGAATACACCTCTTAAAAGTTGTCACTAATTAGCTTGTACATTGCTGAGTAGCTTTGAAAAAAGTTGGTTTCTATTTCTTGGCAGTGGGTAGAAAAAAAAATAGAATAACATCTTAGTATGTTTACATTCCAATCTCTACTCTTACTCTCAATTAAGTGCCTTTTAGTAAGTTAACTTCCATGTTCCTAATTCCCATCCCTCATCCTTAAACTGCAGGAGCTAGATAAAATAACTTATACTCTTTTCCAGTTCTAACATTTCATAATTTTAAGATTCACAAAAATATGATATTTCAAAATAAAAAGTGATTTCACAGCTGCTGTGTGAATGGTTAAATGCAGCTAAGGAACTAGAGTATGAGGAGTAGAATTGTTGTGGCTAACTGAGAATACTTGCATTTCTTTTTTTTTTCTTTTTTTTAAGATTTATTTAGTTTTACTTGAAAGGCAATTTTAAAGAGAGGACAGACACAGAAAAACCTTTCCATTGACTGATTCACTCCCCAAATAGCCACAACAGTCAGAGCTAAGCTGATCCGAAATCATGGGCCGGAAATTCCTTGAAGGTGAAAAGTCTCAGGAACTTGCGCCACCCTCTGCTGCCTTTCCAGGTTATAAACAGGGAGCACGATTGGATGTGGAGCAGGGGAGACACGAACCAGCAGCTATAACTTTTAAATGGGTCTTTCAGGCCAAAATTCTTTTTTTTTTTTTAAAGATTTATTCATTTTATTATAAAGTCAGATATACAGAGAGGAGAGACAGAGAGGAAGATCTTCCGTACGATGTTTCACTCCCCAAGTGAGCCACAACGGGCCGGTGCGCACCGATCCAAAGCCGGGAACCTGGAACCTCTTCCAGGTCTCCCACGCGGGTGCAGTGTCCCAATGCATTGGGCCGTCCTCGACTGCTTTCCCAGGCCACAAGCAGGGAGCTGGATGGGAAGTGGAGCTGCCGGGACTAGAACCGGCGCCCATATGGGATCCCGGGGTTTTCAAGGCGAGGACTTTTAGCCGCTAGGCCACGCCGGCGGGCCCTCAGGCCATAATTCTTAAACAACAAAATGCCCATAGCTGGTATTACATGATTATTACTGCAAACACAGTAGTTTATTACAAAATCTGTACTCTTTTCTGGTTCTGTTGTTTACTTATGTGACTTAAAACAAATTTGATAAGTCACATGAAGCAGTCTTATACATCTAACATCTTCAGTAGTTAACAGGGCTAACATCAGTTTTTTTCATAAATTCTAAAATCCAACAGATACAATTTTCTGTAATATTAAATACTAAAATACAGTTAACCAGCACAGGAATATTTTGTTTAGACGGCAGTATAAAAACAGACATGTTGGGTCGTAGTGAGGTAGCCTAGTTGCTAAAGTCCTCGCCTTGCACACACCAAGATACCATATGGGCACCGGTTTGTGTCCTAGCTGTACCACGTTCCATCCAGTTCCCTAATTGTGGCCTGGAAAGGTATTCAAGAAGGCCCAAAACCTTGGAGCCCTGCATCTTTTGGGAGGCCCAGAAGAAGCTCCTGTCTCCTGGCTTCGGATCAGAAGGAGTATCTACCAACAGCCTTCAAGGTGAAGTCTCTGTATAATATGCTCAGCATTGTGCCTGGTACATAATAGTTATTCAATAAATGGGAGCTACCATCTAATTTGTTATCAATAGAATGCTTAGTTACTTGGATTCCCTGCTTCTTATGCAGAGAAGTGCCCCTTTTCTTGATCCTCTTGTTTTGGCCCAGCTATCTAACCATATGCCATTTTTATTGATCTATACATGCTCATATTTTCGTGACATATGTTGGAACCTATAAAGCTTATGCTCTGAGTTGATAATATGTTAGGTAAATGATTAATCATTATTATATGTCATGCATTAATGGTTTTGTACCATTTACTTTTTTATGTCTAAAAATATAAAGACCTTGCCCTTGGATATGCTTTAATTCCTGGGAAGGAGAGGAGAGAGTAATGACATTAATCACAGCACAGTGATGTATGGGTGTATGAATAAAGAGAATGGGATCAGGATGGTTTCCTAAAAGAGAAACTTCTGAACCAAGTCTTGAATAGTAACAAGGAAAGAAGGCATTTCGGAGAGAATGGATTGGGACCATATTGTATGACCCAATGACTGCAGGGAAACTTAAAAATAAACTTACTAGGGTACAAACATTTTTGAAAACCATTTATAGTTCTTTAATGATATGTATTTTTATGAACTCTTTAAAGATCCTTTATAGGTATGGATTTCAAAATATTTTGCAGCACAATTACCTTTTATTTTAATTCAGTTTTACATGAGCTCTTTGAGTTTCACATTAAAGAATTTGAGTTTTGCTCTCAGAAAGCTGCTGTACCCAGAGTTATGATACCTAGATAGTGTATGAGTCCTTACTTCAGAATATTTTAAAATATGTACATATGTTTATGATGTGTATTCTTATCCTTATTTTAAAATTGTTTGCCCTTTATAATATTTGTGTTATAATATAAATAGAAATATGTTATATAAAATATATTTCCTAATATACATAAATTTATAAATAAATGAGTTCACTTAAAGTGCATTTTATTAAAGTCCTGCATCAATTTCAATATTTCTTGTACCAAGATAAGCTTACCTTTCAAATCAATATTTTAATGAACTTTTTGAAGTGCCTCTGTGTTACATAATATGAGATTGGATCTCCAGTTGTTTACTGTTGGAAGTATATGCATTCAAAATATTTGAGAGATGACTCTGATAGGAAATCAATAATGATGTGCTAAGTGGTGATAAAAGCATATTCAGTGATGCAGAAGGTGTATTCCAAACAGTACAGATGAGAAACAGAGATCCCAATCATGGTATTATACTCCATAAAGATTTTTTTTAAAAAGAAAAAGCCGTGGGGAGATCAAGAAGAGTGATAAGGATGTGGTAATCATTATGGATGAGATTAATGAGGATTAGATGATTGGAAGGATTCTTTCACAGTATAAGCACATGTAGGCCTGAGAACATAAAGTTATGACACCTACAGGTGATGTTCAGTTATTGAAGGAAATATAAGTCTGTAGCTCATAATTAAAATTGGGTTAGAATTAAAATTGAATAGTTACTTACAAATAAACAGTTAAGTTGAAGGAAAGATCATGGGTGCAAGAGATAGAGCTATGTTTGGAAGGCAAATAGAAATGAAGGAGGATGGCAAGGGAGAAGGTTGAAAAAAAAATCTATCTCATCATATTTAAAGGATACCTTTCCCAAAACGATGGTGATGTGAAGGGAGAGAAGTATACACCACAAATTCTGCAGAAATGGGATAGGGTAAGAACTAAAAGGAAATAGTTCAATCCAGCTGTTTGTACGATGTAAACCTTAGTGAATGTAGCTCCATGAGTTAGTTTGAAAGAGAAACCAGATAGTGAGTCTTGAAAGTGGGAATGAATAAGAGATGAGAAATGTGAGATGGTGAGTGTTGGTTATGCTTTCAGGTTTAGTAATAATCCTTCGAAACCTGGCAAAAGTTCTATAAATTCTATCACTTCTTTTGGAAATACTATTTGGAAGCATTATCAAAAGCCGCAGAATTGTATTAGGAAATGTTCTGAAATTATGAACGAAGGGATAGCATGGAGGTGGTATTTTTACCCGCAAATAAGCAAAACTAAAACAAAATTAGAAACAATTTGACTAACAGCACAAGAATGAAGGAGCAGTTACAAAACCATTGACATATAGCATGGGCCTCTTAAATTAATGTGACAGTACAGCCTTATGATCAAAATATCAAATTTGGGAAGAAAATTAAATGTACATGTTTTTAATTTGTGATAATTATAAAAGGTAGAGACATATGTAAAAGTGATGAGCATAGAATTTTTACTAATTTTCTAATTTTCCTAGAGCTTTGCGATATGTTAAATTATATATATACATATGTGTGTGTGTGCATGTAAATAATCAAGAGTAAAGAAGCTTTTGATTTGGTTTGCTTTGCTTTGGTTTGGTTTGATCTGGTTTTAGTGGTGATATCAATCAGCAGAAGTTTTAAAATCGGGGGGGTAAAGAAAGGGAAAGGTTCATACACAGGTGCACCTACAGCGACTCCCTGATGGATTCCTTTATGGGAATCATTCTGAGAAAAAATGGGTATGGGGATGTTGCTCTTCTTAATGGCTGAGAGTCTGTCTGCAATGGAGGATTAAGTAAAATGTCTTAATGAAAAGCGCCATGACATGTTTTTCTTCTTCAAATGTAAGATAATATTCAATACTTCTGTCATCTGCTACAGGATTTTTCTTCATTAAAACTAGGAACCAGCACTGTGGCACAGTGGATTAAGCCGCTACCTATGATGCTTGCATCTGACATGGGTGCCAGTTGGAATCTCAGCTGGTCCAGTTTTAATCAGACTCCCTACTAAAACAACTTGGAAAGCAGAGTAATATGGCTCAGATACTAGGGTTCCTGCGTCTAACTTCGGGGGCCCAGTTGAAGTTTTTGGCAACTAGCTGTAGCCTGATCCAGCCCTGGCCATTATGGCCGTTTGGGAAGTGAACTAGTGGACAGGAGATCCCTTTGTGTCTCTCCTCCTTTCTCTATAACTCTTCCTTTCAAATGAACAAATAAATCTTTTTAAAAAAGAATTCTAAAGGGTAACTAAAAACTGACTTGCTAAATTGAAATTTTATGTGATGTTTGTGAGACAGTTTCCAAAAAACTGTCAAATGAATGAATAGTTTTCTAGAAAAATCTTTAAAATCTTTCCAGCTTCAATGTTCTTTGCTTCTGTAAAGTGTCTCATTAAAATAACATGCTATATGAAAATGCTCTGAAAGCAGAGAATCCATTGTATGATAAGCAGTTCAGAAGAAACTGCAGAATTGGGTTACTGTTAGGTATCATAGCTTTAATGTAGCATCGTTTAATCACAGCCCGATCTTCAGCATATGAAACATTCTTCAGATAAATGTGCATATGAAATCTGATAGATTTGCCATGCTTTTTCAAATAGTTTAAAACATTTTGTGGGTTTTTTTTAATATTTACCTTAATTTACTTTTTCATTTCAGAAACTCGTCAAAACTGGAGAAAATAACTGGTCTTTGCCTGAACTGGTACATGCTGTAGTCCTACTGGCACATTATCATGCTTTGGCAAGCTTTGTTTTCGGCAGTGGCATCAATCCAGAGAGAGATCCGGAAATCTCCAATGGATTCAGGCTAATATCGGTCAACAATTTCTGTGTCTGTGATCTTGCTAATGACAATAATATAGAAAATGCATCCCTTACAGGCAACAATTTCGGGGTGAGTTTTCTTAACTTATTGTCTTTACTATTTTTGATTAAACATGTCTTAATGTTAAAAATGTCTTGGTAGAATTTATTAGAAAATATATTGTATAGTTGAAATATTTTTACATAATTTTACTACTGTAAAAATAAAACTGTTATCTTAAGTTTTGATTTATCTTGAAAACATTTTTGCAGCAAGTAGTTATTATAAATCCTAACAATGATGCATTCTTTTCCTGTTAGACCCTTTACACATAGATCTCAGAATAGCATATTTGTATGTATAAGATGCTGGAATAGCCAGTGAAAAATGTCTCATGGGAGCAGCAGTTAATTTTTCAGTAAACTGTAATGAATTTATTATACAGCAGATGCTACAGTTTTATGTGTGTGTGTGTGTGTGTGTGTGTGTGTGAAATCTTGGTATATCTTCTTAAGCTTTTTGTGTTTTTACCTGAAGCAAAATTGCCATACTTCAGAAAGTATTTGAATCTGTTATGGAATTCTCTTTGGAGTTAGTGAAAATCCCAGATAGGAACTTTAAAAAAAAAGTCTTATTAAGATAGAATTCATGTATCATGTAATCCATTTTAAAAAGTATACAATCCAATAATTCTTAGTGTGATCACAGAGTTATGCAACCATCACCACAATCTTTAAACCATATCCCTCAAGAAAGAAAATCTATGACTGTTTGCTCTCCCCTGACCCACAGACATCAGCCGTTCTTACCATCTCTGGCCTCCACACTAACTTTCTGTTTTCAGATATTCACCAATTCTGGTCACATCTTTGCAGTGTACTTTCATCCTATTTAATTGTAACATTGTGTAGGTAAATGATCAAGATGTATGATCTTTTAACCATCTCTTCCCTCAGTCTTCAAAACTGCCACCAAACATAATGAGGTGACATTGAGGGAAGGAGGCATTTACTGGAACAATTTGTGATATTAATAACATTTGTTATTATGTTGCCTGGTTCCAGATTGTGGATTCCTTAAGTGAACTAGAGGCTTTAATGGAAAGGATGAAAAGGCTTCAAGAAGAAAGGGAAGACGAAGAGGCATCTCAGGAAGAAATGACCACTCGTTTTGAGAAGGAGAAGAAAGAAAGTCTTTTTGTGGTCTCTGGAGATACTTTTCATTCATTTCCTCATTCAGGTGCTTTTCCCCCCACTCTGTTTACTGTTTAGCTGTTGTCAGACCCTGACTGTGCAACCTTTAGTGTTTTCCATAGGGTTGTGTAAAAGCAGTTCTGTTACCATTTTCCTTTTATATCAGCTTCCCTCTGTACCCTAGTATTGCTGCTTTTCTTTTTAGGTGGGTGCATCTTGGAATGTGTAGTGATGCATGCTTTTACGATGAAGTTACATTCTGAAAAAAGTTCTTAGGCAGTTTTGACTGTTCAAGTATCAGAGAGTATGCTGACATATGGATGGTCACTCAGTGTGACCTCTGGTGAAATCAAGAGGTGCAGTAAATACGATACAAGGTACTTCAGTTACTGGAAAATGGAATGTTTAAAAGTATTTCTTTATTTTCATACAAAAACTTTAAACTATGCAGTGTTTTTAAAGCTTCTCCTAGTATTGTTGTTGTTGTTGCTGTTTATTTGAGAGGCAGCAAGGACACGGACAGACAGACAGATACAGAAAGAGCTCCCACGCACTGGTTTACTAAGCTAAACATCTCCTGTGGCTGAGACTAGGTCACTCAAGGTTTGGAGCCTGGAATCCAATCCAGGTCTTCCGCACAGGCAGCAGAGACTCAATTACTGCAGGGATCAGCACTGCCTCCCAAGGTATACACTGGCAGGAAGCTGGAATTGGAAGCTAGGATTGAGAGTAGGGACCAAGCACCCCAATATGAGATTCAGGGGACTTAACTATAGACCAAAAGCCTTGTTCTTTTTTAGGATAATGTGCATATGATGCTATTGCCTTCATAATGGGGCATAGACATTTCTTCACAAGCAGAAATAATGATAAAAAGTATAGTAAATCCATAAGTCAGTATATCATTTATTATTATCATATATTATATACTGTGTATAGTTACATGTGCTGTATAGTTTCTGACTGTACAGGCTTGTTTATAGCAGCATCATCACCAACACATAAGTCATGTATAATATAATATGTAACATTGTATTGGGTGATAGGATTTCAGCTCCATTGTAATCCTGTAAGATCACTGCCATATATGTGGTTCATCACTGACCAAACTGTCATTATACAGTGTATAGCTATGTCCAGTCCAGTGAAGAGAAACTGTCAGCATTGTTTTCCATAATCTATCCTGAATGCAGTGTTCTTTAAATACACTAATGGCTTATAATGTTAGCTCTAGGAATATTTAATTCACCTACTTTTTAATTTTTTAAATGATAAATGAAATTCTATTTCAGTAGATACCTTTTAAAAAGTCTGCCATTTTGTAGATGACATATGTGTGGGAGGATTATTCTCACACTGCTGCTTTTTGAGATTAGTTCTAAAATTACATTGTACTTACATTTACATTTCTTTAGACTTGTACAAAAACATATTTCTTAGGTTATTTTCTTAGGTTGAATTTGGAGGAATTCATTTTATTTAAAAGCTCAGATTCTTTGCTGTAGACTTAAGACAGCTTTTCTAATACTCAAAGAGACTTTGAAAAAGGACAGATATTTTTCAAGTATAACCAGAAAAGATACTAAATACTACATGGTAAGTTATATTTTAAAAAAGAAGTAAAGATTCAATACAAAGCTAAACCCTTCAAAAGGCAGCATTTTATATAACAGTTTTTGAAACACAGTTCCATTGGTTTAGAAGAGGGTTTCAAAATTGCTGACTTAAGGCTAGTAAGCCCTTAAATTCTGAGGGTTGTTTAGGCTTTAATTTGTTGATGTGAAACACATAGCACTGATGAATAATTCTCAGAAGTTTTGTCAGGAACAGTTAGAACTCTTATTGTCTCCCCAGCGATATTATTTTCTGAAAGATTCATATCTGTCCATGTGAGGAATCCATTTAATTCACTGAAGGCACTGTAACTACAAACCAGACTGCTAACCAGCAGAAAGTTCCAAATAAAGAAGCTAATGTTTCAGGTACTGGTTTGATGTTCAAACTACAGACATTCGTTGAACACCATGGCAGTGTTAGGACTATGATAGATAGGGTAGATGTGATTCCTGTGTTTAGGGTACTCTCATGCTAGTGGGAGAGAAATACCTAAATGTAATTGAAGACGACACTGGAAGAGGGTGCTGAAACCCTTGTCTGGATGAGAAACTTGAGAAGGGTGTAGACAGAGGGCAGCTGCAGGAAGAACTCCGGAAGCTCTCAGCTCCAAGCTCAGTCTTACTATGTCTGAGGAACCTGGAAGGACTTGGTCAGCAGCCCCCAGGACTGAACAGTTCACAGTGGTAAAGAAACAGGATGCATGAAAACAAGTGATTTCATATTAAGATATAAGTCATAAGGCAGGTAAAGTGAAGAGGAAGCAGCTTAGGTAAATGGAGGCTTCTCAGAATGACACTTCTAACTGTAAGAAACATGGTAATATTTTGGACATTTTGAGTCGAGATGTGTGTATAACATGCAGTCTGGTGATGTCTAACACAGGGCTTCTCAACCTGCAGTGTGCATGTGAGTCACTTGGGCACTCTTGTCAGGGGCAGCTGCTGCCAGTCACACTGGTAAGAGCCTGAGAAGCCACGTGGCTGTCAAGTCTACAAGTGATGTTGGGGCTGTTAGCATGCCAGTCACACTCAGAGTAGCAGTGGTATAGCACACAGGAGATCAGGAGAGGGTTCATAAGCTCCAGGTAAAGCTCTGTGAGTTTTCACCATATAAGAGCGAGATAAAAATCCAAAAAAGTGGGTCAGAAAATTCCAGGGAAAACAACTAGGAGCAAACACAAGTAATGAACCTAGAGTTAGCCTAAGTAATCCAACATGTGAAAGTAAGCATTTTATTAGCATTAGTAATATCTGTTAGCGTTCAGATAGTAACTTTTAGGAGTTTATTTAAGTTCACTGGAGCTTTGTATTCATTTTCTTAAATCCTTGAGCAGGGCCTGAGAAAGTGAATTTTGACTGGAAAGCTTTGGGTTCTGACCAAAAATTGTGTTCTAATTTTAAAGAAGGGTCTAGTTTATGTATAAGACATTCAGCAAAATAAATCAATCCATTATATATTTGTGTTTACTGTTAATCATTCCCAGTACTAAGTTTATTGGCAGTAGAAATAATATAGAAAAATAACTGTATGGGAGCTTTGTGAATCATTTTTTTATAAACTATGTTGTAAAATTGAATTTGTTTTCTGGGCCCGCCGGCGTGGCCTAGCAGCTAAAGTCCTCGCCTTGAAAACCCCGGGATCCCATATGGGCGCCAGTTCTAGTCCTGGCAGCTCCACTTCCCATCCAGCTCCCTGCTTGTGGCCTGGGAAAGCAGTCGAGGACGGCCCAAAGCTTTTGGACCCTGCACCTGCGTGGGAGACCTGGAGGAGGTTCCTGGTCCCGGCATCGGATTGGCGCGTACCGGCCCGTTGCGGCTCACTTGGGGAGTGAAACATCGGATGGAGGATCTTCCTCTCTGTCTCTCCTCCTCTCTGTATATCCGGCTTTCCAATAATAATAATAAAATCTTTAAAAAAATTGAATTTGTTTTCTATAAAAGATTTCTGGATATAACCAGCTCGATAAAGCATTCCAGATTGCTTGTATGGATTCTAAAAACAGCTTTTCAAGTTTTTTGAAGAAAAATAAATAAATACTTACAGGCGTAGTATTCTGTAGCTTGGAACAGGGTTAACTAGCATTTATTGTTTAAGGATTTTTCTTGTTTTTTAAGATATAAATGTATTCCATTACCTCAACAGAGTTTTTCTGTGTTATGTAGTAGCTGCTTCCTAGGAGAGGAAGAATGCAGATACTGTACAAATGCTATTTCCTTTAAATACAGATTTTGATGTATTTATTTATATAATATTAAGGTTAGAGTTTCAGATTTATTGACCATAATATTAATTTTAACTTCTTAAAATAAATTTATGAAATGAATATAAGTGAATTGAGGGACTTGTGCACTTTTCTTTCAGTGGATAAAACTGTTTGGAAGACAGGTCATGGTTGACTCTTAGTTTAATAAAACTAATAAACAAATTTTTCCTAGAATAATTATGTTTACTAAGTTACTCATTTATAATTTTTTAAATAAATTTCAAGGTCAAATAAAAACTTTAAGATGTATATGAGTGAGACAAAACCAAATATCAAAGGCAAAGGAACCAAATATCTAATAGTCAATTCCAGTATTAGTGTTTGCCAAATGAAACCATCTGGTGCTACAGTGTCAAGAGAAAAATCACTTGCATAGAGACAAATATTAAAGTTTAGTTATCACTCACTGTTCTCAGTTTGATTTTAGTTTACAACCCACAAACTCTTATTTTTCCTAGCAGTTTCAGTGGTTACTACATTATGTGTTTTTTTGGTTGTTTCATTTCTATCAACTAATATATGATAGACTTAAGGAATTATAACCTGCTTCATAAATCTTGAGAGGTAATGCAATGGAAAATGCTATTTGTCAAAGACTTATTTATTTATTGGAAAGGCAGATATACAGAGAGGAGGAGAGACAGAGAAGAAGATCTTCTATCCAATGGTTTATTCCCCAAGTGGTCGCAACGGCTGGAGCCAAGCCAGAAGCCAGGAGCCTCTTGCTTGTCTCCCACATGGGTGCAGGGTCCCAAGGCTTTGGGCCGTCTTTGACTGCTTTCCCAGGCCACAAGCAGGGAGCTGGATGGGAAGCAGGGCTGCCAGGATTTGAACTGGTGCCCATAGGGGATCCTGGTGCGTTCAAGGCGAGGACTTTAGCTGCTACAGGCTATCATGCTGGGCCCCCCAAAATGCTATTTTTTAATTGCTTCTGTTTATCTGGCTAGAGTAAATAAAGAGAAAATAAAATGGTTATAGGACTGATCTAGAGATAGACCAGTTTTTAAAAGGTTTATTTATTTTTATTTGGAAGAGTTACAGAGGAGGCACAACAGAGAGAAGTATCTTCTACTTGCTGGTTCACTGCCCATATAGCTACAATGGCCAGAGCTGTGCAAATCTAAATCCAGAAGCCTGCAATTTCTTCTGAGTCTCTTAAATGGATGCTGGAGTCCAAGGGTTTGGACCATCTTCTGTGGTTTTCTGTGGCCATTAGCAAGGAACTGAATTGGAAGTGAAACAGCCTAGACTCAAATTGGTGCCCATATGGGATGCCAGAACTGCTAACAAAGGCTTAGCCTGCTTCTCCACAGCACCAGCCACAAGCCTGAAATTTCTTTTTTTTTAAGATTAATTATTTTACTTGTTGTATTATTCCATGACACAGTTCTGTAGGTTCCAGGATTTTCCTTTTCCCTTCCCCAAATTCCCACCCATCCCGCACTAATTTCCCCCATGTCATTACCATAGTATAGTCCTTCACAATCAATCCTAAGTCCATCATTCTGCTAAGCATATCCTGACATTGTAGGCATAAACACTGACAAAGTGTCCATCATTCTATTATCAAGGTACACTCAACAATTTCATTAGGAGTCCATCTTTGATTTGAAAGCAGAGAGGCACACTGCATCATATCTTCATATCTGTCATGATAGCCTCTACTACACAGTTATTATACATCTCTGTAAATGAAAAACCATAAAACAAAATCAACAACAGAGAGAAAAATAGAAAATTTACAACATGCAGTTAAATAACATGCTACTGAATAACAAGTGTGTCAATGAAAAAAAGAAAATTAAAGACCTTCTTGAAGCAAACGATACTATTCTGAGACCTCTGAGTCAGTGAGGAACTTAATAAGAAAAACAACTTTTTTTTTTGAATGAATGAAAATAAAAACAAAAATATCAAATACCCTGATATGTAGCGAAAACAGTATTGAAGGAGCTATTGATGCTGTAATTTGCATGAAGGTTGACTTTATATCGGAGAGAACATATAATATTTGTCCTTTTGGGATTGACTTGTTTCCCTGAGCATAATGGTCTCTAGTTGGGACCATCTAGTTGCAAATGGCAGAATTTCGTTCTTTTTCATGGCTGAGTAGTATTCCATGGAGTTGAAGTACCACAATTTCTTTATTCTCTCTTTTGGTGGGCGTCTGGGTTGTTTCCATGTCATTGCTATTGTAGACTGTGCTGCTGTATATATAGGATTACAGATCCTGGGCCCAGCGGCATGGGTAGCGGCTAGGGTCCTCGCCTTGAACGCACCCAGGATCCCATATGGACGCCGGTTCTGGTCCCGGCAGCTCTGCTTCCCATCCAGCTCCCTGCTTGTGGCCTGGGAAAGCAGTGGACGACGGCCCAATGCTTTGGGATACTGCACCCATGTGGGAGACTCGGAGGAGGTTCCTGGTTCTTGGCTCCAGATCGGCACAGCGCTGGCTGTTGCGGTCACTTGGGGAGAGGGTCATGGGACGGAGGATCTTCCTCTCTGTCTCTCCTCCTCTCTGTATATCCGCCTTTCCAATAAAAATAAATAAATCTTTTTTAAAAAAAGGATTTCAGACCCTGTTCTCATATTGCAGGTTTCATTACCTTTGCATATATTTCCAGAAGAGGGATAGCTGGGTCATATGGCAGATCAATTTTCAGTTGCCTCAGTGCTCTCCATACTGACTTCCATAGTGGTTGTACTAGCCTTCACTCCCACCAACAGTGTAGAGCGTACCTCTGTCCCCATACTATGCCAGAAGGTGTTGTTAGTGTAGTTCTGAATGTAGGCCAGTCTCGCTGGAGTTAGGTGAAACCTCAATATGATTTTCATTTGTATTTCTCTGACAGTTAGGGAGCCTCAGCATTTTTTAAATATGTCTATTAGCCATTTCAGTTTGTTCTTTTGAAAAATATTTGTTCATTTCTGTCACCACGTCATTTGTTTTACTGTCACTGAGTTTTTGAAGCTCTTTGTGAATCCTGGATATTATTCCCCTATTGGTTATGTCATGTGCAAAGATTTTCTCCCATTCTGTTGGTTGCTTCTTCACTTTCTGGATCATTTCCTTTGCTGTACACAAACTTTAATATGATGTAGTCCCGTCTGTTTATTTTGGCTTTGACGGCCTGTGCTGTTGGTGACTTCGCTAAGTCTTTCCCACAAACAATAGATACTCTGTGTGAATTTAAAGCATGTAGTCATTATCATCAGTTCAGAAATCCATAGTGAAACTAAAAGTTAGAAGAAAATAGATTCCAATTTCACTGCCTAACCGAGAAGAATATCCTCAGTGCTAAACTGTGCGTTGTTGTCCTTAGATTTTGAGGATGACATGATCATAACATCTGATGTCTCTCGCTATATTGAAGACCCTGGTTTTGGATATGAAGATTTTGCTAGACGAGGAGAAGAGCACTTGCCCACCTTCCGAGCTCAGGTACAAGAATTCAGAAAAAAATTTGGATGTTGAAATATAAGTAAATTGACTTTGAAAGAATTGGATAAGTTGTTTTTATGGTGGATGTATAACATCTACACTTTTTTTTAGAGGAATAGAGAGAAAAAATAAAGCTATATGGATATATTTATAATAAAAAAAGCATTTTGTAGTGAAAAATTGGTATACCAAGAGTTACAGCCTTACATGTTACCCTGGCCCATGTCACTCCTAAAACACCTAGCCACAGTAGGGAAGTGACTTCAAGTTTGAATGAAACAAACTCCTTGATACTTATTTTAGATAACTGTCCATATCACTGAGTGGGTTTGGTCAGATAGAAAATGCCCAAGGTTTTTGAGTTCCTTCCAGATAAGGGTGTGGTGTGCCTTAATACCTCACCAGAGTTCATCACTAACATGCCAAATCCTGGCCCCCATGAAGAAACATCTGGCAGTCCAGTCCCCAAGCTGATTTGCATGGTTCTTGGTAAAAGTTTAATGAATTTTAAGTTAGAACTTTATTGGGTACAATTTTACTTAACTGTCTTTAGTAGTTACAATTGGTGAAAGAAAAAAAGAGAGTCTAAATGGAGAATGCTTTTTTGTTATTTTAGGATTATACTTGGGAAAATCATGGGTTCTCCCTCGTGAATAGACTTTATTCTGATATCGGACATCTTCTTGATGAGAAGTTTCGGATGGTCTACAGTCTCACCTATAACACTATGGCTACCCACGAGGGTGTAGACACAACCATGCTGCGCCGAGCTTTGTTCAATTATGTTCACTGTATGTTTGGAATCAGGTATGCTCGCTGTGGAGACAGTCATATATTGCTATCATTGCCTGTTCCCTCCGTGCCATGATACACTAAGACAGTAGAATGTTGGACTTGCGACTGTTGCTGAAGGACCTTACTGTTATAATAATATGGGGGGAAATGGTGGTGGGGCGAGAATGGGGAGGGAGGAAGGGGTGGTGAGGCGGGGGATCCCTATACCCAGACAACGGTATCATGGAAAATAGTAATAAAAACAACAAAAAAGGAAAAGATGGAAAGATAAAGAAAAATTCTTACATGGGTCTTATTCATATCCTGTTTGGGAATAAATGTTTCTGCAGAGAAAATATTATATGCATGTACACTTTTGGTTTGAAAAAATTCTGTTTTATAGAGAAGCATTTTTCTTTGTGCTATATATCGGCTTGATGCACATTTAAGAACACTAATAAAAAACTATTATGGAGGGGGAAAAAAACCCTCAGCAAATACTGGGATGGAATGGAATCACACCAGAGAATCTTTCCTGGAAGACTGACCAGATTAGGTGAAAATAACATGATTTGTGGCCCTTTAAATTTGGTTGTTTAATTAGTTTAATTTTTTTAAAGTTTATTTTTAAATAAATAAAATTGGATTATTTTCTCATAAAGCTTACATAGGACATATAAGAAAACTGAAAGAAAATATACCAATTAATATAAATTAATGCCTTAAAACTTAGAAAATTACCATTGAAAGGCGAGGGAATAAGCGAGTAATTGAAACTGAATGGTCTAGTCCAAAGAGCTCTTTGTGGATAATGCTCCTTTTGACCTGCATTTTGAAACTTATATGGAGATAGATTTGCAGAAAAAGAAAATTTCTAGTTATGAATACATTCATCTTGATTACACAATAAATCAATTATAATATTGTATTTTAGAATGGAATTACAACTCAATTTGGTAAGCAAACAGTTTTCTATAATATTAACTTAAAGAACCCCCATATTTCATAATAAGTCAACTTAAAATATAATATTCTATGTAAAAGACATTGTTAATCTAGTGTAATTATTATATACTACTATTCCCATTGAACACCCTAAAAATAAATTGTCAGAGAATTAATAATCTTTTAAAACACACACACACACACACACTCACACACAACTTTTATATAAAAATAAAGCTACCCTGTTAAGGAAAATCACTACTAGAATTTAATTAACTGTAGTAAATATTTATTATTTACAAGGCAGATTTTTCGTGCTCATATTTATCTGTCAGACACAATTAAATAAACCTATAAAATGGCCCAGATTCTTTCTGTAAACTAATCATTACATTTGAGTTAAGAATAACTGAAAATATTGGCAAAAAATTCCACAAACGCCCAGTATCCGTTCTGTCCAGCTGTTTGTCCCTGGGTCTTGCCTCCGCCATCTCCTGCTGCAATGGATGACTGCCTGTCACAGCCGTCTCCTCTGAGCTTCTGATGCTCTGTGCTCTCCCAGAGCTTCCTCTTGCCGCCTCCAGAAGCAGCTCTGTTTTCCTTATTGCATCTTTCCCATCAGTATGGAAATAGGCTGCTGTTTGTTCCATCTTGAAAAAAAAAAAAAACTTTATCTTCATCATTTCCCCTCCACCCCCTAGCTACTACCTCACTTTTCTGCTTCCCTGCAAAATCTCCTTGCAAAGATTTTGTGTATTGACTTGCCATTTTCTCATCTCCCATTCTCTCTTGAACCCATCTACAATCATGCCAATGGCCCCATCATGCCAATCAAACTGTCCTTATTGAGGGTGTCATTAACCTCCAAATAGTTACCTGCAGTGGTCAGATTGTTCTTATTTCACAAAGCAGCCGCATTTGCCACCTAATTGGCATATATATTTTTTCTACATAGCAGTTATCACCAGCTGACAAACCACATCTTCTTATTTTTTTTTCCTTTTACTGCAATGTAATTTAAGCTTGATGAGCTCTTTTGTTCACAAGTATATCCCCAGTGCCTTTAAGGGTAGATGACACATAATAGGTTGTTAGATGAATTGGTTAATGGACTTTTTATATTAGATTACCAGACAATCAGTGTTTCTTGATACAAGTTCAAGAATTAAAAATTTTGATTTTTGTCATTAAAAACCTGTTGTCATATCACTCATAGGTATGATGACTATGATTATGGAGAAGTTAACCAGTTACTTGAAAGAAGCTTGAAGGTTTACATTAAGACAGTGACTTGCTATCCTGAGAGAACGACAAAACGCATGTATGACAGTTACTGGAGGCAGTTCAAGCACTCGGAAAAGGTCAGTATCTCATGACGAAGGTTTCCAACAGTGATCACGCAGTGCAATAGTTACAAAAACTGATACATGAAACTGTTGTTGAATTAGTACAATGGAAATGGAAGTGTCACACATAACTATCTTTTTAAAATGTTTTTCAGGTTTATGACTATTAACTAAATTTTGATTATATGCTTTGTTTAATTTGGCATAAAGTAAGTTTTAATATCAACCTTTAAAAGATTAGATCTGAACATTGCTATCTTTAAGGTGCATTTGGAAACTGCCTACCATTTTAACTATTATAAAAATATGCTTTCTGAGCTAGTACATTGTAGGCACAGTTGTATCTTGGTCCAGAGGCACATCCACTGTGAGATTATTTAATGCTAGCCACTACATTTAACCCTGTACAACAAGTTTCTTGTTCCTATTTAGTAATATGGTACTTTGACAATATGATGCAGAAGTTGTGATTATTATATAAGGATATTCTTCTAGATGAAATATATAGATACCATTATTTAAGTTTAAAAAACCTAATAGAAGTTAAAGATCTTGGAACTGGCGTCAAGGCATAATAGACTAAGCCTCTGCCTTGGGTGCCCACATCCCATATGGGTGCTGGCTCATGTCCTGGCTGCTCCACTTCCATCTGTCTCCCATATAGCTTATGCTCTGGGAAAGCAGCAAAGGTTGGCCTCTAGTCCTTGGATCCTTCATAGGAAACCTGAAGGAAGCTCCCGGTGCATTTGGATTGATTAGCTCCGGCCATTCATTTATTTTATTTAATTAAATTTTTATTTTCTCAACTAAAAATTTTAAAATCTTCCATTAAAAAAAAGTAAAGATCTTTATCAACATCACATAGTAGTGTCCTGAAGGTCTGCGTCTTTTAACCATGATGTCCACAAATCTTCTTTATACTAGTTTCTAAAGTTGAGAATAAGAAAATCTTTTCAGGGTCCTAACATTCACTAATTAACTATGTGACCTTGGTGGGGAATGTTATGACCCTAGCTGTTAACATTTTGGGGAGAGTCATAGAGCCAGTCACACTTGAGATAAATATTCCTTTGTCAATAGCATCTCTTTTGATTAATTTTTATGCCAAATTTACATATTTGCATTAGATTTATCTGATTCTCCAGGTTTTATCTGAAAGTATTCTTTACTTATGAGAATATATTCAACAATACATTCAATCTGCGGAAAGATAATAAAATAATTTAAATATAATATCATAATTCATTTCTTTTTTGAAAACATGAATGTGTTTTTTAACCTGTCAGCTGAGAAATATCCCGAAAAGAAGTTTCAACTAAGAGACTCTCATTGAGCTATTCTTACCTAATTGATAGTATGAGTATCAGACATTTATTAGACACTGCTTTAAGCATCAAGCTTTCTCTGTAGTATTTTTCATGTAAAAACTAGGATGTTTTCCCACTTGGGATGGCCACATCCCTTACCAGAGCACCTGGGTTTACAATCCCAGTTTCTTGCTAATATGTACCTTGGGTGGCTCAGGTACATGGCTCAGGTATGAGATGGCTCAGGTCATGAATTCTTGCCGTTAGCTTGGGCAACTGGATTGAGTTCCTAACTCCTAACTTCAGCCACCCCTAGCTATTGTGGGCATTTGGGGAGTAAACAAGTGGGTGACAGATTGATTCTCTCTTTCTCTGCCTTTCTGTCTCTCAAAGAAAGAAAGAAACGTGGGGCTAATTTCTAGCCATGTAAAAAGTTACAACTATAAGGAAGTGTAATTTGTAGGATAATTGTAATGTATAAAGTTTAGTTTTATAATCCAAAAAGCTGATTGACTTTGCATAGCATATAGTGTAACAAGATTATGGGAATGTTTTGGACATCATGAGTCATTTTTTATTGCTTAGAGTCGTTTTTTGCAAATGCAGGTTTGAATGTTGCATCACGTACCTGTGAAAACATGCCCAGGCATGTGTGGCTGTGTTTTGACTGCATATACATTTTTTCAAAGCCTTTGTGAATGTGTAGATTTTCTTTAAAAATTGAAATGTTTGTAATGATTATTAAACTAATGACATTTGCATTTCTAGGTCCATGTAAACCTACTTCTAATGGAAGCACGGATGCAAGCTGAACTACTTTATGCTCTTCGTGCCATAACTCGGCATTTAACCTGATGCACCGGCCAAGGAAATGTCAGATATGTGTAAAGACCTTTTCACATAAGATATACAACAGAAACTGTTTTGTGATATAGCAGCAAAAATTATTCAATTCTCTAGTGTCAAAGTTTAGTCATTTTTGTTTTGTTCTTTTTTGCGGCTGTAATGTGCAATGGTGTGTTTCATTTTTCTTGATGCTTCACATTACTAACAATTGCAAAAATAATTCTGAGAAGCACTACTTTGCATTGTTTATAGTTGGATTTTTGGATACTGAACATCAATCATGAACCTGGTTTGTTAATGCTTAACTTCAGTGGTTTTGGGTTTATGTGTTTGTGTGTGTGTTTTTTTTCCCTTTACCTTTTGTTTAAAAAAATTAAGGAAAAGCGCTTACAATCAGCTTAAGAAAATTGTTTTTCAGATATTGGAATTCAACAAGGAGTAGCCTCCTCTGGCCATTCTGAAATTTTCATGTTGTGTCCTTAATCTGGTGGGAGAAAAGCATGCTCCATTGAACCAAGCTGCTCATTGGACACAAATTTGTGTCCCCAGGAGATGATTTGTCAGGCACTGTTATTTTTTTCGCTTTTCTTTCTCTTTTTCTTTTTCTTTTTCTTTTTAAACTGCTATTGGCTATAACATGAAATGTGATACAGCCATTGTCCATAATTTAATGTGAAATTAATCATGATGAATTCTATAGCATGCTACTGAGATGCCAAATTCAACTATTTTCTTTCTTTCTTAAAACAGCAGTTTTAGTTTCCATATCAGATGTATATATTAAGAGTGGAATTATGCACAATCCTTTGTATCGCTGACAGGAGTCCTCAGTCACCTTACAGGATCAGCGCTCAGAGAGCTGCTAGCACTTCAGCGAATTGGCACATAGAAACCTGTATCCACACGAAACTGACCAAAAAGTTTCTTTGCACATTTCTCCTTTCTCATAGTTCTTTCTATATTGCAGTAAACAAAGAGAGGTTAATATGCCTATTTTTTTTCCTGTTAGACTTGTAGAAATTATTTTCTGTGAGTTTTCTTCATAAATAGGTCGAGCGGTTTTATTACACAAAGGTAAAACATTGTGTCTCTATGCATTAAGGCAATTGAACAACAACAAAGAGTGCAATATGTTCAAAAAGATACTCGTACCTTCTCCCTGTCATGTCACTGCAGAAGTGTCCTTTTAAACAGAGCCATAAAGAAATTTTGTTCAAATGTCTTTATTGCACAGGCTTTCCTTTCTTTGGTTTCATCTTACTGGGGTTGAACAATGTCCTTTTCATAATGCCAAAGCATTTCCTTCCCTAGAAAAAAAATCTCTTTGGACAATTGGTTAGACAAATATATATATAAAGTTATAGGGGAAGAACGGGCAGCCAAAAAGTCACATTTTTGCATTGGTTTATGTTGCTTGATTAGACTGTCTTCAGAGAGCACAACATTATGTGTTTATAGCTTTAATTTAAATTACGTTATGAACCAGTGAAGTGCCTAAAGAGATGCTGACAACTATCCACTAGGACACAACTGCACTGCTTCTGTACTCTTTTGGTTAGTTAAGGGTGACTTGAACTTTACAATGTATGTTGATTTTTCTAAAAAAAAAAACAATTTTTGTAGTAAGTAATATAGTTAAAATTTTCTGTTACAGCTCCCACAAATGTTTTATTTTAGGCTTACTTTTTCTGTTATGTAAGAATTTCTTTTATCTCAGAGTCATGGACTAGTGTTTCATTAGGTCAATTCTCCCCTTACTTTTATCATCCCTTTATGGTACAGCACATTAGGTTGCTTTTCGTTATATTTTGTCCCATATAAGGCAACAAAGATGACTGTAAATCTAATGAGATAAGGTGGTTTTGCATTTTTGGATTCCAGGATCTTGTCTGAAATCTTCCACGTGAGGGAAAAATTACGGACGTTTTTGATGACAGGGTGGTGTATTTACACAGTTTATTCAAAGAGTTCATGCCAGATTTCTTCTGTTTTGTTGGTTGCTTATGCCATGTGCTGATTTCATTAAATATCACCTTAAACAGATATGTATTAAATACAGAGAAAGTATTTAGGAGAAAAACAAACCACAGATGGCAACACAGGTGTCTGTGTGACTGCCCTGACATTAGAACCTTCAACTCGAGCATGTCTTCTGTTCTTGCATTCTTAAAATTGGAATCCTTTCATTTAATAGCCCTCTATTTTTGTGCAGGTGAATTGTATTACAGGATGGAAAGTGATTTTTATACATACTAGAAAGGAGGAGTAATTCTTACAGAACACCATATGAGCTTTAGACCAAAAGGAGAAACAAAATTGAAGTAACTAAATGGCCACTTGGTTTTGTTTTGTTTTGTTTTGTTTTGTTTTGTTTTGTCCGGGTTGCTTTGTTATTCTCCCCCTGAAATATTAGTAGTTGGACTTTGGGTTATAGAAATACTAGTGCCTTTACTAGATCTCTTTCCTACCAAATTTTCTTTCTAGCTCAGCATTGAACTCTCATCAATAATCAGGAAAATAAGTTGACTTGGAACTAGTATCAAAAACAAAATAATCTGTTGATGAATCTCAGTGAACCAGCCTAAAAAAATTGATTTTTGAAGGTGCCAAAGCACCTCCCAGATGCAGCATGGCCAGCATTCCGGGCTGTGAATACCATTTTATGAGTTTGCTGTCAACTCTTTATCTAATGCAAACTTGAAATTCTGATGCGGTTTTCCAGGGTGATATTTTTTCAGAGTATTGAATTTACTATGTAGTAATTTATAATATAGCTTTTATATTAAAATGTGATATTTTTAAAAAAGAGTTATCTGGTTCAATTGGTATACTGATGTGATTATACAATATGGTGATTTACACTTTGGGCTTACATTGTGCCAAACCTAAATGTGCAAGTGTGCGTGAAAAAGCACATGTGAATGTGAATTCTTTGATTCCTTGCTTACTGTGTTAAAATTAGTTTGGCAATCCACTGACGGATATGCTTCAATAATGTCTACTTATTTTAGAATTTCAAGTTTTTTAGCTTCTTGATTTCTCAGATCACCATAAGAAATATGAAAATACCCTTAAGTAAATCTTAGCCCACTTGCCACTGGGAGGGGCCAGGCTGATGCCTCATTGGATTCCTCAGACTTGTGATAATTCGGGGACATGAGGCTTTTGAAACTCTACTGGTTAGTATTTTCTTTATCATCTTGAACTAAGCACATTGGCTTAGTTCCAGGAAGTATTTGTCCCATTTGGGAACTCTTAGAATAGAAGATCACTAACATGAAGTCCGGGGTTTGGCTTTGGCCTGTAATTATGGTTTTAAATAATGTTTTTTGGAGACAAAAGACTTGATGTAAAATTTCATGTAAAAATACATAAAATTAGAACCAGTGCCACTATTTCAATTGTTTTATGATGTCTCATGAAGATCTTAAATTCTTCTAAAAGCAAATTAATTTTTTTCCAAAGCAACTTTTTCCTTGCTACCTTATGAGGGATTTTTGTTTGTTTGTTTGTTTGTTTGTTTGTTTAATCCAAAAGTCTTAGATTTTTATGCTGCAGCAGAATAGGGTTTTCAGTGAACAATTAAAGATCTGTACTTGAAATAGTTCACTCTGTTTAGTGAAAAGTGCATGCACACAACACGGTAAAATTATTTTTAACTATAAGGACAATATATCAGGGAAAGCAACAAGTTTCAGTGCATGATATAAAAATATGCACTGTGATAGTAAAATAAGTTGTTTGTGTTTTCTGTTTTTCTAAAGACATTCTATTTTTTTTTTTTTCTGAAAAAACAAGACCTTAAACACCTGTCTATCTCATGGGACACTCTTGTTTCTTTTTTGACAAAGAGATGACCTTGCATAGAGTATATAAATAGGACATGAAATTTTCTTCATATAATTCAATAGCAAACTGAAAGATTTGTGGCTCTTCTGTACAGACCAAGTTCTAGGTTACCTAATTTGTAGAACTAGGCTCCATCCTAGGTGGTCATCATGATAAACTGTTTCCCTATTGCATCCGTCTGGAGACTGAGAATCAAATTAAGCTGGTCTTTCCTCAAAGCAGTACCGTAACATGAATATATATATATATCAGTCCATGCCCACCTACATGTGGAATTTATTCCAGTGCTGATTTGGCTTAATTAACAATGTCTGCTCAGGAGAGACCTAGAACAAAAAGAGCCGGGGTGAAATGAATCATAGAGGTAGAGGTTTTTGTCAAGGCAGAGCCCTGTGAGGAAGGATAAGTTTTTACAGAACACTTGGATCATAAAGCTGAGAGCAGGGCTATGCTCAGCATGGTACCACCTAAAACAAAGGCAACATTTCTCGCCTGGGAGCTCCTCCCTGCAACCAGCCCACCCTTTCCAGCCTGCTTTCTCTTCCTCTAAGTGCCTCAACCTCTACAAATGCACTCTCCTCCCCTGCCTTCAGCCCAGCTGGGTCCAAACACCTTTCACTATCCAAGTCACCAGCCACCTGCTCAAAGTCACCAGCATTTACTTTTCTGAGTTACTTTTGCTCCATTCCATAAGAATATGGTTGTATCCCAACTCCCTCTCAATCCTTTAAC
The DNA here is from genome assembly GCF_030435755.1 of Ochotona princeps. NCBI lineage: Eukaryota > Metazoa > Chordata > Mammalia > Lagomorpha > Ochotonidae > Ochotona > Ochotona princeps. Next base: position 91,007,218 of record NC_080835.1, read on the forward strand.
CAGTGTAGCTATACTCATTTCGACTAACCTTTGCCCTAGACACTGTATAATCTTGTGCACCCCATATTGTTCTCCCCTTTCCCAGCTGCCAAAATGTCTTGCTCTCCTCTACCTCATCCCCAAAGAGCCTATAAATTCGGAGTATCCAGCCTTTTCATGGATTCACTCTCTGTTGTTCAGTAATACTACTTCCATAGTTTAAATAAATCATAAAAGATTTTTGCCTTTTATCAAAGTAGTAATCTATATTTATACATGATACAGAAATTAAGCTATTTCTACCATGCAGAATTTAGCAGTTTGCAAGATTTTAAAGTGATTGAATTGCCATCTTTAACTTGAATCTATATTAGGTGAATATTGGTGTTAGTCCAAGTTATTTGAATGTAAAGTTAAATTCTCTAGCTGTCCAGATTGACCTGTAACCCTTCAGTGGAACAAGAGGTGTCTGGCATGCAAACTGAGTGGTGTTTCGGACATTTACTTTGCTGGTATTTCCTGTAGGACATTTAGATGGTCCAGCTAGATCCCAGAAGTACATTTGATTTATAATAGAGATAGAATATCACAAAATTGATCTTATTAGAGTTTAAACAGACTTAAGTGGGTTAGACCTAACTTCTAGCCCCCATTCCTGCCCTGCTCACATGGGAGTAAATGTTCTATGGGATGAAAAGAAGGGAATGCATTGACTTTGTAATGTTTATTTCCCTAGCCGCACTTCAGGTATGTCCAGATAGTATCATTAAGGAAGAGGAAAGGCGAGGAGGAGAAGGACAGCAGCAGTTCCTCTCACACCTATTTGCACATGGTGGTGTTCAAGATGTGAAGGAATGTCAGGTTTCTAACATGGGCCATGCTTATCTATAGATGACTTACAGATAAGCCACTTTATTTAAGAAATATACAGATTATTCTGATGTATGATAGTATTTGGATATTTTCCATTTCATTTTTGAACTCCACTTGACAGCAGTGTCCAGTAAACACCTTTAGAGGGCCAGGAAAAAAAGTCAGTGGCCTAGTTTAGAAAGGAGACTTAATGGACACTGAAGAAATGGCTTTTTATTAGATCATAATGTCATTAAGTGTTTATCACAGCATTAGCTTAATTATGACTGAACCAATATGAAGTATAGATCTGGGAAAGAAAAAATATAGAGGGGGAAAATAGAATGATTCTTTTGAATTCTTGTGGGAATCTTGGAAATAATGCAGTATACATCATAAAATAGCCTTTAGAACAAATGTCCCATATTACAATTCTTAGGACAACGTCAAACAGTAAATCTAAACATAATGAGTATACTTCTCAGTATGTAAATTTTGCTGAACAGCCTATTTTCTCAAACCCCCTCAAGTTAACCTCTTTTTAAAAATGAATGTATAATTTTTACATTGAGTATATAAGAGGGAAAGAAAATCTCTAGTCTTTAATGTTAAAATAGTGTCCATAAATACTGATCAGTTAAGTGCATACATTATGATACATGATAAAGCTAATTATACGTCTTTCTTAATCAGCTTTTGCTAAATTTTGACTAGCTCTCCCAAGTCTGATAAGGAAGGATCAAAAAGTAAGGTCCAAGAAAAATATCAGTTGGGTGGACAAAAAATTTCATTTATATTGTAGATTTTTTTTCTGAATTGCTTGGGTTCTGTAAATTAAGAGTTAAATGGTACCCTTGTTTGCCAAGGAAAGTAATCTAAACTCTAGTGAAATATTTGCTTTGCATTCATATCTTCTCTAAAGAGAAAAATAAAAAATGTCTTCTTCCTCTTTCTTGTCACACTTACTCTTTTCAATCTGAAATAAGACAAACATGGAAAGCAAGCCACTTAGGCAATCTTCTCAATACTAAGAGACTAGGTACGTCCATGTGCACAGTCTAATCAAGATAAAAAGAACCCTGTCAGGTCCACTTGGAACATGGCCTTGCTACTTACATTAGCTCCTTCAACCTGAAAAGAACTTTCTTGGTCATGGAAGAACTGGATGTATCTTTAACTTATGAAATAGGATTTGAACTTGAAAACTTTTTTTTAAATCCTGATTTAGCAGGGCAGCTACAAGATGAATGTATATATTAAGACTTCGTAGCTGAATTGCACATGAAATCAGATTGCCAACTTCTTGAACTTCACTTTTAGACATCATTTTACCCTTAAGTTGTGAGTGATATATGTAGCATGCTGTGAAATGTCTATTATAGTTCTTTAATTCATCAGTATTAATATAGAATTATCTTTTGCGTTTCTTGGTACTTTTTATTCAATGTAATCAGAAGCTGTGATGTTTTGCCTTTGTAGTCCTGTGCTTTGTTACTGTAACTGTTTCTGTTTTTTACGAAGCACGTGATATTGGACTAATGTAAGGCAGATGACGTGATCTTTAAGACTGCTATATATATCAGTCTCTTACTCTATAAGATTTTAAATTAGAATAAGCTTTTATCGAATAGATCATTGATGCAATTTAGGATTCACACCAGTTTCAGTGTCAAAAGACGGTCTTATATTTATAGTTTCAGTTCTGAAAATAGGAAACTTAATAAACAGCCACTTTAAGCTTGTTCTGGCAGAGCAGACCTTGCTGTAGCTGTAGTCTAAAGTAGTTCACCATATAAATGCCTATTCAGTTTTGATGCCCTCCACATGAGTCAGCAGTAAAGGAGCTTATAGAACCCATGAAAGCTTTTTTTAAATGTATAACTAGGTTTTATTTTTCTTATGTTGCTGGTTTTATAGTTCTGACTAAAGCTGACCTGACTGGATCAGTTTATGTGTAATATTCTAGTGCTTTAATGTCTTTTTTTTTTTTTTTGGAGGGATGGGTAATATTATTTGAACAGATGCAGAAGGAACTGTTAGTGAGTCAAGACAAACACATTTGAAATAAAGGAACTGTGTGTATTAACATGTTAACAACAATTCATAACTGCACTTTTTATGACATTTTGAAAATCTATTTATAGGTACAAAACAATGGGTTTTGTTAAACTGTATCACATTTATACTTGCAGAAATTTATTTCATTGTTCTTAGTAGGAATTTTATTGGTTCAATAAAATTGGCAAAACTGAACCCAATCAATTGTTTGTGGTGTTTATTTGTTGATATTGGTGTATATTCTTGCCTCGATTAGTTTCTGCTTGATTATTGAGGCACACATTCTAAGGACATTAGAACTGTCGGAATTATATTATCTGTCAATTTTATTATTAACCCACACCTTTATATTGATTTTTTAAAAGATGTATTTGTTTTTATTGGAAAGTTAGATGTACAGAGAGGAAAGACATCCACTGATTTCGCTCCCCAGGTGGCCACAACAGCCAGAGCTGAGCCGATCTGAAACCAGAAGCCAGGAGCTTCTTCTGGGTCTTCCACACGGGTGCAGGGTCCCAAGGCTTTGGGCCATCCTCGACTGCTTTCCCAGTCCACACACAAGGATCTGGGTGGGAAGTGGGGCTGACGGGATTAGAACTGGTGTCCATATGGGATCCTAACGTGTGCAAGGCAAGGATTTTAGCCGCTAGGCTACTGTGCCAGGCCCTCTATTAATATTTCTTGTAATCAACATTAATTGTGATCATGTAAACTAAGTAAAATATGATTATTGTTACCTTTTAAAATCTCAATTTTGATCTCTTAGGCAAATTCGTTTTATCATCATCTCTTGTTGACCATAATAGTAATTAAATGGGGAAAAGGAATTAAGCATGAGGCTAGGGACTGTTTTTTTTTCACATCCTACTTATTTGTCATTTTAGAAGTATTCTAACCTTTCTGAACCTTGCTTTCCAAACCACAGCTTTGAGGAAGTAACATATCATTGAAATGTTTGAGAACAGATGAATGCATCGTGTGTCTGAAATGTGCGCTAGAGTAAGGAGTTCGAGCAGATAAAAGAGCCCTGAAAAGAGTATTGTCCATTGCAATAAAGTAGGAAAGTGAAAATTAAGCATTTGTAATGAGAAGCAAGGGTAAGTTTTTTAGGTAGCAATGTAAAATTGACCTTGGAAAGCCATATGTGCTGTACAAAGTCCTTTATAGAAGGTTTTCCAAGGAGAGTCCTAGCTTCACATTTCTCTTAGTTCACTTATGAAAATTTGCACCTGAGGTAAGAACTTTTCCTTTGTACTCCATGTTCACCTATAATGGAGGATCAGAAAAACAAAATGAAGCAAAACAAAAACGAAACAAACAAACAAAAACCCAGTTCCTAGATGATTAGTATTTTTCACAGAAGAGACACAGCGAAGAGGGTGAGGCGGTGCAGGGCCTAACACATCTAACTCAGCCAACTGTCCCGCCCTTCCACAGCTTCTCTCCCAGTGCACAGTGCAGCTTCTCCACGGCAGATTATCAAGCTGTTAGCAACTTTGAGCCATTTCTTAAAGTAAAATAAAATTCCATGTTTAAAGTGTGTGTGTGTGTGTGTGTGTGTGTGTGTGTGTGCTTTCCTTGGACACAGATGATCTCCCTAATAGCCACAATAACTTAAAATAATTAAAATCTTCAATTCACAGATGAGGAAATTGAGTGCTGAGAGATGGCCCCTGGAGTTAGCACAGTGGGGATCTGAACTGCAGTCCTTTGATATCTTCTTCCTATCTTAATTCAGCCTATGTCTTGCTTAGTGATATAAGCGACCATGCTATCCGTACAATGTTTCACTAAACAGTGAAGGGATAATCCTGTTTGGCTAACTTATGACTTATTTTGATTTGAAGGAATAGATTTGGGCACTGGTATGATGGCATAGTAGCTTAAGCCTCTCCCTGCAGCAGCAGCATCTCATGTGAGTGCCAGTTTCAGTCTCAGATGCTCTGTTTCTGATCCAGTTCCCTACTAATGTGCCTGGGAAAGAAGTGGAAACTGACATAGGTCCTTGGGTTACTGTATCAACGTAAGAGATCCAGAAGAAACCCCTGGCTTCTGACTTCAGATTGGCCCTATTCGGACCACTGCAGTCATTTGGGGAGTGAACCAATGGATGGAAGCACACACATTCTCTCTCTCCCTCTTCCTGTGTGCAACTCTTCTTTCAAATAAAAAGACTTTTTAAAAGAATAGATATTTCTCTCTTAAGAGAAAATGGATGTAGCAAAACTTACAAATGTATCACATTTTTAATTTTAGAACCATTCTAGTGTATAGTGAAAGTTAACAAGTCACATTACAGTCTCTAATGCATGTCCTTATTGTCAAATGTGAAGAAAATCAATCTTAGATAATTATTCTCCTATGCTTGACATATTTCAAAAACATGGTGAACCTGAACTTCTCCATCACCAAGTACATTAAAGAGTTCAGGCACAAATTTTCAATCCTTCTTCATGAACGGACCACCTCCTAAATTAACATAAATAAATTCTACATATTTCAAAACCCATCAACTTTCTCCTTTATCTGTGCAAAGTTGTATGTTGCCCACTACTTGTATGGTACTTTCCAATTTTTTCCCATTATCTATCTTTACCTTCTGCACTAGTATTGGGGAAACCAAATTTCTGAATATTTTAAGTGATTTCCTGAGTACATTCATTTTTTAATGTCCACTATAGGATCAGGTTGTATTTCTTTACTTGAGAAGTAAACATACAAAACTTTTAAAGAAACACCTGAAGTAGCAAGGATTAGTGTGTATGTCACCAGATTACTTTGCCAGTGCTGGCCTTGTGGCCCAAATCGGGGGAAATGTGCACAAGTGTTCAGGAAACCACAGTGCTTATCTAACCCAGCACTTCCAACACTCATATCCCACAGTAGAGTTCCTGGGCTCAACGTCAAGCGGCAGCTGTAGACTCCAGTTTCCTGCTAATACACACCTCGGGAGGCAGCAGCTGATGGCTGAAGTAGCTGGGTTCCTGTGGCCCTCATCAGAGGCCTGAGTTGGGTTCAGTTTCCTGGCTTTGGCCCCCAAAGCCCACGGAAGCGGTACAGTCACCTGGGAGATGCCGCTTCTGTGCTGCCCAAGAAGCATGATCAGGCTCTGACTATTAAGGAGATGTTGTTGTTCCGAAGTGGGACACAGCACTGGGCTGAAGACCCACAAAAATGGCTCCACTCTGGAGCCCCCTCAACCTAGGTCACCTGTTTCCCAGATGAATAAACATACACATTTTAACTCATAGGCTTCTAGGCCCTGCGTGGTCCAACCAAATTCATCTTCTAACCAGCAGTTTTGCATGTGAGCTCTCCATACCACCCTCTGGATTCTTACCCAGCCCCAATCATCCCTTCCATTTATATCACAATATCCTTTTGGCTATAAGAACACATTTCAGCCATCCTGTAAATGTGTGCTTAAATATTACCTGTTTAAAAAATCTTCAATGGTAAAAACCCACAAAAGTACACTGTGTTCTTCTTTGTGGCATAGAGAAAAAAGAGTAGCAGTTAAGGTCAGGCAAGAATGAGAACAGTGCTATAATTTCTGTGGTTAGATTTGGACACAGTACTTTATTTTTGCAAAGGCTCTTTCTCTTTCCTTATTTACTTTTTAAAGATTTATTTTTTTTATTTGAAATGCAGTTACAGGGACAGCAGGAGATAGAGATAGGAAGAAAGATTTTCTATCTGCTGATTCCCTCCCTAATGGCCTCAGTGACAGAGTTGGGACAGACTGCAGCCAAGAGCCAGGAGACTCATCAAGGTCCCCCATGTAGGTGCAGAGGCCCAAGAAGTTGGGTCATGCTCTATAGCTTTCCCAGGTATATCAGCAGGGAGCCGGACCAGAAACAGAGCAGCCGGGACCAAAATCGGCATCTCTATAGGGTGCCAGTATTGCAGACTGCAGTTTAATCCACTGTGCCAAAACACTGACAACCTAAAGCTTCTTTTTATTAATAACTCTCTACAATTAAAATAATATCCATCTGAAATGTTATTATAATAAAATACTATGAAAGTATTTAAATTATATTAGTAATAAATGATTTGTAGTTTATTGCCCTGTTATTTTCTATTTTGTTTGATATCCTACCAATGCCGCCCTGTTTTTAATACACTTCCCCTTTCTTAAAGATAAAGGTGACATCTTCTTATTATTGTTTTCGGCAATTAGCAGACGAGGAAATTTAGGAGCCGTAAGACTACATAATTTGTTCAAAACCAACGAGTTAACAATAGTGGAGTTAAGGTTTGAATTTATTCTAGGATCTATTTTCTAATACCCTGGTTGACCTGCTTTATCTTACACTGGGTTCAGAAGTTAAATGAGACCAAAGTTTGTTTAAGATCAGAGAAGGACTGGAAGGCAAGTGAGTGATATAGTGAAGTGCTTGCTGTCCTGCAGGGATGGACTTGGTGCACAAAGCCTGTACTAGCACACGTGGACTACTGTGATGGGCAGATAGCCAAAGTTTATTGCCAGCATCAGACTTTTAAAAACACATTGTCAAAAAAGGCTTGCTGGAAATCAAGAAGGTGGATTGGGGTAAAGACATGTTTAAAGAGATGGAGAAACATCCGCCAGGGTGAAGCAGAGAGGGCACATTCCAGGAAATAGGATAGGACAGAAAAGCAGCAGAGGGGTACCTGTAGACTGACAGACACGGGAAAGCAGTGGACTAAATGGTGTGGTGTTGCAGTAGCTGATACCCCAGCAACATTCAGCGAATGGTAATCTGAACTGTACTGGCAGCCAGAATTCTACCAGCAACAAGGTGGGAAGGAATGTTTAGCGGGAGCTCAGGAGGTGAACCCAGACAAAGAACTGCCTGTCCTGCTGGTCTGTTTGATTTGACCAGGAGCAGAGACAGGCGGCAGATCCCAGATGGGCAGTATGGAAACAGGGTGGATTTCACAACCCAGTCCGCCTTCTAGAGCTGAATTAGGCACCATTTTGTTTAAGGAGGCAAGAGCTGTGGACAGGACTGCACATACACTGAGCTGGGAATGAACTCATTTCTGGCTCGGTGAACTGCAACAACGTGGCATCCTATTAGTTCCACCCAAGATGGGTCTGAATAACCCTCAGATCTGACTGCCAGCAGATCAAGAACTCTAGCAGTGGCACATCAGGTGCCGTTTCTTACAGTGTGGCAAAGAATTTACGACTGTAGGGACAAGAGTGAGCTGTGCATGCACTGAGCTTGGCAAGAACTCCCTGAGCTCAGTGCATTGCACTGGTCCCACAGGAAAATAATACCAAATATGGCAGCATATGGGTCAAACTAGGTCCATGAGGCCCTCAGAACTAAAAGCCAACAGGTTCTGGCAAGATCAGCACCACCAGCAACCTAGCTATTTAGGACACCTGGTGTCTCCCCAATCTTGGAACCTGCTCCAACCGGAAGTGGAAGAAAGGTTGTAGAGATAATAGTGCAGCCTCAGTACGGTATCACCGGAGTTGGAGGCTGGTGAGCCAGGAGCTGAGGCTACGGAGACCAAGGTGGAAATCTAACATAAGAACCCAGACCAGGAACTCGCTGGACAGAGTGGCACAAGTGACTGCAAACAAAGAGCCATGTACCAACTGCAATAAATAAAATCGAATTGTAGACCTGTGGGCGACAGAACTTAGAAACCTGCCCCAAGGAGAAGACTCTCTTAACCAGAAGTACAATGACCAAGAGCAAAAGAGGCACAATGAATATTACTGAAGACTCCTCTGCAACGGAGCAAAACCCTTTGCCCACCTTAGAGTTCACTGAGGAAGACATTGAAAAAATGGGGAATGCAGAATTCAAAACACTTCTTACCAAACTTCTTACCAACAATGAGAAGCACAAGGAACTCAAGGAATATATCATAGTAGGAATGCATTATATGAAAGCTGATATATCAGAAATGAAGAGTAGAGTGGAGCAAATTAAAAATACAGTGGAGAATCTCCAAACTAGAAGGAAGGAGGCAGAAGAAGGAATCTCAAAATTAGAAGCTATTTCCTGTCACCAGGGGGAAACAAACAAATTCTTCAAGTTCTTGATTTTCATTTCTTCAATGACACATTAGATATTCTGTAGCAAGTAATTTAGCTTCATGGCATTGTAAATTTCTATTTTTCTTCTTGTTGTTGATTTTGTATTGTGGCTTTTCATTTAAGGGCATGTACAGTAACTGTGTAATGGAGAGTATCATATCCAGATGTGAGGATACAATGTAGTATGCATTTCTACTTCCAGACAAAGATGGATTCCCAATGAGACTGTTTACTATATCTTGACAATAGGATGTTGGACTCTGCCATTGTCCATGTCTGGAATGATAGACATATGACTGTATGAAGAGCTATGCTATAGTGATGATATAGGGGAACTCAGTGAGTAGGGAGGGAATTGGGGTGGGGGTAAGAATAATTCCAGGGCCTATGGAACTGTATGATAAAATGATAATAATAAAAAGAAGTAAAATTCTTAAAAAACAAAGAAGGAGAACTCTCTGAGCCTATGGAACTGTATCATGAAAAATAAGAATGGAAGAAAGAGGGAAAAGAAAGAAAGAAAGAGAGAAAGAAAGAAAGGAAAGAAGAAAGTAAGGAAGAAAGAAAAAAAAAGGAAGGAAGGAAGAAAATCAATCCAGAACCTCTTGAAGTGGGAACAATCTAGTATATTCGGTCCAGGACCAAGAACCTAGATTTAAAAGATACAAAAGCATTTGGGGTATCAAGGTAACAATTGCCGGACTTTGAGGGAAAACAGGTTACAAGAAGAGTTTTACGGCTTTGAAGATTAATAAATTTAATTTAGGTGCAAATCACAGAAGAACAATGAAAGATTTTGAAAAGAAGTAGAGAAAAATCCCAGTGGCACAATGGATTAAGCTATTGCTTTTGACGCCAGCATTCCATTTCAGAGCACTGAGTTCACTTCCAATTCAGTTCCCTCCTAATACCTGTGAAGGTAGTGGAAGATGGTCCAAGTTCTTGGGTTCCTTCCACACATTTGAGTGAAACTAGTATGCAGATCTTGGCTCCTGGCACCTGCCTGTTCCAACCCTTGCTGCTGTGGGGAGTTAACAATAGATGAAACATCTCTCTCTCCTCTCTCTCTCTCTCTCTCTCCCTTTCAAATAAACAAATACATTTTTTTAGAAATTGCCTCCACCAGAGAATCAACCCCTGACCCTGAGCTTCAGATGTAATTAGTCTGAGGTGCATACAAGACATTGGATTTTGAAAACTTCTCCTGATGATTCCCCTATGTTGTGGGCTAAGGAGTTTATTATCACTGGTTAAGCTGAGCAGTAACAGGAATGGGCTTTAGGCTAAAAGCACCTGGTCTAATCAGACTCATTGGTATCCTATTGTTCGGTTAAAGGGCTTGGGGGAAATAGTATAAAAGGAGTAATAAAGAGAGGCTTCGGAGAGACTTCCACATCACTAGTCTCCTGTTGGTGCTTCATCCCCAGACCCTCTCCGTGTCCACGTTACTGGCTCTCCTGGCCGGAGCACCCCTATGCAGTATAACTGAAGAGTTCTTACTCAAAATGGTGCTTTTTACCCCACCAATGTGGTATCTTCCCAATAGTGGAATGAACTATGTCTCACCAAACTGGTCTGCAGGGAGAATGGGGAGAAAACTGTCACATAGATAGATGCTAGGTAGGTAGCCAGGTAGGTAGGTAGGTAGATAGATAGATGACAGATAGAGACAGATAAATCCCAGGTGTTTGTCAGATCACAACCTTCCTGGGAGAGTCCCAGAAGTGCTATGAATGTGAAGGAGAAGGATGCATCCTTTTCACATGACCCCCAGGAGTGAAGACCAGTGCCCCTGCTCACTGAAAACACCTTTGTGTGCTGAAATCTTTCTGTGTGCAGTGTGCACTTACATGAGTATGATTTGAGTTACACTGTGATTTTTGTAATGGCAATTTTCCTCATAACTTTTCAGTAGGAACATTCTCTTAGAATTTTAAGGTATTTCTGGAATGCATGATTTTCTTGTGACATGCAGTATTCAGCAGAAATAAGGTCTGGCAGATTCTTTAAAAGCTAAATGGACTATAGGAGATTATAGTCTAAGCTACGACTATTAGGCCTTGTTTCTAAGCATAAAAATCTACAGAAAGGTCTGCTCTGCTAAAAATAGACATTCTTAGAAATTACTATGAATTGCTGAATCAGAAGGAAGGTGTAAGGGGCTCACATAGTACCCCTTTTTATAAGCTTCCCACACAAGATTTTATATTTTTAGCAATACACCAAACTCCTTTGCAGAGCCATGTAGCTTTTAGGAACAATCTCTCTTTAGACAACATTAGCAGTTGCACGAACTTAGTTCTGCCTTGACCACCACATATAACTGGGAAGTCACAGAAGTTTCACAATGTTACTAACACAGCAAATCAAATGGAATTCAGAGCAAGATGGATTCCCCGTGGTAAAAATCAACTCCCCATCACAAAGCTGTGCTGGTCTTCTTCTGATATGGAAAATGCTGGAATGGAGTTTCTCCCATCAAAAGGCAAAAATAGTCTTAACGCATTTCTGAGTTACTTTTCAGATAGGTTGTACCAATTGACATTCCTACCAGTGTTCTTAGGTTGCTGCTCTCTGTGGTCACAAGCACTTCAGACAAATAGCATCTTCTTCATGTGTCTTTCCAGTGTTGGCCTTGGTGAGATGAGCTAGAAATGCTCTGTAGCTGGAGTAAGGACTCGTTGAGGAATGAGACCCTGGGAGTCATGGGACTCGCAAAGCAGAGAGTGTTCTCATTTGATTAAAGCAGAGAAGTGTGGCTGCTCAACCTGTCCAGGGCGTGGCAGCACTGAAGCCTCCTGAAACTTAGGATGAGTAATCCCTTCCTTGACCTTAAGATGAAATTGGGTTGATGCTCCTGGGAATGGTCCACAAGTGGGGTACAAGTCATGAGTGGGAATGCAGCAGGCCAAAAGTTTTGGGACCAGTTCAAGGGCTGCAGAAGATGTTCAGTTTGGCTTCAGGCACCAAGTAGAGCAGTAAATGAAACCAGGTGCCCTTCTGTCCTCACAGCTTCCTTGTGCTGTCACAAAGGCTCATACTCCCAACTTCCAAAAGGAACATTCCCCTTCTCAGAAAATAGGGAATTCTAACCAACTGAGCACCTTGTATATAAACAGGATTCTCAAAACAGAGCTCTACCTATTGGGTTCTGTGGCCCAAAAGGATTCAAGGAGACAACCAAAATGGCTCAAGTATCTAACAATTTTGTTTTGTGTTTCTAACAGTTTTGAAACAGGGACTCTTAAGCCTGTGTTACAGCCCTTGCCTCAGCACTGCTTCTGGCTATATAAGAAGATTTGAGGTTAATGAGCAGGAAGAAATGATTTCATTAAAAAGAGCAATACTTTGAGTCATATGTTCTGTAAAATTTATACAAGCCTTGCATAGCTTAGGGAACACCTTACGTATTCAGCCCCAAGCCAAAAGATAGTATGTGGGCCAAATAATGGCTTGGGCTGCCTCTGATGACAGGCTGTCCCTAGAGGCTGGGCAGCAGCAGACTGCCCCTCCCAACATTTGGTTTAGTGAAGGTGTGTGAGTTTTTCATAAGCCAGAAGACCAGGAGGTAACCAGACCTCAGCTTTCTTGAAGAAATACTATCAAAGAAGGAACTTGTCGGAGTGAGGTGCTGAGGCCTGCTGTGTTGACAAGAGGTCAACTAGAGAACACACCTCCCAAGTCGGCCTTCTGTATGATTCATGTTACACATGGGTTCAAAGCTCAGGCAAAGGAGATTCACAGTTATTGTAAGCTGTGGCAGAATTTTAAACTATGCATTTGTGTGTATGTGCAGGTGTGTGTGTGATAAGGGGTGGTTAGTTATTATGACATGATCAAATCTGCAGTTCAAGAAAATCAGCTAGGTCCTGAAATATAGAGGAAGAGCAGAACAGAAGTGGGAAAGCAAGTGAAGAATGCAATCTGCAGAAATGGTAAGAGGTAGACATTTTTGAAAGATAGGCACAACCTAAAAGTCAATGGGGGTTGAGTGCTTGGTTTAAGGAAGGGTAAGCAATAGCAAGTATCAGGATAGCTCTAGGTTTCTGGTTTGCCTTTCTGCTACCTGATGAAGGCATTTACTCAAAGATCACTAGAAAGGAGCCAACCTCATGTGTATTTACTTGGTAACTGGGTATTTGAGAGGCCTTTAAGTCAAGCAGAAGTGCCAAGAAGGCTAAATGAAGCTTTATGCATGAATGATAAGACTTAGGAAAAAGAGTGAGAGATGGGAGGTAACTTGGAGCTAGCTTTGAGACATCGTTACACCTAAAGGGCAGCCAAACTGGAACGCATGAGGGCCAGTGAAGGAGCTGGGAAAGGAGCTGCGAGTGATGCATAAAAAAAGACCACGTGCTACACCTACCCTCACTGCTGGCCACAACAGGGAATGAAATGGTAGCGGTTCCTGCCTGCATGGAGTATCCAGGTGGTGGGGCGGGGAATGGAGGCTGGAGTAATAAGGAAGAGAAGCACAGGTTTCTAGAAATATGGATTGGAATACAGGGAATAAAAATGAGTTGTGGGCCATTGGAGTTACAATTGACCCAGGATAAATGCCTTTGGATCCCAAGGATTTCCTAACCTCTGGCATTACAGACACCAATATATGATAAATGTGGGAATTGTTTGGAAAAGGAGAATTCTCTGGTGCCCTTTGCTCGCTTCCCCATGGGGGTCCTGCTCTTCTCTCCTTAACTGTTTCCTAAGAGGGGGTGAAGAAGCACTTAGGATCCTTGACGAGGGAATATCTCCCCAAAGAAGGAAGAGCTGCAGAATGTGAAAAGAAAGAAAGAAAGAAAGAAAGAAAGAAAGAAAGAAAGAAAGAAAGAAAGAAAGAAAGAAAAGAAAAGAAAAGAAAAGAAAAGAAAAGAAAAGAAAAGAAAAGAAAAGAAAAGAAAAGAAAAGAAAAGAAAAGAAAAAGAAAAAGAAAAGAAAAGAGAAAAACCCTGGCTGCCCATGAATGGGTTGCAGAGAAATCCCTGGTCCAATAGAAATATGTTTGGGTTGTTGTCCAAGGGCTGGCAAACTATACATCCTGATCTGTGACCTAAGGCTAAGGGAGCAAAGCCCTTGATCAAAGCAAAGTGCTCAGAGTGTCAGGTATCACTCAGCCCTGCCAAGCAGGTTCCAGAGAAATGCTAGCTGAGGTTGCCATGGTGATTTTCTAGTAAGTTCACCTTGGAAGGTCAGACAGCGGTGTTTCCATAGCCTAAGCACCGAAGATACCATCCAAGAGTTTCTTAACCAGGGTTGGACAGAATACAGCTCAACTTAAACATAAATTTAATCATTTGTGGTCCACATAAGGCTTTATTATGTTCCTTTATTTTATTGCCTTAAAATAAGTAGTATGGTATAATTCACACACAATCTCACTTAACTGGACATATTGAAAATAATTTGTTTCCACATCAAAGTCTTTATTGTTCCTCTCATGAGAACTCTCTGTGAACCCTGCAGGTACAGTCACGGTAGAATATTTACCCTGTTTCTGGCCAGCACCAACACTGGCCTTTGTCATCAGTTCCTCTCTCTTTCTTCCTTTCACTGTTTTCTTGAAGTCATTTTCTTCTTGAACAGGCCAAGACTTGCAAGTCTATGTTTGGGTTGACTTTTCTTGGCATAATCCAAGAAATCACAAATCACACAAAAACCAGCAGTCTTGTGGCCCCTCCCCTAATACGGACTCTGAACCCAAACACAAAGATGGTGCTCAGTGTTGCACTTTTTAACTTGTTTTCTTCGAGTTGCTCTCATAGGTACTGTTTATCCTTCTCAGGGTGACCTACACTGACAACGATCACTTGTTTGGCACTGAACTTCCTGGCTAGGACCGCTCCTGTGCTTGCTGGTCACAATCACAGCTGATCTGAAGGTGGACATGGAAGAAAAGAATGGAAAGCACCCTTAGAAGTCAGGCGCTTTAAGCATTGTGAGAAAGCACAAACTCCAGATTCACAGTTAGGCTCTGGAGTCAGACTTAGGTTCATGCTACAGTTCTACCGCCTACTGACTTTGTACCCTGCTGGTTCAGACACTGAGCAAATTGCATAACTTGTTTAAATGCAGTCATTTCTCATCTTTATGAGGATAATGGAACCTACTTCCCAGGGATGTTGCGAGAACTCAATGAGTTGAAACCTATAAAAGACTTGACAATAATAGTGATAATAACAATGCTAATCTTTTTCGAGCACTTAGTGGTACATCAGGCATAGTGTAAGTGGTTTCCATGAACGAATGACCTATTTCAGGCAGTTCAAGGCCTTTCCCCATCAAGCCTTAACTCACCTTGCCAATCAGTTTGCGCTCCTACACGCCTCTCCAGCCAGATGCAAAAGCTTGCCTGAAGCCATCCTGGCATCTGCCAGTCCTTACAGATATCTCCCACTCTTTTGTCTCTGACCAGGCTCCCGTTCCCCCATTGCCTGGGTACCCTGGCACCACTCTTTATCTGCTGAACTCCTACTCATCTTTCAGTATGCAAATCAAATGTCACCTCCACTTTGAAGCCTCCCCAGCTTCATCCAAGCAGTCAGTTGCACCTTCCTCCTTGCGCCTACACACTTCCTCCACACCTTCTTAATGATAGTGATAAACACTGGCAAGGGCCAACCACTGTGCTTCACACTTTATCTGTTTTAATTCACCTGTTCTTTACCCTTAAATATGGGCTTAAAAAAAGATTTATTTATTTTTGTTGGAAAGGCAGACTTACAGAAAGGAGAAACAAAGGTCTTCCATTGCTGGTTTACACCCCAAATGGCAACAACAGTTGGAACTGAGCCAATCCAAAGCTGGGAACCAGGAGCTTCTTCCAGGCCTCCCATGCAGGTGCAGGGTCCCAAGGCTTTATTTGGGCCATTCTCTACTACTTTCTCAGGTGATAAGCAGGGAATTGGATGAGAAGTGGAGCAGCTTGGACACAAACTGGCACCTATATGGGATATTGGCTCTTGAAAGGTTAGGATTTAGCCATCGAGCCAATGGGTGGGGCCCCTTAATATGGGTTTTATGATGAAGCTTGTTTTAGGATACAGAACATAAAGCACCAAGAAGCTAATTAATGTATCCAATGCTAAACGAACCACAAATGACAGAGCCAGTACCCAAATCAATCCCTCTGGCTCCAGAGCTAGTGCCTCTAACCACTGCATGACACTACTGATTGCTAGGCACAGAGTGCATCAGGCCACTTGCTCCATCAGGTGAACTCAAGCAGCAATCATATTTTACTTATTTTGTGCATCCTTCGATCCTACCACAGTACCTGGCACATGGAAAACCACTAATACAGTAAAATTCACCCATGCTGTCTAGTCTCCCTTCTGGCTGTGATTTCTGATTATGAAATATTGCTTGGAATCCTTTCTGAAAGCCTATGATAGGTTCTTTGAAGCTGACGGATAGCAAAGAGTTCCTTCATTAAAAACAAAACAAAACAAAAAAGTCATCCTCCTCCCTCATGAAATTTAAAGCTTAATGATAAGATAAAATATTTGTCATGACACATTTCCCCACTGCAAGAAAGAGATTGTTTATGAAGAGTGATAACAGATTGTAAAAGGCAATGGGACTTCGAGAAGGCTCCCTCTGGGCTTGAAGGCTCCTGCAGGCAGCTGTAGAATCTAGAGCTGGAAGAAGTCTTGGAAAGGGAGTTCTTTGAAGTGACAGCTGGTTACAGCCCAGACCCAGAGCTGCAGCCCCAGCCCAGCTCAGACACCTCTCAGGCAGAATGTGTTTGGGCAAACCAAGAGATCATGAGAGAAGGAGGATATTTATAAAACCTTTGGCATTAGCAAAACTAAAGGTTGCCTAGCCAGCAGTTGTCTTTTTCTCTAGCCCAGAGTAGTGTCTATATTGTACAAGTCCAAGTTTCTGAGTCTTGGCCCAACAAAGACAGATCACCTTACAAATGCAAATGGTCCCAAGTTACCCATATTTCCAGAGTATTTTCCAACCTTAGAAATAATAGGAAGGGTTTTCCAAGATTCAATGTCATTCCATTTTAACTCTGACTTGGTTTAAAACATATATGAGGTGGCGGTTAAAGGTGCGTTGGCTAATTTTGTAAAAGGACAAACCTACCCAAGCAGGATCAAGGGCAGTAAAGAATCTTCTTTCCAATTCAGCCTCTAACCAGCCTGGTAAAAACAAATAGATGGTTTAAGCCAAATCTTAAACTTGGGCTAAAGGCTTACGCTTGAAAAATGCTTGACACTATAACTGGGGGCCCTCAGGTTTGATAAGGAAGTGTGGGGGTGGGGGAATCACTGGTCTGCGGTTTTGCTTGCAGTCTGAAGCTACTGAATTCACAGTTTGTACATGCTTGGAACTAGGGTAAGTATACATTGAGTATGCATCTTCTACTAAAGCTCAGTATGGCAACTAGAGGTGTGTGACAGGGATGCTATCTTTGGGAGATTTACCGATTTACCAAAATAAGTAAAGATATGCAGAGAAGACTTGGTATATGGTAAATGCTTCTCAAAATCACATGGTAAAAGTCTCTCAAAATCTTTTCACTTTTGATTTCTGGGGGGAAAAACAATGCAGCCACTAGAAGTATCCCTGGACGAAAAAAGCACTTTGTAAAAAGGGTAAGATCATTATGGGCCTGAATGGATGACGGGACTGGGATGGTGGGAAGATGACCCTGGTGAACTAGGCTTGG
Organism: Ochotona princeps; assembly: GCF_030435755.1. Lineage (NCBI taxonomy): Eukaryota > Metazoa > Chordata > Mammalia > Lagomorpha > Ochotonidae > Ochotona > Ochotona princeps. Next base: position 91,024,827 of record NC_080835.1, read on the forward strand.
AGGAAAGAAGAGAGGAGTGGAAGACATGGATCCGGTGAAGAGTAACATCAAGGGCAAGAAGGCCAGGAAAGGGCCAAGCAATGCCAGGCCACGTACTTTGGCTTGGCTCAGGCTCCAGGTTGTAATCCAGACTCTCTGACAGCAGTGTCCACATGTGCATGCCCATGTGTGTGGTGTGTGTGTGTGTGTGTGTGTGTGTGTGTTAGTTTTCTTGGGATTAATTTTGTTGATAGAATTTAACACTTAAATTATCTGAGTTGGAAAAAATGTTCCTCTATTTAGCTCTAGACTCCACTTTTCCATCAATCACTTAATTCAAATATTTATGTTACCTACCTATGGGAATTTGAGTCTGTATACTCATCTCTATAATAACAAGAAGTTACGAGAAATTTTTGCACTGAAAGAGGTGATGTTTCAGAATTCTATAACTTGTAAGCAGGATTGCCTGATAAAACTCAAGATGAACAATTAAACTTGGATTTCAGAAAAGCAACAAAGAATGTTTAATGAACCTGTCTATTTTCTAAAAGGCTTTATTTATTTTGTTGGAAAGTCAGATTTGCAGAGAGAAGGAGAAAGAGAAAAATATTCTACCTGCTGCATCACTCCCTAAATGGCCACAATGGCCAGAGCTAAGCTGATCCAAAGCCAGGAACCAGGAGCTTCTTTTGGGTCTCCCATGTGGTTGAAGGGACCAAGGTTTTAGACCATCCTGTATTGTTTTCTCAGGCCGTAAACAGGGAGCTGGGTGGGAAGTAGAGCAGCTGGGACAAGAACTGATCCCCCTATGGGATTCCAGAGCTTGTAAACAGAGGATTACAATTTCCCAGTTGAGCCATTGTATCAGTCCCTCTTTATTCATTTTTGAATTGTATTTCAAAGTCAGAGTGAGAGAGAGACAGGCAAGCAGAGAGAAAGAGAGACAAGGGAAGAGAGGTATCTTCCAGCTGCTGATTCATTCCGCAAATGGTGACAAGAACTGAGGCTGGACAAAGCAGAAGATAAAGCCCAGACATGCCATCCAGATCTCTCAATGGGCGGTAGGGATTCAGGTACTTGAGATATCACCTGTCATCTTCCAGGCACATTAGCAAGAGGCTGGACAGGCAGCAGAGCCTCAACCCCAGGTTCTCCACTTGGGATGACTTACAGATGCTGAGCTGTAATAATAAAAGCCCCAGCCACATTCTTTCCCAGATATCCTGCTGTGAAGCCATGTTGCTTCCATGCTATTCTTGTCCCCAAGGGTAAAGTTTCACTTTGTTCTGTTTCCCCACTGGTATATACTGCTTGAACTTGAACAATACATTGTTTTTCTTCATGGATACTTGGCAAATTCACTCAACTGTTCTCAATGTTTTTGGTAAGTCATAGGTAAAAATGCTGATTAGAACAGAGCTGGGGACAGAGCTCCACAACTACCAGAAGTGCTGTCCCTCCAGGGAGCCATCAGTGCATGAATGAATGCACCCCTGAATCCCTTTAAAGTGCCTAAACCTGGACTTTGTTCTCTAGTCAAGCCTCAGACAAGATACCCCCACTACAATGTGAATCAATGGCCCTGATACTGACTGAACCATTTGCTGCCTTTGAACTCTGCAATCTATATAGCTCTAATATAATGTATTATATTTGTTATTTCCTCTCCTTTAACTTTAGTCACATTTTCTTTTCTTCATGTCAGTTTATGACTAGTGCCTACACTAAAATCATCTCAACAGTTCCTGATTCGAAATGATAGATGTCTAGATTTCTTTGTGTCACCTACTTTCTGGAAGCTCTGCCTCACCTCCATCCAGGGCTCCTAGCCCTCACACACTGCTTCATCTTGCCTTGGCCTCTGTTGCCACCTGCAGGATTGTTTTGGGGAGGATTCCGGGTCTCTAGGTTGCAGCAGCAAAGGCAGACAATGACAGGATAAAGTCTTAAGGTTTCACCAAGAATCAAGAGACTCCATAGCACATTGTACCTCACTGGAGCCCAAGTTCCAATGTAGAATAAGTTGAATGGCTTTGGGTAAATGACCTTTTACGATCCTCTGTAAAACAGCATTTGGTTTCCATAAATATTCTTTGATAATGATAATTAATAAATCATTCACCCATGCATTCATTAAACAAACACCACTTTGAGCACCAAGATAAAAACAATAGCTCTTCCTAGAGGACTACAATACTACAGGGACATCAGTCAGTCCAAAAAAAATGGGTCAGTTTGCTAGGGTAGAGATATGCTGAACAAAGTGTTATGTGAATTCATCTGTGACTCTGGTGTGAATAAAGAAACCCTGAGAATAGAAGTGGTATTTAGATTGGGTTTGGAAAGACACAAAAGAATTTTACAGGAATTTGGAAGAACACAATGGAGCTCACCATGAAGAAAATAAGAGAAAAAATATTCCAAAAAGACCAAACCAAAGTGCTCTTTACTAGCTTGCTCCAAAAAGTTTCCAATGACTGGCTCTTGTACCAGGCATGGTAAGAGAATTATGAAGAGAGATTTTCTCAACATTAAGACAAGGGATGGCGAGTTCTGGTGTTGGCGAGAGTCCAGCAGAGGAATGAACAGTGTCAGGTTGAGAAACAGCACTCACATCAGGGTAAGGGATGAGTTTGGTGACCTTGACTCTGTCACCTACTCGCTCTGCGATCTTAGCTCTCTGCTTCTGTTTCCTCATTTACAAGTGAAGTTACTGCTACCTGCCTTCAACTATCACTGAAAGATACCAGAAAACTCATTACCGCAGAGTTTGACAACAGATGTGCCCAAGCAGTTTAGCCACTGGTATTGCCATGAAATGTTCCCCTTCAAGAAGTTCTTGTATCTCACTGAGCCTACTTTCCTCCTCTATAAAATGAGAAAAAAACAATTCTTACCCTACACACAAACTTAAGAAAATGTGAAGATTCAATCAGAAGCTAAAATAAGCTCAAGAGTTCCCATAAACCCATTAGAGAAGGCAGTAGAGAATGAGGTCAAGCCACATTCTAAAAATACACTGAGGGATTGGTGTTTGCCCTAGTAGTTACTATCTTGGTTAGAATGCCTACATACCATATTGGAGTATCGTGGTTCACTACCTGATTCCGACTCCTAACTTCCTGCTAAGCCAGACCTGGTGAGGCACTGGTAGTGGCTCAAGTGATTGGCCTCCAGACACCCATGTAAGTGGCTCAGATGGCATTCCTGGTTCCCAGCCCCAACATCACCCAGCTCAAGCCACTGAGGGAATTTGGGGAGTGAATGAAAAACTGGGAGCTCTCACTCTCTCTCAATTAGACAGATTAAAAAAATAGCATATATATCGAGTACCTGGGATAAGGCGTCTTAAAAGACTTAATGGAAAACGTGTGTTAGGGAAAAATTGCATAGATTTCAATTTTTTGCACCAAAATAATCTTTTAATTCCATTTTTGTGAATATTTTGAAGCACCCTGTATTTGTAAAACATTTTAAACTTATTTACTTCATTGAACTTTCTTGACAGGATTTTGATTAGGTGGGAATAGCACTGATATTCATTTTATATGTCATGAAAGTAAAAGGAGGAGAAATTGGGTGGGTCCATTTATGGAAGTGACGTTCTTTGAGAAGGCACAGTGATCAACGGAAGACCACAGGAGCAGAGGTGGGGTGCAACAGAGGAGGTCACGGGGCCAAGTGCTGGATTGCTCATTCGTATTCACACTCAGGGACCTCTCTGGTGACCCAACTGTGTGTCATGACAACCACACTACTGTATCTCTAGAAGGGTGCCCTGCATTTGTTTTTTACTACCTACAAATTGAGCTCCCTCCCCAACCCCAGTCTGCTGACCTCAGCCCACGGCAATGCTATGCTGGCAGCTCCCTGGAGTTACCCTGTGTTGATTTCTATCTCGTGTCGCATGCACAATCAAGTAGAAATCTTTCTTCTTCTTCTAAACAGGCACATAATTGGATCACTTTGTTCTGCCTCTAGCACCTCTCTGGCCAGAGCAGGCTCTCCCTCACCTGTGTTCCCATGGCCTCCCCTCTCTTCAGTCTATTCTGCACACAGCAGCTGGTGGGAGCCTCACGAAAAGCAAATGTGTATCAGCTGCTCGGAAGCTGAAGAAAGGCTCTCCATTTTGCTCCCATTAAGGCCAATGTCTGTGAAATGTCTACAAAGCTCTTTATAACCAGTCTCCTTCTATTATTGTCTGATTACACACTGGGTACGGGCTCACACACAGTGGACACTCTATAAATACCTTTTCAAGGGAATACAATCAATGATTATGTGGAAATTTAACTGTGTGACAAGCACTGTGGTAGAAATGTGGTACATATGAGGAATTCATATGGAGAAAGCAAAAACAGTTCCAGACAGCTCTTAGAGTTCCAAACCAAGCCCCTGTCCGCTTAAGACGGTGTGTGGTGGAGTGCCTGGCACACAATAGATGCTTTCTAGGCCTCCCCAGGCCTTGACTTTCCCTGGTCTGCTTTCCTTACACTGAGGGATATGGGGCTCCTTTAAGATGAGGCGGAACTCAGGAGGAAGGATAAAAGGAGAGTCACCTCGTAGAGCTGGGGCACTGAGGTTGTTCTGCAATGAGCGCTGAGACCTGGGGCCTGAGCCTCACAGACAGGCTCTGGAGGAGGCCCAGTGCCTTAGCGGCAGAGAACAACAACAACCCTCTGCGGGTGAAGCTGTGAAATCAGTTCACCGCGGAGGAGCGGCACAGTGTGTACTGCTACCTACACCACAACCATAGTGTGCTCATTAACACTGCCCAAGTGGGCAGCGGGAGATCCAGAGCGCATCGCCTCCAAAGGGGAACGGTCCAGGTGAGAGGGGACCCTTGGGGCTCCAGCAGTGTCTGGACTCCCGGAGATAAGCCCAAGGCTTTCTGACGCCAGGGGGAGACCAGGGTCCAGCAGCCAAGCGCCGGAAAGCGGCACTTCTTGTCCTCTGGGTTCCCCACCCCCAGTACTCACACATCCCATCTCTCCTTTGAGCTCTGAAGGGATCCCGAAGTAGTAAACAATACCCCCACCCTGGGAGCAAAGAAAAAGAAAAAGAAAAAGAAAGGGCCTTGTGACCCTACCACTTTTATCCCTGCAAAGAATTGCTGGCCATCTCGGCCCTGCTGGGACCCTGGGAGGAAGGAGGGTGTCAACGGAGTCACCGGCTTCCTTGCTCTGCGGAACAGCAGCGTGAGCAGCACGTTTTCCCAGGGCAAGTGCCTGTCAGCCCTTAGCATCTGTACTCCCCGAAGCTGCTCCCGGGTCAGCCGGAGGAGAGGAAGAGCCCCCCCCCCCCCATGGTCTGGATGCCTCCCCCAGGTAGACGGTCCTTGTGCTCCAGGGCTCTAGGGATCCACACATCCCCTGGCGCCGAAGGAAACGCCAGAGCCGCTGGCCAAGGCGTCGGGCCTAGGATGCCATTGGAGGTTGCTTTCTGCCCTCCGACTCCTGGGGGGTCTCTGGACTGAGCCTCAGGTGGGTTCTTCCCCATCCTGCTACGCAGAAGCAGCGAGTTCCTCTCCATTTACCCCAAGAGTAAGGAAACAGTGGCTGAGATCCTCTTACATTCTTGAACTTAACCAAACTAGTGTTTGTGGTTAGCCGTTATAGGTTATGCCTGTCCTGTGCTCAGGCGGGTGGTCGGTCATCGCCAACTCCTGCTAGCCCTCGCAGGGAAACAGTGATCTTTTGTTGGCCTGCCACTGCGAACTCTCCAAACACGGTGGGGATTCCAAAGACAGCCACAACTTTCCCTTTTCCTTGCTGTGTCTGCCTGGAAAGAAAAGAAAGCAGCTTTCCCAATCACCCCGAGGGCTTGGCCTGAGGGAGAACTCTGTCCTCCCGCTGGGTAAATCCTGACCCAAACTCAGCCTCTGACTTGGAGAAATCATGCATGCGTGAGGGGGCAAGCAGCAGCTTCTATTACTTCACCTTGTATCATTGCACATCATATCACTGCACCTCGGGCATTTCTTGACCCCAATTGCTTTACGTGTGGTGGCAAATACCCTTTTTCCCACTCACCCATCACAAGGCTCCTTGCTTACCTGTTCCATCTCCGTGGTAGCTTGGCAGCACTCAGGATCACAATGTGAGCTAAGTTGAGGGGTCTAGGTCTCATCATGTCCCTGCCTCTTCACTCAGTTGACCAGTGCCTTAAATTTGGGTATGCTTCTAGAATGTTCATCTCCCCTGGGGCTCTGGTTCATCCACCTAGCCACCTTCTGATTCTAGCTAGTTTTTCAACCTTACTGCTGGATCTTAGGAAGTACTGGTCCTTCCCATCTGCTCTCTAGAACAGCAGATATTTAGGAATACACGGGATACTGGACTGTCTCCTTGAGAACTTCTGGTAGCATCCATAGGCATCCACAAAGGTTAAAGCCAGCCCTGGTTCAGAGATGACTGCACAATATATGGGGCAGCATTGCTGGTTGTGACGTCACCAAGAGGACATAGACGACGGACATAGGTGAAATTATTACTCCTTGAGGAAATGGAGATGTTGATTATGGGGGGAAGACAAAAATGAGGTTCATGCACACATAATTCTATGTATTACATAATTATTCCCTCGTTCTTCCCTTTGGCTGCATTCCACCTTTTGCATTGCAGTGGACCTCTTCTTGTCAAGTGACTCTAAAAATGGAAAGCTTAGCTTATTTCAAGGAAGTCTGTATGTTATGTGAGTATCAAAACTCTCTCTCTCTCTCTCTCTCACACACACACACACACACACACAAACAGACATACTCTCCTAGCATTGGGAAATTAGGCAATTTATGCAGAATAGAAAATAGAAAATGTGTGAGCCCCAACCTAGCCTCCTCCCTGGCTTCCATCCTTGGTTCTTATACCATATAATATCAGACCAGTTACCCAGCCTCTCTGAGTTGTGAATTCCTCTTTCACAAAAAGAAAGATAATATTTATTTTATCTTGCCAAGATTGTTTTTGAAGTGAACTAATCAGTGTGCATGAAGTGCAGGGAATAGCCCTTAACTGTTCATCTTATGGCTAAGCATTTCATTAGAAATGAAGATAAGAATGATTTCTGTGATCAAGAATCTAAAATCTTCAGGAAAAACAGTCTATCACAGGTCATTGATGTCTCACGATGGATCTGGAGATAGTGAGGAAGGAGAGGTGGAAGATAAAATGAAGACTGAGACTCTGGGGACTGGCTAGGCTCTGAGTTTTCAGTTTAAAACCAAGGGAGGAGCATAAAGGCCCAGAAGTGTGCAAAGTACTCTTAAACATTTTTAAAAATTTCTTTATTTTTATTGAAAGTAAGGACAGAGGGTGGGAGGAAGGGAGGAAGCATGGAGGGGCAGGGTGGGAGGAGAGAGAGAGAGAGAGAGAGAGAGGGAGAGAGAGATCTTCCATCCACAGGTTCACCATCACCCTAGCAATGGTTGCAACAGCTGGAGCTGGAGCTGGACTGATCTGAAGCCAGCAGCTTCCGTCATGAGTGCAGAGCCCCAAGGATTTGATCCGTCTTCTTCTGCTTTCTCAGGACATTAGCAGGGAGCCAGATAGGAAGTAGATAGGAAGTAGAGCAGCCAGGTTTTGAATTGGTGCCCACATGGTATGCCTGCGCTGCAGGCATTGACTTTACATGTTTTTAATGCGTGTTGTCTTCTTTTCTGATAAATGTACCTAGCTTATCCTCCATCTACTTCACCCTTTATTGTCTTTCTTATTTCTTCCCACACATGCAGAATCTCAACTTATCCTTTTTAATCTCAACTGCCTCATCTGAAAAACTTGTGTCATGCCAATGCGTAAGATTTTAATAAGGATTAAATGACAGAATATTAAGTAACTTAGCCTCGCTTTTCCAGGCTTTGTCATTGTGCCCTCTTCTTGTTAACTTGTAATTCTCTGTTTCTGTTTCTTCCAGCTATCCACAGACACTGAATGTGGTTTTTTTATTTCATTCCATCCACCATGGCCTCTATCCATTGACAATGATTATCACTGTGACTGGCCGTCCGTGTCTCATTAACTAACAGCCTCCCAATGCCAGCCTCTATGAGTGAACAGCTCTTGAATTATTTACATTTTGGAACTCCTCATTCGGTGTATGGTCACAATTTGGAATCTTAGAGTAAACAAATTCAATACTGTAATTTGAGTCAATTTGGGGCCATGTCTAAACTCAGCAACATTAAAAATGTACTAACCTGCTCTGAGGACTCCATGATGATCTAGTGAACCTTGCAGCATGTATCTTAGGACATGGTTTAGACTAAGAAACCTGGCTTCACCACTGTTTTTTTTTTTTTTTTTTTTTTTTTACTATTTATATATTTTTATTGGAAAGGCAGATTTACAGAGAGAGAGGGAGATATAGAAGGATTTGCTGTCCACTGGTTCAGCACCCAAGTGACCACAATGGTCAGAACTAAGTCAATCCAAAGCCAAAACCCAGGAGCTTTTTCTGGGTCTTCTATGCTGGTGCAGAATCCCAAGGCTTTGGGCTATTTTCTACTGCTTTCCTAGGCTACAAGCAGGGAGCTGGATGGGACAAGAACCAGTGCCCAAATGGGATCTCAGCACATGCAAGGCAAGGATTCAGCCATTAGACTATCGTGCCCAGCCCCTGGCCTCACATTTTGAGTATTTTCTGGGAGTTGTGGCCTGAAGATACTTCATATTCCACAGGAAAGACTCTCCTTATCCAGAACTAGCATATTATACAACACAATTCCCTTCCCTGTAGCACCTGTTATCACAGTCAATCTTTTTTTTTTTATTTATTCATTTTTATTACAGCCAGATATACACAGAGGAGGAGAGACAGAGAGGAAGATCTTCCGTCTGATGATTCACTCCCCAAGTGAGCCGCAACGGGCCGGTGCTGTGCCGATCCAAAGCCGGGAACCAGGAACCTCCTCCGGGTCTCCCACGCGGGTGCAGGGTCCCAATGCATTGGGCCGTCCTCAACTGCTTTCCCAGGCCACAAGCAGGGAGCTGGATGGGAAGTGGAGCTGCTGGGATTAGAACCGGCGCCCATATGGGATCCCGGGGCTTTCAAGGCGAGGACTTTAGCCGCTAGGCCACGCCGCCGGGCCCACAGTCAATCTTTATTAATACGAATTTGTTTCTTGAGCAGCAACTCCCTGTATTACCTTTTGCAGCGAGTCTGGGTAGTAACCAAAGTGCAGATCCCTTGCTCCCTTCTGGACGGCTTGAAACAAGGACCTCAGCTTTGGAGCTCTCCTAAATTTTTTTGTGATGACTGTTTCGCAGTTCACCTTCTCCTTTACTTGACTCTGCATCTTCCCCATCAATGCTGGTCCTGAACACCCAGTTAACTTCTATTCATCCTGCCCTCCAGTGATTCTTGGAGATTCCAACCTATGTGACACAAGGAAAACACGTAGAATGTAAACTAAGACATTTCTGGGTTCCAACACTGGTTATTTCATTTGGGGAGAAATACTTAATTTTCTAAATTACACTTTTAATCCAGGATAAAATTAACATTGTGAGGATGAAATGAACTTGCATATTGTATATAAGTGCCTGGGCTACTATTCAACAAGTTGTAGTTCTTCCTTCAATAGTATTCTTCAAACATAACATCCCAAGTCCTATTAGAACTTTTATTCCTTTCTTAAAGTTTTTACTAGGATTTGTATAAAAATTTCATATTCTTTGAAGAAATACTGCATCTTTGGAACAGGTGACTTCTTCACTTTTAAGGTTCAGAATAATGTCTTAAGTGTAACTGTTACAGAATCAACTTGTAACAACAGAATCAATTTCAACAGGAAGAAGCTCCTCTAACAGTTGGATTTGGTTGGCCTTGAACAATTAAGTGACCTTCCAAACTAGGTCAATGTGGGATTCCCTCACCTGTAGAAACAGATGTTAGTAAGAACTACTTGTGACAGGTATTATCTTCTATATGCACCTTCAAACTGCTTCCCATCCCAACTGCTCTTCAGAAATGGCCTCACCACTCCCTCCTTGAGCAGCTGAAGTCTCATTTCCCTTGTTCTTTAATGGTTCCAGTAGTTTGATTATTGCACTGCAGTAAAAGTGATGGTCTGGGGCTTCCAAGACCAGGTCACACAAGATTAAACCAATTATATGGGACAATTATATATTAGAACAATCCCTCTTAAGTTCTAGCCACTATGCTATGAGAGACTCAAAGCCTTTGTAGGTGCTGTGGTTAACACTGCCAGTTGAGAGCCGGCATCACCTTCCAGCTGAGGAAGTGAACGCTCTTGGACATCCGGCAACTCAATGAGAGCCCAGAAGGAATGGCCTAGTTGAGCTTGCTTTACCCACAAATCCAAACTAAGACATAATAACACACTTCATTTCAGCCACAAGTAATGGATTGGTTTGTTAAGTGGCAGCTGAAACCAAAATACTGTTTCCTGGGGTTGTTAAAAGTAAACTAGATAAAGCATGCAAGCTGATTAACAACATACTCTGTAAATTATCACTGTAGTTGCAGAAAAGGCAAGATAATTATATGAGGAAATGTATATCATAGATACAAAAAAAAAAAACCCACCAAAAACACCTCAACACTAGGCTGACATTATCTAATACAGTATTCGATAGGCACCTGCCAGGTTGTCTGAATGATCCTAGAATATGACAGGAGTTCAAGCTCTTATGAATGAGGACATTCCTTTTGTTATTTATTCATAGGAGTTCGGAGTTTAGGAGTTAGGAGTTTATACATGGTATAGAAGACAACACTGAGGCCCAGTTCTTTGCCAGAGAAAAGCACGTGGAGCCCTCCCATTGGTCAGTTAGTGCACCGAGGAGGAATGCAGAATACAGGGGCCCATTCCCCGGTATCAGATGGAATCAATCTGTTCACTGCTGGCCTTTGATGCTTACTTAATTTGCCCAAGCTCTGGGTCCTGCTGACATATTTACTGCATATCAAGTTGCATTTTCAGTGGCAATTCCTGTACTCTTTGCCTTCTTGCTTCTTATCCTGAAGTTGGTCTTTACACATTCACTTACCCATCGCTATACAAGCTGACCCTTCTCAAGGAAGGAAGGAGTGCCTGGCTCTTGGATATCAGCCTGTGGATTCTTATAGGGCAGTGAGTCTGGTTCATCATTGAAGACCAAGTTCTTAGCCCAACCAAAGGAAAGCAAGAAAGAGAAAAGGAAGAAACAATGAAACAGAAAAAGAACAAAAGGAGAAAGAAAGGAAAACCAGAAACTGCATCCTATTTTGTGTGTGTTCAGAAAACTGCCAGAGACACCTTACCACAAACAGCTAATCAGGGAAAATTAACAGTGTAAGTTGCTTTCTCAAGCTTCATGAGTGACACTAAGTTTTTAATAGGCTGGGTTTTAATGGGCAGGTGAACCAGCGTTTTTGCAAACCCTGAAGAGTTCACACGGAGTTCATAACAGCCAAACAGGAACAGCTGCTGCAGTTTATGACCTAGCACTGTTTCCCACGCAGACATGTTTTATGGCTTCTTAAAAACATCTTTCAAAGTGTTTCACAAATCATGAGTTTGACATAAACATGGGGTAGAATTTTCTTTTTAAATGATAAGTTCTATGTCCTGTCTGAGAGCACCCCTTCTTTTCTTCTTTTGAGACTCATGGGCTGTAACCCACTGAGTCCCCTGAACCAGGCCCAATCGTCTTGCTCAGGGGTGCCACCCGTAGTCTCCAAGGGATCAAGAAAGAGGCACGACCTGCATGAACAGACCAACACCTGCTTCACTGTTCCGTAGTTTCATCACTCCTGCAACTCTTCCTTCTTGTTTGAAATGCTTTTACTACTTTTATTGATTATTTTCAGCATGGCTATAATGCAGTTGATACAACCTAGAGCTCAGGGCTCTTCCATCTAACAATTTATTGTGATTCCATTGATACAATGCATTCATCTTGGAAGGGGGGGGCAGAACCAGCAAAATCTTTTTAATGCCCCCTGGAGACACAGAGAGATCTCCTATGCAAAATCATCAATAACTTCCCTGTGGGGAAAAACATGGGAATTGGAAGAAGGAGGAAAACATGGAGAGAGGGAGGATTTTTCCAGCAGCTTCGGGCGGGGGGGGGGGGGGCAAATCTAAAGCCCAGAATCTGGGATGCCACTGGGCTGGCATCTGGCATGGTTGGAGGATGGACTTTGGGACTTGGGTGTGAACACGAGGCACCGGGAATAGACCTCACAAGGTGGTGGTGGTGGATTCTCACTGCTGGCATTAGAGATAAAGAGCCGCAGAAGCAGGATGGATGCTTGCAAATGGAGGGATCTCTGCAAAGGTGAGGGCACTAAGGGGGCATGGGGGAATTACCATTTATTAGCAGGAGTGGAGCCCCACCACATCAGGTCTGGGTCTTCCGTTTAAAGTGAAAGTACAGGGAAAGTGCTCTAGTTTCTCCAAAACTCGCAGAGTCAGCCTTCTCCTTGATGCCCTGAAGGTGAGGACCTGAAGGCAAGGGAATCCCATGATAATCAGTGGTCACTTTCAGCACCTGTGTAGGGAGTCATGGCTCTGTTCTTCAGCAGAAATAAAGCAATGGCAGAGCACGATGCTTCCGCTCGTTTCCAAAGAGTCCACCCAGAAGATGGGGAGGCTAGGCTGTCCACCTCCACATTTCTCTGCCTGCTTCTCTTATAGATAAGAAACTGATTTTCATTCTTTTCTTCATCCCTGTCGTGAGCTTCTCCAGCACTGATCACACTACAGCCTTTGGGTTGACCTCTGGAACAACTTGGTTTGCTCCCCTCCACTCCCCCTTCCCACCTTCGCATTTGTGTCCGCAATACATTTCATTGTTTAACTTGCCTTGTCTGAATCCATATATATATATCTCATGTGGACCCTTTCAGATATCAAGCAAAATGTATATTTATTTATACTTTATTTGAAAGAGAGAGGGCACAGACAGAGATCACCCATCCACTAGCTCACTCCCTGAATGCCTACAACAGCCAGGGCTGGGTTATGCTGAAGCCAGCAGACAAAACTCTATCAGGGGGTCCGGCGGCGTGGCCTAGCGGCTAAAGTCCTCGCCTTGAACGCCTGGGATCCCATATGGGCACCAGTTCTAATCCCGGCAGCTCCACTTCCCATCCAGCTCCCTGCTTGTGGCCTGGGAAAGCAGTTGAGGACGGCCCAATGCACTGGGACCCTGCACCCGCGTGGGAGACCCGGAGGAGGTTCCAGGTTCCCGGCTTCGGATTGGTGCGCATTGGTCCGTTGTGGCTCATTTGGGGAGTGAATCATCGGACGGAAGATCTTCCTCTCTGTCTCTCCTCCTCTGTGTATATCTGGCTGTAATAAACTGAATAAATCTTAAAAACAAAACACCTCTATCAGGGTCTCCACACGGATATCAGGGACTCAAGTGCTTGAGTCATCATCAGATGATTCCCAGGATAATGATGCCCTTTGTCGGGAAGCTGGAAAGGACTCAAGCCAGGTACTACGATATGAGATGTGGTCACTTTACACATTGGGCAAATGCCCATCCCTCATGCCAACGGCCTTCTAGATGTCAGAGATGTTTCTAATCAAAGAGAATACTCTCAATTCTTGTTTGTCTCTACCAGTTAGTAATGCTAGTACAAGTTCAGGGACTTTGAATTTTTTTTCTGAAATGTGAGTATGTTTAAATAAGAGAAATTTAAAAAAAAAGAACAAATTCTAGATATCCTCAGGGTACCGAAACTTCAGTGTTTTCTGTCTACTTCAATAGTTGAGAAGTCTGGGGTACCTCCGATCAGGACTTCCAGTCCTAATCATGTAAGTATCTAAGTTGGTGCTCAACAAGTTATTGCTGGTTCTTATTGATAGCCAAGGCAGATAGAACAGGAATGTCTGTGCCTCATGCTCATTTGTTCAGTCACCACAACTGTATCTCCTCAAAGCTCCTCTTGTAGGCACTTTCTTGCCGCTCCCTTCTTGTTGGTCACTTGCATCTTGTTGGAAATAGCCTGGATCTAAGCAACAGGCATTTAGCGCATCAGTCACGATGCTTTGCATCCCACTGCAGAGTACCTGCATTTGGTTTCCAGCTCCAGCTGCTGACTCCAGTGTTTCATCAAAGAAGATGTGTAGAAGCAGCTGTGATAACTCAGTCACTGAATTCCTGCCACCGAAATGGAAGATGTGGATACGTTCCTGCCTCCTGCTCTGGCACCAGCACTGCTCTGGCCATCGTGGGCATCTGGGGAGTGAGCCAGTGGATATGAATGTTGTTTTCTTTGCCCACTGTATGTATGCACGTATGTGTATATTAAACAAAACAAAACAACCACAACAACAACAAAAAACCCAACAAGCAAAAAACTCAAACTCTGGCTTTTTCTTCCATCCTTGAAATATTCCAACCAAATAACAAGTCTGGTGGAAGGATGTCAAGGCCACCCCAGCAAGTCTTCCCTTTCTTATCCTCGTTCTCCTAAAGTTTATTATTCTCAATTAATTTGGCCATTGGATTCTCTCCCCTGTTCCCTGAGCATCTGGTTTAAGTGTTCACCAATGTAACAGCCTAGTAGCTTCTCGCATCTCCATATGTTGTTTTTCTTTTCTTTTATTTCTTCTTTCTTCTCCTCTTCTTTGTCCTTGTTCTTCTTTATTAACAAAGATTTATCCATTTCTCAGAAGGGCAGATCTACAGAGAGAAAGATCTTCCATCCACTGGTTAACTCTCCAGTGACTGGAGATGAGCCGATCTGAATCCAGGAGCCAAGAGCTTCTCCCCACACTTTCCAATTCCTCCGGGTCTCCCACGCGGGTGCAGGGTTCCAAGGCTTTGGGCTATCCTCGACTGCTTTCCCAGACCACAAACAGGGAGCTGGATGGGAAGTGAAGCAGCTGGGACACAGACCAGCACCAATATGGGAGGCTGGTATTTGGAGCTGCGCTGGAGGATTAGCCAGGTGAGCCATCACGCTGGCTTCCCCTGCCCCGCCACCACCCCTCCGCCTCCAGTTTTCTTGCTGCTTGACTTTGAGCCATGCCCTTTCCCTATGCAGCAAACTCCTCATATTCTCTGCTTTTCTCTTTGGCTTCCAATAATTCCTTATATAGCTAAACTCGCATTAAAATATGGCTTTGGAATTCAGGTTCAGGCTCTGCTGTTACTTCTGTGGTTCTCACTGTATGTGATTCATGACAAGCCCACTTGGGTCACAAAGAGTGTGTGTCTAATTCTCTTTCTGGGAACTTGTTTGAAGTGGGGTCAGGTTTGAATCAGAAGAGCTGGGCCTTCATTAGATCTGAGCTCCATGGTCAAAATCTGTTCCACAGACATGGATCAGTCAGAGGTCTTGGTCTCCCTCTAGTGGACAGTCTAGAGCATGACTTCTAGACAACTTGCCTCAAATTGTCCGTGGCTGGGGAAAGAGCCCTGGAAGTTATGCTTTCGATTACTTGCAGAATGAGATTTTTTTTTTCTTACTTTTTTTCACAGTGGAGAGAAGTCTGAATATTATTTATATTTTCTGTCCTTTGAGGGTGATTGATGGGACTGTTCCTTTCCAATGTGGAGAAGACTGACTGGAGAGGTTCTTTCTAGTGTCTGATACTTTGATTTTGGGCAGAAAGTAATAAACACTAGTAGTCTAACTGGGAAGTCATGACAGGCCATCCTGGTTGTAAGGCCCAAGGAGTTGCCTAGATTTAGATGTGTCTGACATGGTAAGGTGGGTGCCCCTAGGAGGCAATCGTGTGGCAAGTCATGCCCAATTCTCTGAGAAAGGCCTGCATCAGAGAAGAGCTTTCCTATGTTGCACTTCTGAGCAGTCAAGAGTCCTGGCTCAACGTGTCTTTAGGATCATCGTAGATTATCCCCCAAGGATGTGGTCTGAAGTATCTTGCTGAGGACTCCCAGGACCGGAAGGATCTAAGCAACCATAGCGGCCTTCCTCCACAGAGATGGGCCTGGCCTCTGGAGTCATGACAAAACGTCTGTGGAAGGCAACCCTTCATTTTGCATCCGTTGGCCTCAGTTTTAAATTGTCCCATCTGTATCCCATTTCACATCATACAGAAAGACATCCATCATTTCCCTCTTCCCTCTTCCCCAGTTCAGGGGTGGAGACAGCTCAACCCTGATCAGCTCTTATCAGGGTTCACAAGCTTCATACTCCTGTCACTGGACCTGCCAAGTCTCTGCTGCGTTGTGAACTACTTGCCACCAAATTGAAAGCCCTAACCAGCTCTGCTGACAAGTGACACTTCAAATGTGTGACTCCTGAGAGTGGCAGAGTAGTTGTCAAAGCGGCAGCCTGTCGGGCTTCTGGGCTTGAATGAGCAGAAACCACATCAAAGGCCCTCCCTGTGTCTCAGACCCCAAGTTGGAGCACTTCGGGAAATGCAGCAGGGCAAGGGAGGCACTTGGAGCCTCAGGACTTTAAAAAACTTATTCAGGCTTGAGCCTGTAGTTTTTTCTAGGCAATGCAACTACTATGATTAAAGTTAATTCACAGTGTTTACCTATATCCATGTAACACTAGACATCTGGGCATTCCTTGTCCAAGCGATTGAGTATGCTACTTACTCGGAATGTCTTTGTGTGATAAAGATTAGGGATAAAACAATACTCAGGGCTATATTCTGCTTATTTTTTTCCAATAATAGAAAGCATGTAGATAGATCACGGGAGTTTCTTCACTAATGAAATTACATTTTGATTATATTGAGGACACTGTCTTCCTCAGCAGGAATGGGCATAGTTTTCCACTATTTAGGAGTTGACTTCTGTGTTCTTTTCATATGACCCAACTTAAGCCAAACAAGAGAAATTGTTTTCCCTCTGTCTTGGGAATAAGACATTTTTTTTTCTTGAATAAGGTTAGCTTTGGGAGACAACGTGGGGAAGCGGGTTTGTAGGACTACCACCGTCACTGCTGGCATGACACAGCTCTTTAGGGAGCATTTTAGTGTGCCCCAAAATGAATTAAGCACTTCTCAAACCTCCTCTCACTCTCATCACACAATGTAGTACTTGGTCGTGAGTGCTGATCTTCCAGGTCACAATGTTCTGGCAACATGCCACAAAATAAGCTCGGAGACAAGGACATTAATGAGTTAGAACAGCTGGTTTATATGTTCCTCAAGGATGAGTTCCTTCACTGCAGTTTCTGGGTTAAACAGCCCTTGAGGCTGGCAGGAGCAAGAAGGACAGTTGAGGGTTGAGTCTGAGTCCTTGGTTCTCACCAGGACCTGTCCAAACTGGAAAGTACAGTTTTACCAAACAAATCTTTTTGTTGTCAAGCTGGAAGAGTTGTGAGACTTGCCAAGACGTGCAGGCCACAGTGTCTCTTAGGGAAACTCCAGTTCCAGAATTTCCAGAATCCCCATGATGCTGGTTACTGAGGCTACTCAATATTTACTTTTCCTGGAGGTGACTCTCTGAAATCACACTGTCACTGGACCTGCCAAGTGACAGTCTAAATTATTGGTGGAAGTCAGGAATTGAGCATCTTTCTACAATTAGGTGGGTTTCATGTGTGCTACGGGATATAGCAGAGAGACCCCCACATTCACAGTCTCACTTTCTGTCAGGGTAGCTGAATGCATTTGTCAATTCAAATTCTTTCTTAAGAGATATTTTATGATGATTTTGCCTTCTTGAGATGGGAACTTATTCTAAGATGCCTTGCCTGTTTAATTATTTTTATTGACATTAATACTATGTGTAAATAAGTAGTGAGCACCTGGTTGAGCACTTGAAACACACAAGGTCCGCTTCAGAATGCCTAGGTACTTCTCCTAGCACTGATTCCTGGCTTCAGCCTTCTGCTGATGTAGCAGAGATGGTTCAATAATCAAGTTCAAGCAGCTGCTTTGGAGACTTGCCCTGTGTTGCTCCCCCCGGCTCCATCCCTGGACCAGCACAGCTGCTGTATTGGAGCACTGAAGCAGCGTATAAGCACATTCTCTCTTTCTTGCTTACTCTTAAAGAAAAAAAGATAAAAACAAATAAAACATATCATATAGAAGAAATTGTATTTCAAATCTGATTTTTTATAAACCATTCCTTTCAAACAGCTATGGTGGTATTGTTCTTAGGCATCTTTTTGGGTAATATGTATGTGTTGAGGCCATTCGCTCTCCCTGCTTCCCAACTGCAGCTTATAAAGTGCTTGGTGTCAGCCCTGTAACATTGTTTTGATGACTGTTTTTGATCTGTCATCAATGCCTAAAGCACAGTTTGGTAGAAATGAAGTTTCCATAAATACTAAACCAGGAACTCTACTAGGCAAATTACTCCATGTTTTGCAACCTGGCTGATGACTCTAGTTTTATTTCACTAGACTTAATTTTAGGAGACAAGGAAAAATATTGACATGGAAAACACAATCACAAATGTCCTCTCTTATCTCCAGATAGCACACAAAATTCTAAAACAAACATCTATGCCCCCTGCTTCCTAGCAGAGTGTTGTTTGCTTTGGAATTTGGAATGTCTGCAAAGAGAACCCAAGTTACATATTAATAATTGGTAGGAAAAAGCTTGGCTGGTTGCAACAGTAGGCTCTGGAGTGCAACTGCAGAACTTCAAGACCCAAGTTCATTTACTATGACCATGGAGGAGATCATAAACACTCCCAAACCACAGTGCCCTTATTCGTAAACTCAGCATTGGAATGCACACACACACTTTCATATAATATCCATAATGCAAATACATTGTAGCTATTATTATTATTACTGCAATTATCATTGCAATGGTGATGTTACACGGATCTTATAAACAGCAAGCTCAATTTCTGGAGACTGAGATTGATATCATGTCATTCCTCAGTCAGACCCAGTTTCTACCACCTGACTCTATGACTTTATACTGGGAATTTTTTTTTTGAAAGAAGTAACTTATGATGCATTTGTTTTTATAGGCATGCTCACATTTCATCTGCTTTCCCTCAATAAGTGTATTAAAATAAACAAAAAAGATCTTTCCATCTTAGTTGTACGTAGTTCAAGTTCCCAAGCACTGTCTTCCCTGGTCAATGCCCTTGGGCTTTGCTGTCACCAGAAACATTGGAATGAACGGCATTTCTTCTCCAATTCAAAGGATTCTGAATGAGTAGATTGCTCAGTTGGTGCCAAACCCTAAGCATCTGGTGTCAGCTTCTGATATTCCCAAGGTTATACCCATAAGTGTTTCTAGAAGGAAATTTATTGTAGTAAGCCATGTGCATCCTCATAAACAAATACTTAAACTAATATCCTTTTGTGACTTTTTTTATTTGAAAGGGAGATTTACAGAAAGGAGAAACAGAGAGGAAACAAGAGAGAAATTTATTCATTGGTTCGTTCCCCAAATAACCACTGTGCCCAGAGCTGGACTGGTCCAAAGATGAAAGCCAGAGTTTCTTCTGGGTCTTCCATTGGTGCAGGACTTGGGCATCCTCTGCTGCTGTCAAGATCATAAGCAGGAGCCTGGATCTCAAGTAAAACAGCTGGGACACAAACTGGCACTCATAAGGGATGCTGGCACAGCAGACAGGTTTTGCATGCTAAACCACCGAAACCAGTTCCCAACATAGTTGTATAGTTTAAACATTATCCACATGTTCACCAAAGGCAACTGGAAAAGGAAATTGAAGTCTGTGGCAGGTATCTGTGGATGCCTGTGGGAGTATGGGGACACATGTTAGGAGAGCGGAGTGCGTCTGCTCTGCACACATGAAACCCACCTAATTGTAGAAAGATGCTTAATTCCTGACTTCCACCAATAATTTAGACTGTCACTTGGCAGGTCCAGTGACAGTGTGATTTCAGAGAGTCACCTCCAGGAAAAGTAAATATTAAGTAGCATCAGTAACCAGCATCATGGGGATTCTGGAAATTCTGGAACTGGAGTTTCCCTAAGAGACACTGTGGCCTGCACGTCTTGGCAAGTCTCACAGCTCTTCCAGCTTGACAACAAAAAGACTTGTTTGGTAAAACTATACTTTCCAGTTTGGACAGGTCCTGGTGAGAACCAAGGACTCAGACTCAACCCTCAACTGTCCTTCTTGCTCCTGCCAGCCTTGTGAATAAAACATTATCATTTTCCTGAATAAGGTTAGCATTTGGATACAATGTGGGGAACGGGGTTTGTATGACTACTACCGTCACTGCTGGCATGACACAGCTCTTTAGGAAGCATTTTAGTGTGCCCAAAAATGGGTTAAGCACTTCTCAAACCTCCTCTCACTTCTCATCACACAATGCAATGGCCAGTACTGAGTCAATTTGAAGCCAGGAGCCAGGAGCCTCCTCCGAGCCTATATGGGATCCCAGCGCATTCAAGGCGAGGACTCTAGCTGCTAGGCACCGTGCTGGGCCCAACCTATTGAATCTTAACAACTGGATATGATAATCTCTATTACACAGTAACTATATATCCCTTTAAATCAGAAGCCATGAAACAAGATCAGCAATAGGAATAAAGATAAAAACAAACGATTTACAGCACCATGGAGTAAGTAACATGCTACTGAATAACCAATGTGTGGATGAAGAAATGAAAAAGAGAACACAAAAGCTTCTTGGAGGAAATTATGCTACTGTGTGATTTACAAGTCAGTGAAGAATTTAATAAGACAGAAGAAACTATTTTGAAGAAATGAAAATAAAAAAAAATATCAAAATCCATGGGTTGCAGCAAAAACAGTATTGAAAGGATTATTGATAATTTGCATTAAGATTGCCTTATTTCAGAGAGAACATATTTATCATTTACACTTAGTCACAATTATTTGTTCTATAGTAACTTTTTGTAGAATTGTGTTGTGTTCACTAAGTTAGGGACAGTGTTGCAATTTTGGTGAAATAGAATGGGATGTAACCTCAGAGTGTCCACATTCAGTGCAGAGAGCACACTCTGGAGGGCTCCGCAGGCCCTCTGAGTCTTGAACCACTGTCATGGCTTTATTACAGTGGAACTCACCAGCATCAGTTTCTAAATTCTCAGTCTGGAAAGGGTGTTGGAAACAGTGGTTAAGATGAAACGTAACCACTGAAGATGCCCATACCCCGTGTTAGAGTGCCAGAGCTTGAATCCCAGTCCTGCCTCCGAACTGCTGATCCACACCCTCAAACACAGCGAGTAGTTGTGTTCCTGCTATGTTGGCTCTTGTAAGCATTTAGGAGTGAACTAGTTGATGGGAGATTCTCTCTTTTTCCCTCTTTCTCTGTCTCTTCCTCTTTTTCTATCAAAAACAAAACGAAGTTTCAACTGCATAGCCCGAGGAAAGCCAGTTGAATCTCTGAATCTTGGTTTAAGATTGAAAATGAAGGTAATTCATGTTTACAGGCCTGACATGAAAGAAATGAGGTCATGTTGGGGATGAAGACATCCAAATAGGCACAGGATGGGAAACAGAAATGATGGGAACCAGGATAAATGCATACCCTGTCTACCAAACTCCAGCTAATTATGGCCTGATAGAAATGCTGGCTCACTTGTGCCAGAATTTTGTTTTGTTTTGCTTTGCTTTCTTTTTCAGAACAGCCAGAAACTACATATTATCTGTGGTTCTGATGTAGTTCAGTGATACATGTGAGAGAGCTGAGGCTTCTTGCAGTTTCAGGGTCATCACTGCATGTCTTAAATAAGGCTGTGTGAGTCAGTCTACAAGAGATGACCATAACAACTTTGTGCACCTCTTCCCTGTTCTTACGGCAACTTACCCACCATCTCATAAGTTCATAACTTAGTCTGGCCAATTAAGAGTAATTCTCATAGTTCCTTTCTAGCTACAGTGATTGACCCAGAGATTCCAAGTATTCAGCTAGAAAATAAATAAGAAAAAAAAACCTTTCAGAAATTTTCCCAGCCAAAATTAACAAAGAAGTTTTCTCCCCTCCCTGGATATGAAGCAGTAGGGGTGACTATCCAGAGATGTCTGTGTAATGCTCCATGACGTATAGAGAAAAGCTTTGTGTACACACACACACACACACACAGAGTTCTGCCACCATTAGGGTCCTCCATATCCACAGGATATCTGCAGTAAATTTTGAACTAGGCTAGCTAGAGTATGATTTCTGTTGCATACATCCAAAGGATTCCTGACGAATGCATCTTGCCATCATGAAGTACATCAACAGCAGAGCTTTCATCAAATTGCACCATATCCTCCTGGTATTTGATTCACAAGTAGGGGTTACAGAACTAGGAAGTGAGCCTTAATGCAGGAGATGTAAATGTGTGGTATTTCCAGAGAGTCAGCAGTGTGAAGAGCTCTCTGTTTCAGAACACAGAGATGTGAGTTCTAATGAACTTCCAAAAGATGCAAAACTGCTCTAGGAAAAAGAATCACACAAGGACACAATGAGAGACGGAGGACAGAGTGAAGATGATCTTTTATTAATATCCACTGAAGCACAGAGCTGACATGGATGAGGACACTTCCACTTGCTGTTTAAGTGCATTATATGTTTAAACTACATAGGAAATCATAATAAAATCTAAAAAAAAAAATCTAAAAAGACAGTTGGCTCAAATTTACCATGATGAAACATCATCAGATTTGAAATCTGTTCAATACACTTGCTCCACAGAGGCAAATCAGCAAAGGAAACCAAGTCATGCTTAGAACTTGTGTTATTGGAATAGACTGAAAAAGAGGTAGTAGATTAATTGAGGTTTATAGGCTTTGTGCCAAAACAGCTTGATGCATTCATTTTACATGGCCAATGTTAACCTTTGGATTTGGAAATATCTGAATTGCCAATTCCTTATTCTTAAATAGTATTATTACATGCAGGGACAGTATGGTTCTCAATGATTTTGTTTTCTCTACCATACTATGACTTTCAATTACTTTGTGTTGCATACCATATATAATATATGTAATACATGTACGTATTTGATAAATCCTAATGTATTCAATTGGATTTATAAGTAGCGGTGTTGGAGAACTGCTTCCCAATGGCTCACACCAGCTCTACTTCTCAGTTCTTCCTTTAAAAGAGATCACATTTGCAACTTGAACACATTCATGCTGAAAGCATAAACCACAGAAATTGGCAAGCATTAAAAATCAACATACACATCATCTCATCCCCTGACCTGCAATGCGATTATTCAATATTTACCAGCATATCAGTTGTTATGGGTTCAATAGGCCTTCCTTCAAGACTGTACATTATGGGTTGATCTTACATTGGACTTTCAGAGAAAAAATTGGTTTGTCTTATTTTTTATAGTGCCTTAGATGGATAGATGATAGATGACAGAAAAATGATGGATCGATAGATAAAAGATATGTAAAGCTTAAGTAGATAGGTAACTAGACAAATGATGGAAGATGACAGGTCTATTTTAGAAGGGCTCTCACATTGCTACATCTCTCAAAACCCAGCGTAAATCTCTAGGTCTGCAGGATACTGGTCTAAAACAGGTGCCTCTGACTCTACAGCATTATTACCTACTAAAACAATTACTTGTGTGTAGGAGTCGTTCCTGGCTACGGGAAGATTACTAGTATTGACATAATGTGTTTACTCTCCTCAGACCATATGTATAGCTTCCTGGAAGAGTGCCAAGTGGTGAAAGTTCTGACAATACTGAAGACTACTGGGGGAATTGTTAGTGAGCAAGAAGCAAAACCCACTATTTAATTCTGCAAGTAGGGAGAGGAGAAATATTCATTATCTTCATCATGATGACAATGATGACATTCACTTCCCAGGAGATTTCTCCAGCTTTTGGTAACCTTCAGAGATTAGAGATAAGTACCTACGAAAAGCATAACTTACTACCTGCAGGTTGCTAGGGTCCTAGTGGTCATCCCGCTCAGCCTTCTCTTAGTTTTCAAGTATGAGGATATCAGTGAGGACATCTACAAAAGAAGCAGCAGCTCAGGTCTTTCCTGACCCTGATGTGTCATCCCATTTCTACAATCATGATGATTCCTGGAACAACCACTTCCCATACACAATGAACAGGAGATATTGGACATGTCTCATCAACAGAAATCTTGGTAAAACACATACTTGGTACAATCTCCAGAAACAGAATTCTGGGAGCTGCTATCTGGTGCTGTCAGTGCAACTGGTTCAGCGTCATGCCTGGGCTGGTCTTTGGTTTGCAGAATGCCAGGAAAGTCTGAGCAGGGACTCACCTGTGACTCAACTCTGGCATTTGTTTCTTGTCCAATTCTTGTTACATGACTCACATGGTGTCTTTCATGCCAATGCCTATTATTGTAGGAATTTATAGGAGGGAAGCAAATGGGCCTGAGGTGTGTGGAGGAGGTCCATCAAACAACAGATTTATGAAATTTTAACAAATACTGAAAAATAAGAGGCAGAATTCTCAAGACCATAAGTTCCTTGGGCATAATGTTCAACATTTACCAGCAAACTCAATTATTAGCTAAACTACTTAATGCTTTCTGAATGGCTACATTTTGTTTGCATCTGCTTACTTTCTGAAGAAATTTATATCCTGCTCAAACCTCCAAAGTCCAAATTTATTGTCAGTACTAGCTTTGGAAGTAGGTATCACAGGTGGCATAAGACTACTCAAAAGTAACATTCAAAAAAAGAAAGGGCCTCTTGAAGTCTGTGCCTAATTAATGTGGGTTGGTGAGGAAAGGCGAAAAGAGGATGCTCATTTTAGTGTAGGACCTAGGAGTCACATGTGGAAGTCCCCAAGTTTTATCTTATCAATACCCTAGGTCTTTGGGGATCTAATTCATAACACTTTAACTCGTAGGAGGCTGGAGAACAAAGGAGAATGACTAGAGTGAGGCCTGTCATCCTTTTCAGCAGCTGAAGTGCACACAGGCACTTCCAGTTTTCTCCCAGGTACCAGTGTTCTTGACAAGTGAAATTTGTGGTTAGGTAATAGGCATTGAGGGAAATTTTCTACTTTAGAGACCTGAAAGGCTCATACCTCATTCCCTCTCTGGAGAGTGCTGGATACATGTTAAGTTCACAGTTTCTAACCATCCTTCGAGAGTCCAGCTCTAAATCTTGCATTTTTCTAGATTTGCTGTCACCACATGAGGCTCTGGGTCCTTCATTTTCACTCAGTACTTTTACTCCCATAATGTGCTTTGATGCTAATCTTTCCAGCTTTGATCTATAAACATTCTGACTGCCAAGGCAGCTTCCAATCAATACCATTCAATATGGTGACAACAACCATTTGCTGTGGGTTGTTCATAACAACCCTTTGAAGTAGGTACTAATAATAGCACAATATTGTGGATGAGGAAAGCTGAGTAATTTGTCCAAAACCATGTAGTCAATGAATTGGAAGCCAGGATTTACGTCTATGTCACTTGCACCCTAAAATATGGGTTCTGAGCCATCGCCAGGTGCTGGATCAGCGTCCTTCCAGGAGTGAACTTTGATCTGCCTCCTCAGAGAAACTCATTCTGGAATCCCAACAAAGAGCCCAATACATGATGATGAGTGGTCATGGGTACTTTCTTTGGTGAAATTTACACTTAAAAACCAGTTTGGATTGTGATGCTAGGAACCAATCCATGACTTGGGTAGAAGGATATCTACAGAGACAGTGAGAAGTCTCAGAACCCACTTGTGGAAGTCAAGTGGTCAACATTACAGCTCTTATAGTGTAACAGTGGGAAACTCCACATTGTGACTTGAGCTTAAACATAATGCTGAAACCCATACAGACTCACACACAAGATCCTGCCCACACTGGGAAGGCATCCCCTAGTAGCTGCCACCAGCACTCCCAAGCGCCCTGCAATAGGCCACAGGAAAAAAACAAAAAGAAAACCCCTTCAGAGACTTCTTGTTTTTTTGTCTCAAAATACAGAGTTTCCCAATGAAAACACAGATGAGAGTATTCCTACATTGGTCTTATGTGATTCAGACTCAGTAAAATAACAAGCCTGTGTGCCGTGGTGCTCATGCGTAAAGGACATGTCAAAAAGTGTGATGTCTGAATCACCTTTTCAAAGCGGTAACATTGAAAAGTAACTCTAAGGTTGGTTTCACCGATTCATATTTCTCCCTTTCCTCATGTATGACTCATTTTTTTAAAGAACAAAATCAGATGTGGCAATAAATTGTCACTACGATTAAGAAGAAAACTGGGAAACACCCCAAACTTCATTTCAACTGCTAGTATTCTCCCATTTTAGGTAGTGCGCGGAACATCTAACAAACTGCCAATAATTACTTTATTGAGTCTCACAAGGTGCACAGCATTGTACATAGCTTGAAATCATCAAATGGACTTTGGTTGCCTCCTTTGTAAAGGCTTCCTTAATTCCCGAAGGGTTGTTGTTTTTCCATCATGTGTCCCAGGGGCATACTAGTCATTTTTATCACAGCAATTATCATGAAACATCGTAAGTATCGATTATATCACATGATCTCACCTACCCACCAAATTTTGAATTTCCCAAAGATTGAAGCAATGCAATTGGACAGCTAGCTCTGCAACCGTGGTGTACAAATGCATGTTTTCTAGATGAGTAAATAATTGGGTGAAGAGGGCTGTGCTCTGTTGGAAGAACAAACTCTCTAATATGTATTCAGCCAGAAGTGTTAATGCTCATCAGGAAGTCAGCATTCCAAAGCCACCATGGAAGTTAGTGTCCAAAGGCATGGTTGATTCACAAACCAGAAAATCAGCCCCATATGAAGGAAGAGTTGGCTGGCCTTCTAAGGGCCTGAGAACATAACAGTGCCACACAACATCTTCAAGCCATAGTGGGTGTTCATTTACCCAGACTCCCACATTAAAGCCCAAAGCAACTCACTGGGGAAAGACCCGGAGTTCAGCCTCTTGCTAGAGCTTCTGGCCCAATATAGCCAACATTATTGGACCAATGTGGACAATCTCAACTACTTAATATTAAGATTATTGTTTTCTCTTGTTCATTGTTCCAGCCCACCTTTAAAAATATACAAGAATAAATAGTTACTAAATAATTTGACATGAGAAAGAAAACATTTCCAAATAGTTCTCAAGAAGCAGTTTGGATGCTTTGTTCTTCGGATGGTGCTGAGGCTCAAGCTAGTATAGATGCCCTCTTTGGACCTTTCAGTGCAAAACTGCATACTATAAGAGGAGATAGGCTCCATTGGATACATGAGGTTGTACATACATGAATGATCATTTTCAGCATACAACTAAATGATTAATCAGGCCTGGAATCGGTCAGGTGGATGTGAAAATACTGCCATGTCCCAAGGAGAAAGCTAAATAACAGCAGACTCCCCTTCTCTGACCTCCCAGGTATGCTAGAATAGATGTAAACAACTTTGGATCCAAATCTGTGCATCAAGAATCAGGAAGTCATTTGCCTCCCTGTGTTTTGGGTTCCTCATCATATGAAAATCTGCAAGACTCTCTCTTTAGTCGCTTCTAAGATAACCCTTTCTTTCACTTTCACACTGAAGAAATGAAAGGAAGTCTTACTATAATATTTTTTGCTCAGAAATAGACTTAATGGTAAAACATTTCACTAAGGTTCTAAGAAAAATCTAGTGTATCTCTCCCTGTTATAGACCAGTCTGTGGTTCACAGTATCAAACCTGTATCATACGTTGATTAGGCGATTAGGTGGCTGCTGTTTTGCTTTGGGTGTCATTCAATCATTTGGGGAAAAACATGTTACTTTAGATACAATCACATTTCTCATTTGCTAGTTCCATAAAAATCATTGACTCATTGTCTCCTGATTGCCTTTCTGCACCATAAATTTTTGCATCAGAGTTTCTGATGTAACATAGGCGGTACCCTCAAGATCAGGATTTCACATTTGTTGTTTCTAATCTCAGAAGACATTCAGAAAAGTCCAGATGATTTCATCTTAGCAGTGGAAGACACAACAAAGTTTGATTTTTCTTGCTGCGATTTTTAGTCTGTGAATTAAGATGACAGGTGCTTGATCTAAAAATTGAGAATTATCGCTCAATTTTAATTTGCATTATGTTTTCTAGCCTCACTCTGCAAAAATTTTTCTAAGCAATAATGATGCTTAGAAAATGACCAAGAGATGACTAAAATAATTTTTATTTTGTGGCTCTTTCCTGTAGAGCTGTATCTAGGTAATCATTTGCAAATAGAAATCAGTGTTTTGCTGTATTATTTACTTGATGCATTAGAAAGATCTAGTATGTTGTAGGATATGAATTCTCATAGTAGCTTAACATGTACATCTTTGAGTTCTTTCTTATCAGTCAGAGGTGTAATATATGTTAAGTTAGTCCAAGCTTTGCTAAGGAAATGCTTAAATCTACAGTTCCAACTAAGAGTAGGGCTGTCAACTTGCACCCTCTTTTTTATACTTGGAAAGACTGCATAACACAATTCAAGGGGCACAAAAATTTTTCCCTTTACATTCAAAGTTTGTTAGGTCATTTTGACATAAAATGGTTATCACCACTGAAAAAAATGCAGTAGAATTCAACTTTGGAAAAAAAATGAAACCTTAAAGGTCCTTTGGAATCACGGAAAACCCAAGAGGTATACAAGATTTCACACCAGTATGTCCACAGAGAGGCATCATCTGCTCTTACCAAAGGGAGAAGAATTGAGAGAAGAGAAATACTTGCTAAGAAATTAGCCAAGGATATTTATTTCTGTTCTGCCTGAAGTCTCAGAGCGTGATGGGAGGCACAAGATAATACCCCCTGGTTTCTAGTTGTCCTCTTTCTAATTAAACTCTTCTCCATAATTTTTAATGAGCCAAAATGAATACAAGAACATTTGAGTTTATAATCTGTATCACAGTGCATAACTGAAGTTATCAGTGGCTGGGAAATTCGCACATGTAACTATAGGTAGGTACACAGCAGACTGCGACACCTAATTTCACCCTGAGCATTTCCCTGGAGGCTAATTTATGCCATCTTCTGTTGCAAACTAGACAGACACCCCCACCAAAACTAACACACAATGATTCTTGACAGTGAAGAGAAGCCCATCAAAACAACAAAATATTCCAGCTTTCTATTAAAAAAAATTCACTGTAGAGTTGTTTGAGTTCTATAACTCTCCAGAATTGTCAAAATTAACCTTGTAGCCAATTTTTTTGAAGACACTAAAAACTGCCTGGAAAAGGCCACCCATGGTGCCAAAAGCAGTGTCAAACAACAGGGAGACAGTGCCACCAAGGCCCACGGCGATGTCCTTGCAGACAACTGGAATTGCACCCATTGTGTACACCGGGAAACTGGCCACATCCATGAGGACTCGGACAGGGATGCTCAGAACACGGCAGACAGCCTTCAGCAGACAGCAAAGAATCCGGAGAATGGCTCTGATGATCTTGGCCACAACCTTGAGCACCTTCCAGGGTATGCTTACTAACTCTTCCCCAATGGCCACAAAGTATGAGACAGTGGCTGAGCCCAGGCGGTAAAGGCAACTTTCTATGCTGTTCATCACCTGCTTGGTAACATACCACAGGAAATAGAAAATGTTCTTCAGGATCGCTACCATGAGGTAATAAATTAACTGGAAAAGTTTGATGAATGGGGTAGCAATGAAGCCCAGGAGTTTTCCTAAAAAGCTGCTCTTTTCTTCAGATGCCTCTGGAGGCAAAGGAGCAGATCTTTTGCTCCTAGTGCTGGACAGGGGAACAGAACTCCCTTGAGACTCAACCATTCGCTCTTCATCCTGGACTTGATTTACCATTTCCAGGATTTTTTTCATTTTCTCTGTGTCTTGTTCACTTTCACCACAGTTGCTCTGGAAAAGCTGAGGGTTCAATGGAAGCAGTTTCTCAAGATCTTTCACCATCACATCTTCTATGATGTCACTGCCCTGGGTGTGCTTGACAAAGCCCATGGCCCAGCCTCCTCCAGGGACAGCACAACAGGCTGCCAGCCAAACAAACTCAGGAACTGTCACTTTGTCTTTAAGTCTGTGGGTGGAGGGCACTGCGCCTGTGATGATATAGAGGTCTTCTGCATTGCCACACTGCGGGGCCAATGCCTGGTCCATGAGGCTGTTGAGATTCATGTACCATCGTTCCTCGAAGGACTGAGTCATGGGAACCGAATTGGTAAGAGTGAACATGGTCATGTGTAAATCATTGCTGAGGGAGAATGGGTACAGCTGTCCTCTTTGGTAATCAGATTCAAGATAATCTGTACTCAAGGCTTGCTTGCTTCCCACATTTTTCAAAGAGGTGATGGCCTCGGCCTCCTCAATCGCCTCGTCAAGGTTGCTGTCAGGGTCATCAATCTGAAAGAAATGAACAAGTATTGAGATGCATCCTTGCTCACAGAAGGGAGGGTGCCAGGAACCATTCTGATTAAAAATTATTCTGCTAACACTCTTGAAGAACGCCAGTTACTCTAACATTTACAATGCCTGAGTTTGGAAGCGTCTTTGATTTGATTTCTTTGGTGAACATGCACTTCAATCTAATATTCCACAACTTTGGGTTTCAAAGTATCCTTCAAGTAGACTGCTTCCTATTTTGTATCCTCTGTTTATCTTACCTGTACTCTGTGGTGACACCCTGACACCAATATACCAATCATAGAGCCATTAAAAAAACCTTGTTGTTTTATTAATTTCATAGCTCCTTTTAATAATATGTTCCCAGGCCCGTGCAGTGGCCTAGCGACTAAAGTTGTCACCTTGACGTGCCAGGATCTCATATGGGCGCTGGTTCAAATTCTGGCAGCCCCATTTCCCATCTAGCTCCCTGCTTGTGGCCTGGGAAAGCAGTCGAGGATGGCCCAAAGCCCTGGAACCCTGCACCCATGTGGGAGACCCGGAGAAAGCACCTGGCTCCTGGCTTTGGATTGGCGCAGCTCTGGCCATTGCAGCCACTTGGGGAGTGAACCATTGGACAGAAGATCTTCCTCTCTGTCTCTGCTCCTCTCTGTATATCTGCCTTTCCAATAAAAATAAATAAGTCTTTAAAAAATATATGTTACCACAAGATTTAAAGTGCAGTTTGAGCATTCCCAGTATGCAAACCCAAGTGCTCACATAGTTTTGGATTTTACAGCAGTAGGATTTGGGGTTTTCAGATGACAGGTGCTCAGTCAGGGGAATCTACCCAATTATTCCAGAACCTGAAAAGTTCTGATATCTCAAGTATTCCTGGCCTCAAATCTTCTATATAAGGTCTGCTGGGCCTATAGTTTTGAAATGGAAATAAAATCAGAACTGCAATTCAGATTTTCAGCCAACAACACTAGTTAAAAATAAATGTGCATGTTCCTAAAAAATGCTTATGCTTCAGCAAATACATGAAAAGAAACCGTTATCACAACATTTAAAACATGCATATTTTAGTGTCAGTTATCAGAAACCAGGTGGCAAGATTAAAATTTGAATTAAACTAACCTGTGCCTGAACTTAAATTTTTGCATGCATTTTATTGCTATTAACAATTTGTTTTCTGTCTTGGTCAATTTGCATGTAAGCTATATATTACTATATATATACATTTATATATATATGCATAAATATGTTTCAGATCTTTCCTTTTAAAGTTCAACATTATTTTCAAATATCTAAAAGGTAAAAAATGAAAGAATTCAGGAATAACTAAAAACTACATGTTTATCATGTTTATCTCCCTAAACTAGCTAGTACATTCCTTGACACCAGGGACTAGTATATTCCCCATAAGAACAAAGATCAGACATAGGCTAGGGTCTCTTGGCTTCTTCATTGTTTTGCCCTGAGAGGGTCATCTTTTCTGTCTTTACAACCACATGCACTTGAACAAAACCACCATTTTCAATGGGCTGAGGGAAGATAATGCAATTTGGGTTTATATCCATTAAAATGCTTAGAATTATAAGGAGTTTAGGATAATAGAGAAACATATAGTATTATGTTGAAAGTAAAAGGTGCGACACTAAATGGTCACAGTTAAAATAGAAAGCCTAAAAATAGGCAAGAAAAACTTTGGAAAGAAACACATGAAATGTCACAAGTAGTTGATTTCCTGATGATGCAAGCGTCATTTGCCTCTGCTTTCTTATTTCTCTCTCCTATGGCTCCTACCCATATTGTTATTTATAGTATGTATTACTTTCAGCAGGAAACACGAAAGGAACTTTTAAATGGGTTAATTTTAATTTTAAATGAGTTAATTCCTCCTGATTGAGTTCCTAGAATTAGTGCTACTCACTAATTTACCAAATAAACCTCCAAGGGAGTCATGACCATGGGAGCTGCTGTGTCTCTTGTCCAAGGGGAGCATGTCGGGCATTTCTCTAGCTCTACAAATAGCACGTGCAGGCTCTCCTGTGTGTCCATGTAGTGGTAGTAAGGGTGATCAATGAGTAACTTGATACAAAGGCAGGGCTGTTTGCTGAAGCCTAATGAAGTAATCCATATGCTACCCCTACCTGTCACTCCATCCCTTCCCCTAGCTTACCATCAATGATGCTAGATGTTCTCTACTCCTGCCACATCCCCTTTAGGGCAGAGATAAGAAGCTCATTCATTTTGCAAAGCTTCTATCTCCGCTCTCTTATAACTGAAAGATATATCCCAAGGAAATATCAGCCTCATTCCTAAATCATGAGATCAAGATATGGTGGAGTCAAGACTTACGTAGTCTTCGGTGTAAGGTCAGGAATGCATGTTTGTTGAGGGCTAGTAAGAGAAAATACATATATGTTTTTTGAATCTACAGCTCTGTGGCACAGCATAGAGAAGTATGTGGGTATGTCTTCAGCCATAGAGCCATCTGGCGTGAGTCAGAGAAAGAGAGAGCAGACAAGAGGAGAAAAGGTGAGGAGACAAGAGGGAAGAAAAAGAACTGAATGAGAGAGTGTTTGTGTAGTCTAAGAAACAAAACATGGTAAGTACCCTGACGGTAACAGAAACCAAGACTGAGGGTCTACTCACCCCCAAATTACAGAGCACAGGCATTTTTGCATTCTTCAGGGCCAAAGTGATTTGAAGCATTCCAGATTTTGGCCATGGCCATGTATCTGGGAACCAAGTTAAGCTTTTCTTGCCCACACTTCACAAAAAAATGGGGCAAGTACCTTACATGGAAATGGGCCAGGATGGAGCCACTGTGGCTGGGACCAGGGCCCAATTCCACACTGGGCTCTTTGACTTCCATTGGCTTGGCCTGATAATCAGGTGTAGTGGCCTAGTGGCTCAATCCTTTTCATGCATGCGCTGGGATCCCATATGGGTGCCTGTTTATTTCCGGGCTGCTCCACTTTCCATCCAGCTCCCTGCTTGTGGCCTGGGAAAGTAGGAGAGGATGGCCCAAAGCTTTGGGATCCTGCACCCACATGGGAGATGGAAGAAGCTCCTGGCTTTGGATTAGCTCAACTTCAGCCATTGCAGCAACTTAGGGAGTGAACCAGTGGATGGAAGATCTTTGTCTCTCTGTAAATCTGCCTTCCCAATAAAAAATAAATAAATCTTAAAAAAAGAAAGAAACTACACTCTCTGAGTATGCACATGTTCCATCCCCTGTCCTCTGCTTGCTTCTGAATCCTGTATCCATGGTCACTTACTTTATGAACCCAAAATTAAACTATATACCTTATGACGTGAAACAGTGTCTGAAATCAGAGAGAATGCAACGAGACTGTACCTAAATAGTGATGGAGGAATATAGACTAATATTTGTATATTATTAACTGTTATATTTAAATAATAAATTTAAATTTATACAAATTATATTATTCATTAAATGTTTTCAACATAACATTACACAGAAGTCATGTCTATCTGATTTTGCAAATGCAGAACTAAGTTACAGAAAGGCAAAGTATCTTTTCCAATCATCCAATAATTGGAAGCAGGACCAAGATTTGAACTTAGTCTTTTTCTCTGTAAAGCATATAATCTTTACTTGTAATTTTACTTTCTCTCATTCTAATAGGTACTTGCTGTGCTTTATTATTTTTTTTTCTGAGAATGGAAAAAAAGAAATCTGCATCATCTGTAATCTCCTTTTTTGTATGTGCATGGAGCAACTGAACTCCTAAAAGTCATAGGAATGAAGGGAGGTCACACTCCAGTCCTTGTGTTGTGAGCCCCAGAGCTAAGGGCAGAGGGAAGAGACGCAGAGGAAAAGCAGGTGGAATGATGCATGCACTGGCTGATCCTCAGCACACGATGATGAGGCACACAGCAGCTGAAGCACTAGCTTCACAGGCAAAAGAGGTGGCAGCAGAGGCAGCAGGCAGCTGGCCAGAACATTTTCCAGTGGGCCAGTCTATCCAAATCCCTGATCCTAGCACCTTATTTGGTGACTCCCTTCTTCTCTATACCAGCAATGGTAGCAGAGAACTGTAAACACCAAACATAGCAAACCTCTGGAGAAAAGTCATAAAACTAGTCCCTTCACTACAACCCCCTCTGCTTCCCCCATATGGGTTGCAGTGAAACAATTAGTGAAGCGATGTTACATGACCCAAGAGACCTAGATCATCTGTATAGCTTCAATGAGCCTGGACTGTGTTTCTAAAACTCACTTATTTGCTCCCTGTAAGGACATTGGAAACCCAAGACAAGTTGAACCAACAAACATAAAGATCTAGGAATTATAGCTCATGTTGGCATTGTTGGAACTAGAAACAGAGCAGATCTAACCAATTTTAGCAGGAAGAATTTGTGGTTGAGACTAAATATACAATCATGACTACCATTATTAAGACACAAACACACTTGATGTGTCAGACTCTTCTCTGTTTTGTCCACTGGATTCTTATCCATTTCTCTCTGTATAACTCCTGTCTCTGTCTTGGTTTCTTCTCATTCGTGACCTCTATTTCTTCATAACTTGCACTTGTACTTGGGTCATCATGGACTCAAGAGTCCCTTGTTCCACTTTATCATCTTTGTTACAATTTCCTACATCCATTAGGGGGCAAGATTTATCTAGCTCATCTTTTCAGATCACACCATGCCAAGTGAAACCTATGGATTAGTTGTCGTTGAGTCAAATGTCCACTGCTGTCTAGTCAACTGTGTGAAGGGTGTTGGAGTTGGGTGATTCTTGTGTTGTCCCTCCATCCCCAAGTGGCTACAATGGCCAGAGCTGAGCCAATTCGAAGCCAGCAGCCTAGAGCCTCTTCTGGGCCTGCCATGCGAGTGCAGGGTCCCAAGGTTTTGGGCTGTAAACTGCTTTCCCAGGCTGCAAGCAAGGAGCTGAATGAGAAGTGGCGTACCCGGGACACAAATTGGGGTCCCAACATGGGCAAGGTGAGGAATTCAGCTGGTGAGCTTACCTTCATAAAAGCCCATGGAACTTTGCTAGTGGAAAAGAAAACCAATAGGATTGTCTTTGTGGTTGTCTCTGCTTGAATCCTACAGAGTCCGGGACTGACTTCTGAGTTATATGTTCCCTGTTCAGGGTTTCCATGTGGAGTAAGTTGTGCCAATCTAAAACCCCACAGAGAAAGGTGCTGGTTTTAGGATTATTTCTAGAAGGTCCTTGTTTCTGAGATCTGAAAATTTACTCTTATTACTTTTTCCTCAAATATTAATCTTATGTTTAAAAATTGTGTGTTCTTTCCAATACTTCTATGTGTTTACAGTACAAAGAGGAATTTCACATCTGTGTAGGCACTTGCTCAGATGTTTTCTTCATTGTCTCAGGCTTCAAAAATTTCTCAAGTATGCCTTGTGTCCTTTTATTGCTCATTATACATTTATTGTTCCAAGAATGCTCTATTTTACTTAGATCTTTTGGCATCACCAACTTCCTGGATAAGTATGAGTATAAATGTAGTGGTACTGGTGCCAAGAACTATAGAGCCTGAAAATGCTCACTAAGAGTAAGTTACAAGGATTCTCATACTCTCATAAATCACTCTAACCAGGTGGTAAGCAATCTGATTTTTTTTCACTATTCCCTTTGTATTACAAGTTACTCAAAAAACCTTTTGTGTACGTTCCTTGGGTATTTCTGCCTTCCTGAAATTTACTTCTGTTGATTTCTATTTTGCAACTTAGAATCATCCTGAACAATGGACTATACATTATGAGATCACTCCACCACACCATTTTTTAAAAAGGTTAAATCCAAGAATTTTGTAATAATGTGCTATCTGATCTCCACTGAGAAAAATGACCATTATGCTAACTTGTTTCCTGATATAAGATCAATTGTTTTACTCTGACAAAACTTTCTTCTAGCTCCTAGGTAAGTAGTGTTTTAATACCCGTTGTTGAAAACTCATCTAAAAAATACAATCAGTTCACTGGCAGCCCATCATTACCATGCTCACTTAACTTTACAAAACAATCAAAAGTGCTTTGGTAGGCTCTCACTTTCCAGAGGGAAGTCAAAATACATTCGAATGCACATTTGCACACTCATCCACACACACTTGCAATCATGCTCTGTGTGTGTGTGTGTGTATAAAATACCTATCTCATGCAATAAGGGAATATATAAAAAATAGGAATATCATCTGGTCAAAACAGTCTTATATTTTCTAACACTGTCATTTAAAGGTCAGATGTGTTTTTTCATGCTCTCTACAGACACAGTTTAATGATCTGCTTGCTGCAATTACAGTAAATTGCTGACAACACTGCTCCCTAAAGACAGAAATAAACCTATAACGTAAGAAGTATTTTCGAATGGCCATTCCCAAAGTACACCTACCTTTTTGCACACACTGCCAATCTGACTGGTCTCCCCACAGAATATTCGGTGTAGGTGACCATACAAAGCTCTAATTCACCGCCCAGCTGATCCTGGTTCCCTTGGAGTACTGATGCAATTTGATATAGTTCCTATGGTTAATGGAATTTTTTTCTCATGTCAAAAATGCTAAGTAAGTTTTAGAATAATAAACTGTCCCTACTCTTCTAGCCTCTTGTTCCATAAATAATCTTATAATAAATTCCTATCCAAAGTTAGTGCCAAGAAAAAATTGCTTCTCTCAATGAGCTGGGTTGTTTCCTTATGCCAAAAAATCAAAGTTATATAAACCTACGGGGTTTCATTTTTTTGTTTTGGAGTTACAGAGGTAGACAATTTTTGTAATAATATATTGCATGGAAAGAAAGGATAAAAAGTTGAAAAGTGCGTACTGGAGGGGAAATATTCACACACAATATTAATCATTAATCCGACATTTTGAGGAGCTATCATTTGTAGGAGGAGGCATTAAAACTGAAAATGACTGCCACAACAATCAACATTTATTGCATACTAATGCCAGACAACAATACCAGCTTTATACAGAGTCAAATCAGTGAGTGGCTGAGCTAATAAGTACCTGACTTAAAATCACAAGTATATACAATCATATGGTATTTTATGCATGGGGAAACTGAGGCACAAGATTAAGTCACTTGCCCCATGTCACATAGTTAGTATGTGGTCAATGTAGAATGTGAGCTCATGATGTCCAGCTCCCTAGCTAGTCTTCCGAATCACTGTTTTCATGCCTCCAAACAGGCTCTCACATCAAGAAACTCACTATTTATGGAAACAGAATACAAATACATACAAAAGTTAAAAGAAAATTGAGAGGGGAAAAAGAGTACAATGCTATTTATATCAACTGCTAAATAAATGGAATTTCCAAGGAAGGAAGGGCACAGGGAATGTAGTCAGAGAATACTTCCTGAAGGGAATAAAACATGACGTGGGACTTGAAGGATGGATGAGTCCCTGACAGATTTAGTGTAACAGAGAAAGGTCAGAAAAGACTTGGTAAGATGCTACACAAACATTGAGAAGCAGAAATAAGCAGCCTGTGGAAACAGGACTGAATCAATGTGAGCACAGGGTCAACTGGCCAGAAGAGCAGGTGACAAGACGAAAATTTGGATATGGTTGTTGCATCCCATTTACTTGTCACATGAGCCTATAAGTTAGGCATCATTACCATATTGATATTAAGTGTGAGAACACAGAAACTCAGCTCTAAGGTACTCAGTCACCCAACACATATTCGAAAAAAATCAAGGCTCCAAATAATTGCACCAGTTTCTGCATGAGAAAGCAAATGCTGGGAGCCTGCTGGGTGCTCTGAGATGGGACAGAGGGAAGCTGGGAAGTCAAATGGGAAAAACGGACAGAAATATAAGCATCACCCGTTGTCAAGTCTCACGTGCAAAGTCAAGGAAGAAGAAAGCATCAGCTAGAGCACGATTAACAGTGTGTGCCACCTGTTGCAGAGATGACAGGGAAGCTGGGGATAAGGGCCAAGGTCTTTGATAACTGGAGATCAGTAATGATAGAGGGTCCAGGAAGGAAGGCAGCTGGTGCAAGTGACTGGAAATGGGCAAGAGGAGGCTGCAGCATTAGCCTCTTGATTGAGAAGATGAACAGGACTTTATCTTGAGGGACAAAGGCTCACAAGGATAAGCCAAGGCTATCTTCCCACTCAGGGTTAGGGGAGCATTGGGAAGGTGGGGTTACTAGGAATCTCTGCATTTAGGTCCAGTTCTACAAGCTCAAGCGCCATCAGAAACCAATGGGCTGAAGGAGCAGAGAGCCTCCAACCAGGGCCTAGTCCTTCACGACCTCAGGCAGCAAAATCCATGCAAACCTCAGGGGCCAGCATCTCCTGGTATAGACCTGCCAGGGGGAGTTTGTCGCCAGGTAGGGAAGAGTTGCTGTTGAAAGTGATCCTCAGGGAACACAGGCTTAGTACTCTGGAGTTCATCCACAGCCTTCTGCAGTCCTTTGTCCTCCTTCCTCCCAAGGTTTGCTCAATTCCTCTGGAACTAAAATCACCCATCTTCACAAGCACTTGCTCTGCAATAGCTCAGACACATGGCAGGGACAAGGAGCTCCCTTCACTCCTTGCCCAGAGTTAAAGCTGTCTGAAAAATGTTCAGTAAGTTCATAGAAAGAGCATACTATGAAAAGCCTGTGAATGGATTTCAAAGTATTTTTGCATCAGTTTAAATGTATCTTTAAATTTTTTTCTTTTGGATTTTATTTGAGAGGCAGAGACACAGAGTTCCCACCTGCTGCTTTACTCTCCAATACCCATACAGCCAGGGTGGGGCCAGGCTGAAGCTGAGAGCCAGGAACCAATCCAGGTCTTCCCTGTGGGTGCAGAAACCTGATGACTTATGTTGTCAGTGCTGTCTCAGCAGTCTGCATTGGTGGGAAGCCGGAATGAGAAGCATAATCTAACTCAGAACCGGGAACATAACCCAGGTACTCCAGTGTGGAACAAAGACAATTTAACTGCTAGTTAACTGCCCACTCCCTGAGCTTACCTTTTAATTCCACTCTCCCACATTCTTTTTGAAGTACACGTGCACAAGTGTCTTGATGCAACAGAGGATCCCACAGGACCAGACAATGAAGAGGTCAGTGTCCCAGCAGAGGCCTCCAAGGTCAGTCAGGGGACTGGGCCATAAGGCAAAAGAATGGGAACAGCTCTGAGAGAAGGCAGAGGAAGAAAAGCTATTCTAGAATGCAAATGAGCACAAGGAGGTTCTGCAGAGAGTGACAACGATGGAGTGCTGAGGGTGGGAAAGGAAGGGAATCGCGCAATCTGTTACTAAGCTTGATTTGTAAAGAGTGCACACACACACGTACATAAAGCAGGTGGTTTGAAAGGCAAGAGGGAAGAGTTTTCAGAGTGAGGAGATGCATCTGATTAAGAGTGGGCTGCACTCTTGGTGTGGTAGCCTAGTGACTAAATCCTTGCTTTGCATGTGCTGGGATTCCCATGTGGACATCAGTTCATATCCTGGCTGCTTCATGCCTCTTCCAGGTCCCTGTTTGTGGCTTGGGAAAGCAGTAGAGGATGACCTAAAGCTTTGGGACTCTGCACTCATGTGGGAGATACAGAAGAAGCTTCTGGCCCCTGACTTTGAATTGGCTCAGCTCTGGTCGTTGCAGTCATTTGGGGAGTAAATCAGCAGACAGAAGATCTTTCTCTTTCTCCTTCTCTCTGTGAATATGACTTTCCAATTAAAATAAATAATTTTTTTAAAAAAAAGAGTGAAGTGCAAACATTTGCTTCTTGCATTTTTGTAGACTAAATTCTCTTCGAGAATCATGGTAGCATAGCAAGTAAAGCAAAATTGGCATCACATAGGGGTGTCAGCTTGTGTCCTGGCTGTTCCACTTCCAATCCAGCTTCCTGCTAATGCACCTCAAAAAGAAGTGGAAGTTGGCCCAAGTCTTTGATCCCCAGCACTCCTGCGGGAGACCTGGAAGAAACTCCTGGCTTAGATCTACTCGAGCTCTAGCCACTGCAGCCATTTGGGAAGTGAACCAGTGCATGGAAACGCTCTCACTCTCACTCTTGCTCTTTCTCTTCTCTTCCCCTCTTCTCTCCTTCTCTCTATAAAAAAATAAAAAGGGTCATTTCTTGTGCTTTTTGTCTGCCTGTGTCATAACAAAGATTCAGCCTCCTGAAGTTCCTGGACCTACAAAATTGCAAATGAGAGAGAGAGAAAGAGAGAAAAAGGTTGCTGAGAAGAAGGCCCTGTAGAAGTTAGCTAGGATTGGGCTTGTCAGTGTGGCCTAGTGGCTAAGGTCCTCGCCTTGATCCTATATGGCCGCTGGTTCTAATCCCGGCAGCTCCACTTCCTCTCTATCTCTCCTCCTCTCAGTATATCTGACTTTGTAATAAAAATAAAAAAAAAAATAAATCTTAAAAAAAAAAAAGAAGAAGTTAGCTAGGATTAATGGGCAAGGCCAGCTCTGAAGAGTGCAGGCTTTTGATTTTCTTGCTTCTTATGCTCCTGGCAGCTGCTTATGATCAGGCAGAACAGCAGAGAAAGAAAGACTAGGCCTAGGTGCTGTGGGAAGTATGAGGTGTGTGATGCTGAAAACAGACTCAGGTTCCTGACCTCAGAGTCCTGGTTGGGCAGAGGATCAAGGTGATAGCAAATGGCACTGTTAATATGAAGAGACTGAATGGAAATGGTGCCGGTGAAGAGCAGAACAAGGGTCACAAGGAAGGCAGAAGAAGCAACTCCCAGGTATAGAGCCAAGCATAGCCCTGCTGATGGAGGGCAGCTGCTCTGTGAGGAGGCAGCACCCAGCAGCGTGAGTCACAGGTACATGGTTGAATTTGGCAAGATGACCACCAAAGACACAGCCAGGAACAGCCTGGCATTGTACTGAGAATCTGTGTTTATCTAGTTGTGTGTCGTTCTAGTTATCTTTGTGTAACAGGAAGTGACTGGTATTTATTAAAACAATGATCTCACTGGAGATTCCAATGAACTCCACAACAATCTTCTTATGCCTATAGGATTTCCTATAGGATGGAGCTCCATGGAGCCCTGGCTGTCCTCCTGCCCGCACCATGACCTGCCCTGGGGAAGAGGTGGACACAACAAAAGATGGTCAACGTGGTCATTAAACTTCATGATGATTCATCACAGAGGGGTGGAGTTTCCTTCCTCTGGAGAATTTTAAGCTGAGACTAGATCAGCACAAGCAAAGGATGATTCTGACAAGATCCCATGGTCAGGAAACCACCTAGGGAGCTCCGATATAACGAGAAGCTGAACAGTAGTAGTCCTGTCTGTTACAGCTGTGAGAACCATGACATTCACTCAGGCACATGAGTGTACCTGCGATGGAAGAGATGTGGTCACCCTGATGCCCATCACTGGCTGCATTAGAGAGGCCCCTCTTACAAGGAATCGTGAGCTCAGCTGACAACCGGAACATCAGATAAGTTTATCAGAGCTGGATGAGGCACTGACATCTCTTGTATGTCAGACACAGGAGAAATATCTAGGTCTGGGGCCTGGGTTAAGTCCTATGAGAACCTATTTACCAAGAAAAATATCCAGTGAAGCAAAGAAGGGGAGCCTGGTAGGACCCTGGCAACACATTAAAGATATTTGAGGAGGAATAAACCATGAAGCCTTTCTCTCAGCTCTCGGAGAACAAACAAACAAAATTCCCAACCCACCCATGTAAGAAAAAAAACCCCTCTGTGCTTGGCACAAACATAAAATACTCTTTCTCCTCTGGGAATAGAAGCAGCCTACAAGAATTAGAAGGATGCTGATGTTCCTGGCTTTCTTTTTCC
Organism: Ochotona princeps; assembly: GCF_030435755.1. Classification (NCBI taxonomy): domain Eukaryota; kingdom Metazoa; phylum Chordata; class Mammalia; order Lagomorpha; family Ochotonidae; genus Ochotona; species Ochotona princeps. Next base: position 91,066,710 of record NC_080835.1, read on the forward strand.
TTTTTTAGGATAGAGAAATGCAGTTGTGTGTCTTATTTTATTTATTCTATTTCCTGGCCAGCTCCTTGGCACTTAGAGGGGCTTCCTAGTCCTCCCCGCCTTCCTCCTGGTGAATCACCCTTCCTCCCAGCTCTCTCTCCACTCACACACCTTCCTGCCACAGCGAGGGACGGAGGGAGGAGGTATCTTCAACTCCGGTCTGTGCTGTGCTACACCCTGTGGGTGTGGCAGGGATCAAGGGATGCCAAGACACACGGCTGAAGACTTGGGTGAGTCTGAGGCAAAGGAGAGTGGAGCAGAAGAAAACTCGAACAGCTGCCTACTTTCCTTTCAGACCTGGCTTTTTTCTTGAAAACTTAAGAAAATACTAACAAAAGAGGGGATGAAAAAAAAGTGTCCAATAAGAACAGGCAAAAAAAGCCTGTGGCGAGGTGAAGGAGTGGTCTCCAGGGCAACCAACTCTCAAGAGGCTCTGGCTGTTCCTGCTCACCCAGAGTTTCCCACTGGAAGCTCTTCTGGGAGCCTAAGAAGGCACCGCGCATGTGCTGACTCCTCTAAGACCTCTCCAGGCTGCAGCACCTGCTCAGGTTACATCATCCTGATTTTCTAGAATTTCCTTCCTCATTACTCAGACTGTTTTCCACACTGGACTCGGCTTTCTCTTCCAGAGTAATTATGTTTAGCATTCACTGTGTGTAGGAAAGTCTGCTAAATTGAGAAGTCTTCATTTTTCCATTCTATGAGTTCAGTCTTGCGCCTAACTGCACATCAGAACAACCTGGAAACTAAAACAAAACAATATTCCTAAGGCCTCACCCAGACCTATTGAGCCAGAATAATAAATAATAATTAATAATAATAATAATAATAATAAATAATGCAAAGAGCCACTCTCTAGACCAGGAATCAGGATGTTTTTGAATCCCCTTGTGATTTTAATGTGATTTAAATTGGAACCCAATGTATTGCATTTGATCAGATTCTCATGCATTAGTCACTGAAGAATTAAGACAACAACTACAGGAAATTACAATGTCTCCTTAAGTCAATAGTTCTCAAAATTCTTTTTCTTGGCAAAGTACCTGGGTGCTTCCTAAAAATGCTGGTTTCTGTGCCTCACAACAAGCTTGTGAAGCTTGTGGTATGCAGTTTTGCCCCCAGCCCAGGATGCTGATTGCAAGGGTCCCAGGGACCCCATCCTGAAAAGCAGGTGTTCAAAGCATCTCAGAGATTGTCTTATTGACATGATGATCTCACTATGTGAGTTTTGTCCACACATGGCTAGAGCTGTGATGAAGAGGCCAAGGTAAAGAAAATAGTACAGCCCATTGGAGCGTCCACTTATTAAGTCAGCTACTATTTTAATCAGTATGAGTAAATATGGATTTTTTTTGCCTTATTCATTCAAGGAGTAAGATGCCTACATTTATTCTTTTGGACCCATCATTGCTCCAACACCTTCAATAGCATCCTATCACTTCCTGCTTTAATGATAAAACAGCATTTTCATGCTCCATGCCCTATCACACTCCCAATTCCTCCAACTTCTTCTTTTAACTTACATTCAACCCAAACTGATCAACTCCTATCCCCTAAATATACGAGTTTCCTGGTTGAAATGTAAATGTTTCCATGCTTTCTGTCACTGTTGGCTGGGGATGCCTCCACCACTCCTCTCTGTTACCTGAATCCTACATACGTGCCCAGGTCTGTCTCCAATGTCACAGTCCTGTGCCAAGTGACCATGTGTAACACATACACATTGAGTACTTGGGCACAATACGGATAGCTTATTGCACACATTGTCTTACTGAATCTTCCAAAGTGCCCTGTAGAATAGGGGCAACATGTGAGCATATTCCACAAATATAGCCCCATGAGATTCAGTAACATTGTCAAGGTTACACTGCTGGTAAATGGCAGAGCTAGTGGAATTCAACCCAGTTTCATCTTATACAAACCCATATGTCACTCTGTATGTCCATCCCTTGCCCCCTGGGGGCTAAGTGCCCAGTGAGAGGAACTCAAGGAAAACGTTTCTTGATCATGATCTACCTTCCTGATCAAGTAATAAGACAACTGAGAGCCTTTTCCAGGGCTTAGCCTGGACTCCTATTTCTTGTTTTAGTCAACCATGAGATTTCAATAATTTTTTTGTTTGTTTTACTATTTGTTAAAGGCAGAGAAAGGAGAGACTGACAGAAATAACATCCATTTTCTGGTTCAATTGCTAACTGATTGCAACAGACAGGCCTGGCCCAGGCTGAAGCCAGGAGTCAGAAACTCCAGCAAGGTTGATTGCAACAGACAGGCCTGGCCCAGGCTGAAACCAGGAGTCAGAAACTCCAGCAAGGTTCTCCACACGAGCATGGCAGGGCCCAAGTACATGGATCATCTTCCACTGCTTTTCCAGACAATTAGCAAGGGGCTGGATTGGAAGCAGAACAGCCAAGGCTCAAACTGTCATTCTGATACGAGGTGTTAGTGCCACAAAGGGCAGTGTAATTTGCTGCGTCACAACACTCAGCCCCTCAATAAACGGTTTGGTGTTGATAGTGATGATAATTCTGATTGAAGTATCAAGCCAGTAGCTGAATGCCTATTATTAAATCTTTGCAATGCTGAAGCCAGAGTTGCTAACTAGGAATGAATAAATGAATGAACAAACGTGATCAGACAATCAGTGTGACTTTCTGCTACTAAAGCTACCTGCAATTTCATTCTTATTAAAACCTAATTCAGTGACAGAGAACAAAATAAACTGGTGATAAATACTTGTTTTTTGATTGGCTGTGTTCACATTTGCTGCATAAATGGTTGATTAAGTTGACAGGCAACACCCACCCGGGCACATGTGCTTGCCCATATCCTATGCTTTCCCTTCAGTAAGTTTTTAAGATTATTTTTCATTTCATTTGAAAGGCAATGGAACAGGCAGAAAGAGAAAGAGAGATAGCCCATTCATTAGTTTACTCTCCTTAAGGCCTGCTAAGCTAGGCTTGGCCAGACTGAAGCCATGAGCCAGAAACTCAATCTAGGTGCTTCCTGTGTGTGGCAGGGATCCAAATACTGGAACCTTCACTTCCTGCCTCCAAGGACTTGCATTAGCAGAAAGCTGGACTGGAAGCAGTTTGCCTAGACTTGAACCAGGCACCCCAATAAGGGATGTGAGCATCCTAAGCAGCAGCTTCTCTGCTGTGCCAAACACTGCTTTGTTTCCTCTTTAACAACTTGCCTGAGACATTGGAATGTGGAAGCGACAGAGGAGCAAAGTGGTACCCAGTAATGCACCAGTATTAATTAGGTCGATCAATGTATTACCTGCACATAGAGCTGCACAGAAAACACCACTGCCAATTCAATTACGACTCACCCTGTCTGAAAATGGGAAAACCTACATAGCCTGTCTACATACAAGACTGCAATTATAGCAGATATCTCTTCTTCAAAACTAATAGGCAATATTTGCTTCTCATTTAAACATCGTGAGAAAAGACCTGGCAGCCCTTAAGCTGTTTTCCATAATATTGTAATTTTCACTATCAGGAAACAGTTATCAATGCAGGTCTCTCTCAAGCTGCTTAAGCTGACTGCCTCTTTCCTTATGCACAAAAAGACAATTTTTAAGCAGTTCTTTGTAACAACTATCACTTAAGGTTGATAAGGCTGCTCTAGGAAAAATAATTTCTACTTCAATGGCCCTTTCTTCTGGTTTTTGAGAATGTAACTCTTCTTAAACGTCCTAAAATGGACGGTGTGGCAGCAGGGCTAGTGATAGGCCAGAAAGACAGGAAAGGTTGACACTGATCAGCTCTGCCACTTACGGCATTATGACTTCAGCGAGAACAGTGACTCCTGAGTCTCTGTCTCCTCGTGGAAAGGCCAATGTCCCTCTGAGCAGGAACATGGGATGGAGCAAGAAGGTCTGATAAATCATATTCTTGAAATAAGAAGGGATGAAGTAGACTAGATTTGATTTGAAGTCCCCGGATCTTCTATTTCCAGATCAAAATGCTTAAAGGACCAGATTATGTTCTTGTGCAAATGTTATCCACTAAGAGAGGCTCTATATTCTTCCACTCCAGGAATGACAGTTGATTGAAGGGTTTTTCTAGATGTTGCTTCACAGAGGTCAAATGGGCACTGAAGCTGGCTGACTAGAACAAAGGGTATGAAATGGTACATGCACTTCTGTCCCTAATGCAATGGGAATTTCTGGAGTGCTACATATATGTACATACATACACAAACTATTAAGATCGGCAATCTGTGAGGAGTGGTATCTTTTCTTCATATGGCTCTGAAATGCTCAAAACTTTTTCCATTAGCATATGTTACTTTTATGATCACAAAAAATTAAATATTGTAAACAATCACCATCATTACCACCACGAGGAAAACACTGGTTGTAAACTGTCTGTACTTCTAGATTTAGGGCTCCTATTCCACAACTGGAACATTATTGCACAACTGTAAATTTTCACTTCCATTATTTAACTAAACTATTTGCTAAGTCCTTGACACTCTACATTTGTTAGTCACATACTATGCACTGGATTGCATTAAACCAGGAGTTAACTACTACCAACTGTTTTCATAAATAAGGTTTCTCTGGAACACAACCATTCTCTTTCATTTAGGGTTTTTTTTTTTTTTTTTTGGTTTTTGGTTTGTTTGTTTTGTTTTTGTATGTGAAAACAACACAATTAAATCGTTTCAAAAGAGATCACATGTCCCATAGAGCCTTAAATTTTTATCCAAAAAAAATGAGGATTTCATGGTGAGTTTAATAGCCCTGGCCCTGCCAGCATGCAACTTTTAGTTGGGTGGCACTCCGTGAGTCACAAAATGACCATGTAATTGCAACGAGCTCACAAAGAAATGCTTAGTGCTGCTAGATAGAGTATTATAAGCAGTTGTTCTCGTTAAGAACATCATGGAAAACAAACAAACAGACAGCTAGCAAGTACTATAATGCTAGACAACAGACATTCTTTAGAGACAAAACAGTCAGAATGTCCAAGCTAAGACCTCACAAAATGTGAGACACCAGATAAGACTGGAAAGGGGAGAGGGGCAGACCATGCAGGGCTGTGGAAACAATGATAGAGAGCTGAACCTTTATCTGAACAGAAATGGGGAAGACCAAGTGTTTTCAGAGAAGCCAACGGAGACACAGTCAGACATATTTCCAAGGCTTTCTCTAGCTCAGAGTAGAGCAGAATTAGAAGAGACCAGCTGCAATGGGTTAACCAGGCAGGGAGCTGTTGTGCAAGGATTTCGATAAAAGATGATAAGAGCTGGGACCTCAGAGTTCAAATAGTAAAGACTGAAGCAGTGACGTCCACCCAACTGAGACAACAAAAATCAAGGTATCAATCATCCCAAACAGCTTGCATCTGTGGAGATGTGTCTGATGCTATGATAAGTATTACAGCTCCAGATACAACACAGACATTCAAGAGGGAGAACTTTCTACAGCTGATGAACTTAGCTTTCCTTTCCCCAGTCTTCTATGTGTCCTTAGAGTACAGTGATGTTTACTCTCAGAAAACATAGACAGCAACCACATATTTGGGGTTTTTTTAAGATTTATTTTTTCATTGGAAAGTCAGATATAGAGACAGAAAGCAAGAGCTTCTGTCTGTTGATTGACTCCTGAAGCTGCCGCAACGGCCATCTTCATTCTGAAGCCAGGAGCCAAGAGCCTCTTCTAGTTCTCCCATGTGGGTACAGGGTCCCAAAGTTGTGGGCCATCCTCGACTGCTTTCCCAGGCCACAAGTAGGGAGCTGGATGGGAAGCAGGGCTGCCAGGATTAGAACTGGTACCCATTTGGATCCCAACGTGTGCAAGGCAAGGACTTTAACCGTTAGGTTATCGTGCTGGGCCCACAATCACATGCCAGTCCATTCAATCTACAAATTGGACTTTGATGGATTCCCTTCCTTAGGTATAATTACTAAGACAATGGTCAGCAGATTTCCTGAAACCAACATTAGCAACTCACAAACACACTTGCCAAGCTGTATTGAAATCAGAATGTAAAGACAAAGGTAAAAACTTTCACAAGTGAAGAATTTCAGTTTTCTTCACGGTGATGATAGGAAAAAATATTTCTGTCCCCATAAGGAAGCAAAGTGTTGGAGCAAAGTCCTTTTTCTGGTCCCACAGTAGGATTCATTGCATTACTAGGCTATTGCTTTTTAGAATGTAATATGCCCAGCTTGTTTTACATGCTGGGGAGCTAAGCTGACTGTATAGAAGGGGTTCTAGAATTATTTGGGGCTGTTGGATAGAGCGGAGTCGGTCTTCTGTCCCTGCTAAGAGGTTAACTCTGAGATAATGAGTGTTGTGTGAATCTTCTTGCCCCTGAGGGCAATTGACATTTGGTCAGGATCTGGGTTATTCTTAGACTATGCATGTGCCCATCCTAACAGCCTCTCCAGAAGCAGCAGCTCCATACCCTCATATATGCAAGATCCCACACCACACTTTCATCTGTAACAAGCACAATGCCTGTTGATCAACTGAATTCATAGTTTTTAGATGAGCCATTTCCCTCAAACCATCTGCTACCTTAAGTAAAATGTCTGCTTATATAATCACCATGGGAAATGTTCAAGATGGATTAGAATAAGATTGCACAAGAAGGCAGACACACCTCCAGCCCAGTTAAATACTTACTGAGTCTGTGAGCTCTTCAATTGCTGCAGGCACAAAGGCAACACTGGGAAATCACTATTTCGTGGCTACAGGGTTAGAACATGCCTCACTCTACGAAATTTTGGTAAATAATCCTATGGTAACAAAACAGGCCCCATGTGTGCTCTGCTGTCAGGCTGGTCAAGTTCAATCTCTTACCTAAACTCCCCTCAAGTGCAAGAACATGGAATAGTGATTTAAGCTCCCCATGCCTCAGTTTCTGCACTGAGAGGGATACTCACAGCATCCAGTTCCTGTGATTGTTGTGAGGATTAAGTAGTAGCATGGGTGAAAAAACATCCTTGGAAAGTGTTTCATAGAAAGCATTCGATGGATTTCAGACCTGTATCTGAAGCTGCAGTGACACCTGAGCACATCTCACACTTCACATGTCAAACGTCTCCTTCGCTCCCCACTGCCGTGGCTTTGCTAAGATATAATAGCATATATTTTACAAACACAACCTGATTGCTTTGGACATAGGCCAACACCATGAAACCACCACTATCGCACTAGTGAAAGTACCTTCCACCCCACCCCGAAAGTTTCCTTGTGCTTTTTGTATGTGCTTATATTTCTCTGGGTATGCAGAAAGAAGGTTGAACATGAGCTGTACGCTCTTAATAAGCCTTACAGTATACAAAATTTTCAACTCTAGCCATTATATTCTATAGCAGATATCTGGAACTAACTCATCCAGCATAACTAAAATTGTATACTCACAGAACAATCTGCTGTGGATGGCAACTGTATTCTTACGCCTATGAGCAAAAGAGAGCTTGCATTTCCACTTCACACATGGTAACTTAATTCTTCCGGTTATTCAGGCCCAAGTTCTTGGAGTTGTCTGTGACTCTTTTTCCTCTCATCCTAAGACTCCTGGTTCAAAATTCCTTCAGAACAACACTATTATCCCTTGCCACACACAATGCCACCATCTTGATCTAAACCACCACTTTCTCTTGTCAAATGTTTGAAATGTCATAACTGGTTTCTCTCTCTCCTTCTTTCTTTGACCTTACAAGTCTATCCACACTGCAGCAGCCAAAATGATTCTATTAAAATGCAATTCAGGGGCCCAATGCAATAGTTCAGTGGATAAATCATTACTTTGCAAGCACTGGGATATGCAAGCACAGCGTACGGGTGCTGATTCGTGTCTCAGCTGCTCCACTCCCATCCAAAAGTTTGGGACTCTGAACCCGCGTGAGAAACCCAGAAAAAGCTCCTGGCTTCTGATTTCAGGTCAGCTCAGCTCTAGCCATTGTAACCATCTGGGGAGTGAATCAGTGGACAGAAATCTTTCTCTCTCCTTCTCTCTGTAAATCTGCCTTTCTGAAAATAAATAAATAAATAAATAAATAAATAAATAAATAAATAACCTTTAAAAATGCAATTCAAATCAGATCAAAATCTTCCAAACAGTAAAAAACCAATTTATTTATTTATTTATTTTTGTTGGAACATCAGATTTACAGCAAGAAGGAGAGACCAAAAGATCTGCCATCTGCTGGTTCACTCCCTAAGTGGCCACAACAGTCTGAGCCTAGCTGTTCTGAAGCCAGGAGACAAGAGCCTCTTCTGGGTCTGTCATGCAGGTGCAGCGTCCCAAGACTTTGGGCCACCCTCTACTGCTTTCCCAGGCTACAAGCAGGAAGCTGGATGGAAAGTGGAGCATCCAGGACATGAACCAGTGCCCACATGGGATCCTGGCCCATGCAAGACAAGGACCTTAGCCACTAGGCTACCACGCTGGGCCCAAAAACCAAATTCTTAGAAGTAATCCAGAAGGACTCCAAATATCTTCATTCTATTCCCATTTTATTTCATTTCCTATACTCTTATTTATCCTTCTCTATCACACTAATTTCTCAAATACAGAAAGCACGCATGATCCAGGGTTTTTGTACTTCTTATTCCCTTCACCTGGAACATTCTCCCTTGACACGCCTATGCCATATTAACCCAAAAGTCATCTTTTTGGTGATGTATTCCTTGGAAGCACTTTAAAAATTTTATTTACTTGATAGGTAGAAGGTGGAAAAGAGAAAGATAGAGAGAGGGGCCATCTGCTGGTTCCTTCCTCAATTGCCCCACTGGCTTTTGCTAGCAGGGGTTAAAGTGGGCTTCCAGAAACTCAGTGCAGGGTATTCGATCTGGTTGGCAGGTACTCAGTTACTCGAACCATGGCTACTACCTCCCATGGTATACATTGACAGAAATCTGGAGCTAGGAACTAAAGCTAGGTATGAATCCCAAGTGTCAGTACTCTAATTGAGACACAGAAATCCTAACAGGCATCTTAATCACTGAACACTCACCCCTAAAAACCCTTCTTAAACTTCACCTTTTCTGACTTGGTATCACTTCGTTTTTCTCTTTAATACTTACTGTTACTTACTATGCTATGCCTTTTATTTATTTAGTTTATCATCTATACCATCTGTCAGATATTAAACCAAATGGTAGCAGATATTTTCATCTGTTGGACTTACTGCTCTGTTTCAGAAGAATGCCTTATATATAATGGATGTTTAATATCTGTTAAATAAATAAATGTACTAATTAACAGAGGACACAAAGCTCTGTTAAAGCATCAGATGTCAAATTAAAGATCTGCCAAGATTCTAGATCAATCTTCCCTAAAGTTAAGGTATAAGTCAACTGGAAATCTAATCTATATCTTTAAAAATAATTTTGTCCATGTTTATTTACAAAATGAAGCCTACTTGTATCTTCAGCTTTGATTTAAAAAAATATAAAATGCTCTCAGCTTGATGCCTTTCAATTGAGCCACACTTCTGTCAGGCACTGGGTCAATAAAAATATGACTAGAATACCAAATGGAGTCTCTATTTTTAGTCCAGCCAATGAATCAGTTTCTTTTTTCTTTCTCCTTCCTTTCAAGGACTAAACAGATAGATCAGCAGGCAACAAATTAATGCTATGATGGAAGTCAAATTCAAAAGAACTAAAGGGGTAAGTAACCACTCAGGAGAATGACATGCATCTTCAGCGAGAGAGGAGCAACATTCTTGGATGAACATTAATTCTAGGAGCAAAACAAGACTACGGAAAGCAAGAAATACCAGCAGTGGGAGGATTTGCTTCCTCATATTTTTGTTTTCAGAGCTGACAGTTTAAAAGGAAGAGAAATTTGATTCCCAGAGACTAAAATCTTCATTTCCCACAGAAAAAGTTCTAGCCCGTCACTCTGAGTTAGTAGTTGAGCTGACAGCAGCAGTCTGACACTGGGATTTTCAGAATGGTCTATTACAAAAATCATTAAGCATTCAGAGAACTGGATTAATTCACTGAAAGAAATACAAACAATGCAGTGAGTTTGGATTCTGGGTAGAAAACACTGACACTTGAATTGGAAACTAGCACGACAGAATAGAAGGAGAGCTGAGAGCTTGGATTGGGCAGGCGTCAGCTCCAGCTTGTGTGACCTTCGGTAAATTACCCAATCACTGTTTCCTAAACTACAAGCATGGGTCATAATGCCTACACTTGTGATATAGATGAATGAGTTAGATTGTGGAGATCTTAACACAGAGAGATCAATACATGATAGTTCCCTTTCTGTACTGTCCAAATTTGTTTGAATTGAAAGTACAGTACGGAGAGTGAACTGTTTCAGGGCAAAATGTGCCTGAAACATTGTACAAATACAGGTCAATATCCTTACTTGCTCCTGTGAAACAAGTGGAAACACTGAGTTCAAAGATGAAGAAAGAAGCAGGAAAGGAGAATAAAGCAATGAAGGGCAGCATGTCTGGCCTGGACCACAGTCAGAAATAAATTGTGAGCGACTCTGGAACCATCCTTCTGAGCCAGGTGCTTGCCAGGCTCAGCATAATAGATTGGAATGGCATTGCTCACTGTGACACACACCTGCTGGTTGTTCAGGGCAAAAAGGGTGGAGGTATCTCTGGTACCTGTTCGATTTTTTTTTTAAATCAATTAATTCCATCCATCTACCCATTCATTTAGTGCTCTATTCATTCAATCTTCCAACACGCATTTTGTTGGCACTGATATAAAAGTGGAACATAGTTCAAGCATTTGAGAAGATATTCAAAATGTTTCATATTCTAGATTTGCAGAACTGTAGGAGTTACCCACATAATCCAACATTCCATTTGTGTATGCCTCTCATTATTATTAGAGGAAGACCTTAATGAAGTCCACTTGTTAATATCTGCTACGAATTTAACATTTTTCCAAGTACTATGCTAAATGCTTACACGTGTTATTTACTGTGTCACAGCCACTCTCCTTACTTATTTATACTATGAATAAACAAGAAAAATAGACAACAAGAACTTCAGGTCGTATTCCTTGTGAATAGCAGGGCCTCTGCTCTGGACAAGGAAATAAGAGTAGGAGTTGCCTTGCTTGCTGCACTCCTTTTACAGAGAATAACATCTACCTCACAGTACTTTTGTAAGATTAAATAAATGTACACCATCATTACATATTCACCATTTCTGTAGAAGATTAAGTACATGCACACAGCTATTCATGTTTATAATGTGACAGGGTCCTAAATGTTTACTTCTGGCATGAACTGGCAATGTCTTTTGTAAACGCCTCATGGGTACTAATCTAAAAACTCTTTCCAGCCTCGCACGATGACACAATTGGCTAATCCTTCCCTTGCAAGCATTGGGATCCCCTATGGATGCCAGTTCATGTCACAGCTCCTCCACTTTCCATCCAGCTCCCTGCTTGTGGCCTGGGAAAGCAGAGGAGGATGGCCCAAAGCCTGGGGACCCTGCACCCACATAGGAGACCTGGAAGAAGCTCCTGGCTCCTGGCTCCTGGCTTCAGCTCTGGCCGCTGAAGCCATTTGGAGAGTGAACCAGTGGATGGAAGATCTTTATCTCTCCTTCTCTCTATAAATTTGCCTTTCCAATAAAAAAGATCTTTAAACATACTGTCCTTAAATGTAAGGAATGGAGAGACTAGAAGGTTTGACACTCTCTGCACTGAGCATTGAGGTTCCTGTAAGTCTTGACTGGAGAGGCCCAGACTATCTCATCATGCCAGATGGAGATGACTTCCTATCTCTTTCTCTCCTCTCTCCATGAACAACTTGAAGCATGTAAAACCTCACAGCAGGCCTCTGTTTTCCCTGCTTTCTTTTCAAATTTCTCATTCTGTATCTCAGAAGGTCTCTTGTAAATTCCTCCAGTGTGGGCAGACACGGGCTGCTATGTTCAACACTGAATTGCTGTTAGAAGACAGAGGAAGAGATCCAAATCATCTGGGATAGTTCCAAACTCCAGGGCTGGAACTGCTGGGCCAGCCTTTGAAAGCTTCCTGCTCTGCACAAGGAATATGCTTGTAACGGCACCTGCCAGCCAATTATGAGTAAGTTTCTGAAACAGGAAGCTCTCCACCGAGAAAACTCATGGAAAATATATGTCACCACTGATTCCTCATTGAGTCTCCTAACATCAAGTTATTTTCCCCGACACTTACTAAATGCTTTCTGTGTGCTAGATTCTAGGAATATAAGGGTAAATGGGATGCCACATACAAATCTCAAGGGCTCAGCTTGAGGAGACAGATAGATGTATAGGTAATCACAAACAAGATGGTAGGTAAAAAGAGAGAGAATTCCTTCCAGATGAAGGGAAACCTCAGGAGTCTTACAGTGCGGGGAGGAAGGAAAGGACCAATTAGGAGCAGTGAAGAAAAGGCATGTGCAAGGGAGAGAATCAACATGAGCACAGAAACAAACGTGATAAACTGTAGGTCATGAGCTGAACTCTAGGCAGCTGGAGAATCAGATGTGAAGGTGGTGGGTGAATGCCTGGCCAGGCAGTTGAGACTCAGTTTAAGATGCATATATCCAGCCTTGGAGTAGCTGGCTATGCTATCCAGCTCCATTCCTGACACCAGCTCCCCGTTATTGGGCACCTGAAAGGCAGCTGGTGATGGCGAAAGTAGTTGGGTCCCTATAACTCCCATGGGAGACCTTTCTCCCTCTCTCTCTCTTTCTGTCTCTTGTGCTCTGTGTGAATGTGTGGTCCTCTACCTCTCAAATAATCGTTTTGCTTTGATGTGAGAGTGTGGCAAGATGAGAAACAAGGCTGGAGTTGGAAGCAGATGCCAGGCGTTGAAGAGCCATTCTTTAGTTTGAACTTCCTCCTGTAAGCACTGGCCAATTGACACTTTGAAGGCTTTAAGAGTGACTGCTTCTGTGATCTTAGGTTTAGAAGCTTTTTTTAAAAGGAAATTACAGGATGTTCTCAAAAGGTGCCGTCTTGGGCTTTAAAATTCCAGCCTTGGTGCAACCCTGCCTGAGTCATTGTTGGAAACAAGTTCTGAACACCTTTGTTCACCTGCTCCTCCTTCCATCGTCATTGCAACCCCCCTTGGTAAGGTAATGGTGGCCTAACAAAAACGTGATGTGGGCACAAGGTGACTCAGCATCCCAAACAGTTTGGAAGCAGCCAGAAGTACGCACTGAGCCCTGAGCATCCTTCTGCAGCAGGAATTAGCATGATGCAGGTTTCTGGAGGTAGGCGGGAGGAGGGCTCATGCCTGCTGCAGTGCGCATCCCATAAAGCTGCCTTCGCTTCTAAGGATCCCCGGCTCCCTGAAACAGGGGGCGGGGTGGGGAGCTCAGCTATTATGCAGAGGAAAGCATCCTGCAATGCACAGCCCAGTGGCCAGGCAGAGGCTTGGTGAGGCCTCCGTGATTTTCAAAGCTGCCGTAGTTCTCTCTCCAAGAGCCATCTGAAATGATTTGCCTCTCCCTCCCCACTCCCATCCCTCAGTACTCCACCTGGGGTCTCCACTGCTTTCCTGACTTCTCCACTTCCCCTCTCTGCCAAGCGATGCTCCTTTACAGCTCCTTCAGTAACTGAGCAAATGGCTCTGCCTCCCTAAGCCTTCCTCGATGACTGCTTCCTACTGGTTCCTCCCTTCCATTACTGCCCTGCCCTTTATTCTGCACACTTAGTCAGCTATAATCTAGTCATATTAATTTACCTGTCCCAACCACTGCCCATGCACTCATCCCTGAATCTGTTGTGCATGTCTCACTGGTGATGTTCCCTCTGCTAGAAATCACTTCCTCCCCCTCCTCCCATCTCCCTTCTCAACTCTGTCTTCTACTTCTGGGCACAGCAAACACATCATCCCGACAAGAGGTTCGTCCCTACCATTTCCAATGCAAATGAAATCTAATAGGACTTTTGCACACTTACTACATTATGGTTGTAGTTGGGTTTTTTGTGTTTGTGACCTTTTTGTTTGTTTTGCTTATGTCACAACAGCTTATACTTCTGTGTCGGGCATCTCTCTTGAAAATTTTGTAATAGTGACACATTTAATCCTAACAACTAATCCATGCCATGATCTCTGGGCTAATCTGCCCTAGTTTACAAAGTCAGTGGGGGCTCTGGGATTTGAACCTACCCAGTGTAATATGGATCTGGTGCTAGGACACCTCTCCATTGGCAGACCTGGGATTCTGCAGCCACACTCAGTTTTCTTTGTGTCCTAAATCTTTGGCATCGGGCAGGCAGTTGCCGAATGTGCTTGGAAGCTAACTAGAACTGGTTTCACATGCATTGTGACTTCCTCACACTTTCATCCTTCTCCTCAAGCCGTCCCATGTGGTTCTTAAGGAGAGAGGTCCAGGTCATTTGCTTTCTCTAGGCTCATAATCACCGTGCATAAAATGAGGAGCTGGGGTGTACTGCAAGGGGAAACATAATTTCGGATTAAAATGTGGTTGAGTGTGCCTGATTTACAGTTAGCTTCCTGAGCCAGATCTAACCATCCTGACAACAGCAGGTACAGCGTGTAATGGATGTGGGCAAGGCAAAGAAATGGTGCACATTGCTGGACAACTAGCCAAGATCCCAGATCTAGAAGGACTATAATGTGACCACAGCCATAACTCTGAAGGAAAACCCAACTGCCAGTCTGGTGTGATCTTGGTCAGCAATGGGCATCAGGAACAAGAGTCGTCAGGCAGCTACGAGCAAACTGGCAGGAGGTAGAAGAGGGCCTGGCTGAGCAGAGGTGAGCTACAGGCTCAGCAGGGCCTCCTTTAGGAGTGTTTGATCAGCATCACCCAGCAGGACAGAACGCCATGAGAAGTGATTGCATTGGCAAGTGGTCTGATAATACAGATATCCATATGAAGCATCAAGAAAAACTGGTTTGACTCTCCATTGCTGGAAGGTAGTCAATGTTTCTCTACCACATAACAACTAGCCCACTGCATTCTCCCAGACCTATGCCTTACTATTCTATTCTAGCTCAGCTCAACTACACAACCAATTACTGGCCACCATGTGCAGAGGGAAGGACTTCCACAGTCGGCTTAGCTCTGCAGAAGGGAAGCCTTCCCCAACAGAAAGGACATCGACTTCCCAGCCAAAAGACCTACCCCATCCCAGTAATTGGGCGCTCTTCTGCGAGTGTCTTCGCCCCATGCGCCCCCATCAGCAACCTCGACCTCCTCCTCTTCTGTAGTAGACAAAACGTCCACCTGCTTACCCCCAACTCATTATGACAGTGACGTGTCTACCCAGGCCTATGGACGCCCAGCCCGAGTTTCCCGCGGATCTCAATGGTCTCTGAGTCTCTTTCACGCTCCTCACTACTCAGGAAACGAATGAGACACTGCGGCTGTCTGCGCCCAAAGGAGGGAGAACGCCATCCTGGGGCACCTCCCTCCCCAGCGGCTTAGGAAAGGCTTACAGGTTGCCAAGCTCTTCCCGCAGCTTGGGCAGGCTGTGAGGCAGACTGCAGCTCCCGGGGCGCGGCGGCGTGCGTCCCAGGGCACCCAAGGCGTGGGAGACTGGCTTTCCCCAGTATTTCTCTGAGGCGACCCCAGGGGCCCGGCGAGCGCTTGCAGCCAGGCTCGGGGGCCACCACCTCACTTACCTGCGGCTCCAGCAGCCAGCCGGGCTCGGCGCCACCCTGTGCCGGACGGGCGGCGCGGAACGCCGAGTACACGGGGATGCGGTCCCGGGGGCTGTACAGGGTGGCGAAGCGCTCGGCGCCCCCCGCGCGCTGACAGATCTTCACGTGGGACTCGGCCGCCAGCCCCGCGGGCGGGGTCGCGGCGTAGAAGAACTTGTCACATTCGCCAAAGCCACCTTGGTCCTGGCCCACGAGCCGGCCTTCCAGGAGCCCGGCCAGGGCGAGGAGGCTGCCCAGAGGCAGCCAGCGCGCTGGGCCCATGGCGGCCTCTGCGAGCGCGGCGGGGCGGCCGCGGCGCGGGTTGAACGGGCTGGGCGGGGAGCGCGCGATGCAGCCCGGCGCGGCCGCGAGGGGAAGTCGGAACCCAGGCGCGGCGCCCGGCCAGCCGGGCGGGGCGGCCCTGGCGGCGGGGGCGGTCCGCGCCCCGAGGCCGCGCCTCTCCCGCCCTTCCTCCCCGGCTGAAGATGGCTGCAGAGGCCCGAGACCCGGGCTGCACGATGCGGCCGCCTCGACCCTGGAGGCGCAGGTCACCTGCCGTCGCGCCCTTGCTCTCCGCCGCCCCGAGGACGCGCCCCGCAAAGAATGACGGCCCCGAGCCCCACTGGGTTAGTCGGAGTGACTGGGAGGGGACGGTCGCAGGGGCTCGGCGCCAAGTTTCCTGGTCTAGCGCGCCTCAGAAACCCTCAGGGATGCGCAGGGACCGCGTTAAAGGGTACCTCATGATGCTTTGTTGCTAACCTCTTATGAAAGCTGTTGTTTGTTTGTTTGATTTTAAGCTAATCAGAAGCCCTGAGATCTAAGTTAGGAAATTCCTTTAACGGAAGTTCCTGAATTAGCCCTGCTGTGTGTCTGCTTGGTGCAAAGGATTAGAAGCAAAACTAACACTCAGAAAGAGAAACCAACTACCATCACTGGTAGATAGGTGAGGGGACTTCTGTCTACAGTACTCTGTGAATGCTCACGAGCCAGCCCGGGCCCGTGCTAGGTTATGACAGGTCAACAGCAACAGCCCACTCTGAACCAAAGAAGCACACAATTACAGGAGTAATTAAACACAGTCCTCTACACTGCTGTGAGAATTTGGCCCCAGCGGGGCTGGGAAGGCTTCCCTCCAGCAGTGGCAGTTAAGGGAGAACTTACTATGGATTCTTCCCCATAGAATGGAAAGAGATCTGCCAGAGGAATTTAAGGGAGGCTTCTGCTGTGACCCAACAGCGGGCAGCTAGGGAAGGGGAGGAAGTTATGAGAAAGGGAAGGAGGAAGCAGGAATCCCATCACCCAGGGACCTACACCCAGGGATCTTCAAATGTTTTTGGACAAGACCCATAATGAGAATCCTGTTTCATGCGATAACACTTAGGCCTACAATTGGCCTTGCCATCTCCCACTTATGGTCTACTTTCTTCCATCTTAAAAAAAAAAAAAAAAAGAACTGATGAAGCCCTATAACTTGTATCTGTAACCCACCACTGGCTCATGACTTGTATCTTGGAAAGCATGGTACAGATAATATTGAGGATTTTGATCTGTTTTTATTATTTATTTTGTTGTATTTTTATTGGAAAGTCAGATATACAGACAGGAGGAGAGACAGAGAGCAAGATCTTCTGTCTGTTGATTCACTCCCCAAGTGGCTGCAACTGCCAAAGCTGAGCCGATCGAAAGTCAGGAGCCCAGAGCCTCCTCCGAGCCTCCCACATGGGTGCAGGGTCCCAAGGTCATGGGCTGTCCTCCACTGCTTTCCCAGGCCACAAACAGGAAGATGGATGGGAAGCAGGGCTGCTAGGATTAGAACCAGCACCCCTATGGGGTCCTGGTGCGCTCAAGGCAAAGACTTCAGCAAATAGGCTACCATGCCGGGCCTGAGGATTTTGATCTTTCAGCAGTGGTGACACTACCAGGTGGTGACACTTGCCAGGTTGGGTCGCAACACATGCCAGTTCACACGGGGGTCAGGACTGGAGGCCAGCGGGGCTGTGTTAGGCTGTAGCCCTCACCAGCATCAGCTGCAATTGGGAGTGGGCTGTGCCTGGCCAGACTGCAGCACCCACTGGCAAATGCTGAGGTGAGGCAGACCATGCTAGAGAGGGCCGCAGCACCCAGCCAGCACACGTGAGACCTTGGAGGGGGTAGGGGGCAAAGCCAGTAGGGGGACTACATGTGGCTCCCCTGCTGGACACCACTCCCACTGGTGAGCGTGAGAGTTAGAATGAAGGCAGTCCAGGCCGGTCAGGGCTACATCACCTGTTGGGCTCATGTGAGCTGGGTCAGAGGGAAGTCAGGCTGGGTTGACTGTTCCTACTGATACATGCAGAAGTCAGACTGGGATGGATTGGTTGCACTTTGCCACAATTATCAGCTGGCAGATGCTGACACAGGGGTCTAACCCTGTCAAGGGTGGGTAACACAGTCCAGAACTACCTGGAGAGTGCAGGATCTGGGAGTGGGGTTGGGTCCAGTAGGGAAACAGTGGAAGCCTCCCTCTGTAGCCACTTCGACTAGTGAATATGAGAACCAGGACTGGGGCAGGCATGGCTAGACAGAGAGAGGTACCCATCAGCACATGTGTGGGCTGGATAGTGAGGCTAGTTGAGTTGAACTAGGCTTCAAGGCCCATTGACATGTATGAGAGCTGAATGGGGTATGGGACAGGCTGAACCCGTCTGTTGTACATACTGGCAAGCACAGAAACCAGGGCAGGGGCTCCGACTAGGCTGCAGCTCCCACTCTTTATGCATGAAGGTCGAGTGTGTGGTGGGCAGGATCATGCTGGGTGCAACACTGTTGATTTGTCTAAAGATGGGGATGGAGGCAGAACTGACTCAGTGATTGCAGCCACTGGCATATGCATAAGCTGATGGGGCAATGGACTGTGCTGGACCCCGTATTGACAAGCACACACAAGAGTCAGATCTGGGATCACCTCAAATGAAGTTTCTTTGAGGATTCCCCTGCTGAATTGCTGGTCTCAGACCCCAATCATGGAGAGAATTGCAGGTTCCATGGTCTGACCATGGAGTACATATGTCAGAGTTTGGCCTCCTCAGTGGCTTAGATGAAGCAGTGGATGGCATATCTGGGTGCACAAGGAGGATATGGCAGTACATTGGAGTCTGCAGAGGACACACAGTATCACAACAGAGGATGGAGGACAGAACAAACTAATCAACTACCCCAGCCAAGTGTTGGCACTGAATATCTGGGCAAACGGAGACTCTAAGGTGGACTATAACAGCCAGTGGATTCTGGAGAGATTTCATTGTGCTTGGAGTGGTGAGATCAGCAGCAATTCAGAACTGCTGAATTATCTAAACCTCTTGAGCTGGACTCTCAGAACATGCCCCACTTTGGGGACCCTGGGTGGTATTGGTTGACTGACCTCCATACCAGGATATGGAGGGGGTTAGGAGGCTGGGTGTGGCTTCTTCCATTATTTCCCTCCTACCCCCAGATACAGGAAGGAAAAGGAGAATGTGGAAATGATGATCTCACCCACCTTTCTTGTAGCCCTTGGCCATTATCACCTTAATCAACTATGTAAAAATCATAAAAAATAAAAATAATTTTAAAAATACCTCTGAGACCAGCACTGTGGTATAGCAAGCTAAGCCTCCAACTGTGGCACCCACATGGGCTACAGCTCAAGTCCCGTCTGTGCCACTTCCAATCCAAGTCCCTGCTAATGGCCTGGGAAAGCAGTAGAGGATGGCCTACATGTTTATATCCCTGTACTCAAATGGGAGAACTGGAAAAAAGCTACTACCTCATATCTTTAGACCAGCTCAGCTCTGGCCTTTGCAGCCATTTGGGGAATGAACCAACAAATGGAAAAACTCTCTCTGAGTCTCTGCTCTCTTTCTCTCTCCCTCTCTTTCTCTCTCTCTCGGTCTCTGTAACTCTTTTAACTAAAATGATTTAAAAAAAAAAAAAGGAAATCAAACAAGTCCTCTGTACTTCTTCCTAAAAAGGAATCCCAGGACCCAGCACAATAGCCTAGCGGCTAACGCCGTTGCCGTGAATGCGCCGGGATCCCATATGGATGCCGGTTCTAATCCCAGCGGCCCTGCTGCCCATCCGTCTTCATGCTTGTGACCTGGGAAAGCAGTTGGGGACAGCCCAAGACCTTGGGACCCTGTACCCACATGGGAAGCCCGGAGGAGGCTCTGGGCTTCTGGCTTCATATTGGTGCAGTTCCAGTTGTTGTGGCTGCTTGGGAAGTTAATCAATGGACAGAAGATCTTCCCCTCTGTCTCTTCTCCTTTCTGTATATCTGACTTTCCAGTTAAAAAAATTCCAGCCAATTCATCTAGGAAAGCAGCTGAGAATGGCCTGGGAACTTGAAGACCTGAATGGAGTCTCTGGCTCCAGGCTTCAGGCTCCTCTAGCCCCAACCCCTGTGGCCATTTGGGCTTGGAATTTCTCTCTCTCTCTTTCTCTCTCTCTCTCTCTCTCTCTCTCTCTCTTTTGCTTTCTTTCCCTCTCTCTCTCTCTCTGTCACTCTGACTTTCAAATAAATAAAATAGATCATCTATTAATGATGGGAATTGTAAACTTTTTATAAAAAAAGTTCTGTTTATTTGAATAGCAGAGTGATAGGGCAGGAAAGGAAGAGAGGGGTCTTGCACTCTGATGGTTCACTCTCAAATGACTCTAACAGCTGGGGCTAGGCCAGGTCAAAGCTGAGAGCCTGAGACTCCACCTGGGTCTCCCTTGTGGGTGGCAAGGGCCTAAAAGTATTATCAGGGAATTTTAGATTTCATGGAAGCACTGTTTATGTGAACACACACCACACACACACACGCACACACACACACACACACACTTTCCTCTCTTCCCCAGTGGTCCACACAAAATGTCACCCACTCTATAGAACTAGTGAGCACTTCTGTGATGTTCCATTGTCTCTTGAATATTTTCCCAAATGCTTGGGGGTAACTCCAAACAAGATAAAATTTCATCCCTCATGCAGCCAAATATCTGAAATAATTTTACTGTAACTTTTATTTGGTTAAAAGTATGCAATCTAGAACTAGATCTACCAGGTTTGCCCCTGGCCATGTTTTTAGGCCAGTTGTTTTGCTTCTTTCTCCCCCGCCCCCCCCCCCAAAACTTCTTTACTTACTTGGTAGATTGAATTGGAGAGAGAATCTGCTGTTTCACTCCCCACATGGCTACAATAGCTGGAGCTACACTAGTGTGAAACCAGGAGTCAGAAGCTTCTTCTAGATCTTTCATGCGAGTGCATAGACTCAAACACTCGGGTCTTCTTCTACTGGTTTCCCAGATGTATTAGCAGGGAGTTAGAATGAGTGTAGAGCAGTCAGGACTCAAACCCATGCCCATGTGGGATGCCAGTGCCATAGGTAGAGGGTTTACCAGCTACACTATGGTACCAGCCCCAGTTTAACTACTCTTGTGCTAGTGTTCTCCATTATAAAATAAGGCAAAGGATAAAATCTTAACTGCTAGTATTAAACATTAAATGCATTGATGTATTTCACGATATATTGTCTAGTCTGTGACACATGCTTCTGCCTTAGCAAATTTAATATTGAGATATATTTTACAGCTGACAATGTGACAAAGCTCAGTTGTCTCAATGGTACCTAAAATAGTAGTGCATCTTATGATTGGTGAGATCTTAGATGAGATGGAATTTAGCCTACAAGGAGCTGAGAAAAGTGCCTACAACATAGAAAGCACTATGTCAGTACTTGACAGATAAGCATAAAATAGATATCATTCTCTAACCTCATCAGAGCAGATCAATATAGATTTTTAAACAGCTGTGCAATATAACAATGGCAAACAATGACATGATTGTCCCTGCCTTAGACTTTATTCCTGAGATCTTTGTTGAAGTTTAAAGAATTCTGATAACTGTCTCTTTGTCCTGGCCAACATCTCAGAAAGATGGAGATTTATTGAGACACAGTACCCCAAACAGGTCAGTTATTTGATGTCTCTTTAGACCAATATTCTTTAACTAGATCTTTATTGGAGAAACTGAGAAGTCAAAGAGAATAGCAGAAAAGTAGGATTTCCAAGTGCAGGGTTTAACAAACTGGCTGTGGCCCCCAACAATGCATAAACCACAAAGCGAAACAAAAACCCCACTGTTAACTGTATGCTTAGTCTCTTAGGCTTCTGCAAAGGGCCTAATCACACTGCTTTAAGTCATTTACCTCAGTCCTCCTAAGAAGAGATCGCATAAATAAAAAAGGGAACTGCAAATAGCTCAAGTAAATAGAATTAAAAGGTAAGTTTGTTGTAGAAACAAACTGGAATTCATGCATATGAGGTTTATCCAAAAGATCGATCAAAAACATTTATTATAAAAAATGATGAACAGAAAAAATGTTACACCCAGAATTGATAATTTCATCTTACATGAACTTTCTGATGGGCACTATAGATTTTGAAACAAAATCATCACATTTCCAATGATACTTTAGTGGCCTTTGGAGACTAGCCACATGAGCAACTCCACACCTTAATTCAGCCCAGCTTTTAGCCCACAAAAGGATTTGTTCATGTGTTAGTCATACAGATGAGTGAATGCTATGCTAGTACATCAGAAAAAAGGAATGAAAGAAACATCATTGGCATATTGCTTCTTGCTAATGACATATTTCCCTTCAAATACTTAAATAAGTCACATTGGGAGCGTAGAATGTTTAGGTTTTTTTTTTTAATTTTATTTTTGAAATTTATCATACAATTCTGTATAGTCTGGGATTCCCCTGTCCCCATTTCCCACACCCCGATTGGTTTTACTCATAATGTCACAACTCTTCATAAGGATTTACAATTCCATCAGTTTGTTGTCTGACATTGTTCCAGTAATGCCAGAGTACACCTACACAGAAGGTTTAGTTTTAAATCTCTGCTTTTAGATTTTTTTAAACTTCTCTGATTTTATGAATCTAAATATACATTATTTTTGTATGAATAAAGTTTAAAATCCTTCCAGGTTGAAAAAAGAGAAACTGTGCTATGAAAGTTTTAGCAATGGAAAGACAAATGAGAAAAACCAGAAAATTTTGTATGTGGCATGATCATTACATACAATTGAATGCACTGGGCAAAAGCCTGGGAAGAGTTAAATGATAGATTGTTTTTGTGGAAGAGAACAATGACTCTAATTTGTGCTTCTCTGTAAGGTGAGATACCTCTTACAGCTGCATGATATGGAGTAGAATTGGGTGCAGAGGTTAAGATGGTACTTGGGTATGCCCACACTCCACGGGCCGACTGCCTGGTTCCAGGGCTTGGCTCTATTGCTAATTCTAGCCTCCTACTGAGGCAGACCTTGGGAAGCAGCAGCTGATGGCTCAAGTAACTGGGTCACTGCCGGCACCCCTGTGGAACACGTAGACTGAGTCCTGGGCTCGCTCAGTTTCAGCTATGTCAGGCATTTGGGGAGTGAACCTGCCAACTGAAGATCTCTGTCTGCCTCTGCAGCTCTCTGTCTTTGCAAGACTTATGAAAAGACAAAAACATCGGATATTTAAAAGCAAATTATACACCATTAAAATTTGGAAGCCACTATAAATTTAGCTAATTGTCAACTGTAGAACAATTCTAAGTAGGACTGACTTTTCCCTGTGACTCCTAGATCACCAAAACAGTTACTCATTCTGCCTATAGTACCCTGTGACAGTGAGGTTCTGACAGTGAGGCAACCAAAACCTGTGCCTTCCAGATGCAGGCTGACTGCTCACCTGGCCTAGGATACTTAGGGAGATGCGCTGAGTCAATGAAAGAGATTCAGTCATTCTCACGAGGCTCTCCCAGTTAAAGTTAAGCAGCAGGTCTCTTTCCTCCAGAGTCTGATGTAGACATAGAAGTATAATCATTCATTCAGTAAATACCAAATAGACTCCCAGATGGGGACAGACACCAAGGGAACAGTGAATTTTCATCCAAGGTCAAAAATCAGCAACACATTCTATAATCCAGTGCTGATGACAGATGTAAGCTTCAAGAACATATTTATTTCCAAATGCTTACTGCAGCTTCTTGAAGCTTGCATGAGGCATATACACATTCCAGGCAGATCAATATTTCTGAATCAGCTCATGCAGCAAATGCTATGGCATTTGATGGCAGAAAAATTTGCAGTCCACAATGAAGAGGCTGGACTAGTCCTACTTCTGGTTGCTAATCCACATCTGCTGTAAGGTGATCAATGAGGGCAGAATGGAGCCATCAATACACACTGAGTACTTATGCTGGTGTGAAGAAGTGGGTGGCACCATGATCTCGATCTTCATGGTGCCAGGCACCAGACTGGTGATTTCTTGTAATCTGTTGGCAATGTTTGATGCCCCCGGACAGCACCGTGTTGGCATGCAGGCTCTTGCACACGTCTGCTTTGTACTTCATTATGAAATTGAAGGAGGCTTTGTGGATGCCACATGACTCTGTGCCCAGGAAGAGGGGCCAGAATAGTGCCTTAGGGTAACAGAATCAGTTATTTCTGGCAGTGGCTGTCCTCCAGGGATGACAGAATGCGGTCATGACCATCTCCTGATCTAAGTCCAGCTTCTCCTTGATGTCACTCATAATCGGAATTATAAAAGAATTCCACAAGTTCAGGCACATGGAGAAAACACAGGTTTGGGTATTAAGATTCTTTGGTTCAAATCTGAACTCCGCCATTTATAAACTGATATGTTACTTTTGTTGTTGTTGTTGTTGTTGTTGTTATTGTTACAGATGTATTTGAAAGTCAGAGTTGCAGAGAGGAGAGACAGAGAGAGCTCTTCCATATGCTGGTTCACTCCCCAGATGGATGTAAGAACTGGAGCTGAGTCACGAGCAAGGCTTCATCCAGGTCTCCCACACAGGTGCAGGGGCCCAAATACTTGGGCCATCTCCTGCTTCTTTCCCAACCACATTAGCAGGTAGCTGAATTGAAAGTGGCACAGTCAAGGCTTGAACTGGCACCTATAAGGGAAACCAACAGTATAGGCCTAGGCTTAATCTACTGTGTCATGGCTTATACCCCAGCTTTGTCACTCAGAAGTCCCTCATCTATAAAATGAAATAATTATACCTATCTCATATTATTGACATGAAATTAAATGAGTTAATGATTGGGAAAGATCTAACATATTGCCAAGACTTAATAAATGTATGTCCTTTCTTCCGTCTCTACAAGTAGGTGACTGTCATTTGGGAAAGAAATGCAATTTTGAAAATCTGGAACTTTCAAGGCAAGTATTTTAAGAGTCTCTTTTACTTTCAGCAGGATTAAATAATTTATAAATTGACAAGATGCAGAGTTTAGGTCATACAATCTAATTCCTATTGAATTTTATGCTTTAAAGTGTAGAACTTTTCCGACACAACCCTCTGAGGCCAAAGTGTCCTTGATCCATTGACTTTGAGCAAGTTTTGGGCCAAGCACTAGAACTACTGGGGGCAGAGCATGCTCATTAAGAACAGTGTCTGCCTGTGGCGGTAAGAGACAAGGAGACACATTCTGTACCTTGGTGTATGACATTGACTTTCACAAGGCTTCAGGAAAGAAAAAAAAATACATTCAATATTAAGAAGAGGGCATTGTGAAGACAAGGGAGGGGAAAAGAAAATCCAAGGGATTTTGGTTAAACTTAGAAGGCTTGTGGTTCATGACCTTCTTCTTGGGGTTTGTCTAAAAATGCTTTCTTGAGAAAACCGAAGCAGAAAGGAGCAGGAAGAACCATGAGATTGCCCACGGGCATGGAAATAGCTCTCATTTGGGTTAGGTGTTGGAATAGCTACATGCTATGTGAATATAACTGGATTCTGTTTACAGCACTGGCTCCTGAATCCAGCTTCCTGCTAATGCAGACTTGGGGAGGGGTGAGGTGGACAGCAGAAGTGATAGTTCAAGCAATTGAGTACCTGATTTGAGTTCTCAGCTACCAGCTTTGACTTAAGTCAGTCTTAGCCATTGTGCACATTTGGGGAGTGAACTGGAAGATGGAAACCACCTCCTTCCCTCCCCCACTCCCTGCCCTTTCTCTCTCCTATATGGTAAATAAATACCTACTAACCCCTTAACCTACGTGACTACCCTGGGTCCCAATTTTAGCCACCAGTGCTGATAGACAAGTGCCATTTGCACCATGGTTCTGAGTGTCGCTGATTGTGAAAACATGAAGATGCCTTTTCTTGGTAGTTTATACCCCTCTTTCCCTATACCACCAGCTATGTTTACATTTTTCATTGACATAGATAGACTGACTCAGTCCCCTGTGTCTCTCACAAGTCTGTCCTCCATCCTTTGTCCAAAATACTGTCCCTTCCAGCACATTCCAGTATCAAAGCCCCTGAGCATTTTGAGGTCTTTGTCTTTAGATTCCTAATCTGCCCTGTGTGTGCCCGGGACCCAACAATGAGGGCATCTGTTGCCAGTCTAATATTAGTAACAAACACAAGTCACAAATTCTTGTATAAAGAGAACATTGAGGGAGAAACATTTGGTCACTAGCAGGGACATGGCAGCCGCAAACAAGGAGTCCTGTCAAAGATGGGGCTGCTCTGCATGGGAGGGGAGGAAAAGGAGAAGACTCTGCCTGAGTCCTGTCGCAGGAAGATGAAACACAAGTCCTAATCTCCTCTCTGGCTCGCAGAGAGGTGCACTGAGATGCTGGGAAGACACACAGAGAACAAAGTATGTTTGTGCCTTTTGCACAGGGTTTGTCCCACAAATGTGCCCAGAACAACTCACCGTCTCAAAACCCCTTTCGGGCTACGTGAGAGAAAATTCCAAGTGTCTCCTACTCTTTCCATCAGTGCCCAGAGCAGAGAGATCATTTAGGTCTAGCTGCTGTTGCTTAGCGAAGCTTCATGTTTCAAATGGGCTGTTTAAAATGTGAAGTGTGCCTCAGGGATCCATGAGCCAACTCAGGACTCTGGAAATGTTTGCTTTAGATTTTTACGTTTCTTTGAAGAATCTGATGATTTCTCATAAAATTTCAACTTTGCGGGAAGAAGTGAGATGGTTCCCATTTCAAGAAAATCCAAACTCCTGCAGAAGAGCTCAGGACCATCAGCAGAGTGATCAAGTGGGAGAGACAGAGCGAGCCAGCACGGCCGGATGCTGTGAACTGCAGCAAAGAGAAACAGAAATGTTCACCAAGGAGCTAACACCGAGTCCTGTCACGTGACCAACTTGCCGGAATGAAGACTGGGGAATGGTGGGGGTGGGGAGAGAAGAATGTGTCCTCTTTGTGCCCCCTTATATTTCCTTTTGGAAAGCAAATCATTACTTTCACTGGCTGTAGCTGAGGAAACTAAACTCCCAATGCTCCCCTGCAGTCTGATTCTGCAGTCCAATTGCTGGGTGGGTGTGTTTGTAAACATTGATTTCATAAGACTGCCACCTGCGGAGCTTATATCCCAGTCCATTTTGTACCCCAGCCCATTAAGACAAAACTTCCGAAGGCTGGAGAGTGGGCAGCAAGGCAGTGATGTGCTTCAAGTATGATTTCAGTGGATGAAGAAGCAGTGCTAGAAGTAGGTCTAGCTCTCACTAGAGCAGTGCATCTCAAACCTGAACTTGCCTTGGATCATCTGCGATCTAGACTCCACGTCATGGGTCTGGGTTGCAGTTCGTGCTGTGTTTCTAACAAGCTTGTAGGGTGCCTGAGACACACCAAGTGGCTAGGAGCTAGAGCTCTATGTACTGTCTCTAAGTACCACAGGAGGGAAGACAGCATGTCTGTAACCTCTAAGCCTAAAAGTAGCAAAAAGTAATAATTATAATACCACTATTAAAATAATATTAATAAAATAGCAACAATAGCTGCACTCATGTGTTTCTCTCTGACAAACACTATGCTAAAATAATGCTTCCTAAAATTTTACGTATCTATGTGTATATGAATGTATGTATGTATTTGAAAAGCAGAGTGATAGACAAAAAGAAATCCCTCCGTCTACTGGTTCACTCTAACTCCAGGAGGGGTCAGGAAGTCTACTGGGGTCTCTGACACGGATGGCAGGAACATGGCTCTGGTTCTGGTCCAGCTTTCTCTTAATGTACTTTGGAGGTGGTAGATTATGGCCTCCTGTCACCCATGTGGGAAATCTGCATGTGGTTCCAGGCTCCTGATTTCACTTTAGCTCAGCCCCAGCTGTTCAGGCATTTGGCGGTCAGTGGATAGAAGATCTCTCTTTCTCTCCCTCCCCGCCTCTTCCTTTTCTCCTCTCCCTCCCTTTTCTTCACTCTGTGTTTCAAGTACATGAAAATAAAAAATGTACAAGGGAAAACCCAAATAGTTTCTGGTAGAGCTGAGGTTAAGCTATCCACTGCCGTTACTCTGCATACTAAGTTCTTGAAAGAAGCAATGAATGACAGCTGAAGTTCTCGGCTATGGTAGGCTGTCCACAATGTGTCCTCATCACGTTAGTCCCTTTCTTACCTTTCTCCTTGTCTCCAGTGTGAACATCACTTATTTATTTTCAATTTGTGTTATTTATTTGATAAGCTGATAGAGAGAAAGAGACACGCAGAATTCCCATCTGTTAGTTCACTTCCCAAATGCCCTGAATGGAATTAACAACTAATTCTCATTGACCAGATGGCTTAAACAACACACATTCACTTCGCACAGTAGTGGGTGCTGGAAGTCTGGGATCGGGGTGCCACTATGACAAGTCTTGATGAAGACCCTCCTTTTGGTTTATAATAGCCACTTTCTTGGTGTAGTGTCAGGGCAGGGAGAGAATTCTTGTCCTTTGTGTCTCTTAAGGGCTTAATCCCATTCATGAAGGTTCCATACATGGAGCCTAACCACTTCTCAAAGGTCCCTTAAAGATTATCTCAGTGGAAATTATAGCCTCAACATATGAACTTTAATGTAGTCTGTATTGATGTTCAGCCCATATCACGGTAGACGGTAGAAAGAGAATAGGACATAGGAAACGAAGTTTAAATGCTGCCCCTCCTTCAATGAACCAGAGGAAGGGAGAGATTTGAAAAGAAGTGACAACCACTTTCTAACAGAACCAATAGGAAAAGAATCTGGGTCCTTGGCACAGTTATTACTCTCTAGAAATGGGTCCTTTTATCAGGCAAGATGTACAGAAGTGGTTGAGAGGGTTGTCAAGTGTCCAGGGCTGGAGCTCACTTCTTGATCCTGTCTTTAAGGCTGGCTGCTCCCTAGAGATAATTCGTTTCTATGTTTTTTTGGCAAAAAGTTACGCCATAGTGAAGCTGCCTGATTGCTTGTCCTTGTCTCCCACCCAGAAGACTTCAAGATCTGAATTGTGCTCCATCCTTAGCATCTAGTACAATTCTCAGCATGGAGAGAATGCTTAACATGCTTATTGAATGGACAAATTAAAGAAAGTATTTTAATGAAATGAGAGATAGAGATTATCCTCTGAAGCTTCAGATTATCCCTTAGAGTTATCTTTTAAGTTACCCCTTACTTAGAATTGGATATATTATTTTAAAAATTAATGTGAAGCCATGTCATGGCATAGCAGGCTAAACCACTGCCTATGAGGCTAGCATCCCATTTGGGTGTTGTTTTATGTCCCAGCTGCTCCAGTTCCAATCCCATTTCCTGTTCATGCACCTGGGAATGCAGTGGAGGATAGCCCAAGTCCTTTGGCTCCTATACCAACAAAAGAGACCCAAATAAAGCTCCTGGCTTCTGGCTTTGGCCTGGCCCTGTCCTGGTTATTGTAGCCATTTGGGGAGCGAACAGGGAGATGGAAGATATTGATCTCTTTGCGTTCCTCTGTCTTTGTAACTCGGCCTTTCAGATAAATAAATAAAACTTTAAGTAAAATTAGTGAGCAAAATATTGCTGTAAGATATAAGGGATTATTCATTTGCTTTAGTCACTTCTAATGATGCTAGCCTCTTTTTTCATTTCTTTTGATGATTTCGGTCATTTATGGTCAACCATATTATTTGAGTACTTACTTACCATACACACAAAACAAAATATATCATGTTAATTTGATCTGATAAATGAAATAAACTATAGGTAAAATAAAGTGCTTAAAGTTCTAGATGATCATGTATAAGAACAATCAAGGTGATGTCATTACAAGAGAGCAAAGTTTGTTCTACAGGGCTTTTCCAGTGTAGGGAAATCTTATTCAGTAGACACTTAACATCACAAAGAAGGGATCCTGAGGTCTTTGAAAATTTCAACCTTAGCACTTTTCTACATATTATATGTATTGTAATACATTTATCTTGAGCCAGAGGTCTCTTTTGCATTTGTCCACCACTCCAAATCGGCTTATGATTTTCAATCCTGAATTTTCTACTGGGAACTCCTTTCCCAAGGAATTCCTACTGCAGGCACCACAGGTCTCCTCCCTTCACACCAGTTTCATAGTTCTCTTTATATTCAAAAATGACCCTCAGCAAAATTCCAAGGTATTGACTGCACATCATTGATTTTAGGTTACTCATAAATAGCTGAAATGGGCGTTGGTAACAAAGTGAATGCCAGAGACCTACCGTGCTTGCTAAAACCTAACCTAACTCAACACAATTAGGAATTACCTAGTATGAGTCAGACACATGTCAGCTGGCACAGTACAGAACCAAAAATTACTTTTCCTGCTTTCATAGGATTTGCAGCTCCTTGGAAGGACAGAGTCTTTGCAGAGTTGGTTGTGAATTGTGAGTACCCCAGAAGGCTCTGTTTTTCTCCAGTTTCTCCACTTTCATCTTACTGTAAACACCAACCACTCCATACACCTCAGTGATTTTCTGGAAGAGAATGCACTAACTTAATTAAGATATTTGCACCTACCGCCACCCCCTTTGGACTACAGCTTTGGCTCTTCCTCCTTCCTCTCATAATCCAGCCTCTTTGCTATTTTGTGGCATATGCTACCACCTCAAGACATTTGCACTTGATCACACTCTGCTCACAAAGATGGTCCTCTCCATTTTCCACGTGGCACACTTGAACACTACATCCCCAGGAGGACTTCATAGACAAGCTGATCAAATAAAGCAGTCCCTGTCACTCTAACCATCAACTCATAGACCAAGTAACTACATGACATCGTGTTATTTGCTACTTTTATAATGATACTGTAAGCTCCAAGAGAGTTAAAACTTACTTTTTACTGCTGTGTACTCAATTACATAGACAGTACCCAAAACAGTTTGTTTAAAGTAAACATTTGATTAGTGAATGGATAATCCCTGGAATACATAGACAGAAATAATATAAGTCTTTTAAAAAGAGGCCCTGAAGGTTGGTACAAGGAAAAAGATTTTGATGAAAGATATTCTATGTGCTTGGACATTAGTCATGGAGCAGGAGGAGCAGTGGATCCTAAACAATTAGATACTAACAGTGTGGGATATCAGGGCACTGGAACAAGGTGTAAACATGCAGCAACCCAGAGATGCTAGCAATGCATTTTCTAGGGGTGTCAGCTCTGATAATTATCCTCTGCCTACAGCGCTCTGCTGTGCTCTCCCCCACTCGGTGCTCCCTAGAGTTGCTGATCTCCATCACATCTAGCACTCGCTGATCCAGTGAGAAGAGACACTGCTGCTGGTCACAGATACACACCATGTATCTGTCTGGGGGCTGCTGAAAAGAGTGGGGTCTGCAAAGCCACTGGAGCAGAACCTGTTCCTCCCAGTATGTTCAACTCAAACTGTCTTCCTCCCCACATATCCCTGTAACCAGTTCCTAGCAAATTGTTAGTGGATTGATATTTATGGTTGTAATAGGGAATACAAACACTGAAAGAAGCTTTGGATCTGTATCTGACCACAACCCCATCAAATAAATATTATGGTGAATTTATTTCTAGATATTTGAAAAGGACTGCCTAAACATTAAAAAAGAGAGAGTGTGTAGTGGTAATCTTCATGAATAATTCAGTGTGCTAGGTAGTTAGCCAAAACCCATAACTAATATATATTTTTTAAACCTAGGGAAATCTCATTACCGGACACTAGTAAATGCTCCATTTAACTATGGTTTCTGATATGTATCTTACAATTTCAGGCTTATATGTATTACTAATAGCCAAGATCCTTAGAGTATTCTAAACTTCCTGGGTACCAACTCCAGCACAGGTGCAAGGTGGCTAAGAGCTCCCTTTGCCAAAATAAAGGAGTGGAGAATTAGAAGGAAAAGCTGCTTTATTGAAGATTACTCAACCAGCCAATGGAGGAGGTCAAAAGAAGGTTGGCTTTTCTGGTTCCTGACTATTTATGAAAGCTTGATCTTCCCTGATAACAATGCAACGAGGCCAGACATGACAAAATATAGAATTTACGAACAAGCATTATGACCTTTCGCACAAACATGTGGGTAGATCATGAGAAAAAAATGTAAAATTAATGAGTGCAAGGCAGTTTGGCGATTTCTTACAAAACTAAATGTATTGTTCTCATACTAAATCCAGGAATCAAGCACTCTGATATTTTCCCCAAATTTATTTAAAACATTCATTCCCATAAAATCTGTACATAGATATAACATTTTGATTCATAATTTCCAAAATGTGGATGCAATCAAGATATCCTTCAACACATGAATTGAAGATGTGGTATAGAAATACAATGTTATATTATTAAACTGTAAAAATAAATGGTCTATCAAGCCACAAGACATAGAAAAAGTGCAAATGCCCATTATTAGGTAACAGAAGTCAATCTGACAGGTTACACATCATATAATCCCAATTATACGACATTCTTAAGAAGTCAGAACTGTGGCAGCAGTAATTAGATCCAGGGTTAGAGAGGAATCTAGTGGTGTAACATGGAGACTTTTGGGAGAGTGGAACTTCTCTGTGCGATACTGTTGTCAAACACACATTTGTCCAAACCTGTAGCAGGTACAACACCAAGAGTGAACCCTATTGTAAATTTAGTGCTTTGGGTGATAGCGCTATATATGTGGTTCACTGAGGATAACAAATACACCACTGTGGTGGAAGAATGTTGACAATGGGAGGGGGCTATGCACACGCGGTGGAAAGGGGTGTATGGGAACCTACCATTATTCAGTTTTGCTGTGAACTGCTCTCAAAAATAAGGCCTACTAATTTTATCCAAAAACGTAATTTAGTGAGCCTGTGGAGATAGTGATAAAAGCAATGGCAACATCGAAATAGAAGCAGAAATAGAAATAAGAGATAGATATAATATAAACATGTGTCCTTGGACTTGTGATCATCCACAAGAACACAAGAAACATACAGAAAGAACGAGTGTCTGGATGGGCTTGGTTTGTGAACGGAGAAAAGAATATGGAGCCACTTCAAGAACAGCATTGTTTACTCTCTGCACCTTTAAAAGAAAACAACAGACTGTGTGGGAGGCAGCTGGGAAGCAGTCATGAAGACAGAGCCTTCATCACCATCCGGAGTCATCACCTACGTAGAGCATCTCATACCAAGGATGCAAGATCATTTGTGGTATAGTGGTGGAGTCAGACTTCACTGGAAATCACCCTCCCTTTGATGTAAGGGAGGAGTGTGGCTGCAGCTCTGGAGCCATGCCAAGAAAGGCTGCCTCACAGCCTGGTGACAATATAGCAAGCAGCTGAAGCCCAGGGACAGCTGGCTGCATTCATTATATTCACCACCTTGGTGTAAATCACTTGATAGCCATTTTCTGATGGTGCAGAAACAAGTGACAGAGGTGATACAGTGGGAGAACTCAGAGGAGCAGCCGTCTACCTTCAGGGCTACGCTTGATCACAGCTCTCCTAGTTTATGGCAGCCAATGTGAGGTTCAAGGCAGCAGTAAGAACGGCTTCCAGGTGTCCTCCACTACCGTTGCCTACATCTTTTCACCTCGGTGTTACAAAGCTTTACTCCAGCTGCAACAGAATCTACCCCTTGAACACTATCCACAGCAAGTCTCAGGTCCCCATCAGTTAACACACTGGCATGAGGTCTGTCTTACATCAGAATTCCTAACAAGAGGAAGGCAGAGGGTCTCCCACACAGGCCTTAATTATGGGCCATCCACAACCGCACACCACAGCTCCGGCTATGCTGCTAAGGAAAAGTGTAAACTGGACAGCCTCCCTGGACAGCCCGGCCTGCACTCTGTGCTGTTCCTAAGTTCCCCAGATCCCCTTAGAATCAAACCAGCTTCCCCAAGCCCCCATCCTTCTCTGCAGAGCTCGCTACTGCGCTTGCCTCTTCACAGCTGCACTGATGTTACCCTTCTACCTGTATCATGAGCTTGGCTGGAGAGGGAAAATGAAAATCTCCCTCCCCTCCTGATTCAAAGGGGAAACACTTCACTCCTTTTTCAGGGAGACTGGAATCAATGCACACACACACACACACACACACACTTCCATGCACTTCTAAAGGTCTTGATTTGATGTGTTGGTGTAATTTCTGACTCCCCTCCCAGACAGTAATTACAAATCCTCTTTGGACTTACTCTGTTTTATTCTCCTATAGGTGTTGACCCAAACTCTCCATTATTGTGACTCAGAATTCTCCAAAGACCATGCAGAATTCATATTCCCAAGAATCTCTAAATAGGTAATCCAGATAAGATGATAATGAACACTTAGTAGGTAGTGTTAGTTTGTATGAATTAACTAATATGGTACCCAGGCAATCTGTGAAATAAGCATACTATTTCCTTTTTACAGTTGAGTAAGTACAGCTTAAAAGAGTAAATTAACTTATGGAAGTTCACATAATTTGTAATGAACTACAATTGGAAACTGGGCTTGCTTGATATCAAAATCAATAGCTTTCAGTACAGTGCAACTATATTCTTGGAGGCTACTGGACAGTTTACACTTGGCTGAACCTGTTCATCTGGAAACCAGTTATTTTTCGATCCTGATACACAAAGAGCAAAGATACAGGAAGCAGGACCAAACACTTTATCTACCTGGAGAGTTATTCTTAGGGCAGTGTCATGTAGCTGGGTGAGCAACACCAATGTTTCATACAGTGCCTGTTCATGTTCTGGATGTTCCACTCCCAACCCAACTCCCTACTAATGACCTGGAAAAACAGCAGATAGATCCAGTGATTGGGCTTCGGTATCCAGCTGTAAGATCTGGATGAAGTTCCTGGCTCTTGACCTAGTCTGGGCCATAGCAGACTTTTTTTTTTTTCTAAGATTTATTTATTTTTATTGCAAAGTCAGATATACAGAGAGGAGGAGAGACAGAGAGAAAGATCTTCCATCTGATGATTCAATCCCCAAGTGACCACGACGGCCGGTGCTGTGCCGATCTGAAGCTGGGAGCCAGAAGCTCTTCTGGGTCTCTCACGCAGGTGCAGGACCCCAAGGCTTTGGGCCATCCTCGACTGCTTTTCCAGACCACAAGCAGGGAGCTGGATGTGAAGCAGGGCCGCCGGGATTCAAACCGGCGGCCATATGGGATCCCGGCACATTCACGGCGAGGATTTTAGCTGCTAGGCCACCACGCCGGGCCTGAACCAGCAAACATCTCTCTCTCTCTCTTTCTCTATCTAGCTAGCTATCTCTTTATCCGCCTTCCAAAATTTCTTGCTCTGAGCTTCTTGAATCCAATCCCCCCGAATCTTTACAAACTCACTGTCTCAGATTCCTGGTTTGTTTTGTTATCATTCAGGTTCATAATGGAACACAGCAAATATTTTAAGCAACTTGGTAATACACATGGGGACCAGAAGAGCAAATATAAATAAAATTATAACACAGGTTTTCACTAAATCAGCGAAGTTCTTTTAATGATTTGGACCATTCTGGCATACGTGGTTCAGGGTAGAGCATGAATTGGTGAACCCTAGGTAAGAAGTATAAAGCTTTTGGAGTCTCTGGATTTGGAGGCAGCACATAATTAACTAAGTGAATCAAAGGCTGACTGTTCTGAACTAGTGTAAGAGCAAGAAAAAAATATTTTTACCACGTCAATTGTAGTAAAAGCGGCTTTATCAGCTATCCCTTAAAATTCAACTGATCCAATTCTGTTGAAAGCCTCTGTGACCGATTGGGTTACTCTGAGAGAGTGGTTCTTTTTTTTTTTTTTTTAAAGTCCAGCTACATATTGTCCAGATGGATTGAACAGTCTCTTGGGGAGACCATTTCTGGTCAGTTGTTAGAGCTGGCAGAATATCATCCCATTCAACCAAGAGTCCCGACATAACATCAACAGCAATTTGCAATATTATGGAATTGACATGGTTGTGAGTAACCAGTGTGTTACCAAAAAAAAAAAAAAAAAAGAAAGCAAGCAAGTTCTTAACCACAACCTATGATTAGCCCATTGACATTTCAGTTTTAGTTTTATATACAGAACCGACTGCTATATAACTTAAAATGGCTATAAGGTACCATTCAGCTGTCTCGTGTCTATTTCACTTTAGTATTTAGCCATTTGTTGTGTTGAAGTATAATTTTGCTGATCTTGGCAGATTTTAGGGTAATCTAGACTGGCTTGTAACTCTAACAAGACATTTGTCGACAATTAAGGTGCTGAACATTTTTTGTTTGTTTTTTGGGGGGGTGTGCAGGGAAATCCCCAACACCATGGTGAGGAGTGACTAATCTTTGTGTCCCACCCAGCGAGGCATGAGCCAATCCACGCCAGCTCTTTCCTGTCAGATTTCAAGCTCTACTTTCTGTTGTTTGTCTATTTATTTTAGGTTTTTTTAGTTTGTATGATTGTTTGTTTGCTATGAGGGGTTTTCGGAGCGATCCCGATGGTCATCGCGAGAGAGGGTGGGGGTCCAGAGGTGGAGCCAGGTTCAGACCAGAGAAAGCTCTCCTTCCTGGTCCCGAAGGACGTTTATCGTTCTTCTGTGTCTGCGAACCGCTCAGGGCTTCTGGTTGTCTTTCCGATGACGTTGGCTTCTGCGCGGTAGTGTTTGGACTTCTTCCATCCCCTGCGGAAGCTCCGGTTGAGGCAGTGATTCTTAACTTTGACTGCTATCGCCTGATCCCACTGCCCCTGGGAATTTCATTAAACATAGTGCCGGCGCCTAGATGCTACTCGCAGAGATTCTGGCTCAATTAGTTGAGAACCATCAGAGACAATTGCTTTCCAAACCTAAGCATATCCCAGAACCACCTAGAGAGCTTACCAACATAGAATGCTGGTTTGTGCCCAGTTTGTAACTCAGTAAGCACAGAAAGTGAAAGTCCAACATGGGATTTTCTTTTTAAGTTTCTGAGGGATACCGATTCTGTTGTTTGGGAGAATGGAACCTCCCTCTGAGAACCCTAACGGAGACTCTGTCTAGCTTCCGTAGGGGGTTCATAAACCTAGCCACTCAGCAACTAGTGCATGAAGTATGGGTTAGGCCCAGCCACTCGGAGGCTGCTCAGGATGATCACATCCCAGAGTGGAAGGACAGATGCAAGTCCCAGCTCTGTTCCTGATTCCAGCTTCCCTCCACGGTCTTCCCTGTGAACCAGCAGATAACAACTCAAGTAGTTGTAGGTGAGTTCCTGCCAGCCGTGTCGGGAATCCACGTTGAGCTCTTGGCTGCTTGTCCTGGCCGGGCACTGCTCCAGTTGTTGCAGGCATTCAGGGTGTGAATCAGCAGATTGGAAGAGGAATCTCTCTCTCTCTCTCTCTTTCCCCCCTCTCTCTTTCTCTGTCTCTCTCTTTTTCTCTCTCTCTCTCTCTCTCTTTCCCCCCCTCTCTCTTTCTGTGTCTCTCTCTTTTTCTCTTTCTCTCTCTTTGTGTGCTTCTGCCTTTCAACTAAATGTCTAAACACACTTTTTAAAGAGTTAATGATTAGCAGCACTGACAAAACCTAGAATTCTGTCAAATATGCAACATCTTAGGCCCTGGCTCAAACTTGCTGAATTAGAATCTGCATTTCTGTAAGGCACTCAACAGCCCATGAGATATTTATTAAAAATGTCAAGTAAATCCTCTTATTTTTGTATCATAGTGTCAAATAGCAGTAAAATAAACATGTTAAGATCCTTAATCTACTGCTATGTTTCACTGTAAAATTTACCTTTGTTAAAATTTGCTTCTGTTCAAATTTGTTGAGACCGCACGTAAAAGTATCCTAATATTACTTTGGCTGGTATTTTCTAATTACTGTATAATATTTTGGGAATGCAAATTTTATTTGAATGTCAACTACAGTTAAGCATGTGCCGTTTGTTTTTCTTACTCAGGTTTTGTAATTTGATGGAATGTTTTTATCACAATTTAATAAATGTTTGCTTTATTTAATAAAAAAAAGAATCTGCATTTCTTACAATGGTCCCCACGTACTTAAAATGCACATTTAAGAGTCCAACATGATGGCTTGGTAGCTAAATCCTCATCTTACATGCACTGAGATGCTAAATGGGAGCCTAGTCATGTCCTGGCTGTTCCACTTCCCATCCAGTTCCTTGCTTTTGACCTAGGAAAGCCTTGGGACCCTGCATCCGCGTGGAAGACCCGGAAGAAACTCTTGCCTCCTGGTTTCAGATCAGCTCAGCTTTGGTCTATTGCAGGCAGTTGGGGAGATAACCAGAGATGGAAGATCTTTCTCTCTGTCTCTCCTGTCTGTAAATCTGCCTTTCTAATACAAAAATTTAAATATTAAAATGCACATTTAAACTTAAGAATCCTTTCAAGCAAATCCACACGGAATTCAGTAAACAATAATTCTCTCAAGTATTCTCCATTGGTGCCACTGACCCTGACAAGAAACTATAACATAATCGCAGTTGACCATGTAACCTGAGCTGTTCCATGTTGCTCTGGGCAACAACTGACTCCTGAGGCCACAGGCGAGGCACACCTTCCAGCACAAACTTGATAGAAATAAGCAGGACTGAGCAGATTCTTCAGGCACAAGTGAACGCTTGAGCAAGTGACTTACACTCCCTGAAATGACAGCTGCCTTGCTGTCAACCACCCTCAGTCTTCACTTACAGATCCCAAGAGGTCTGACGAACAACTCATTGAAAAAGGAAAATATCAGGTTGCCTCTGGGAACGTGAGCAGCGCATGATCGATCGGGGAGATTAGGCAGACACAGGCAGGGGGAATCCGCATCCAAGGAGAGCGCAGAGTTTGAGCCCAACAGCACCAGGAAGGCTTGGCAGCACTCTAGTGGGCAGGATAGAAGCAGAATTGAGAAGCAGCGCCACCTGCTGGGAGCCTGAGTGGTGGGCACCTTAACCACGTTTGACTGCCAATTAGCCAAGAGGGATCCCTGGAAGATGGGAGGGTCAGAGGGTCGGTGGATCCAGGGCTGGCTCCTGGGAACTGAGCTGGGAACCACTCCTTTGAGCAGCGGTGCTGCAGCCACAGAGGGACGCCTGCGCATAGGGAGGAAGAAGAGGGTTCCAGTTCCTTTAACCTTAGGCTTAGCGGACAGCAAGGCTGGACTGAGAGGGAGGTGCCTTACGCACAGGAATGCATTTCACAGCCCGCGAAAATTCCTTACAAGCAGTTAACAGATGATAATTTTTCTTCATGTCAAACTGATGATTAAAGTGCATCCATGGACAAAACAGGCCGCACATGGATTCCTGTCTGTAGCCGATGTGTGTAACAGGTAGCATCGTGAAGAGGAACATTCTCTGGTAAGACATCGTGGTACTGCTTGAGGGAAAAGAGCTTAACATCACACCAGTTACATAAAGTTGGAATTGGAGTTACATAAATAAGTTGGAGTTGGATTAGCAGCTGATTACACATTGGGGAGCCTTAAGAATGTTGAAAAAATATTGCAGCAGTTAAGAATTCATTGGGATTCCCACATCGCAAATAGAAGTTCCTGGATTTGATACCGGCTCTGCCTCTGATCCGGCATCTTACTGCTGTGCGCTCAAAGGCAGCTGGTGATGGCTCAAGTGCCACTGTGCCACATGCTCACCCATAGTGAACTTACGTGTTCAACTAGGTTAGCCGTGCCACTGTTTGCTTTTATTGGGTGAATAAGTGTTAAAAAAAAAATGATGACTCTGCCTCCCAGCCCCCTGCTGTTGGGCTTCAGGCCAATCGGGCCCACCCAATAATTCTATCCTCAGGCATTTTGTAACTTTGTATCTATCTACTACATTATGCTATTCCTCATGGGACAAATTCATAAACTGTTTTTAAAATCAAAGTTGGATATGCATCCCAGTAAATAAATGATACTTGAAGGGAACACATTAGTTGTAAGAGAATTTAAATACTTTGCTTCGTTCCAAACAGAAATGAATAGAGAAATATATGCATCTGAGAATTAATACATTAACAAAAAGAATAATGCGTGTTTCCTGTTTTTAGGGAAAAATCCCTCTGCTCAAGCTCCAATGCAGGAATCACAGATTTAAGATATACTAATTTGAAGAAAAATCAGTGCATTGTTGACAGAAGTGAGATAAAAGTTAAGCATTCTGCATTACCATGAGTGAGATGACATACACTTTAGGATCAGATTGTACACAGTTCCTTTGATCCATTAACCGTTTTCTAGTATCCAAACCATAGTTTAGTGGGAAGCAAAGGCAAACTAGTTGTTCTTTCATCAATCAGAATAAAAACGTAGGCTTGTGAATTCTGAGCTGGAAGAAGTCAGCGAGTGTTGTTAAATATCTGTAGGATATCAGCGTTATGGATGGATCTTGGCACTCTTCCCAACACATAGTTTCCATGCAGTGAGTGAGCTCTAGTCTGTTCTGGGAGGCTCTGTTTCCTATGAATCGATGAAACTGCACAATGGTGTTTGTCCTTCACTTGCCTTTGCCTTCACCTGCTGTTGAATCACATTGTTAATTGGGATTCTT
This sequence comes from Ochotona princeps, assembly GCF_030435755.1. Lineage (NCBI taxonomy): Eukaryota > Metazoa > Chordata > Mammalia > Lagomorpha > Ochotonidae > Ochotona > Ochotona princeps. The sequence goes on from NC_080835.1 coordinate 91,107,077, forward strand.
TGCAGCTGTTTTGGTCTGAATGATGCCAGATTTATAAATTATTTTTTGTTTTGTTTTGTTTTGAGTTGCTTGGCTTTGTTTTTAATTGCTCCAATGAACTCCACTGAATGGATTTAGTCTAAGCCTTTTTCTTACACTGTTTAAAAGAAGAAAACCTAGAAATATAGCTTGCCCTGGAAATGCACATAAAAGGAAAGCTTGATCAAGCATTAATAGATGTTGATAGATTTTTTTTATAGGGAAAGGTAGCCATGAACTTGTCGGCCTGCTGCATCAACGTGCTGGAAGGAAACGCCAATCTCCTGGAGCAGGCTGGGCGAGGTGAGAGCCACCTTGCACCTCAGAAAAGCCTGGCAGCCCAGGGCACTGGTCAGGAAGAGCTGCCTCGCCAGCTGTTCCAACCACCCCGTGCTCCGGGGAACCGCATATCACGTTTTGGGCTCCCCGAAGTGCTGGTATTTGATGCTTTAATGTCCTCCATGTGCCAGTAAAGGTGATCTTTCACATGCCAAAGTACAGGCGATAGATGTTCACGCCCTCCATCAAGGTCTGCCACACAGATGGCAGTTGGAAGTCGAGTAGCTAAAACTTGAAAGGGCATCCCAGTGAGAACGTCAGCTCAACAGGCTGGGCCTTAACCTGCTTCTGCTGAGTGCAGGAACTGACAGGGATGCTGTGCACAACAGTGCCTGTTAAATTTCATGAAAAATGCAATTGAACATATGATCATGGAGGTGCAAAAATATGAAAATATGAGACTGTCTTTTATTTAAAGATGTGTTTATTTTTATTTGGAAGAGAGGGAGAGAGAGAGAGAGAAAATTTCCATCATCTGGTTTACTTTCCAAAGGGGTACAAAGTCTGGCATTGGAAAATCTGAAGTTAGGAGTGTGGAGCTGCGTCTAGGTCTCCCATTGGGTGCAGGTGTCCAAGTACTTGGGCCCTCCTCTGCTGCCTTCCCAGGGCATTATCAGAGAGCTAGCTCACAAGTGGAGCCATCATGTCTGCGACCAGAGCCAATTTGTGTTGCTGGTGGCCCAGGCACCGCCTACATTCTCCCCGCAAGACACACACTGCCAAAAGATGAATTCATCCTGGAAGTATTGAAGTCATGATGTTGGGAACCAGGTTTTGTTGCCACTGCTTAGGGTGCCAGCATCCCATAGCACTGCCAGTGTGAGGCCCCGCTGCTCTGCTTACAGTTCAGCTCCAGCTAATGTGCTTGAACTGTGATGCAATGGGAAAAAGAAATAGCTCTGACGTCATAAGCGTAGAAACACTTGCAGAAATCATGGCAGACTTTTCTCCCAGCAGAAATCTAAACATGTCCCTCTGATTCTCCATCCCAAAACAAAAAGAGGATAAGTTCCTGTTTGTTTCTTATGGCCTGCTCACAGGGACTTCCTCCCAGTGGACTGCATTGCCAGTGAGGATGGAGGTGGGAGGGGGTGCCTGGGTGTTTGCAGTGCATTGACTGGATAACTATTTGAACTGCAGCCTCGTCAGAGTCACACACCCGGGATTATCACCTAATTACAAATGGCAATGTGCCTCTGAGATCTTCCCCTAAGAACCCACAAGACCTGAGTGACCAAGAACAAAGCACCAGATTCCAGCAGAGGGCCATCCTATAATAACCGTGACTTTCAAAACCCTCGATTGTCATGTTCCTGAATTCAGTTTTCCTTGATTGGAGGGAAGCCTGACAAACTATCACGGCAAGACGATCCTATGGAAATGGAAGAACACTGTGTTATATAGTATTTTCCATGGGATCCTGGAATGTAAAAGGAAAAGTAAGTAATAGTGAAGAAAACCAGACTTGTCTCTGGTTTTCATGAATGAGAACTCATAAATACCAGCTCCTTTATTCGGAGAGTCAGGGATTATATGTGTTTGTAAATATAGGAAAGTAGTTATGGGGAAATTCTCTATTACATGCTCATATTTTATAGAAACATAAAACATATTGTCATAATAATAATACAAAGGGAAAAGATGTAGAAACACAATGAGTTTTTCCTGATAGCTACAAACTACCATAAAAGAATAAAATACCTCGCAATTCTATAAAATGCTACTTTTCCATTAAACTTTTAGAAAAAATTGGTATGTTGAATTTTTGTGATAATGAGATACTTGTTTAAAAAGAAGTGCAGGTTTCCAGAATGCTCACTGTTTTTTATGTAGGTTAACAAGCCCAGTAAGCGCCACTTTCTCACTGTTGGCTTCTCCCATTTCCAGTCCCTCAGAGTCAAGTCCTGTTGCAAATTATTAAATGGAAATTTGCAGAAATAAATTAGCCTTGAGTTTGGAATCACACACCAAGTAGCATGGGAAGAATCGAGTAGCCTGACCCACGTGACATGAATTTTCTCTGTGTGAAGAGTGTGCCAGCATATATGCTGCCTTCCTGTTAATCTCTCAGATCAGCTGTCTTGGTAACTCAGTGCTGAATCATGTAATCACATTTTGTTTTTCAGTGTCCCCACAGTAGTGTCTGACACTGTGACTATGGAGAAGGAAAGCTGTAAACTTCTGCTTTATGTCGAAAGAAGAAATATATTTTCAGAAAGATCATGTTCCCTCAACTTTTTAAAAAGTTGATTGCTATAACTTGTTTCATCCTTCTCCATGGCTGCTCATCTCTACTGTGTAATAGTTCAAATTCATGCAGTATCTATTGAAGTATTTGGTCCATTTTTCTACTGTACTCTTGGTCTTTATATTTGTTCCTGTGTTCAGGATCTTAGCTATTTGTCATATAGGAGAAATACTTACCACAATACTTACCACAATACTATTCTTTATTTTGTCTTCCTTCCCTCTTTTACTTATCTTCTCATCGAGGATAACTGCTCTATATATGTATTGTTTAAAAATGCTCACACTTGATATAAAATAATCTGAATGAAAACCTCATCAACTCTTGGAAATGGAATGGAAAAACTGAGTCATGAATAAATCAAGTAACTTGCTGATTGTGACAGAGTTGACAGGTGGTGAAATCAGATAGTGCGATAAAAAAGGCTCCTTCAAGGCACTTATAGGGGTGAGCTCTACATACCAAACTGTGATATTCAACTTCGAATGCATAATAAAGTATGTGCAGAATCAAGAGGCCAGGTGCAGACATATGCCTGTGTAGACATCTGTATGCAACAGAGAAGGCATCCCAAAGTGGTGGTGAAGAACAGATCACTCTGGGTGGGCACTGTGGCCTAGCATTTCAGCTACATTGTGTTGTGCTGGAATCCCACATGAGCTCCGGTTTAGGCTGCACTTGCTGTGCACTTGCTGGATCCAGTTCCCTGCTAATGAGCCTGGGAAAGCAGCAGTAGATGGTTCAAGGAATGGGCCCTTGCACCAATCTGGGAGACCCAAAAGAAGCTCCTAGGTTCTGGTTTCAGACTGGCCCAGGTCTGGAAAGTATAGCCGTTTGGAGTGAACCATGGGAAGGAAAATTCTCTCTCTCTCTCTCTCTCTCTCTCTCTCTTCTTTCCTGAATTCTGCTTTATATATAAACAAATAAACAAATAAATGTTTAAAACTGAAAAAGGACAAATGCATTATTCAACATGTGGTTTTGGCCTGGCAATTCTTGCAGGTGAAGGTAGCCTAGGTGACAGCAAAATAGAAATTTACCTCACATGCCCTGTGTGAGGGCATTCAGTTTGAAAACACACTGATCTGGGGCCAATGTGATGGCTCAACCGGCTAATCATCCCCTTGCAAGTGCTGAATTTGCAGATGGGCACTGGTTCATGTGCCAGCTGCTCCACTTCTTATCCAGCTCCCTGTTTGTGACTTGGGAAAGCAGAGGAGGATGGCCCAAAGCCTTGAGACCCAGCTCCCACTTGGGAGATCTGGAAGAGAATCCCGGCTCCTATCTCCTTCTCTCTGTAAATCTGCCTTTCCAATAAAAATAAATAAATCTTTAAAAAAAAATAAAGAAAGACTGATCTGGGACTGATGTGATGGCTCAACTGGCTAATACTCCACCTACAGGAGCAGACATCACATACGGTTGCCAGTTCATGTCCCACCTATTCCACTTCCCATCCAGCTCCCTTCTTTTGACCTTAGAAAGCAATTTAGATTGGCCCAAAGCTTTGGGGCTCTGCACCTGCATCAGAGACCCATAGGGCAGCGGCCTCCTGGCTCCTGGGTGCTGTGAACTGGCCCACCTGGCCTGCCCTAGCCTGACTCCCACATACATAGGAGTGTACTGTAAAACCCAGTTAGTTCTGGACTGCTCCCAGTCTCAGCTTTCATGCTCATCAGCAGGGACTCTGTTCTGACAGAGGAGTTACCTAAGCTCCTCTATCAGGTCACCTCCCATTTGCAGATCTCACACACATGAGTGGGTGTTTGACCCAACCTGACTTGGCCACTTTTTGTCCTGGCATTCACCGGCAGGTACAGCAGCCTCGCCTGACTAGCCCACACCCATTCCAGGTCCCACAAGTGAGTGCTACAGCCCATCCCAACCTGGCCCACCCCCAGACCTGCTCTCACATGATTCAGCAGGTGCTAGAGCCTAACCCAGACCCAGCTCTCTCTCTCTCTCTCTCTCTCTCTCTCACACACACACACACACCGAGGGATATTGCAGCCATGTTCAGCCCAGTTCACCAACCTAATTATGGCTTTCATGCTCACTAGTGAGAACCACAGCCCAGCAAGGGCATCTCCTTAACCCTAAAACTTGGCCAACTTGCAGATATAAATCCTGCATGTACTGGTAGTTGCTCCAACCAGGTCTCATGCATGTTAGCAAGTGCTAGGGACCAACATAGCATAGGCTACCCCTAGTCTCACCCTCTGAGTACTGGTGGATGCTGTGTCCCGGGCTACCCCCACACCCAATTCTTGGGTGTGCCTATGAGTGCTGAAGCTTGGGCCAATCTGGCCTATTCAGAACCACAGTTCCCATAAGTGTTGGTGAGCCCCATGGTCTTGCCTAGCTTGGCCTATCACCATCCCAGCTCTCACACAAACCAGCAGGTATTGCATTCCCACAGGGATGATACCACAAATTTCCTCACAATCTGCACCAAGACCTGGTTCTCTTGTGTAAGGGTTAGTGTCATGGCCCAAGCTATCACGGCCCACACCCTGACATGACATTCACTGGTGGATACAGTGGCCTAGTTCTATTTGTCAGACCCCCATCCATAGCTTTCTGTGTGTCAGTGGTCTGTGATCAACACAAGCTAACTCAGCCCAGATCTCCCACGTCAGCAGGTGTCCTAGTCTGCCCAAACACATTCTCTGGCTTCCCTTTTCCAAACTACCTGGCTTCAACCCTCCTCATTTACCTGTGGTTGCAGTGGCTCTATCCATGGAAGTCCCCCTGAAGTCATTCTTCACCTGGAATGTACTTCCTCAGTGGTCCCCTGACTGACACATCCCAAACCCACCCTCCTAGGGCAAATAATAACTACCACGTCTGTAACTGCTCTGCCAGTGGCACAGCGTGCCAGCCTGGGGCACAACACACCTGCCCAGGATTCATGCTTCAAGACAATCTCTGTGTGATTATGGCTTTGTAACATATGACAACATGTTTGTATGTGCTGAATATTTAAAGATTCAGGATCAGAAGATTGTACGCCCATACAAGCCTGCCAATTTGTAGCAATTTAAAAAAAAAAAAAAAACACCTCGGAGAGCCGTGGTGTCTGTTAAACCTCCATTTGACAGGCACAGATGCTACATGACAGAGTATCCGGATTCAAGTCCTGATGACATTTTCAATTCCAGCTTTCTACAGTTTCCCAGTCTGGGTGGCAGCAGCTAATGGCACAGGTATGTGGGTTCCTGACCCTTATGGAGTTCCCAGCTTCTGGCTTGGTGAGCCTGTGGTGTCCCAGAGATTAAAGAACACACACAAAGGCTCAGAGAAAACCAGATGGCTCAGTGTGTGTGTGTGTGTGTGTGTGTGTGTGTGTGTAAAAGGGTCAGGGGAGGGAGGTCCCTATTGTCAGAGGAGAAGCTGAGTCCTGCCCTGAAGGGGACAGAGCAGAGCCAAGCATGGACTTGAAGGACAGCGATGCTAGTGGTCCACACACTACACAGCTGGACATAGAGAAATTCCTCTTGGGGTCCTGATGGGACAACAAGCCCGCCAGCCCACCATCGTACTGCAGACTGTTATTTCCTGCCTACAGCTCTGCTCTCTGCATGCAGGGCAGCCTTAGCTGGCTGGAGAGACCCCAGGCCACCCGCAACTGTTTCAAAACCTCATGCTGCCTGCCCTCCATGGAAATAAATGCCAAGAAACTGATACCATGCCATCTCTCTTTGAGTGCTGCCATCAACTGTCCCCAGGATTTAGGCAAGTCAAGGTCTGGACCTGCACCACACATCCCAGAAGAACTGCTGTGTGCCACAGCTCCCAAAGCAGAAAATGTTGTCATGTTCCAGACCCAGACATCGGATACTGTCCAGCCAGGAAGCTCAGCAGAACCATCAAGCAAGCTGAGCCTCCTGGGAGCCTCCCCCAGGCCATGTTGGGACCCCTTACAGGGACTGCCTCTCTGTGGAGCAGACCTTTAGGTACTCAGGCCAGCAGAACCTGGTGTTCCCAGAAGACAGCATGACAATGGCAAGTAGGAAATGAGTGGGCAGGTTACCCACGTGTGCTCTGCATACAACCCACGCTTGATCCCTTTAGGACCCCCGTGAAACATTATTCCTTCATGGGGGTGACCTTGACATTTCTCTGGAGTCACTTTTCCATGCCACTCTCAGGAGTTGTCCAACTATGGCGTGACCACCCACTTCAGCTAGAGTAGGCGCAGCCCCAACTCTATGCACAGACAACTTTGAAAAGCCAAGGTACTGCCAGAGCTCCAGCTGACCTGCACAGCCGGCAGAGAGCCCACAGGTACTTGGCCTATCTCTGTCTGCCTCAGCCAGGGCGTGCCAGGCACGCAGCCACATGACTCTTCTGCCCTATTCACCCAGCAGCTGTTAAAGCGCACAGCTGGTGACCTGCACACCATGAGGTTGAAGTCTATGGCCCTTGGAGGTCTTGTTCTCCATTGACAATGTGGGGAGACATTGATTGGGGACTCTGTCAGTTCTGCTGAAACGCCCATCACTGCAGACTTGGACTGTGTGCTGTGAGAGACCTCAAAACCCATCCCTCCTGTGGCCTTTGTAAGCTTTGGGCCTTCACTACCCCAGCCTATGAGAGCCAGCCTTTGGCCAACACCATAGGACCCTGCCAAGGTGCACAGAGAGGACAGGCACCACACGAGACTAGATTCATACAAACAATTAGGACCTTTATTTAATAAGCTAGAGATTCTCAGGGAGCTCAGCCCCCAGACCCATCTTCACCTGCCTGGCAGGCCACCTTCTGGGGCCACTTTTCGGGAGCGCAGGCGGGGGCCTGTGGCTGGGGTCTGCCCAAGGCAGCAGGCCCGCTGCAGGAACCTGAGGATCCTCCTGCAGAACCCCCGGCCACTCTGCGCCCGCTCCTTGGCAGGGGCTGGGGTCCCAGCTTCTTCAGGCTTTCTTGCTGCTGACACTTCTGGCTCTGGGCGGTCCTTGGGGGTCTCACACGTCACCTTGTGGGATGCTGTGGGAAGGAATCGCTTCTCTTTCTGCAGCTGCCCTGTAAGAGAGAGCGAAGCATATGGGCGGCTTGGGAGGCCTGGGATTCAGGCTCCCGGGGACCCTAGAGGGTTTGTAAAGGCAGGGTGGCAGGGATGAGGGGGAGGTGTCAGACTCACTCGAGATCCCCCTGGATTGGGTGGTCACAGACGAGCAGCAGGAAAAGAAGACGTGATCGCTGCTGGTCAACACCCAAGGCAAGCCCGACTTCTTGAGATGGTACCAAGCGTCGGTCAAGAACAAAGGCCGCTGGAGTGCAGGGTGCCAGGGCACAGGATGTGGCATCCTCTCTTTCTCAATGCCAGGCAGCAGGTCGAGCTCCGCGAGGTACCGCCTGGCTTCTGGATCCAGGGGAACGTTCAGCACCTCCACGAGGGTGGCAGAGTTCTCAGGACACACCCCGCAGCTGGGACCAAACCACCAGTGCGCCCTGGCGACCTCGGCCGTGTACCTGGCCCAGGCTTCCACCCTGAGCAGCGAGCTCAGAAGCGCCTTCAGGGCCCGGCTGTAGCGCCGGGGCAGCACATAGCTGCCAGACTGGATACGCTGCTGCAGCTCCACCGCATTCTTCCCTTGGAAGGGCAACGTTGCCGTCAGCATTGCAAAGAGGGTTACCCCCAAACTCCACATGTCCGCCTGAAACGGATCATATAACTGCATGGAAAGCACTTCCGGGGCACAGTATTCCCGGGTCCCACAAGGGCCCCTTAAGTGCTTCCCCTCGGCCACCCGTCGGCTTAGCCCGAAGTCGGCCAGTTTGACATTCATGTTGGAGTCCAACAATATGTTGCTTGGCTTGAGGTCCATATGAGCCACGCGGTTGGCGTGACAGTACTCCACCGCCGACAGGATCTGGGCGAACAGTGGGCGGGCCTCGGACTCTTCCAGGCCATGCTTCTGCACCAGGTAGTGATGGAGGGTGCCCCTACTGGCTAGTTCCATAACCAGGAAGGTGAAGCTGCCTTTCTGCTTCTCATCTAGCAGCTGCACGATGTGTTCGTGCACCAAGCTGCGCATCAACCTCGCTTCCTGGGCCGCACCCCGCCAATGCCAACGGGCTAGCAGGTGTGGCCTGCCGACGATCTTGACTGCCACGTTCCTGCCCGTGGCCAGCTGGCGGGCGAGCTTCACCACGCCAAAGCCGCCCTGGCCCAGAATCTCCCCAAATTGGTAACCAGGAAGCTGGGGGTGGAAGACCCAGGGGAGACGCATGGCCAGCTTTCCCTCTCTACGCTCTCTGAACTGCACTCTCTACTCACAAACACTAACTAATCAGTTACTCTGAGCTGCCTAAAACACAAAAGGGATTGCAAGGGGACTGACTGCCTCTGACCAATGTGTAACTAGCTAGACTAACTATTCTAATCCAAAGAAGACTGTCTCAATAAAACAGAAAACAAGAAAGAGGAAAAGCCACTAAAATATGATCCTGCTAACAAGTCTGACCAAGCTGGCTAACTAGCAATGGGGGAAGCAAAATCAAACAAAACTGCAAAAAAATTACAGAATGGGCAAAACAACAAATAGGTAGAAAAAAACAAACTAAATAAAATGGGCACAAGAATACACAAAATAGAACAAGAAACCAACAAACAAACAAACAAACACACACACTCCAACAAGCACAACCGCTAGGGTAGATGGGTCCAAGTCACACAGGTCACCAAATACAGCTCCCTGAGTAAGGCGGACAAAAGTCTAGGCCCAGCAGATGGCCAGATATATGGTTTTGGGAATTACATCACAGTAGTGGCTCCTTATGAGGTCAGAGCAAGGCAAGGACCAATCAGAGCCCAGCCAGGGACTTGCACACATGTGATGAATTTGTAACAGTGGCTCCTTATGAAGTCAGAGCAAGACATGGACCAATCAGAGCCACAGAAAATGACAAGGAGTGTTCTCCAGAATCTTCTTTTCAATTAAAAATGAGGACCCCAAGAGCTTTCTGCTTTACTTGGCGTTGGGATTGATGTCAATTTTTTGAGACATGAAAGCATGTAGGACGTTCAGTGGCATTTTCATTTCTAGCTTAAAACAGCAATAATAACTTCAATCATTTGAATACTTCTTAATGTCTGTACTTGAAATTTCCGTTCCTTCTCCTGTAACCCTGAGTGGTGGGTCTCAAATGGTGGTTCGTTTTTCTGGCATCATGACGCTGAGACCAACTGTTCAGTTGCCCAAGACACCATCAGGGACATGATTTACATCTACAGAGCCAAGGGAAGGGTGTCTTCAATGACCATTTCCTCCTGAGATCACCACCAGGTTGCTCATAAGATATTTGTGTGACTGAGAAAGAGGCCTGGTGTGGAAGGCCACACAGTGCCAGCTCTTTCTATCCTCTCCTTAATTCCTCTATCTACAGTAGAGGAATTCCAGCTAAACAGAAAATTATCAACTTCTTCCAAACACACCAAGTGTATGTTTGGGCTAAGGGTGATGGGCACCTGGACTGTAGGGTAGCCAACTCCAGCTTGTGCCACTAACATGATATTGCAGATAGCTTTGTTGTGACCGTGACATGAGCCAGGATAATGATGAGCAAGTCACATGCTGGACACATGATGGTAAGAACAGGTGGAAGTGATTTCTGAAACTTGTTTGGAAAGCAACACAGTCCAGCTTTCTGTTTCCCAGCATGCTGCCCTGAGCAGTCTTCCACTGTTACCCCATCCTCAAGCCTCCTTTACTGCTTCTTGTTTACTTTGGAATCTGCTTGGCTGTTAACTTTTACTTTCCAAACTGCATTAGCTTCCAAAAATGTCTAAAGTTGTATTTTGTCACAGACACATGAAAACTAAGCCATGGAAAGCAGCAGGCCTTGTGGGAAGCAGGGGGCATGAGGAGGATAGGGGAGGCTCCTGGTTAGGGACCCAGAAGCCCAACAGAAGGGAGCAAGGAAGGCCTCTCCACACTGAGTCTGTCAGGATCATCAGAGGAATTTGGGGAACATTGATGGCAGCGATGAGAAGGCCAGAAGATGGGGCCCTCCAGGGGGACACCCTCCCTGCCTCTGTCCCTCCACAGCTCCGCCCAACACGACACTCTCTCCAGGTTACACACAGTTTTCCCGCATGTGAACCCAGCATGGTGGCTGGGCTCTGCCCAGAGCACTGGGTTTCTAACTTTCTCATGAGGTGAGCGTCTCCAGCCAACTGGGATTGAGTCCCCACTCCAAATCCTCATCTGACACTGGGACCACCGGCCAGGCCACTGGATCCAGCCTGCAGGACTTGGGGCATAACCAAGGCTGCTGCTGGGTACCAGGACTGGGACCCAAGGCAACCCAAGGAGCCTGTTATTCCTGCCCAAGGCTGAGCAGAGCCCCGTCCTTGAATCCAAGCAGGAATCAGGACCCCAAGCACGTTGGCTTCAGGACCGCCGGCACCAGCAGTGAGTCAGCCGTGGGCTCCAGAGCCCTGTCCAGGTCCAGCTGTCCTGGCCAGCACCTCAGGCTGCCAGTAGGAGTAGCACTGACACTGTGGCTCAGGGTGGATATGCTTTTGAGACTTTTGAAACACTAAAGTAGTTTAACATGTACTTTATGTAACTGTTTGTAGACCCTCTCATATGTATAAATTTCAAAAACATTTTTGTCACAGTAAGCTTATCCTTTGATTTCATTTGCCTTGAACTTTTCTAAGTCCCTTCAAGTAACACTGTACAAAGAACATGAGTTTCCATGTGGGCTGGACTTTAGCATCAGAACCCTCTGTGTCACCCACCTTCACCCAGAGGCACATTCAGTGCAATGTAAAAGTCATGCTTATCCTCACCGAACTGAAATGAGAAGTGAAATCTTACTCTATACTTCACTAAGAATTTAATGTGGCTTAAAACTCAATGGGAGTTCCTGATGAAATGTGCTCCTTTGGTTTAATTAAACAAGTAATTCTTTGAAAGTTGAAGTGACAGGAAGCAGATCTTCCATATCTGGTTCTTGCCACTCCCCCTCCCCAAATGATAGCTGGGACTAGATCAGTCTGAAGACAGGATTCTGGACCTCCACCCATGTCTCCCACTTGGGTTTCAGGGTATCAGGTACTTGGACCATCATTAACTGCTTCCCAGTTAATATAGCAGGGAACTTGGTCACAAGCAGAGCAGTCGGGAACTAAACCCATGCTCCTCCATGCTTGCTGGAATCCTATGTAGTGGGCTCTCTCACTGTGGTGCCTGCACACGGTTCCTGGACCTTAAGTTCTAAATGTATGAAGTAATAGACACTACCACCTGGTCATGTGGCACAGGGCCCACATTCTAACCTACATTGGTGTTTTCAGTGAGGTTCGCATGCTGTGTCTCTCCAAGCACATATATCATGTTCAAGTCAGTGACCCCAGTTCCCACCCCCTATGGCACAGCTGCTGTGGGAAGGCAGATCCCATGGGCCAGGAGGCCATAGCACACTGAAGACACACCCATCCCAAATGGTGGGTCTCACAGCTGCTCAGGGTCCAGGCAGGTCGAGGATGGGGTAGGAGGCAGGATCCCACATGGGCTGGTAACGGGGAGTCCATGACTTTATATTCACTGGGGCATGGATTTCTGTTTCATCTGGGTAGGAAAGGGGGATCCTGAGTCCCCTGTATCATACACATGAAGCTCTCACTTAGTTGTCATGGCACAGGGTGGCCATGACTCTCCCAGACAAGCAGAAAATACACTTGCCCTTGAAGCACAAAACCAGCCAACCCCACACAGTCTCTCTGTTCCCTGCAAGCATCTTGTTCAGCGAGTACTATGAACAGGTGCAGAGAAGCCAGGAAATCCGAGGGGTGGATGAGGAAGTTCCCAAAACAGAGGGAAGAGGCAGCTCCAATGGACACATGCTGCCCTTACCAGCCAATGCTATCTTGCCTTTGAGAGCCATCCCAGCCCCTCATGAGAGTGGGTGTGAGAGCAGCACCCTTCCCTCGTCCCCTCAGCATCAGGGACGCTCCCTCATGGCTCAGTCAGGAGTGCATGACCTCCGGAGCTGCTGATGGCATCCCTGACCAGGGTCAGCAGAGCCCACAGAGTCATTTGGTAACAATGTGGTCTCTGTTGGTCAGCACATGCTCAGGTGTTTGGTGGTAACACACCCAAGGCAGCATGGTTTCCTGCAGCCAAGACTTCTTTATTCTTTCTTTAATTTGTCTTGAACGTTTATTACTTAGTTTGAAAGTCTAAGTATCAGAGATAAGGTGAGTCAGAGAGAGGAGAGAGACGGGCAGATAGAGATGTTTTATCTGCTGGTTCATTTCACAAGTGGCTATGAGGCAGGGGCTCAGCCATCAAAACCAGGAGCCCAGAACTCCATCCAGTTCTGCCACATGACTGACAGGGGCCCAGGGGATTGACCCCGCTCTCTGTTGCTTTCCCGGTCACATTAGCAGGAAACTGGATAAGAACCATGATTTGAACCAGTACTTTGTGGGATGCCGGCTTCATAAGCAGTGGCTTAGCCCACTGTGTCTTAACACCGGCCCCTTAGAAGCAAGGTTTCTCTCTTGCTCCAAGTCTGGCATCAGGGAAGCAAAGGGGTTTTGATCCCTCTCACAGAGGCACTGCAGGCCTAATGGCCAGACTTGGAGGCAATGGGTATGATGACTCACCATTTGTTAGGGTTTGGAACTAGTCTCCTGTGGCTTACTGAGTGTCCTGCTTCACTATGTCTGTTGGACGTAACATGTAACAGAGTGTAGGTGGAAAAATAATGACAACCACACTGGCCATCACAGGTAACTGTCCCAAAATCCGGGGCAGCCAATCAACACACTGCACTCGCCCATGGCCAGAAAAGTGCCAGGAGCCAGGGATGGCCCGCTGGGGGCAATCAAGCCTGGTAACTGTGACTGAACCGGATGAGCTCATAATTCAATCAGGCATCACCCCAGGACTTTGCTGGACCAGCAACTCGGGGCACAGAAAGAGATTCGCTTTCCTGAAGGGCTTCCAAGTTGGGCACTGGGAGTTCTAGGATTGGAGGCCATTTTTCAGGTAAGGAAAGTCTGTGTACTTAGAATGAAGCTAAATGGAGAGAGATGTCCCATAAGCGGATGGGGGAAGAGAGAGATAGAGAAATGAGAGAACGAATTTGTGGATATGAGAGAATGGGGGTGGTCCTGTGTCCTGGAGCTCTAGACCCCCCCAGTTCTTAAGACTTACTAAATACCACCCTGAAGGCTATGAGACATTTCAGGCATGGGTTATCAATTGTCTCTTCTTTCATTATCGCTGTTGTTTATTGCTTCTGATGTTGTTTGAATGGAGACCATCCTGGGTAATAGCTCTTTTGCTGTGCTGTGGGCTTCCTGGGCTGACATAAACTGCACCTGAGGGCTTGACCCGATGCCTGCCTTTCCAGCCCCTTTTCGGCGAGTCTGGCCCAAATGCGTGCCCATCCTTCCCTGGGACACCTGTTGTTACTTACTGCTTGGGCCTTTAGGGATGCTATTCCCAACCCCCGGGACCTTGCCCTGTGTGCTGCTGCGCCATCATGTACATCCACAGCACCACCTGCAGAGCTGTGAGTATCCATTTTCCCTGCTAGTGAACAAGCACCAGGTGTGTTCGCGGGTTGACAAGGGTACCTTAGAAAGTTTTTGCAGAAATGGAGCAGAATGACAAGTTTTTTTTTAAAACCCGTGTCCACTGTTTTCATAATATGCCTTTTTAAAGAACAGTTTGAAGACTCCTTGTATGCATGAGTTTTCGGTGAGGTTTTTAGAAGAAATCTGGTTTCATCTTTTTGGAACCAATACAGTTGCTTTTCATCCCATCTGCGCCTGAAATCGTCAATGGGCTCCCACAGCGTGCGCACTCTAGTGGCTGCCGCCTTCTCTAGCTCTGGGTTGTATCTGTTTCCGTGTAGAGCAATATTCCTCACTTAGTGGCCATATAAGATTCTCGTGTGTACATCTAAACCTGCTTGTCCGTTCTGCTGCTGATGGGCTCACCTGGTGTCTCCCCATATGGGCTGCAGGGATCCAGGCAAAGGGGAATATTGTCCTGGTTACTGTGTGCACTAGAGCACTTCTCCCCAGGGCAATGCCAGGCCATGGGGTGGAGGGGGAGCCACCAGCTCCCCCCGATGGCTGGAAGGGCTAGAAAGATGTATATATTCCTTTGAAAGGCAAAGTTACAGAGAGAGGGAGATGGGGCAGGAAGAGAGAGAGAGAATATCTTTCATACACTGGTTCTCTTTCTAAGTGATTGCAGCCTTGGACTGGAAGTGGTGCCCACATAGGGTGCTGGAATTTCAGGTGGTGGCATAACACACTGAGCCACAACACCCATCCCTAATTCCTCTTTTGAGTGCAGGGAAGATTTTTCCAGATAAACCCATTCTCCCCATCAAGATTTCCTGTGCTCCTCGTCGGCTGAAACCATATCCTGAACTAAGCATGGCCACAGGGACAGAGGCATTTTATCTGTAGTTTGCAAGGGTACTCCCTCCTCTCCCACAACCCTAACTGAACACACAGGAGTGCCCATGGGTCATTTACCTGTCTGTGGCTCTGCTTTGGAGTGCCCTAGCTGCTGCTCCCACCTGGGAAAGTCCTGTCACACAGCTGCTTTCAAATGCACCCCACACACAGGCCCAAGGAGGGGTTTCCCTGGGCTCCTTTCAGCCTCCAGGGCCTGTGGCTCAGAGATGGAATCTTCTAGCACTGTGCGTGGCCATGATCAGCACATCTGGCTGAGATGAGGACAGCCAGCCCTGCAAGTCTGGCTTGGAGTGGACGCATCCCCTGCCCCAAGCCTCATCCAGGTCTGGCATAACCTCTGGGTACAGCCTCAGTGTATGACAGAGACAGAAATAAAAAGACCCGTTTGATGGAGAAGCAAACTCAATCTCAGGGAGGCAACATGGTTTGCCCATGGTCATGGTCAGGGCAGTTTTAATTCTAGTCCTCTTTCCACTGCTAAGCCTGATGCCCTGCTTGAAATATCCCTGACTCTCTAAGGCACCCAGGTCCTGAGCTGACCTGGCTCAGCTCTAGCCATGGCGGCCGTCTGGGAAAGAAATAGCAGATGGAAGATCTCCGTTTTTCTCTCTCCTTCCCTCTGTAGCTCTGATTTTCAAATCAATCAATCAGTCATTGACAACAAAAGACCGTGCCAGGGATTCTGATACAGTGACGGACTTTAGTGACCTAAACAAATTCCACGATTTTCTTTCCCAGTCCCTTTCTCTACAACCTCCTGCCTCCCTGTCACCAGGTGTCATCTGATCCCCAGAGGCAGCCCCCACCTTCCCTGCCTTATCCAAGCCCCTCTCTTCTCATCCAGACATCGTCCATCCCAGAGTTCTTATCGCTTCTCGGTCTTTTGGCTAAGATCAAGTGTAGCATCCCAGAGTTCTTGCAGCAGGTGCGTTCCCCCACCCCCACCCTGGCAACTACTGCCCACCCCATCCTGACTTGCCTGCGGCTACTTCCCTGATCACACCTCTCGCCTGTTGTTTCCGGTGCTGGGTGTGTGGGGCAAATGGCAAACCTATGTCAGCTCCGAGGTGTTCCTTCCCCCTTCCCCTGACTCCCAGCACCCCATCATTCTGGCTTCTTGCAGTCCTGCTGTGGCCAAGCATTAATCCATGAGCAGCCCTGTATGGGGAAGCAAAAGGCTAGGGTCGGGACGTTCCTCTTGTAGAGGAGGAATGGGGGTACCGGGATCAGACCAGGCAGGATGGACACACACACTTCCCAGGAAGCCTGCCCTGCAGAGACACAGTAAAAGAATGTGGTGGTTCTGGCTGGGCCAGCTTGGATATGTCACCTTCCTCTTCCCATCTGCCCTGATAGTGGTGGTGGGACAGCTGCTATGTATCGCTCCCTGCTGTGCAGAGCGCCTGCACAGCACCTGCTCCACCTTCCTCAGCAGCCTGCAACGCCACTCTAAGTCTCCATGGGCATTCATGTGATGTTGGTGTGCATGGATGTGATGGTGGTGTTTGTGACAAGCTGGTGTGCGTGTTTGGTGGTGGTGTGTACATCCAATGCTGATGTGTGTGTGTGATGGTGTTGTATATGTATGTGTGATACTGCTGAGCATGTGCTGTTGATGTTTATGTGTGATGGTGTTATGTGTGTGGTTGTGTGTACATGTGATGCCTGTGTGTGATCGTGTATTTGGTAGTGGTCATGTGAGTTTGTGGCTGGAGTAGAAGCGAGTGGACATGTATTGTCCCTCCCAGGAACATGTAGTCCTGAAGCAGAGGACGACCTCTGGGATGGCGGGGGCTCTGAGGTCCCTGCCTGGTGAGGACAGAGGTCCTGCAGTGGCACAAGGGAGGATGAGCAGAGGCAGGACTGCGCCCAACAGGAGGGGCCTGCTCCACCACCCTGAGATCTTGAACTGCCCCACTGGAAGCCTAAAGGAAAAGTAGTGGGCCTGGTTGGGGGCAGAAGTGGTCAGCAGGCAGACCTTTTGGAGCATAAGCAGTGGATCCCGGGGGCAGGGCACCTTGGGCACTGATGGGTGGTTATGTACCCAATTGACGCCAGCTTGGTTCTGAGGCTGTGGGTCCAGAGGTGACCAAGACATGTGTCATCCCAGCCTCTAGGAATTCACCCTTTCCCCCTGCAACTGAGGGTACGGGGCACCATGAGCATGGGGACAACAGCATTGAAGTGTTTTTTCCATAAGGGTGGGAGAGAGGGATCCAAGGGTGCTGGGAACACCAGATGCAGCCATGGGCTGAAGGCAAGACTGGCAGGACGGAGGGAATGAAGGACTGTCTGGTGCCCAGGGTAAATGGTGGTGGTGGTCCTTGCAGGTTGCACTTTGGTGGTGGCAACGACAGCTCCAACACCACAGAGGCTCTGGAGAGGAGGACATTGCTAATTGCCTGAACCATGCAAAGACCCAGAAAGGGTGCAGGGCAGGGCGTCAAGTCAGGGTTCTGCCAAGGAAGGAAGGGTCCCTTGGTTGCAGTGATGGAGGTATGACAGAGTCAACAAGCTTGGATGGTAGTGAGGGTAAGGATGGTGCTTGGAGCCCAAGATCCAGGTGGATAGAGGCAGGACCAGGAGGCTGGCTGGCTCTGCTGGCCCCTGGGCTGCACCGTGGCTCCTTGCCAGTGTACATTTGGCACATGGAACATCAAGTGACCAGGACACCAGGAGGAAGTAGTAGGCTGGTTTGGGAGCCAAAAAAAAAAAAAAAAAGGCCTGGCAAGAAACTGAATTTGGGTACCAACGCATCTGGCTTGCCTGGTCATTTGATACTTGAATTCACAGCTGGTGGGCCCTAGATGGAGCAATGCCGCTCCCTCATAACCAGATGTGACAGTGCCCGTACCTGGAGCTCGGCACTAATCCACTGCTTTGCTGCTGAGGGCACAGGCAGACTTTGGAGCCCTGGCTACCTGCCAGTCTCCCCAGCTGTGTATACCTCTGGCAAGGCTTGTGTCTGCCTCACTCCCTGATGTATCCTGTCCTGTCCATCTGTCTGTCCAGCCTCTCTCCTCTCTCTTTTGTCGGGTTCCTTACACGCTCTCTGTCTAGCTCTCTAAGTCTGCTTCCCTCTACCTGGGACTTCCTCCCTGAACCCCTCCACTTCCGTGTGTCCCCAGACTGGGGTCAAGCCCGCCATGGAAACTGACTTTAGAGAAAAGCATTTCTGACTTTTTCCAGGATGACTCAGGAGCTCCTGGAGAGAGGAGGACTCAGGTCTCACACAGCACTGACTTCAGCGGAAACACACGAGGTCAGATCTTGTGACAGGTTTTGGGGCTGGCCCTGGCATTCCTGTGGCTGTTGGGACACGCAAACTGGCGTTACACCGGGGCCCTGGACTGCCTCATGGCCCAGCGTCTGCCACTCCTGGCTTGCTCTGCGGCTGCCTGGGGGTGGGGCTTTCTTTTCCCCACCTCCCCAGTCCATGCCAGCCCTTGTTGCTGGACTACTCCTGCAGAAGAGATGAGAGCTGGCAAGAGGGAAGAGTTTACGTCAAGAAGTTGGCAGCCCAGGGAGGGGGGTGAGGGGGAGGAACCATCTCCACAACCAACAGGCGTCCCCTCCAGCCCAACAAGCCAGCACAGAGGGCGTTTTAAAGGGAAAGGACAGTGGCAGGTGGGGGTCAGAAAATACCAGCACTGTGCTCAGTGGAGGCTTAGCTTCAGCCTTGCTCTGATGCTGGCTCAGTTGCTCACTCCAACTCCTGCAAGTGGACACAGAGTCTTTGATGACCTGCCACCTGAACTTGCGTGTGTCCGTTACTAGGGAGAAGCCATGGGAGGGGTAGCTGGAGCTAAGCACCTGGGACAGATTGTCTCTTCCACCTTTCTCCAAGGCAAGCCAGAGAGAGGAATGACAGAAAGGAATTAAGGAAAGCCTGGGAGGACGTCTATGCCCAACACAAACCCTTTTTCTGCTGCTGGGTCTGCACAGCTAGCCTGGGCAGGCTCAGGGTCAGAGTCAGGGGCCTGATCCCACAGACTCCCGTGGAAACATCTGCTCTGTTCCAGTGGGCTGCTCCCCACGTTGCACATAGCAAGGTTCCTGGGCAAGTGTCCTGCCCATTTGCCTTATTCTAGGGGGCAGGGGATGGAGTGTCCGGGCTAACACACACACACATGGATACAGGTGAATACACGTGTAAACATGTCTGCACATGTACATACCTGTGCGTAGTCACACACTCAGATGCACAGGACACATACATGTGTTCATACACACGTAGACATGGATATATCCCCTCTGCCCTGATCAGAACCCTCTAGTGGCCTCCAGTGCTCCCTGGAGAGTTTGAGGTTGCCTGTGTCTTCAAGGGGAAGTGGCAGCCACGCCTGATCCGTGGCCAGAGCAAGGCAGCAGCCAGTGTCACGGGCAGTAGACTCTAGGTGCTGAAAATGCTGCAGAGCTCAAGGAGGCCCCTATTGACTTATAGTGAGCACGGGAGTACTGAGGGGGCATAACTGAATCCGGCCTTGGAATTGGGATGGTGTCTAGGGGCAGGGAGCTGGGCGATCCCTTGTCTTAACGCAGCCTGGAATGCTCAGATCACAGGCCCCTCATAACCTGGGGTCAGCTCTCAGCCAAGGACTGGGAAGCTCAGGGGTCAAGCAGATGCATGCCGTTCTCCAGGGAGTGATGGCATCTTGGGCAAGGACATGGACCATGAGCTTGGGGTCTGGATGGTGTCTTGGCCCTGGCCTCACTGGGCCTCAGGCTTCTTGTGGGTGAAGAATGGGCTGGCAGTGCCCTGGGGGTGGGAAGGCTGTGCTGGGCAAGAAGCCAGCCCGCCTGGGCAGGTTGCATGGCTGTTTTGGTCCCCCCACAATATTTACTTCTCAGCCAGCAGGGGGCAGTGTGACGGTTTCTAATCCTTTGCTAGTGCTCCAGAAGCCCTGTTCGTGTCCAGGCGTTCCTGAGATGGAATTTCCAGGAGGAAGGGCAAGCTGGGATAGGCTGTGCATGGCAAGGGAGTGGGCCACGTTCAGAGTTCATTAATCCACACGCCCAGGGATGCAGTGCCTTGGTCCAGGCCCCTACACTGGCAAGGTGGCTGGGGGACACAGTGTGAGCTCTGGCCCATTCATTGCCCTGTCCCCCTTTCACATAGGCAGCCTTGAACTTCATCGCCCACCCATTCTGCTCACTGCTGGACCCTACTGCACGCTGCACCTCCTTGGAACCCCCGTTTCCACTCTTAGCTCATGACTGAGAGATGGAAACCATCGGGAGAGAATGCTGCTGTCCCCTCCCAGCCACCCACCTGTCCTCACCACACCACACAACCAGATCCTAAAATATATTTTACTACTCTCCCCTCTGCCTGCCCCAGATCCTGGCCCTGAGACCCATGTCTCTCGACAAGTGAGTGCCAACAGTCTGGATTTCCAGGCAGAAAGCTCCTTTCAGGTACAACAACCTGCTCCTGGCAGCACCAGCAACACAGCCTGCACTGCCCCTGGAGCAGGGCCGGGAGCTGTCCTGCCTCACCCACTGCCTGGGCACCTGGTGCAGCTGCTTCCAGAGGCTGCCATGAGCTGGCACCAAGAACCGGGAGAACTGGCACTTTAGCTGCAGGTTGATGCTGATGGCGAGCATCCCTGCCAACCTCTTCATTAGACACCATCAGGAGGTACATGATAGGTGTAGCACCCAGCAAGTTATCAGATCCGAGGGTGGGGACATGGACATCAGGGCATGGTCACCTTGGCACCAGGAGGATGAAACCATTACCCAGCAGTGGTAGGTGCTGCAAACTGGGGCATACATGGACAGTGCCAGTGTTCTGGCCTGCTTGCCAGAATGGTGGCCATCACCCAAAGCCAGGATGTCACTGACAGGTCCTGACTGCTGTCCCCAAGGCTGTGAATGATTGTCCCATCCACATAGACGTCACCTTGCTGAAGCCCAGGCTGGTAACCTGGGCCATGGCTGTGCCAGAATTTTCTCAAGAGACAACAGCGCTGCCTCATGCTCATCCTGGGGTCACCTCCCTGGATGCTGCCCAGGAACTTGCACACCCTCTGATGCAGCTCCACCTGCCAAGGGACGATCAGGCTGGGGCTGCAGCCAGCAAGTGCTCCCTCACCTCTAACCACGCCTGTTAAGCAGAGGTGTTGTAAGTTTGTTTCCCCCTCCACATGCAGTCCCCCTGCCTGCACACACTGGCCCCCACTCCCTGCATACTCTAGAGCCCATTCTCTGCACACTCCAGCCCTGCCCACTGCACACCCCACCTGCCCCCTGTACACTCTGGTCCCCATCCCCTGCACACTTTTATCCCACCCCTTCACACTCTGGGTCCCTGCAGTGTGGGCCCTGCCCCCTGCACAGTGTGGCCCACCCCCAGCATATTCCTGCCCCACTCCCTGCACTCTGACCCACCCCCTCGTACACTCTGGTTCCTGCCCCCTGCACACACCAACCGAAACTCCTCCATACTCCTGACCCACTCCCCGTATACTCTGGCCTCAACCCTTGCACACTCAAGCCTCATCCTCTGGACACTTTAGTCCCATTCCATGCATACGCTGACCTGGCCCCTTACACACTCAACACCAGACCCTGCACACTCTGGCCCCACCCCCTTCACTTTCTAGGCCCTGCACCGTATACACTCTGAGCCCCAGCACCGTAATGACTGGCCTGAGGCACTGAGTACACTGACCCCATCACCCTCTGCAGCCTGCAGGCAGCAAGCAGTTCTCTATCGGAGAAGTAACCATGGAGGTAAGTCACATTCCACAGAAGTTCTTGTATAGTCAGAGTTAGGGGCAACCTGTTGCTGCCACTCCCCCTGCTCCCAAGAAACCCGCTCATCATTCCTCTGTGTTGAGTCTTCCACATTTATTCATTGACTTTGTTTAGTGACTGTGCCTCCTCCCCACCAGATCGGAGGGCAGAGCTTCTGGTCGGCTGTGTTCACTACAGCTTCCAGGCAGTAGGTACTGAATAAATATTTGCTTAGTGAGTGAATCCAGGCCACAGCCTGGAATGTCCTGCTGCCTGCAGGACACAGGGAAGCAACCCCTTGGTGATACCACGGGCAGCCAGCAGGTGGCACTGTGACTACAGAAATGGCAGGCCGCACAGACCCACTTTTCTCAGAATCGACCTGGTGTACACACCTGCCCCAGAGGTAAAATGCTGGGATGTGTGTGACATCGTGTCTGTGCCTCCCAGGTCAGCCTTTGCCCAATTCTCACCTCCTGGTAAGACTCAGGAGAGCCTTCTGGGTGGGTCAGGGCCATCAGGCCCAGAGGACAGTGAGGTGTCTGAATAGGGCAGCTTTTGCTAGGAGTGTTTCCTGGAGCCCAGCAATGGGACTGGCACTTGCCAGCTTTCTCCGCTCTGCTCTCAGCTGTAGGGGAACTCTCATTCACTGCTCAGAACCCAAATGCCCGCAAAAGCCAGGGCGAGAAGCTGTGCTTTGGTACAGTGGCTTAAGCCACCATATACGATGTCAACATCCGGCATGAGCAAGAGCTTGAGTCCAGCTATTCTACTTCCATTCCAGTTTCCTCTTAATGCACCTGAAAAAGCCACTTAGGGTGACCCAGTTACCTGGGACCCTGCCACATGTGTGGGAGACCAAGTTAAAGTTGGAGGCTTTGGCTGGTCCAAGGCCCAGTGTTAGCTGGGTGTGACTAACGGCCAAGGGCCGAGCCTCATGTTGTCTTCTGTACATTGGGAAAGACCGGTAGGCTGAAGGTGGTGGGCGGGAGAGAGATATGCCCTGGGTAAACGTAGATTCCCAGGGTGGACATGGACAGTCCACCTGGAGGCAGAGATCAGACCTGGATGGGGAACAGGGGACTGGACACTCATTGCTCCTCTGGGTGTGTTTATGTGTGTACACACACGTGTGTGTGCATGCATGGTGAGTGTGTGCATTTGTGTGTATGTACGTGTGTGCATGTGGAGTGTGTATGTGTGTGCTTGCACGTGTGTGCCTGTGTGCGTGAATGTGAGTGTACATGTGAGTGTGTCTGATCCATCTGGCACATGCCTACTGCTATGCACAGCTCCATGGCAAAGTCCGTCCTGAACCTACACAAAACCAGGTAACTGGACAAATGTGAGACCTGGAAAAAGAGTCATCAGCAAGTGGCCCCTGTCAACACCCGGCAGACAGCACAGGCTGGCAGGGGAAGGGGTGTGGTGAGCCTGGCTGGAGAAGCAGAGAGGTCATGGTGGAAGCAGGGGTGGGGCTGAGGGAGCAGGCTCCTCCCTCGGCAAAGACTGAGACAACAAGGCCCTGGGAGCCCTGGGTGCCCAGGGACCCTACACACAGACATGCTCGCTCCCCATTGGGATGTCTCTGGCTCCTGTGGGCCAGCAGGCAGCTTGGTCATCCAGAGTGTTCCCTGCAGGCACCTGGCCACACACAGACTGGCAGTAGAGGCTCTGGCCACTCCTGCCCCTCTCCGTGCCCACCTGGACTTGGTGCTACTGCCTCACTTGTGCCCATGGCATGGGGGACCTCTGCTGGTCCTTGGATGTGCGTGCGGCGGCCATGGGCTTCTCACTGCGCAGAACTGGGCACGCGCTCACTTAGATTAATTAATCTGCTGCCCGACCCGCTCCTCCGACCCATCTTTTATTCATGGACAAGCGGCGTTCTCCGCTCTACCAGGACGCAGCCATCAATATTTCATCTCGCTCCGCCTGCCAGCTCCCTCTCCGACCCGTATGCTTCCCGCAGCTCTAGGACTTGAAAGGCTGGGACATAAGGAAGTCGCAGAGGGTGCCAGCCGGCTTTCTGGGACCCCTCACAGCTCTCTCTCTCAGGACCCTTGCCAGCAGGTTTGGGACTTTTCTCAGGAAGCTGGAGCTGCAGAGGTGGCGACCGACGTCCACCTCAGGGCAGACCCGGTGGCCCCATCCTTCCTGTCTAGACTGGGGTGTAACGATGGGCAGTGAGGGGGCAAAGCGCCCAGAGAGACCTTGAGCTAGCCTGGCAGGTGCTTAGAGCAGTGGGTTAAGCTCCACATGTCCAGGGGTCCCAGCCCAGGGCCTGTAGCCCAGATCCTTAAAACACAAACTCAAGTGTGTGTGTGCGTGTGTGTGTGTGTGTGTGTGTGTGTGTGCATGTGTGCATGTGTGCACACATGAATGGGAGAACGGGCGTCACTTCTCAGGGGAGGGGACTGACTTTGGTCACATTCCCAGTTTATGAGGTGTAAAAATCATTGCATTTTAGACAGGTTAAGTCTTACCTTTTCCTTGTGGAAGGAAGAGAATTAACAAGATCACTGGTCCCAGGAGTCAGCTGGAAGGTGAGTGTGTGACTGTGTGTGTTATGGGTGTGCAAACAGAGACTTTGGCCTGTGTGAGGAGGGGAGAGTGAGACAGAGCGAGCAGTCATGGCAGCTCGGGGTGGCCCTGGGGTCCCAGAGGAATGTATGGCTGGCCTACACAGAAGGGGCCCATGGTGAGATTGGCCTGTGTGTCTCGAGGAAAAGGGAGCAGTTATACACTGGACCTCCGTGCTAGGTCTGTGGTCAGGGGACACCAGGCAGCCAGGTAGACTGAGCCCCATTTGGGTCTTAGTTGTGCTGTATATGAGGATGAGGGGCAGCCCCAAGCTGATCTGATGTCTGCAGGTGCTTGGTGGGGAGGCTGCGGGGCATAGCTCACCCCTCTCCTCTGTCCATACGCTGTTCCCTAACACCCCAGACATGCCCAGACCCTGACCCCTGACACCACCTGTGGCTCAGTGTCAGCTTCATCCCTCTGCTCTTAAGGGGAGCCCAGCTTTTGCAATCCCAGGGCCTGGCCCACAGCCTGGCCGCCTGCTCCCCACCTGCTCAGGTGTGTCAGCCTGTCAGAGTCACCAGCACAGGCAGACTGTGCCCAGGATCCTCTGCACCTGCTCTTTCTCTCTCACCTCCTGCAGTGTGGTCCAGTGTTACCCCCACCTCCCACTCCCTGGCAGCTGCCTGACACACCAGCTCACCGGATACCTGGGAGTGGTGGCTGCAGCCTGCCTCCTGACCACAGGATGGATGCTCTCTGTGGGTGGAAGGTCTCTGTTTTGTTCTCTGATTCCTCCTGCAGCACTGCACACAGGAATGGGCTCCAGCAATCAGGTGGGATGAATGAATGCAGGAATTCATGAATGAATTGCCACATCCTTCAGTGGCCTCTGTAAAAAGGACCAGTGGCCATGCATTCACTGATCCCACGTGTTTGCTGGCTCCTGAGACAGGCCAGGACCTGTCCTAGGTACTGTGGAGCCCTCATTGAGAAGGACAGGCCAGCCAGCGCACAGTCTGGGCAGGGGTAAGCATTGGTAAGCAGAAAAAATATATGTGTGCAATGTTTTTGAATGTGAAACTTCCCCCTTTGGGTTCAATTCATTGTCTCACATTTCTCCTCCCTGTGTCTTAACAGATCAGGGGAATGCATTATAAGACTAGTGTCTCTAGTTGCCTGGCTGAGGCTGAGATGCCTTGGCCTCATCCTTGAGTCTGTTTTTCTATCTCGATGCCTTGCCTCTGTGTCTCAGTTTCTGCCCCTGTTTCCTTCTTTTCCCACCATTCTTCTTCTAAGATTTTCTTTTTATTTACTTGAAGGGCAGAGAGAGAGAGTGAGTTTGCATCTGCTGGTTCATTCCCCAAACGGCCACAATGGCCAGGACTGAGCCAGGTAGAATCTGAAAGTCTAGAACTTCATCTGGATTTCCCATGAGGATGGCGGAGGCCCAAGCACCTGGGCCATCTTCTGTTGCTTTTTCAGATGCCTTAACAAGGAGCTGGATAGAAAGCAGAGCAGTCAGGACTGGATGGGATGCTCACGTTTGCAGGTGGTAGCTTGATCTGTTATGCCTAAATGCTATGCCCCTCCCAATCTTTGGCTTGATGAAATTATCCATTTAGTGTTTAATCCTATAGTATATGCTCTTCAAAAAATTATGTATTTGTTTTAAAGGCAGAGAGAGAGGAAGAGAGAGAGAGAGAGAGATAAATAGAAAGAGATCTCCCATCTGATGGTTCACTCCCCCAGTAGCCTTGGCTGGATCAGGCCAAGGTCAGAGGCTGGAACTCAATTTGAGTCTCTTATATAGGTGACAAAGACTCAAATACTTGAGCCCCTACTACTCTTTCAGGGTATGCATTAGCAGGAAGCTGGAAGGAATGGAATCCGGACCCAAACTAGAACCCGGGCATCTGAGTGGCGTTCTAGCCACAGGCATTCTTTTAGACCATCGCTATGTTCCTCCCATCAAAATGAGACAGGAGTCGCATGAGACTGTCACAGCCATCTTCGCCCCATCAGTGCCCTCTGTGATGGCCACACTGTGATCAAACCACTTAGCTGCCACACTGTCTAAGATACGTGGAATTATGCGTGTAAATGTATGTGTGCATGTGTGTATGTGGGGGGAGGGCTCTTCCTGGAGAGAGGAGCCAGGTTCCCTGCAGAGGAAGTTGCAGGTGGCAGACGTCTTAACAGGCCCTCAGTTAAGAATTAGCATGACTTGTTCAGCCACAGCCTGGCACTGGTTTAGCATAGGTGAGTCCTTGTCACCCACCTGCCATCTCTTGGCTGGATTCTCCCCTGCTGGGTTCCATCCAGCCAGTCTGATACTTCCTGGTTTATTCCCAGGTGAGAGCTATGATCTTTCTGTCCTTGGCTCCCTTTATTGTCAGAGCAATCACAGAGAGCTCTGTGATCTGCAGTTTGATGCCAGGAAGAAGGCGAATGGGGTGGGGGAGGCAGGAGCGAGTGGTACACCCAAGGGGAGTATTGGGAAGCCTAGGTAGGGGCCGGCAGCATCAGCAGGCATGGCATATGAGGCATCCCTTGTCCCGACCTGCAACTCCACCTGCTCCATCAACTCTGCACCCTTGACCACAGGGCCTGGACTGAGTTGTCGGGGAGAGGGTAGGACAAGGAGAGGGAGTTTTGTCATGGAGGAGAGAGGCAGAGACACCTCTCCCTCCAATGGCCCTGGGTCTGGAATCCTCACTCAGGTCCTCAGCTTTGTTCCCCGCCCCACCAGCCCTGACACACACCTAGTTTAAGAAGAGCAGCCTGTGGGAGGTAGCAAGTAGCTTCCTTAGTATCATGGATGAGTCAGGAAGATGCCATGTGAACTCCTGTGTCTTTGAAGAAGTTAAGCTACTGCCTCATGAATCAGTTTCTCCATATGCACATTGGATATAATTATCATATCTCTGTCATGGGATTGTTATAAGGGTTAAATGAGTTAACACGATATTCTAGCAGACTGCTCTATCTGATCAGCACCATTTGAGGACTGAGCCTGGAATCCCTCCCCTTCTTTCTTGGGGTCATGGGAGATAGACCTGAACAGTGATACCGACGGAGGCCTCAGTCCAGCGGCATGAGGTCCGGCTCCAGCTCCGAGACTGCGGGTTGTTCTGCAGCTTCTCTGGGCTTCTGCCCATTTTTGGATCCATACGTAAGATTCTCACAAAGATGAAATGGGATGATGGGACCTGGCAGAATGGCTCAATTCGCTAAGCCTCCCCTTGTAAGCAGCAGGACCCCATATGGGCACTAGTTCATGCCCCACTGCTCTGCTTTCCATCTAGCTCCCTGCTGATGAGCTGGGAAAGCAGTGGAAAATGGCCCAAAGCCTTGGGACCCTGCACCCATGCTGGAGACCCAAAGGAGGCTCCTGGCTCCTGGTTTCTGATTGGCTCAGCTCTGGCCCTTATGACCATTTGGGAAATGAACCAGTAGATGAAAGAACTTCCTGTCTCTCCTTCTCTCTGTAAATCTACCTTTAATAAATCTTTATAAGGGGATGGTGTCAAACAGAAAATTTGGAAACAATGATCATACCCACTTTTCCCTTATCCTTGATCCATCCCACTCTGATCAACTATGTTAACATAATCTAAAATTGAAAATAAATTCTTAAAAATTGAAAAAAAATTTTGAAGTGGGGAGATGGTGTCTGCAAAGTACTCAAGGCAGTGTGTGGCACAAAACACCAGGTTAGCCAAGAGGAGCCTGCATGCTCTGAGAGGGCCCTACCTGTGCGGCCTCCCACCTGGACCCAGTTTCAACACCTAGGTGAAAAGAAGAAAACAGGAGACATGTGACTTCCTGAGTGATCAGGTGCAGCTGCTGTTTCCTGGAGGGAGTGGGCGCAGAGGCCTGGCACAGGTGGCCATCCCTTTCAACAGCATGGGAGTCATTAGGTGCTTTGCCCCTGACCTGAGAGCTGAAGGCACCTGTAGGAGATGGGGGCTTTCCTGGAGGAAAGAGCCATCGGGGAATAAATGCAACCCCCACATATCAGGTTTACTCCGATCTGGCCCTGTTCTCTGCTACTCCAGCCTTTCCCTGAGGCCCTGAGGCTTAGAGCACCCTGGCTGGGGCCTGGGTGCAGCCCAGAGCAAGAAGACCCACCCAAGCCAGGGGCTGAACCTTAGCCAGGTTTCTCCTTTTCACTGACAATGGAGTTGAGGGCAGAGAGAGAGAGAGAGATGTGGAGATGGGGAGAGAAGAAAAGTAAAATATAACTCATCTGGACCATACAGGGAGAAAGCAATTTCCTTCCAAAATTTATTTTTCTGACTTTTGAAAGATGCAATTTGCCAGTGTCCTGGTGACTCTTGCTAGAGTGTGGGCCAGACCACACTTACAGAACAAGGGGGTGGTGGAACAAGGTACAGCCCAAATCTCAGGGACAGGGCAATGTGGTGAGAGTCAGGGAAGGGAAGGTTGGGAGCGAGCTATGGGGCTCCCTGGGAGGTAGCGAGGTTGGGATCTTGGGAGGAAACTTGCAGGGGGAGAGCAAGGGACAATGAGTGTGGTGGGGGAAGAGGAGGGCTTGGTACCCGAGGGAGGCCCTCCCTTCAAGACCTGTGTCCCAGGAGGACTAGGGCAGGTAGAGTGAGTCTTTACTGACAGGTGTCTGGGTACTGGGTCATCAGGAGCAGCAGGGGCCTGGCCTGGACGGTGAGGGATATGGACAGGTCTTGGTGCCTTTGCCTTCGTCTCCTGCAGCCATCCCCCACATTCCTCAGGAGCCTCCTGCATAGCCCTGCTGCTGTCCCAGCCTCCATGGCATGACTGAGATCCCTGTATGGTATACAGCCCTTTAGGGCTCCCCTCTAGCACATCTCTAGGGATCAACCCAGTATCCACTCTTCCAACTAACATATCAACTAAGTCCTCCAGCCTACTAACCCCCACTCCACTATGCAATCCACCATCACCAAACAACCTATTATCCTGCACCCTGCCACGTTACCAACCCAGGAACCTTTTTAGAGAAAGCAAACCAGTCTGCTACCCAACCTATTCTTCCACCATTTAACCGCCCCACCAATAATCTATCCAACAGCTAGCCTATCAATAATCTGCCCATTGTATGAATCAAAAGCTAGAAACTACAGTCATATAAACTGAAAAGCTTTAACACAGAGAATTATTAAGTGTCATAGGAGGTCACCTACTGACAACAGCAGGAGGTGACCCATTTACTCTAGGAAATCAAAGCATGATGGCTACAGGCCAGAAGCAGAGCATCCACGGCATGCCAAGGTCCAAGCCTTGCTAGGGAAGATGCAGGATAGGCCCACAAAGCAGCGGGCAACTTGCTGCCCCCCCCCACGCTTCTGGGGCTCCCTGGGGTGCTTATCCATGTGCTCAGCCTTTCTCTCCCCGTCCGCCCCAGGAGTCCAGAAAGGACACTGCATCTCCTGCTATGTCCCTCCAGTTCCAGCTGTTCTCAAAGCTGAACACAGAGCCCACTGGTCCCGGGACCCAGCTCCCCTCTCACACACCAGGCAGCTAAGAGTAGATCTGAAGCAGAGGGGAAAAAGAAAAAACACCTGGAACACCTGTTCTCCTACCACTCAACCCACTCAGCAAGCTCATCAACCAAACTGCCAACCAAGCAACCAAGCAACCTACCAGCCAACAGACCTACTCTCCCCCAACCCAGTCACACTAGCAGTCCTCCAACTCAAACATCACTCAGCCACCCATCAAACAGCTGTTCCAGCACCCCCGTTTTCTGAAAGGTCAGCCTCTTCCAGGCACTGTGCTCGGGGCTGCTGGGATCCAGCGAAGAAGAGACAGTCTCCACCCCGAAGGAGTGGCTTATCCAAATTGGGGTGATTTACACAACCATGTCCATGACCACCCATGAGTGGTCAAGGACCTGTCTCACAGGGGTGAGGGGCAGGCAGTAGGCAGGCACCATGCTCTGACGTTGGTGTTGAGAGAGATCCTTGAGGCCCAGTGCAATGGAACAGCCTCATGGCAGAGAGCACGGAAGGGTTCCTGGGCTTTCAAGAATGAGCAGAGTGGAGACTGAGATCTGGGAAGGGGTGTGGCAGGCGAGTGGAACTCTTGGTTTCATAAGGCCTTGGGTATAGGACTTATACACAGGAGGACCTTCTGTGCTGGAGCGGGGCTTGGAGGCTCCACACCAGCTGCTGGGGCCCACATGGAGGGCATGTCCATCACATCCCGAAGGAGGGGCTGGTGCCGATCGTGCCCCCAGCTGCTTTCTCAGGCAGTGGAAAGGGTTTCTATTGCATGGGGCTCATCTTTTTTCATCAAGGACTAGACTGGAATAATTACAACACAGCTCCCCCAACATCAAGCAGACATCAGAAAGAACTTCCAGTTTGGGCCAGCAGGAGGCTCAGGGATCTATTTATCTGTCGATTTCACAGGAAAGAGATTCCCATCAATCTGGGCTAGCTGGAATCCCAAACAGCACTGAGGCAGGAGGGTAACTGCTATGACCTTCCTAATCCTGCTGTGAAAGGTCTCCACCCCCAGCCCCGGTGTTCCTGCCCCGGGACACCCTCAGCCCAAGTGCCGTAGATACCTCGGAATCTAATTCTGACTCTAGGACAAATGAACGGAGAGGGGTTCTCCAAACATTCATGGGCAAAGGTAATTAAATTCCGATAGGAGGAGATGGAGCAGTGGTGACAGGGCGGTGGGGGCAGTGTGCCGGCGCCGGGCTGCTGAGCAGCAAAATCATGGGCCTGTGCAGCCCAGAGCTGGCAGCAGCACAAAGGAAATTGGAGCAGTCAAATATTTCCCTCCTCGTTGAGTTCCATTTACATGTTTATAATAGAGGTTCTTAAGGCCCTAATGAGAAGGCTGCTCATTGCAGGGAAGAGGATGATTAAGGCTCTGCCAGACTAGATCAGGGGCAGGAACAAAGGCCTGTTAATTACCACAGAGGGACAGAAGCAGAGCCAGGCTCCAGCTCATCACTCCCCGAGCTTTCCCAGCGATGCATTCCTGTTCTCGGAGGTTCCCCACTGCCCCCCATCACAAGTGACCTCTGTGGGGTCAGTTACACAGGTCCTAGGTCCAGATCCAGAGGATTTGGAGCCTCCTTTCCTCTATATGGTAACTTCAGGTTGCTCCTATGGCACCTGCAGATTGGTTCTCTGGGTATGACCTGAGGGGCTGAGGTAGGGGATGGCAGGAAGTCACTGCTTGGCCCCTGACTTGCCTGTCCAGTAGCTCCCATGATTTCCAGGACCAGACCCCCTGGATGGGGGCATCACCTTGGGAAGATGCTGAGAGCCCTCTGCCAGCCTTCAGGAGGCCCAGAAGACACACACGTGTGCCTGTGGGGACACAGGCCATGATTAGTGAACAACCATGCCTTCTGATACAAAATCAGGAGTTCTTGACAAGTTGACTCGAGCTCATAGTGTGGTAAGAAAAGTACAGGCTTTGGGTTGACATGGTCAGACAGACCTGAGTTCAAATTTCAGGCTTACTATTTCTACTGAGATGTCTTGCAAATACTTTTAAAAGGATTATGTGTTCACAAATACACCAGAGACACATGCAATGCTGCATGCACTGCGTGCAATTCCAGGCCACAAGTCTGTACTCCTTTGCAACAGGTTCCGTGGTAGCAGAACCTTTCATCTCCCCTGTAGTGTTTACTGTGACCTCCATATTGTCTTTAAAATAATGAAACTGGCCACCTTTTCTTTAAGACTATTCTGGAATCACCATTGATAAAGGCATCTTTGTTCTGGGCTCTGGCTTGCCTTTCCTGACCATGGCCATCACCATGTCACCTGCACCAGCAGTGGGAATTGTTCCACTTTCCCCTGATCCCTGTCACAGAGACAATACCCAGATGTGTGACTCAGCTCATTGTGTGTCAAGACAGTTGATCACAGTGCCAACCAGAAGACACAAGGAGACCTGGAGTTTCACGCAGATGACCCACCATGTCCAGGCTGCTACATCTTGAACATCAAAAGTGGACAGAAACCCCAGGACAGGTCCTTCACCTCTCTGAGTCTCAGGTTCTTATCTATTAAAAGGGGGACAATCTCACCACATGGGGCTGGCTTGGTGGCCCAGGGAGGTAAGGCTGGTCAAGTCTGGCAATATAACAGGTGCTTGCTGCATGATGGTGACTCCTCCACCCCCTTCTGAGTGGTGGGGTTTGGTTTCTATGGGTGAAGACCTCAAAATTTTTCTCTCCAAGGAACTTCTGTTATGGGGTACAGCCAGTGATAGCCAGCACCCATTGACAGTGGGAAAATGAAATTTGGCTGTGTCCCCTGCCCTCTGTCCTGAAGGTGGGTCCTAACAGCAATGGAATTCCATCCCAACCACTCCCCCTACATCCTAATTCAGCCAAGATATTGGATGCAGATAAGTCCAGTTAGTCTAGGCATTTTTAGCTACAAGCCCAGTCCCTGTTCCTGCCCATCCCAAGGAGCACTAAT
Organism: Ochotona princeps; assembly: GCF_030435755.1. NCBI lineage: Eukaryota > Metazoa > Chordata > Mammalia > Lagomorpha > Ochotonidae > Ochotona > Ochotona princeps. The sequence continues at coordinate 91,139,865 of NC_080835.1, forward strand.
CAACTCCTTAGCCCACAACACTTAGGTATTCACTACTGCCCACCTGTGACTCACCTATCAACTGAGAGGGGACAGTATTGCATTGTTGTGTAACCACTCCCTTCACAAGCCCCTTCAAAAGGCCCATGAAGCAGCAGACTCTCTCTTTCTGGTCAGGTGCTTCCATTACTCTGGCACCTTGACTCTTGGCTGAGCATAGTCCCTGTGTATTGGACAATGGACATAGTAATGTTGTTTTTGGTTTGTGTGCTGTCAGGAATTCCAGGAGAGGTTAGGCCTAGCAGTAGTGGAATGTGGGCAGAGAAGCCAGGAAAAGGTGAATGTCTGCAGCTTTGTAAGTATGTCCAGGTTATTCATTGCATGTCTCTTAGGATAATTTATATTGCTGGAGAAGCTGGGACAATGGTCTTCAGCTTAATGGATGGACTTAAAGATAATGACCATTTGTTCCTCTTTGGATTATGTTTGGTTAGCTTATGATTGGTTGGATTGCCATATGGACTTGTGATTTGCTATTTCTAGTATACTGTATTATAACCAAGCTTGGTTAATAAAGTTTACTCCTTAATAAATCTTAGACATATCTGGTTCGTGATCTTGCTCACACCCCGCAACACTTCCAGATAAGGATGTGAGCACATGCACCTGCTGGGGTTCTGAATGAGTTGTCATTCCCACTCACAGCTCCTCTTCTGGTGATAAAGGCATCTTGGGATACTGAGGGCAGGAGAAAGTCAGCATGGCCAGGACAGGGGTAAGGATCCAGGTCATTGTGCACTGCTGGCCCAAATGTCCCACATCTGCATCTCATCCCACCCATCAGGGCTCAGCAGAAGAGAGGAGAGAGACAGGAGTTACAAGACTGGGAGGTCTCTAACTTCCCCATGGAGAGAAAAATCAGAAAACAAGATGTAGCATGAAAAATTGGATAAATTGAAAGCCAGAAGTAGACTTTGAAGAGTTTCAATGTTTCAGAAAATGATCATCTTATAAAGATTCAAACGAGGTATCTCAGTATCCTATTCTAGGCACAGGTAAGAATGGTTCCAAGGAAAACTCAGAGGCCAAAACATGAGCAACCTAGACTCTCCTGGCATTCTTGAGGGTCAGTTTTGAGGGAGTATCTCAGAGCTGTGGTGTTATGTAAAAGACTGAGAGACCTGACAATCAAGCAAGGATTCAATAGTGCCAGCTTTGTTTCACCATGGTGGTTTGCCTGGAGCTGTCCACGGTGCTGACCCCAGACCTTGTCTCCTGGGAAGCAGCAGGTGTGAGAGCAGAACACACTCCCATGATCCTTAGGGCTTACTGAAACCACCTTGAGATCCTGCCAGCCGCTGAGCTCAGACACTCCTATAGCTTCCCAGCCTTGAAGGCTCCAGTCCTTGGGAGGAGAAAGCTCTGAAATTGGTATCGAGCATCTCAAGTGGTTCTTGCTTCCTGCTTCCTGTTTTGAGACATCTCTGCCATCTCCCCTGTATAAGGGGTGATCATTCCTGCTCCACTCATCCCCGCAGCCATGGAAAACATGACAGCACTTGGTGGACATTGTGCATTGGTGTGCATTGCATACACAAAACTCCATGGGGTGATGGTCCCCATTTGCCGCTCACATTTTGGTCCCATTGCTTAATGTTTTTGCTTCATTTCCCTCTACCTGGAAGGATCCTGCCTTCCCTGCAACCTGCAGCTCTGCTCTGTGGCCCCCAGGATTCCTGGGCCAAACCTGGAGCCTGTGCTGTAAATTTTGCTTCCTTCCATCACAGCTGCCATCACTGTGCAGGGAAGCCTCAGCACAGCCCTGCAGACTACATTATGTTGACTACATGTCAACTGAACTCATCTTGAGTTCAATGGTTATCAACTTGGAGCATGCATCCATATTGCCCAGTGGGCTTGGTAAATTATACATTGTTGACCCTTAACCTCAGTTTTTCTTTTTTTAAAAAATATTTTTTTTTATTTAAGAGAGTGAGAGGTTGATTTTATCAGTTTGTTCATCCCCCAAATGGCTGCAATGACTGGGATCAGGTCAGGCAGAAGCCAGAAGCTTGGGAATTCATGTGGCTCTCCCACATAGGTGACAGGGACCCAAGCACTTGTGTCATCTCACACTACTTTCCTGGGTGTATTTGCAGGGAATTGGATAGGAAGTGGAGCATCTGAGCCTTGAACTGGCGCATTCCATATGGGATGCTGGTTTGCAGGCAGTGGCTCAATCTGTTGTGCCCAGCACTGCCTGCTCTCTGCATTCTCTTCACTGGTTTCTGATCCTGGAACAAAGTCTGAGAATCTGCATTCCTAATAAGATGCTGCTGCAGCTGCTGCTGGTCCAGGGACTACCCTTGAAGAAACACTGCATTCTCAGCCAAAGTAGTGCTTGTCCTTCCCGGGAACCTTCAGCGTAAGAGGGCTTAGAGGAGATGGCATCACTAGAGAGATTGAGTGTGGGCTTGAAGAGGGCAGCAGCTCAGATACCCACGCAGAGAGCTCCTCCTCTCCCATTCCAGAGAACATTACCGGGGGATGTCTTCAGCTAGAATTGTGACATCCAAGTTTAATCTTCATGGAGCAATTAGCAGGAGGGAGCTGAGGGTGAGTGGGAGCTGGGAAGCTGGCTGCATATTTGATGCTGCTCCCAGCTTTGAAGATCCCGGGAAGGTAGGCACGTGGCACTGTGTGACAGCTTCATCATAATGAACGATGAGGAGATACATCCTGCTGGAGCGGGGTGCACAGCCAGAGGCTCACGTAGGGAAATGGGCAGGGCAAGGGAGCCCAGGGGGTGGAGCTCTGACCTCGGCCTTTATCTTCATCTCTCAAGTGTGTAGAGGCAATGAGATTTCTGGAGGATTTTCATACAGGCCTGCTTCTTTCCCCAGGGACACATCTGAACAGTCTGTCCCCTCCAAAAAAGGTATTTCAACACCTGCACACATTTCTGGTTGAGCAAAGTCCCCTCCTCCTGAAACTGCCTTTACGTTGGCTCTGGGGGTAGAGAAGAACAAGAGTCTCAGAACTGTGCGTCTGCGCCCCATCTGTGCCTTCCAGCACTCCCAGCCTCTCATTAGCAGAGGCCAAAGCCATTGCTAAAGAGCTTTTACAGTTGAGTGATCTACGATCCCTCCATTTTCAGCTTTGGCCCAGGGGTGGTGGAGAGGGGCGCTCTCAGCACAGCTGTGATGCAGGGTGTTGGAGAGGTGTGGGATGCAAGGGCCCGGCTGAGACACCAGTCTGGCCAGGACATACCTTCTGGGAGGAGCAAAGTATGAGGTGCGTGTACAGGCTTCATTCCTCCTGTTTACATGTGCACGACAAACAAACCCTTTCTGGGCTTAGCAGAGGCCCACATCTGGGGATGGAATCGGTGACCACATGTCTCAATCCTCGGGTGGCTGCTGGGTAAAGAGGGGATGTCTGGATGCAGGTGGCACAGACTCTGTTACACTCTGCACTGCCCGGATCTAGGCTGCTTTTGTCTGTGAGAGGAGTCTACACCCATAGGCTGGGCAGCATCCTGGGCACTGGGGAAGGTTTTGAAGTAGGCCACCTGGGTTCTAATCCTGCCTTTCCTTCCTCATGTCTAAAGGTCTTAGACAAGCCATAAGGCCACTTAGAGCCTTTGTTTAGTCCTCCTGAAAATGGGCAACCCCCTGAGAAGCACTCAGCCGGGTGCCTGGGGCCAGCCAGCTCTGAACACCACCACACTTTAGCCCAGCCCGGCTTAGCCCAGGTAGAAGCTAGGACCAGACCTCCTGCCCCCTCCTCCCTCCCTCCGAGCGGTTGGAGTGAGCATTCAATCCTGATTAGCTGCACCGGGCTCCCTCGTAACCTTTTCATTAGGAAATTATGTTTAATAGAAATTGTTCTGACACCTCTCAGCGCCGTGTCCCTGCAATTCATTACCACCTCGGGGGAGGGGGCAGGCGGCGGAGCGGGGGCGGGGCTGCTCCTGTCTCCGCCCCCTCCCAGCCCGGCGGGTTCCACGTGGGTCCGAGGTGTCCCTCCCTACCGAGAGGCTGGCCTGCTCTTGGCACCTTGTGTCCGGCTGAGGCCGCTTGCCGGTGGTGCTCCCAGATCTGGTTTTGTTCTCTTCCAGCCTCTGCTGCACAAGGAGGAGGGACCTCCTTCCTGGCAGCAGCTGGGGTGAATCTCGCTGGGGTCTGCGTGTGCTGGCCGGTCCTCCCCTCTGCACCCAGCTACGGGGGAGCCAAGGACTGTGCACCTGTAACCCATCTGAGTCAAGGATGTGGCCTTGCCTCCTGCTCCTGGAGTGTTGTGACTGGAGACAGCTACTTTGGATCCCACTTTGGTTTTCATCCAGCCCCAGGCCTTGGGGGTGCCAGAATCTCCCTGTGTCTCCCCAGCCCCTGGACAGTTCTATCTCCAGTATTCACTTCCTGGGATGGTGGACTCTGCGATGGCGCCGAGCCCTGGTCCTCGCTGCAGAACAGTGGGCCAGGGCAGTTGGCTGCCCCAAGGCTGTTCCTTCTGAAAGCTTTGGATGCCCAGAGCCAGCTGTGAGTCCTAGCCTGCTGTCCTGGCCCAGCAACTGGTGCCAGCCTTGTGCCACCTCTCAGTGTCCAAAATTAGCAGTGGTCGAATCTCTTCTTTCTGTTGTATCGCTCAATGGTGTAAATGTGCAGGGGAAAAAAATGTATTAAAATGCAAAACCTCAATTGTACTTCTTTATGTTAAATCCTGTCTGCGTTCTAACTTCCTTTTAATGTTACAGGTTTTTTTTTCCCTACCCCCTTCTTCAGGAAGTGAAGAGCTGGGCATGCAAGAAATCGTTTCAGCTTCCCTATAAATCTCCAAAATGCATACTTAAATTCAAGGGAAAAAATACATTCTTACACCTTTAATTTCCCTGCTATGAAGTGTAATGAAAAAGCCTGATTATTTTTAATTCTTCCCTTTAATAATTCAGCGGTGGAGTGATTTAAGACCAGGATTCATAATTACCTTTCCGCTTTCTTGGCAAATGGGGTTTTAATAGAAATGAGAGCTCCAGTGACTGAAATGGATTTCAACAGGTCACTGGGGGTCAGGCCCAGCCCCGGCTGTTGGGGAAGTGTTCCAAGGGCCCGCCCAGCCACCGGGTCCACAATGGCAGATGGAGGGAGAAAAACTGGAAAGAACCTGACAGAAGAATCACAGATCACCATTTGGGTTTAGAATGAACCTGCCTATTCTGGAAGAAAAACGGCAGGGAAGCAGTCTCTTTGGTTAGTAATGAAAACACTAACAGCTGTGAAGTTCATGGTAGGAGCTAGCACTGACTGAGACAGCCCAATCTTCACAAGAAGGGATTTTGCATGTATGGCCCCAGGGAGAATTGACCAGCCAATGACAAGGTCAGTGGCAGAGCGACCTAACTGTGACACCCCCACTCCCCTCTGAGCTCTGTCTAGGTCCATCCCACCCAGATGAAGCAGGAGCCCCGGGGAGCCCTCCCAGGCAATCTGCACAGGGGTGGGGGTATCGTGGAGAGACCTGGGAAAGAACAGCAGGGTACAGAGCAGCCAGGCAGAGCAAGCTCCTCTGCCCGTGAGCTTGGAGACACTGGGAAAGTCACCGGACAGGTCTCGTTCAAAGGTCTGCGATGAGATTCAAATGAGCAAATACACATGGAAAGGCCATGTAAACCATAACTTGCTCTACAAGGGTAAAGTAAAATCAGCACTGTTTCCTAATGGCAGACTTGAAATGGAGCTGTTTGTGCTCTGCCCCTGCAGCCAGTCTTCCTGCTGCTTGGGATACCCAGGCTTCCTATCAACATCCTGTTTACGTTCCCCCCTCTCCCCTGCCTCCTCCAGGAAGACTTCCGGGTTGGCCTTTCTCAGGAACCTTCACCCTGCACTCCCGTCTTTCTATGACATGCTTGATTAGTTGAGTTCCTTGAGAGGACACTGTGTGTGTGTGTGTGTGTGTGTGATGTGTGCAAGCTGTTCACGCATGGGAAAACCCTGCTGCCTTGCGAGTGGGCACTCAGGACCCTTGAGAACAAGCCTTTCTCAGGTCCAGCAGGAATCCAAATTGTGACCCTGGCTTCCTTCATGCATTCTTCTCAATCCCTCATGCCCTGTCCTTACTGGGGGCCAGGAGCAGAGCCTCCTGCCTTTGGAGCAGTCCCCACCTTACCCCTCTCTGTCCTCTGGCTTGTAGCTCATTGCTGGGAACCTTAAGAGGAGAGAGGGGCAGGCTGCAGTGAGAGGAGTGAGTCATGAAGACCTTTGCCCAGACTTGGGTGGGTTCCCCGCCTCCTCTCTTCCTATTAGTGTTCCCTGGAATGAGGAGGCAGCCAAGGGGCCCTCAGAAACACTTGAGGCCTGATTGGGAACAAGTGTCTAATAATGACTCCCATCAAATGTCAAGCGGCCGAGCTGCGGCTCCGGGGGCTGATTGCTCCCCCCTGGGCGGGAGGTAGGGAGAGTCTGGTCCTTGCCTGGGTTTTGTCTCCAAGGTAAGCTCTTCCTGGGGTGGGGATGGCCCTAGCTCTTGTTGCAGCCACCCTACCCCACCCTCTGTGTATAGCTCTTATTCTTTACCCAACCTGGGTCCTGACCATAGGATGCCATAGTGGACACCGGTCTGGAGCTAAAGGCAGAGCTGACCCACTGAACTGGGGCTGGGCCAGGGCCTGGAAGCTGCACTGACAGGGTGGAAGCTCAGCCACACTTTTGGAAGAGGGTTGTGCTTCTGCAAGGCCTCAGCTCCTCCAAGACTACCACAGGGCTCTTCCTTCAGCAGCAGGGCCTTCTCCAAGGACTGCTAGCCAGTACTTGGGAACAAGTCACTCACAAATGCAGTGACTTAAAATAAGACACCTGTGAGTTGGGTGGTTTTTCTGATCTTGACTGGGTCTGGCATTAGGTAGGTGCTGGAAGTGTCTATGTGGGTCTAGCATGGTTTTCATGGTTGAGGCTGGTGGGCCATGGTGGTATCTGGGCATGCCTCAGCTGAGATGACTTGGTCTCGCATCCTGCAGGGGCTGATCCAGGCTTATTCACCTGACATTGCAGATCTGCAGAGGTCACATCTCAGAACTGGCTCGCCATCACATCCGTGGAATTCTGTTGCTCAAAGTGACCCACAAGATACCATCTATGCAAAGCCATAATGCAAAGGGGGATGGATATAGTAGGGGGGATTTGGGGACATTTTTGTAGTCAGTCTGTACCCAGCACCTAAAACCTTTCTCAAAGCTTTGAGTAGGGAGCTGGCATTGTGGCACAGCACATTCAATTGCTATTTGCAGTGACACCAGCAGCTCATTTCAGAGCACCAATGTGAGTCCTGGTTGCTGTTTCCCATCCAGCTGACTGCGGAAACAGCCCAAATACTTGGGCCCCTGCTACCCACGTGGGAGAGCCAGATGGGAGTTCTAAGGCTTTGGCCTGGCCCAGCCCTGACTTTTGGAGGCATTAGGGGAGTGAACCAGTACACACACACATACTTTCTCTCTTTCTCCCTCTCTGCCCCCCACCCCTGCCCTGACATACTACCTTTCAAATCAGTCAGTATTAAAAAAAAAAAAAAAAAAAAAAAAAGGTCTAAGTGTGTGACTTGGCTCTTGGTATTATACCAAGCCTAGAAGATGGGTGCAGGTCTCCCAGGCTGTAGCGGAAGGACTGCTGTGTTCACAATGGGGTGCACAGAATGGAGCAGGATAGGTCCAGAGTGAACTCCTGTCTTTGCTGCTTTGGGCATTGGCTCCCCAATCCGAAGCAGTTTCTCCTTTGGCACAACTGGGCTGTGAAAGTGTTTACTCAACTAGTACACAAGGACTGATTTCCCGATGGTGGAGTATAGGGTGCATGTCCAGTGCTGGAGTCACTAGCTCGCTCCTGAACCATAGCTCTCCTGTGGGGAGCTGCTCTCCAATCCCGAGGACTCCTGGATTTTATTCACCCCTGATGGTATCTGATGATGGCCTCATGGATCAAAGAAGCATCAGAGTTTGCTAATTACACTTGTGGTGAAAGTGGTCGAAATGGGGTCATCATGTGTCCTTGGATAGAAGATTGTCAAGGAACCTAGCGAGTCTCATACTGATTTTTAGAGCAGGTCTAAATCCAGCTGACATCCCTGATGGCCTGCTATGTCCCAGGCACTTGCTTAGTTTCCATTACCTTGAACTCTATGGAAAATGTGTTTTCCTATTGTACAAATGAAAGTACCATGGTCTGTGGCTAGCAATAGTAGAGGTGCAATTGTGGCTATACAGCTGGTGATTATGTATTTAGAGTTGGTCTTGTGCACTGAAAGAAGTTGTAGCTCACAGACTTGAACATGAACTTAACTATAGTTCTTTGACTTCCAACCCCAAAGCTTTTCTGCTACGTGGCTCTGGGGATGACTGAGTTCTGTGCCCCTTGGGAGTACAACAAGCTGGAATGCCCTGAAAGGGCAGTGGGTCGAGTTCAGATCAGAGGAACTTCCTGACTGAAGTTCTTCCTCATCCTCCTTCTCACTGTCATTGCACCATTGGGAACAGGCATCATCCTAGATCCTTTGCGAAGAGTGCTGCATTTCCTGTTGAGAAGAGCCTGTGAATGAATGGAAGATCTGGGATTGGAATCCAGGTGGTCTGGCTGCAACTGAAGAGCATCACTTGTTACTGAAGTCATGGACCACACTCTTTGTGCCTTGGCCCTCTGTGGATTTGAGGCTGTGTGCTGCCTCAGGAAAGGGAAGTGCCTATTCTGTCCATGTGCAGGAACATGTGGCTGTAGTTCATGTGAGTCTTCTTCAAGCAGAAGGGTGACTATGTAGCTTTTCTTCCCTCAAGAACTGAAGCATGGCCCAGGCTCCTAGGCCACTGGCTCCCTGGATGGAAACTGTTCCCTACTTTTTAATTTATCATGCCAAAGATCATTCCATTGATTCTTAAAAGCCTGTTCATTTCCCCAGCCTCTTCCTGCAGAGAGGGTGAGTGGGGTGTGAATGTGCAGGTCTGACCAGGTTGAGTCACCCTGGGATTGGCCGTATGCCCCATGGGCAAATCTCTCCAGTGGCTTATAGAGCATCATCCCCTTGTCTGAGGATAAAGGTCTTGTTCAGAGATGGTTCCGGACGGGGTAATGAAGGCATGGAAGGAATAGGGCTTGGACAGAGGCTGAGATGAGAGCAGCTGGCTGAAAGGAATTGTGACCAGGCCACCTGTCAGAGGGAACTGGGTAACTGCACAGAGAACAGTCCTTCTGTGATGGGGATTGCAGTGATGTTCTTGCCTGTGAATCTCACACCTGAGTCTGGAGGGTGGAGGGAGAGGGCATGATGCCTTCTTTAGGGTTTTTGTTCAACCCAGAGTGATGCCTAGGCAAACTTTTCTGAGTGTGAAATGATGAAGATGGTGGCAGCAATCACCTGCAACAAATGCCTGCTGAGTACCTGCTCTCCAAATTCTAAGCTGGTCTTGAGGATGCAGTGATGCAGAAGATGTGGTCCAGGTCCAAAGGGTTCAGAACTTGTGTGTGTGTGTGTGTGTGTGTGTGTGTGTGTGTGCGCGCGCGCGCGTGTGTGCGTCGGGGAGGGATGGTGAAACTCAACAGGTTTATCCCTCTGTGTGGACAGCCAACATAGTCATCAAAGTGCCCAGGGTTGGGGTAATTCATGCAAGGTCACTCAACTGGGATTTCCAGGACAAGTAGCTCCAACCAAGAATGAAACAGGCTTCTGTATCAGTCTGTGTTGGGGTTTGATTATGATCCCTCCAAATTCATAGATCAAAATCTGAACTTCCAAGTCAACGGTATTGGAGGAGGGGGGATCTTTGGGAGGGTGACTAGGATACAAGGGTGAAGCCCTCATGAATGGATTAGTACCATTACAGGAAGACGCCGCTCACCCCTTTTCTTGAGTGAGGACACGGCAAGAAGGTGCCATCTGTCAACCTGAAAGTTCTCACCCAACATGGAGTCTGCCAGGGGCCTTGGTCACAAACTTCCTGACCTCCTGACTGCACAGGGAAAGCCTTGCAGAGTAGGTACTAGTTAGGAAAATCACTGGAGTTCATACGTATGTGTTGTTTATAAGCTACCCAGTTGATGGTGTCTTGTCAAAGCAGCCCAGTGGACACCAGCAGTTTGTAGCCATATGCAATACAAGCCAACTCTAAGCAGAAATGGAATTTATTAGAATCCTAGGTGTCCCTAATAATCATGGATAAGGCAGGAGAACCAGACTGGAGACTTAAGTTTCCTGGTGTAATGCCCAAAACACATAAAACCAGACCCACGGGGAAACCCACAGCTACTCCTGTTGCTACTGTCCCTCCAGCGCCTGCGGAGCCCCTACTGCCACTGTCAGTCCTTACCTGGTGTGCTCCGGTACAAAGACGTGGTCTCCATTTATCCATTCATTGATTTAAAAGGCAGAGCAACAGAGAGAGGCAGAGAAATAGATGTCTTCCATCTGCTGACACACTCCCTCAGAGGATCACAACAGCCACATCTGGGTTGAGCTGAAGCCAGGAGCCAGGAACTCCACTGTGATGTCATGGAAGGGTATCAGACATCCAAATATATGAGCCATCATCCCCTGCTTTCCTGGGCACATTAGCAGGAAGTCAATTTGAAAGTGGAGTATCCAGGACTCGAACCAGTTCTCTGACAGGGGATGCCAGCTCTCAAGTAAAAACTTAGCTAGTTGTGCACGACGTTGGCCCCCAGGAACACAATCTTGTTATCATTCCTATTTTCTTCCCCCAAACTGTATATCTCCATGACCACCTTTGCATAAGAGTCTCCTAGTTCAAATCTCCACCCCTCTGCTATCTAGAGTCAGGACTGGTAAGCATATCTGATTGGTGGAATCTGAGTCACCTGTCAGTGTTCCAGCTGCAAAGTTGACTGGGAAATCAAGTCTCTGCTTTCTGCCTTGGGGAAGCATGGTTCAAGGTGCAATGTCCAAACAAAGCAAGGGTATTTGCAGCCAAACCAACCAACCAGTCACAAACACAACCAAGTCTACTCTGGGGCTGATATGTCCACAGAATGGAAAATGCATCTGTTGCTTTGTCAATGAACCTCTAGCATCTAGCAAAGGCACACAAGTTGGGAATGATCATGGGGCTTGGGCGAGCAAATAACCCTAGAGAAATTGAAAGCACTGGGTAGCTCCTGGGCCTTACTGGAGAAGTTTTGTCAACCTGCCTGTGCTCTGGGCCATTGGTCTGATCCTCTACTCTAGGAAATGCAAGGGTTTGGCTCTTAGAGTCACACAGAGAGGAACTGACATAGTTCAAGCAGGAAGGGCTGAAACAAACAAGGCTAATGATTAAAAGATGTGTATTGATTTCGGCAATCTCCACACACTTAGTAAATGGTTACTTTGCCGCTCCAGTTTACTGCTTCCAAAGACAGCCCCATCTTTATCCTTTAGGGAGGAACTGGCCAAATGCTAAGCTCCTGATAGGCCTTGCTATAGCCCTCTCTTTACCAACAATGATCAAGAGTGGGCCAATGAGAGGTAATCAGAGTTTTGGGGGTTGCAGATAGATGAGGAGTTCTTTACACTTCTGGAAGAGTCTCAGAGAGCTGCTGTCTTCTGTGCTATTCTGAATGTTGCAGGTGGATTTGTGTCTCTTAACTACCTCGTGTTCTCATGGTCTTTCCTGGCAGGTGCACACCCAGGGCTTGCAGGGAAACAGAGCCAGGCAGATCACACTCATCTTGAATTCTGCCTCACCTACAGGCTCCCAGGGCTTGTAAATTCTCACATGATGGGAGCCGTTCAAGTGATGCCTGATCCGTCCCTTGTGCCAGAATATCCTCTGAGAGCTCCATGGATTGTTGGTTCCTCACGTGTGTGGTGGCTTCTGTCCCAAGAGGGCATTGGGGTGGTTCCACTGGACTGCTCTCCCTACCCTTAAGTGCCCCTATTGGGCTCCTGTGACAAAGGCAGTCAATGAGGGGAGCTTTCTGTTCAGGACAGCCCTGTGCCCAGGGGACCCTGTTCAGGGCAGATGCGACCACCCAGAGTTGACCCACAATCTGTGGCATCTCCCAGGATGGAGGAGACACAGAAAGCTGCCAGCCACCTCTGGGACTCAGATGGAAACAGACCATGGATACTGTCACTCCCAGCAAACAAAGGCAGGAAAGTCACTTCCAGGTCATATTCACCCTGCCTCCACTACAGAACAGGACTTCCCCAGAACAGCAGTTATTGGGGACATTCCTGCCTCCCTGCCACCCAGGGGTGAGGTCCCATTCCACATAGTTTAGAGAGAAAGGAGGCCCCTGTGTTCCAGAGAGTTCCAAACAAGTGCACTCCATCTGTATTTTCCTGCAAGGGAGTCGGGTGCAACATAAATAAGACAATTTATTCAGAGAAACCATCTCCCCTATTTACATTTAAATTGAATAATTTAAAACACCTTTACCCATTTCCATAAATTATCCCCCGTTGGACGGGCAGCCCAGCTGCGAAGAGGGGGTGGCATCCTGGGGAAAGGCCTAATTACACTCCTGCCACAAGGCCGGGGTGGAGATGCCAGGGACTATGGGCAGGGGTGGGCAGACCTCGAGGAGGGAGCTCAGGAGGCAGACGTAGGGCTGATAATCAGAGGAGGAGAGCAAGGTGGTCCCTTTAAGAGCCTTAAAAGGGAAGAGTAAGGGTGCCAGATCATCTATTCTGCAGAACCCAAAGCCTACCAGGGACGTAGTCCACAAATGTCCCTTCTGAGCCATCTCCCTTATTGCTACAACTTTTCCAAATTCAGTCACTGGTGACGAGGAAGGAAGAGGAAAGGAGGAGTGGACAGGGCTTCTGGGACTGCAATGCCCTGCATTTCCTGAGCTATAGGCAGAGTGAAAGGCAGACCCGGGGGCAGCCACCCCAGACTCTGCCCTACAGGACTCTTCCAGGATGGGGCGGGCCTGTGTGTTCTCAGGAGGGAGTGGGGAGACACAGAGGGTCCTGCGGAAGGTCAACAGAGTGATGGTACCTGTCCTACGAGCATCTCAGGCTGTGTAGAGCCAGTGGCTCCTGAGATACCCAGGGAGGGAATAGGGAGGGGAAGACAGGTAAAGATGCAGCTGCGTGCTGAGGTGGGGAGGAGGCATCGGTGGGAAGGCTCCTGGTCCTGGGGGGAGGGGTGTGGGACTGGGGATGCCAGGTGGTTGGAGAGGTGTGTGGCTAGCAGACTGGGGGCAGGGCCACTGAGCTCTGTCCCTCAGGAGGAACTGGAGGTAGCCACCAGGCATGCCTGGCCAGGGGGCATTGTCATGGTGTCATCTTCCATGTCACACTGAGTGCTTGCGCGGGTGGAGCTCGGCGTTAGGTCCTTCAGACCCTTTCGGAGGGAGTGCCTCAGTTTCCCCACCAAGATTCCAGAGAAGCAAGAGATTCCGACGCAGAGATCTGACTCCTAGCCACTTACCAGGGGGTCTTCTGGGTGCTGACGTCTTTATTGGGCTCCAGAATCTCCTGGGCTGTTGCCCACCCCTTGACAGCCTTTTCAGAGATACCCAGACACAAGCAACCACCCACAGGGTCTCCTGTGTACAACCCTTCCCATGAAAGGAGCTCACTCTGGCTTTTTTCCTCTCTGGACACAACTCAGAGCCGCCAGGGTTCCCACACCCTCCCTCCTTGAAGGTGACATGGCTGGGGACCCATGTGGCCGCCTGGCTAGGAGACGACGATAGCATAGGGTGGCTTTGAAGTGAGGTCAAGGACAGTCCTCAGGGGCTCTGCTTAAGAGAAGAAGGCACTGAGGCTTCTAGGGGTGGAGTGGAGGCACCAGAACTTGAACTTGGTTGTCTGACCCAAGAGTCCCACTGCTGTTGGGTGGGCCTAGCTGTGGGGCTCACGAGGATAATAGAGTAGTATGGTTCTGGGGGCTGTGTGAGCAGAAGGGGCCTAAACCTCTCTGGCAGAATGGATTACAGTGGACATGCAGCTGGCTAAAAACAGCGAGCAGGCCCTTGCATGTTAATGGAATTGCATCGGTGTGTGCCCTTGCCGCCTCCTGGGGCCCTCCCGAGGGGTAAGGGCAGAACCAGTAGGAAAGAATGCGTATAGTTCAAGGCACACCTGGCTCCTCCTCCTAACTTTCCAGAGCCAAGGCTTCTGTTTTGTTTTGCTTTTTAATATACATTTGTTTATTTGAAAGTCAGATATAGATAGAGGGAAAGTGAGGTCTTCTATTCACTGTTTTAATCCCCTTAAGTGACTGCAATGGCTAGGGCTGAGCCACGCCAAAACCAGGAGCTCCATCCCAATCTGCACGTGGGTGTCAGGGTCCAAAGCACTGGACCATCTTGTGCTGCTTTTCCCAGGTCATAAACAAAAAGCTAGATTGGAACTAGAGAAGCCCAGGTATGAGCTGGCACCCACATCAGATGCCAGCATTACATGCAGCAGCTTTACTTGCTATGGCACAACAGTGGCCTTAAGGTGTCTAAAAGAAGTCTTGTATCTGTCTAGGCAAGACAGGTCACCAATTATTTTCAATCTCTTCCCAGCACCTACTATCTCTGTCACTCAAATCAGTGACTTTGCCTGCAGCTACTGGAGCCAGAAAGATCTAGGCTGAGATCCTGAAATCTACCATCCAAAAGCTGTATGACTTTGGGAAAGCTCCTGGCCTTCCCTAAATCTGCTTGGCATCATGACACCAGCCCTAGAAGGTGGTTGTAAAACTGAACTAGATGGTGCAGTGAGCACTAAGGCACATGCAGCAGGTGCTTCAAGGTCAGCTAACTGCGTTTCCCAGAGGTCTGCCTCCCAGTTACTCCTTGTTGTCTTCCGAGTCCCCAGGAACCCTGTCCGGGGGCTCTCCAGAACTCACTCCCTTGCAACACTACTGCAGCACTTGGGGTCCCCAAGTCACCGAGGTGCTCAGTCTGTAGGTATTTGCCTGTGACTGGAGGTAGGACCAGGCCAGATGGGCCTGCTGTGTGACCTTGGGCAGTTGGCATAAGTCATCTGTGGCTCGCACAGTTTGTGTTCCATCCTTCCTCTTCTATTAAAAGAGGCACAGTAGCTCCTACCTTACAGCAACATGAGAAAGCTAAAGGAGGAATAATGGGTTGAGGACCAAATGTGATGCCAGGTGCACAGTAGTCATTCAGCAACTGCTCTGTGTGTGTGTGTGTGTGTGTTGTGGCAGAGTGGGTAGCTTGTTATGAAACTGGATCCTCTCAGGCAGGAACTGACTTCTCTGTCACACGCATCTTTGAGCACCCAGCAGAGACCATCCTCACTTTGGAGGATTCAGGTGAATGGGGAAGAAAGCTCCTTGCCACCTGTTTCATAGGCTCTCAGGCTATTCGTTTTGTGAGCTTGATAATTGCATGGTGGCTCTTGGCTGGGATGACCATGGTGCTCTTTGGGAGTGATGGTCATGCCTGTGTTAAGTGTAGGAGTTATTGGTCCACAAAACAGAGATCTCCTATTTCATTTAGCATGTGCGTAGCGGCAGAGTGTTTCCTAAGCTGTTCTGAGCCAGCACTGGGGCAGCCGGGACACTGCAGGCTGCTCCCCTAGATGCTATCTTGCTCCTGCCAGCCTGATCCAATGTGGGTAAGTGAAGAAGGCTTCCCAGATGTGGGAGAAGGAGTCTAGGTAGGAGGGATAGAGGGTGCCATCAGCTTGACCACTCAGCCACACTGGGTGTCTAACAGTTTGATGAGTCTTTCATTTCTCTGGGTCGTAGTCTTCTCTTAAAACAACAGATTGGATTAGGTGACTTCGAAGTGGACCACAAGTCCTAAAGTTCCAGCTTCCTAGAACTCTAGGCAGGTCAATCTGAGTCTCTCTTGCTGCATGCAAAGCCAATGGAGATAGGTGAGCATTGTTAGGTAGGGGTGTTCCCTGCTCAGGGGATGGCATTGTGTAGTTAGCTGCAGAGAGGGCTCTGGAGGTAGGACGTTCTAACCAAACCTTTCACGAGAGGAATCTGCCTATCAAAATCACTGCCATCATTTTGGGGATGGAGGGTCTTCTCGTAATCTAATTTGCAGTCTACCTGCACATGGCAAGACTAAGCTCAGATGGAGAACTCCCCCTAAGACCATGTGAAACCTGGTGGTCCAAAGGCATGTTCCCAAGGGCCAAGATGAGTGAGCTTCAGGTTTGCCAGAACCCATGACGATGTTCACAGCAGGACCCAGGAAATGGGCTCAGCTTGCATGTTTGCTCTTTCTTCTGTCTACTCTCTGAGAGCTGGGGGAGAAAAAAAGATCTTATGCTTTTTCTCTGCGTTAATAAAATCTGAAATGAGTCTTCATTAAGGGCTCCATTAAGAAGCCACTGTTATTCTTGGCACTCATTAGCGCTGCTGCTCACCACTAAATTGCCACAGTAGCGTTTTCCCGGGTTGTACCAAGGCCCCTCCCAGTGTAGACAAGCTGCTCTGTGTATGGATCCAGACTTACTGAGGTTCAGAGGCAGGAATTGTTCCTGGTGAAGTCACCTCAGCCATTCCCCTGTCTCCATACACCACTCTCAACAATGAAGGATTTAGCGGGCCCTGGGTGAAAGTTTTTCCTTTGGTCTAACTACCCACCCTCTTTGGCTGCAGCATAAACCTTTGGGGACCCTTACTGTGGTACTGATGGGTGTCTCTGTTTCTTAGAGCTATTTGCCTTCTTTTTTTTTGCATGAAGTTCATGTCCTAGATTGATTCTGATGCACGTACCCTAGACAAAGGGCTTATCTGGGCTAAGTTTGTCTGTTAGGCTCATGGCTATCCTCTACGGATTCCTACCAAATCCCATCAAAGCCCACTTACACACCATTTCTTCAAGACCCTGGACCACTCTTCTCTTGGGCCTCTCTCTCTTGGACCTGTGGCTATGTAATTCTTCCTTTAAAGGAACCAGCAAACATATTACATGTACTGCATGTGGCAAGTCAAAGTCATCTAGCAGAGAACCACAACTCAACAGGCGGGGGTTTGGGTTTGGGTTGCTGCCACTTACTAAGCAAGCACCCCCCCACAAGCCCTCCAGCATTAAAGGAGTTCAGGTATTGGGTCACATAGGTGATAAAGCCAGAAGGAAAGCTGGTCTCTTGTCTTCAAATAGATTACACTGTCTACATAATCAAACCACCTTTGTCATTTCCCTTCAGGTAATGATCAGCACTAGAAGAGACCATGAGGTCCTCTGCCAATGGCTTGCCACTGACATAACAGTGGGACAATTAGACTCAGAATTTCTACCTTACTGTTGGAACTGTCACATCCAAGAAAACATTGCTGTCTCCATCACAGTGAATTTGGAAAGCTTTATTCCTGTTCTAATCAAGCCACATGGTCTGAACACTTTTGGAAGTCCATGGTACATGGTCAAGTACTGGCAAATGGTTATCCCCTTAGGAAGAAGAAGGCAAGGCACCCAAATAGGATTGTTTTGACAAACTGTTTTAGATACTGAGTGTAGGTATTGGACACCCGTGTCCTGGACCCAAAGTACCAGGGTTTGCTAGTCTAATACTGGCTCCACTTTTCAGAAAAATTATTTTATTTACTTGAAAGGATCACAGGGGGGAGAGATAAGGGAAAAGAGATCTTGCATCCATTGTTTCACACTCCAAATGGCCATGACAGTCAGGGCTGGGCCAGGAGCCTGGAACTCCATTTGGGTCTTCCACATGAATGGCAGGGACCCAAGTACTTGGGCCATCTTCCACTGCTTTCCCAGGCTCATTTGGGAACTGGATCAGGAGCACAGCAGCAGGGACTCAAGATTCCAACTAAAACTCCAATATGGAATCTGGCATCGCAGGTGGTAGCTTAACCTGCCATGCTATGGCACAAGTACCCTGCTCCTCATTTGATTTCAGCTTCCTGCTGGTGCACATCATGAGAGGTGGCACTGATGGCTCCAGTAGCTGAATTCCCGCCACCCACATGGGAGATCTGTATTGAGTTTTTGACTCCTGGTTTAAGCCCAGGCCAGTTCCAGCTATTGCAGACATGGGGGGATGAGCCATTAGATGATTTCTCTCTCTCTCTCTCTCATTCTTTCTCATTCTTTCTCCCTCCCTCCCCCTCTCTCCACATGCCTCTCAAATAAACAGAACATAAAACATGTATTAGTGCTAGGTGGGAGGGACACTTGATGTACCACAGGTCCTTGTTTTCATGGAAAATGGTCCACAATTTTGACAGGTGAAATAAACCTTGATTGCCTATTTGACTGGATATGTGTGTGGTGTGTTGAAGGGAGGTGGCCAATGTTGCTGAATCAGAGGACCCATCTTCCCTTCTTATGTTTTGGAACTACTTTGGGGACCAGGGGAATTAGAGTTCCCCTGGCTAACGTCAGTGCTTCAGGCAGAGGAAAACAGAAACAATCTCTCATGGCGGCAACCTGGTTCTCTTCCCATCCAGCGAGCACATCTTGGCAACTCATTGTCTTTGAAATGATTTCACTTGCAAATACTTCTTTGAACTGCTCAAGTGTTTTCTTTGCGGTTTACCTTGACATTGGCTGTGTCTGACCTTGATTTTCAGGCTTCAGGAATACACTGGTGTGTGTGTGTGTGTGTGTGTGTGTGTGTGTGTGTGTGTACCAACCCAGTACCCACATCCTCTCTCCATGGGCTGACTGAAGGTAAGTGTGGTGGAGACAGAAAGTGTGTGATGGGCTGACTGCTGTGGGTTGCCTGGTGTCCACTTCTCCTCTTTTGCCTGGGGAAGTTGTGGTCATACTGGTGTGCAATTTAACAGGGACCCCTGCAGCTAAGTGCCCTGTTATTTCAGACAAGCCCCACGACCACTTTGGGAAATTTACTCCCATCACTCTGAGTTTCAGTTTCATTATCTGTAGGATGAAAATGATACCTACCTTGGGGAGACTGTGAGGACCAAGCCTGATGCTTCCCACAGAGAGCTTGCCTTGTGACAAACACACAACAGACATTCACAAGTAGAAGCTGCCATTGTGATCATTAATTTGCTGGTGACTCCAACCGGCTGGAGCAGGGAGCGCTGCTGGTTTGGGAGCTGTCCGTGGTTCTGTGCCCGTGCAGTGAAAAGCCAGATTAACTGAGCTAACCACACTCAGTGACCACCTGTATCATGTTACGCGTTCTTGTGGGCATCTGGTCCTTCAGACCAAGGGAAAGCCTTTATCTAGATTCCCAGCGAGACCCCAGTTTCTCCAGGTAAGAGAGTGTGTGCTGTGTTGGGGAAGGTAGGCTGTCTCCTGTGTGTTCTGTGTCAGGCATGTTCTTCTAATGCTGTGCATGTAAAATGTATATACTCTTTGAGTATGAGAGAGAGAGAGCGCTAGCAAGAAATGGTGGGTTGAAATGAAATGAAGGTGGGGTATTGCTGTAAAAGGGCTCACCTGTGTAAATTAGATGCCCCCACCATGATGATGAGGAGTGGGTGATCATGCAGACCCCAAAGGGAACACTGATTCCCCCAGCCCCATCTTCATCCAAACCCACTGCAGCAGAGTAAATCTGAGGCCAGAGCTGAGCAGCTCCCCTGCCAGGCACTCCAAACTAATTTTCTGGTACATTATACACTTGGCCTTTTGAACAATCAATGGCCTTAAATGCTGTTTGGCTCCTGCAGCCAAATCCAAGAGAAATAAGACATAATCCATCTGGCTGATATGGTCATGGCAGGGAGGGAATGAGAGAAAAAGATGGAGCCCAGGGCTGCATGGGGACCTCCACTTGACTCAGGGACAGTGTGTGTGTATGTGTGCGCATGTGTATGTGTAAGTGTGTCTGGTGGGGGGCCGGGGGAAGGGGTGGCTGGACGCTGGAGGGACCTGCCAGCTTTTGAGAGAACGGACCTTTAAGAGATATTGATGGCTGGCTAATCACAGCCCGTTTGTCTCAATGCAGCCTGCCCACTTGAGCTGTCACTCCCTCTGGAGCTGGGCGCTAGAGGGGGAGGGCTGGGGTGAGACTTACCATTCATTCAGAGTTCAGAGGGAGAGCCCAACCCTTGGTGTGTGGGGCAGTGGAGAGGGCCCTCAAATCCTGGACCAAGCTAGGGTTGGTCCAGCTGGTCATATTTTTAGCATAGTTCCCTAAGACAGCCCCAGGCCAGGCTTTCCCTGGTGGTAAGGATCTGGGGTTGTAAGACCAGGTTTTAGGCCCTGCTGGGTCCCAGGCTGGTGGAAGATGGGACAGGAGCAAGTGCATCTGAGGTAGGGGCAGAGTGGACTTGGTCTTTCACGCATGTTAACCCATGTGGTGAGGGAAAATGCCATTTCTGCCTGCTTCAGAGCCTCTGATCCGCACCAGGTGAGACTCCCAGGACCACCAGACTGACAGCTCACTTGTCAGGAGCCAAACACGCTCAGTTTTCCTGGTCACTGTTGTCCGACAGAGGCACAAGGCTGGAGCAGTCAGGTGCCTGCTCGTGGTCCGGTTGCCCCATCTCTTTCTAGAAGCAACTATAGTCTAGAGAGGGGAAAGGGCTTAGGTTGTTTCCCTGGGCCAGAGGGATGCTCCACAGTGAAGAGGTGGTATTTGTGGGGTGAGGTCAGCCTGCTAGGGAACGGATGGGGTTAGGTAGAATCCAGCCCTTCCCTGTGGGCTCTTTGAGAGTGGTTTGGCTGGGAAGGCGGCTGGGCAAAGCGGGAGGTGTATAGGAGGTGACAGCTCCTTTGCCCGGCATGCACCTGGCACAGAGGAAGGGCCCCGCCCCACCTGCCCATCCACATCTGCCAGCACAGGCAGTGTTTGAGTTGCTCTGGCTCTGCCCCTAAGATGTGCAGGTGACACCTCAGCCCTGGAGATAGTGTGGGTTGGGGAAGGTGGCAGGGTCAATAGGAGGCCCCTCTGGGACAGGGGTAGGGGGCCTCGAAGGGGTGTAGAGGGGTTACAAGATAGGCAGTCAGAGGGGTGGAAGAGAGGATGATAGAAGAAGAGCAGAAGTAGGGCTCAGCATGGTATGGCTTCCTCCAGGGCCCCCCTTCCCTGGTTCCCCTCCCACCACAGAGCCCTCAGCTGCTGCCACGCTACAGTAGCTGCCAGCTCCCCGGCGGGGCGGGGCCATGCCTCTCCAGTGGGTAATTATGCTCAGAGCGTGTTCGGGGAGATGCCGGCCTTGTCTGACAAGCCTCCTGCTTGTTCCTGCCGCCCAGGCAGCCGGCACACGGAGTGGAGAGGCCGGGGACTGAAGGTGGCAGGGAACCGGCATGGATAACGAGGTTTCATCCAACTGGGGCTTCCTGTTGTTCCCCTGACAGCAAGGCATGCGGCAAAGGGGTAAGGGAAGGTCAGAGGACCCCCAAACCAGGGGATGACACAACAGCAGTGAAACCCAAGATTTGCATGATACATGCATGTTTCTCACCATAGCCTTTGCTAAGGGACAACTCTTTATTCCCGTTTGATTGACAGAAAAGTCAAGACCTGAAAAGAATCAGTGGATGGGCAGGTCACAGGGTAGCCATGTCCAGCGCTGGGTTTCTTGACCTGCTGGTTGGAGCTGTCTCCCTAGGACCAAGCTGGGCAGCCCCTGTTATAACCAAATACACACAGCAAAGAGCCTATGTGAGAACTCCTGGGGTGAGGATTGAGGAGAGAAACCCAAAGAGAGAAAGTGCCCAGGCCCCTGCATTGGGAAGCTTCCATCGAGAGGAAGGGCCACTGTCACATGGTGGGGGCTAGGTGCTCTAGGACTTGGTGAGTGAGTGTATGAGTCCAGTAGTCCTAGGGGCTGCTGCCACTGATGGCCATCTGTCTTCTGGGACTCCACTAAAAGATGCTATGTGATAGGCAGGCCTCACCGCCAACCCAAAGGTAGATGGCAGGGTCATGTCACAGGCCTGGGGTTAACCAGCAGAGGCTTCCCAGAGGAGGCAGCTCCAAGCAGAGGGGGAAAAAGCCAGGCACCCTCAGACCATTGGAGATGGCAGGTATGTCTGCTGGGATGAGCCTGGGCTGGCTGACCATTGAGATGGAAGCTCAGGTATGAATTTGGTTTGCTGGAGACAGAGGCAGGAGGCCCTGAGGGTTCTGTCTGGGAGAGACAAGCGACTCAACTGAGCTGGGCCAGAGAGATCCAGGACAGATGTTCAGCAAGCACTCTGGATGTGGCAGCCTTCCAAGATGCCCAGGCACAGTCTGGGATGGCTCTCTGGGTGTATGGGCACTCAGAACCATCAGGCTGCACTACCACCAGGCTTGCTGTGCTCTGGAGTTTCAGGATGGATGATCTGCCCCATGGTGCCTTCCGCCACAGCCAGGCTCCAGCCTGCCCCGCGACAGGACACCAACACAGCGTCGGATTCTGCTGCAGGCTCCAGGCAAGTCTTGCTGCTCTGTAAGATGCCCCACCGCTCAGCTCCTTCTGCTCTTTCTGCAGTGATGGATGGCTGGAGGATGTAGGAGAAGGAGGGGATGGAGCACCGCACTCCCCCTAAACTGCTCCGGAGAGGATGATGCATGGAAGTGGGCACCCCAGTTGGCCACAGAAGGTGACTCCATCTCTCCTAGGGTGATTCTGGGTGTAAGGACCACTCCAGAGGCCAGGAGAAGGTGGTTAAGTACTCTGTCATTATCTTCACGTTGGTTTGTTCCCAATAAGAGTGAAGCAGCTCTTTCCTGACTTCCTGGGCTTGGGACTGGAAGATTCCCAGTGTCTGCACAGCAGAGGGACCCCGAGGTTCAGGAACTGGGTGGCAGAACCTTGGAGAGCCACACCAGGTACCTGCACTCAGCCGTGCCCCGGAGGCGGCAGCTGCTTCTCTCTTCCTGCTACCCGGCCTTCCTGGAGCATCTTCACAGGGATAGATCTTCTTCTTGGGGTTGGAGGCTGGAGAGAACCCACGAGCCATAGGCACCTGTAAAACCAATTTAAAAATCAGTCTAGCCAAGCAGCCCCCAAAGGAGCCAAAGGGAGCTATAGAGTAACTCAAAAGCAGACACTAATGGAGGAGAAAAGAAATGTAGTTACATATTCATCAGCTTTTAAATATTCATGAGGATTGTAAAGCAGATTAATTTTCATGCCTCATTTCTCCCGTGGTTCCCGCTGTCCATATTTTACCACAGCAGCAGAAGGAGAAGAAGTCACGGATCACGTGGCCGCCCTGACCCCCGTTTAAAGAGCGGCGTGTGTGTGTGTGTGTGTGTGTGTGTGCGTGCGTACGCGTGCGTGCGTGTGGGGGCGTGCAGGGGAGCGGGAGGCAGTCCCTATGAGGCTGAGGGAACAGCTGTCCCCTTCTACTGGGTCAGGACAACAGGACACAGCAGCAGGTTGGGAGGGGAGGACAAGGGGACGGTAGGGAGCCGGGAGGACATGGGGAGTGTCCAGTCAGTTTCCGGTCTTCCCAAGCAGAAGCGAGACCTTCACTGGAGTCAGTAAGGGCTCCACCTTCACTTTGCCAAACTAATGGACTGACGCAGATGATGGAGGGAGGTGAGAGACCAGAGGGCACGCCAAGAGGGAGGCATGGAAGAGACCAGAGAACAAAGGGGAAGCAGCAAGCAGTAATGGGATGGACTGACAGCGGGAGAGGAGTGAGGGAAAGGAGAACTGGTGGAACAAAAGGACGTAGGGTAAAGACAGGAAGGGTGCAGGCTAGATATCTGGGAGGACTTTCAGGCCTTTTTTTATGGGGGTAAGAAAAATGATTCCGCGAGACACAGACCAGCTGGGCAGCACCAGGAAGAGAAGCTGAGACCAGCAATGCAACCCAGGTTTGCCTGGGAACCACAGCCAACAAGTGTTCTGGCAGTGGGGGCCATGTGGAGTTAGGGAAGATGCCTCTTGACCTGTAAGGACAAGGTGAGCCGCACCAACAGCCAAAGGGTAGTGAAGATGGATGTCTAGGGTGATGCGTGAGAACTGGGGCGGGCAGAACAAGGGCTCCAGGGAGCCAGAGTGACTGGTGCTGCTCAATGGGGGTTCTGGTGGGTGGAACAGGGCCCAGGTAGCAGCTGACCCCCTTTAGTGGTTTGACTCAGCTTACTTGGATTGTGAGAAAGGAGAACCAGGCTTCCAAAGCTGTTGTCTGTGAGGTGGCATCCCATGAGTGCCAGCGTAAGCCCTGGCTGCTCTGCTTCCTGTCTAGCTTTCAGCTAATGAGCTTGAGATAGCCGCAGAAGATGGCCCAAGTTCCTAGGTCCTGCTACCCGTGTGAGAGATCCAAATGAAGTCCCATTTCCTGGCTTCCCCTTGACCCAGCCCTGGTCCTTGAGGCCATCTGGGGAGTGAAACAGCCTACGAAAGATCCCTTTTTATCTCACCCTCTTTTCTGTAACTCTGCCTAAAAAAATAAGTGAGTAGACTCAGGATCCCCCTGTCTGTAGGAACCACCTGATCTAAACCCCCATCATTCCTTGCTCCGTTATGATAGCTGCTACCTTTGGCTTCCCCTCACCCCAACACTCAGCCTGTTGTTTTAAAATATCTATTTGCTTTTCCTTTGCAAAAGAATGTCAGGGATGTCTCATCAATGGGTTCAATCCCCACAAATCCCTGCAACAGCTGGCCTGGGAATTGGGCACTCCATCCAGGTCTCCTGTGTGGGTGTCTGGGACCATCACTGTTGCCTCCCAGGGGCACAGTATCAGGAAGCTGGACTGCAAGGAGACCTGGGATTTGATATGGGTTGCAGGCACCCCAAACAGCATGTTTTTAAAAAATATATTTGTTTTTATTTGAAAGGCACATTTTGCAAACAAAGCAGTAGCAACAGAGAGGTCTCCCAAGTGCTGGTTCATCCCCCAAATGGCCATGTTGGCCAGAGCTGAACTGATCTGCAGCCAGGAGCTTCTTCTGAATCTTCCACACAGTTGCAGGGTCCCAAGGACGCAGGCCACTCTTCACTGCTTTCCCAGGCCATAAGCAGAGATCTGATTGGGAAGTGGAGCAACCAGGACTAGAACTGTTTCTGCCAGCAGTTGCAAGCAGAAGATTAGCCTGATACACCATCATGCTACCACACCCTCCCCCACCCCAAGCAGTATTTTAACTGACTTGCTTAATGCCTGTCCCTGTTCCCTCCAAGTCTATTCTTAGCACATCAGCTCGGGCGAGACTTTAAACCATGTCGTGTTGTATCTCTGCTCAGTCTTTCACCTCCCATGTCCCCCAGACCTGAAAATCCAAATCTTCTGGCCAGCAAGGATCTGTAAGTTCTGTCTTCCTTTTCTGCCTGGCCTTGTCTTTCTTACACACCCCAGGAACAACCTTGCAGGCCCATTGTTGTTCCTTGAGCAAGCCAGATCTGCTGTCAACCCCACACTGTTACCCTGAACTCACTCATTAAGAACTTTGCTAGATACCTCTGTAGATACCTTTCCCAAGCACCTACTTTTGATTGCTACTCCCTTCCTGCCTTCCCCTGCCTTATTTTCCCCATAGCACTCACACAACTACATATTTTGTTGGTTGTCATTGCTTACTGCCCTCCTCCAACACACACACACTGGGGCTATCAGTTCCAAGGCAGTGGCAGTCTGCCTAGTCATGACTGTGCCCCAGCAGACACTCCAGCAGGGCACAGAACAACTGCGGACTCCCAAGATGATATCTCCATAATAAACAGGAGGCCTCCGGACTACACATGAGTAGGAATTGTTCAGCTGATGAAGGTACTGGAACACAGCCCCAAAGGTGGAAAACCACTGCCTGCAGATGGTGGGCAACAGGATGGGAACAGATGATCTGCACCTTACCATGGCATCCATTTATGGCCTGGAGGAAGGTTCTAGAATAGGGCAGACTGAGACTTGTACCTGAGATGATGAGACAGAGTTTGGAGTCCAGGTAGGTGAGAAATTCAATAGAATACTGGAGATGTGGAAGGTTCTGGACAAGTTGTAGAAGGGTTTCCCAAAACTTTGCTAAACTCTGTGCGTGTTTGGGAGAAAAGCCTGCAAGCATGGGGAAAGGATGGGCAGAAAGCTGTGGAATGGGTGATTCCTGGAGTTCACACAGTGCTGTGAATAGGCCAGATTCCATTGGTGACCCATGGAGAGACCTAGTGGGGGCGTGGCTTTGCTGGTGTTCCTGTGGGAAAATGTCACCACTCCCTCGCCCAGAGGTTGCCCTGCACCCGTCCTCGTGGAGCTCTGAAAGAAGCCTGACAGATTCAAGTGACTCTAGTGCCCTGGACTTTAAAGGAATATAGCGCCACCCAGACCTCAGCATCAAAGTCACGGTATACAGCACTTTACAAAGCAATGATCAGTCATGTAGGAAGCAGCAAAAGTGACTCATAGCCAGATGATACTTTCAACAGCAACAGACCTCCAGTGAGAAAGGTGATGGAATTAGCAGGCAAGGGGACTAAAGCCACATGGTCAAAACTGCACAGGGTGCATGCACATGGTTGGGAAGGAAGCGGGAGATTTCCCGAGGCCAAATGGAATTTAGAGAGATGAAAATAGAATGTCTGAAATGAACACTTGGTTGAGCAAATAAGTCGTTCTGCTTCTACTACCACCCCTACAAAAGCCAGAGGGTGAGGGGTGTTCTCCCTCAAACCTTTCTCTCCACCCTGAGACCATGGATTCATGACCACACTCGCTCTCTTGGGTCCCACTCCTGGAGACATAGCCTTGCTTTCAGTTTGATCCTGAAATGCACTCTTTTTTGTTTGTTTGTTTGTTTGTTTGTTTGGCAGTCATCTCACATCTCCAACACTCCTGCGTTCTCTGGTCTGAGCACTCTGCCTCCTATGCCACTCCACTGTGCATGTCACCCCATCCATTTGCTTTTACTGAGCTCCCAAGCTCTTGCCCTGGGAGGATGAAAAAGAGCTGGTCTGTGTCCTGGAGAACCCCGAGTCTAGTCAGGCTTTCATAGCGCCCACAAGAAGGCCATCTTACGAGACCAGCAGGGATAAAGTGCTTAGGCAGAGGGAGAAGGAAGGTTTCCCGGAAAAGGTGGCTCTGATGGTGGTCTTGCAGGATGGGTTAGGATGGAAGGCCAAACGATGTGGTCTTGAATTCCCTCTTTTTTTCTGCTTTTGATCCCTCTAGCTATATGCCTTGCTCAAGGTCTTTTTTCTGCCAGCTGCCAACATGGTCATGGGGCGTGTCCTGGCCCTGGGCCACTGAGCCATTTATCTTATTTGTCTCATTTCATTTCATTCACTCCTCCCACCTCTTTCCTCCATTCTGAGTGCCATACACTCAGTTCCTAATAGGAGTGGAGTTGTCTGTGGACCTTTGGGGCAGCAGGGGCTGTATACACATGAGAAGGGCTGGGAGGGAGGCTGTGCAGTGGGCTGAAGAGGGGCCTCTCCTCCATGCTTGTTTGATATCCATAATTAGAGACTTGGGAGTAGCAGTGTAGTCACTGTACAAAGCCTAGGGAGGCAGGACCAGGAGTGGGGGGTTCCCCGAAGCAACAGATGTGAGCACAATGAGTGCTCAGACACAGGTCTCACCAGGACACACGTACCTGCCCCTCCTGCCAGCTTCCTGGGGCTGCTTCTCCCCTGAGTAGCCTTCCACCTGCCATTCAGGCCAGTTGTTTCTCCACTTCTTTCCACACCAGATGGCGAGGTGGCATGTGAGTGTGGCTATCTTCCAGTAACCATGTGAGCTCTCAGTCCCTTAGGTCCCTACACCTGAGCCTCCAGCCCCAGTGCCAGCTTGTGACCCTGGGTGAGTCCAGACTTGGGGCAGCTTGTAAGTCCTGACTTGGGTGCCCTATCGAATGGATCTGAATGTCATTTCCACCCTCCAAGGTGACTTCACTCCTAATACTCGGTTTCCTCATCTTACAGGTAAGATGGAAAATAACCCTGACCTGTGACATGGGTGCATGGAAGCCTAGATGAATGGAAGGTACCGTATTTATTATTTTATTGTTGTTGGCAGGATGCAGACTGCATACCCATGCCCCTTCCCTGCTTTCTTCCACCTCGTAGTAATCTCCAGCAACTTTTACAAAACTCTGAGCTTCCTGGTCCTGGTTAAGGAGCCTTGTCTTCCAGCCCCCAGTGGGGCCCATTGTGTCCGTAATTGCACTTCTCTTGCTCAGCAAAGCCATCAGCATCTAATGTCCCATGTCATTGCTGGCTCTGTCTGCAGACACCTCACTCCTTGCAGAGCTGTTCAGCCACCCAGGGCAGTACCATCTGTCCAGAGATGGCCAGGGCAGGCAGCAGGCTCCCAATATTCTGTTATGTGCTGATGACAGTTTGCTTACATGTGTTTTAATGTCAGATGTGGTTCCTGGTACATTCTACTCCCAAGGCCCGCAGCCTAGTACTGCAGCCGAGCCCCTTTTGGGGCTCTCAGTTTACAGCACCGGAGCCCTAGCCACCTCCTCTTCACAAAGCAGGCCCCTGAACCCAGTGGGAAACCAGAGTCTGGGGCTAGCATTGTGGCATGGCAGCACTGGTTCAAGTCCTGGCAGCTCTGCTTCCCATCTAGTTTGTTCTTAATGCTCCTGGGAAGGCCACAGAAGATGGCCCAAGTGCTTGGGCTCCTGCCACCCCCCACCCCCTACGGGAGAGCTGGGTGGATTCCCAGGTTCCTGGCTTCAGCTTGTCCCAAGCCTAGTTATTGTGGCCATTGGGGCAGTGAACCAAGGGATGGAAGATCTCTCTCTCGACCCTCCCACATCACCTCTATCCTCCCACTGCATCCTTTTCTCTCCTTTCCTCTTCCTCTATCACTCTACCTTTCATATGTATAACTTTCTGTTTTAAAGATTTACTTTATTTTTATTGGAAAGGCAGATTTACAGAGAGAAGGAGAAACAGGAAGATTTTCCATCACTGGTTCACTCCTCAAATGACTTCAATGGCCAGAGCTGAGCCAAACTAAAGCTAGAAGCCAGGAACTTATTTCAAGTTTCTCATGTGGGTGCAGAGTCCCAAGGCTTTTGGCCATTCTCTACTGCTTTCCCAGGCCATAAGCAGAGAACTGGATGGGAAGTGGAGCAGCCAGGTGCCCATATGGAATGCTGGTGCTACAAGTCTGATGATTAGCCAATTGAGCCATCATACCAGGTAGGCCCTTACTTGTACAAATCTTAAAGAGAGAGAAAACAAAGCAAAGCAACAACAAACAAACAAAAACAACTGAGGTCTCCGTGTCGAGCTCAGCTCTGTTTTTCGCGGAGAGCTTTTAAGGAACGGTCTAGCAGACAGCCAGGGCTGGGGAAGGTGATCTTGGAGGAAGACTTGGGACCTGGTGGGAACCTGAACCAAGAGGGGAGTTTACCCTGGATGTTTGAACCCCAAGAAAGGGCCCTCTTCTGCTGGGCAACACCACAGGAAACCCTCCAGGCTTATGCTGCCTCTCTGCCAGCATCAGCTCCGCCCCCAAGATTCTGCGCAGTTTACATCCCACCCTGGCTTGAGGACCCCTGGGCTGGTCCCAGGATGAGAAGAGAGGGACAGACAGCCCTGCCAGCCTGCCTAGCATAGCTCTGAACGTGACTGTACCAATGGAGCCCAGATCCAGCCCAGAGAGAGAGCACGCTCAAGACAGGGAGGGGATCTCTCCCAGGGGCCGCCCTGGTAGCCCTCCCAGCTGCATGCCTGCCCCCAAAACCCACAAGACTTTGTATCCCCTCCCAGGCTCCAGGGCACCTGTCTCTTATACCTTGAGCCCAGGAAGAGACATAAAGTCTTGTTGGTTCCTCTCAGCACTTCTGGGACCTGCTGGCATTTTCACAAAGAGCTTCCATAAATACTGAGGGAGAACAAAAGGGAAGTAATTACAGAAAATACAAACAGCATGAAAATAGTCAAGTTCCTCAAGTACAGGTTTGCCAGCCTCAGATGACTGCCGTGCAACCCAAGCAACCTCCCCGTCAGGCCCCTGGCCAGGACTCCAGCCTTCCCAGGCTGCCAGCTGCTGCCCATCTGAACTCCTACAGGACCAGGTGGGTGAGGGGTGTTCCTCAGGTCCAGCTTCCCATGTCATCACCTGAGTTCTATTGTGTCTGTCCCACACTTAGGGCAGGGGTGGCTGATGGCCTCAGAGCACCTGCTGACGCAGGTAACATTCTCATCCTTGCGCAGGGACCATGCTAATCTTCTCTGTATCGTTCCAATTTTAGTATATGTGCTGCCGAAGCGAGCACAACAGGGAACATTCTCATGTCCACTGCATACACGCTGCCCTCACCCCCAGCCTGTCACATGTGCCTAGCTGGGACAGACACTGGGAGCAGCCATCCTGCTCTTGATGACCCCAAATCTGTCCTACTCATCCAGTGGGAGGTACATGACAGAGCTGGTCCTTGTGCCTCTCCCTGCGGACTAGAACTGACATGACACTTGTGCTGAGCTGGGTCATCTCCATTAGGTCTTCGGGGTCTATGGTCAGCGCCAGGGGACAGCGTCCTCAAGCAGTCCTTTATTTGTTCACATGTGCACGAGAACTGTAGGAGGAAGGACAGGAGGAAAGTGCAGGGAGAAGCAGAGGCAAAGACCACACCCAGTGCCCTGGGCTTTGCCAACCTCCCTAGCAGTCTTCTCTGAGATGTCACCTTGATCCTGCCCTTGGAGTCCACTAGATATACCTATGTCCTCTTAGGACACTTTTTAAAATGTTCCTCTTTTTTTTTTAAGATTCACTTATTTTATTGGAAAGGCAGATTTATAGAGAGAAGGAAAGACAGAGATCTTCCATCCACTGGTTTCCTCCCCAAATGACCACAACAGCTGGGGCTAAACTGATCTGAAGCCAGGAGCCCTTTTTGGGTCTCCTACGTGGTTTCAGGGTCCCAAGGCCTTGAACCATCCTCCACTGCTTTTCCAGGTCATAAACAGGGATCTAGATGGGAAGTGGAGCAACTGGGATACAAACCAGCATCCATATGGGATGTTGTTGCTGCTAAACAGAGATTTAACCAAATTGAGCCATTGCACTGCCCCCTTATGACATTAAAAAAATTATTTTACTTACTTGCTAGAGATTGAGACACAAAGAAAGAGAGAGAAGAAAGAGATCTATGTACTAGTTCATCTCCAAATGGCCACAATATCCGGAGCTGAGCCAGTCTGAAGCTCGGTCAGCAGCTTCTTCCAGGTTTTCCATATAGGTTCAGGGACCCACGCACCTGGGCCATCTTCTGTTGCTTTGCCAGGTCATTAACACAGAGCTGGTTTGGAAGTAGAGCACTTGGACTGGAAGCGGTACCCACATGAGATGCTGGTGTTGCAGGGAGAGGCTTAGTTTGCTACACCACAGCACCAATTCCCTATTAAATACTCTTATGTCCTCTTAGGACACTTTAAAAATACGTTTATTTACTTGAAAAACAGAGTGACGTATGGAGAGGGCAAGACAGAGAAAATGCTCTTCCAGTTACTGGTTTATTCTCCGAATGGCCACAGTGGTCATGGTAGGACCAGGTCGAATCTGAAACTTCCAGGTGGGTGTACGGGGCACAAGAACTTGGGCCATCTTCCGCTGTTCTCCTAGGTGCCTCAACAGGTGGCTAGACCAGACACAGAGTAGCTGGGACTTGCTCACATGCGATGTTGGAATGACATTTTGTGGCTTAATGTGCTGTGCCACCTCCCACCCCCTTTTCTAATTAATGCTAGTTTGAATGATTTTCTTGTCAGCTCTGGGCTTCTGCATCTCCACCTTAGACACTATGACAACTATTCTGGGCATACTCACATAACTGTTCTGGGCCCCGAGAGGACCAAGGCTGGGCACAACCTTGGACCTGTCCCAGGACCCAAGTCCCTTGGAAGAGGGTGAGGGAATGGAGGAGCCCCCAGTGGGGCTGCTGGGGTGGGAAACCTGGACATGCGTGGTGAAGCAGTCCTAACGAAGCAGAGACCTTCAGGAAGCCGCTCCCCAAGGTCAACGTCAATGCCAGTGAACGAGGCTGTTGTGGTAGCGCTGAGCCCCCAGTTTCCTCCCACTCTTCCACCTTCCAGCTCACCACCTGACTCCCTGTGGGGTAGTACCCAGCACCAGTAGTCTGAACCCAGCTCAGCCCCTGACCAACTGTGTGGTCACCTCCCAGCCAGGCTGCCGCCACTCAAAATGACATCCTTATCATGCCTTTGTGCCTGGCCCTGGCAGCGTTCCTGCAGAAGGTTTCAGTCTTTTTGCCTTCCCTCCCTTCCTGTCAGCAATTGTTCCCCCAACAGCAGGCCCCCCTTAACTCCAAGCAGGTCAGCACACCCCTTCTCCATCACCCAGGGCCCTGCTGGCTGCTGGTGTGTGGTGTCTTGACCCTCACTTTGGTTTGGGTGCTCAGCTAGTCTCTGGTCCCTCCTCCTCCTAACCCCCTCCCCTTAGGGCAGAGCCCAGAAGGGCTGCCTATAGGACTCCGCCTGCCAGCTGCCTGCCTGATCCTGTCCTCCGCGCACCTGGCAGAGAGGACAGGCCAGAGCCTCCCTTCTTCATTGACCAGACAAAGCATGCCTCCCCAGCCTCTGGTGCAGGCAGCCAACTCCAGGCATGCCTGGGAGGGGATTCTTGCCCCTCCAGGTCACCTCCATTACTCCCTGACCCCACACCCTTCTCTGCAGGGGGACCAGCCCACACCCCTCACTGCAGCTGGTTCCTTGCCTTTCTCTCCCACTTCCTGGCACAGAGCTGGAACAAGGCACTCCCTCCCACTGCGGCTGCCATCCCTGAGCGCCCCCCTCGCATCTCCCAGTCATTCTGTTCCCGGACCGGCTTTCTCCCCCAGGCAGCTGGAGTAGGGCGCCTTCGATTTCTCTATTCAATCTGAGGCGTAGCAATTTTCTGCTCTCCCATAATTAGGGGAATTTTAAGCAAACTCCCCGACGGATGATTACAGCAGGTTCAATCCCAGCTCCTTTGATCAGGGAAGAATGAGGACGTTGTTGGAATATTCCCCGACCTGCTGGCCAGGCAGCCTCTGAAGCTGGCGTCTGGCTCATGGGCTCCCCCTGGAGGACTCTGGACTTGTGTCCTGGGGCGGCTAAGTGTCCCTGGGTGCTGGTGGCTCCCTGGAGGTGGGGGTGGAGGAAGGACTGGGTTCAAATCCTGATCTTATTAAGGGTTATTCCTGCTGTGACTTCTGGCATTGGGCTGATATCTGGACTCAGAGCTGTGGTTGGAATGGTGTATTGGATGGGAGGTAAAGGGTTATGGGAAATAGGACATAGGGCCACCTCCCAGGGTAGCTGGGGATGGCTGTGCCCTCCAGGAGATGCTGTGTCTGCTGGGGGTTTCTTGTGAATACAGGAGACTCTTGGGGTTGTGCGGAGTACAACCTCAACAGTGCACTCAGCCCTTTCTGCTCACCTTCAGGAAGCTTGAGTGACTCCACTTTCCTGCCAGGTCAGAGGAGGAAGTGCCTGCTGGGAGAGGAAAGGGCTTCTGCCAACCTTTCTTTGTGCCTGTCTAAAGCAGTGCAGAGTAACAGGTAGCGCTCGATCCTTGCATGTAGCCTGAAGAGATGCAATTCAACTGTTTCTTGGCTGTGTGACCTTAGGCTCCTTCGCAAACCTCTCTGAATTTTAACATCCATCTGAAAGGATCGTTTGAAAAGGTCAAAAAAAGTGGTCAGAAACATGGTCCCAGTGAGTGCTAGCTAAAGTCACTGCCCTTTCTCTGTCCAATTTCCTCATCTCTTTGTAAGCTTGGAAGTCCTCCAGGGTAAACCCAATTGCCCCCTGGCCTCATGTTCTCCCACAAAGCTATCCTGGAGAGCAGACCAAGAATATTAATGGACTACTGCTGTCGCTGGCGTTCCCAAGCAGCGGGCCTGGCGCTTCCATAGGTTAATTAGGCCATATTTCAGGATAATTACGACTGTATATTCCTACACTAATTAAGTGGCTTTAAACCATCTCCACAATGCAGCTCCGTGAATCGTAATTAAGCCTCACCACCGAGGGCTTCGGAACCCCGCTCTGTTTGCTGCCGGCACGGCCAAGGCCGCGCTGGAACCGTGGCCTTGAATAGAGCTTATTTTCTCGGGATCATGTCAGGATGATTCCCCATGAATATTGGATGAGGCTTTGCCTTACTCCTCTTTTGTTTTCTCAAGGAGAGGGTGGGGGCAGAGGGATACCGTGTTGATTCAGGTTTATCCTCTGCTCGTTGTTTGGCTGAGTTGATTTGAGTGGGTTCCCCAGGGAACGTGCGCAGGGAGGGGTGACAAGGTGACGCAGGCAGACTAGAGCGTGTGGACGCATGTGTCAATCTAATGTGAAGTGCGTGAGACCGCGCACGCGTCCTATTGCGCTGCTCGCTGGGGACTTTGTCTCCTGTGAGCTGGTACAGCTCGCGACCACCTGCTGAAGGAGGTAAGCATGCCAAAACACACCTGTTCATAAGGCCTGGCTCTCTCTCCAACCCCTCAGTGCTTGGTCCTTGGTGGGCTTTGCAAGATAAGTTAGTTATTCCCCAACAGTGGCCTTCCCATATTGGAGTGTCCAGTTCAAGCCCTGGCTCCCTCTGCTTCTGATCCAGCTTCTAGCTAACATGTATGTACCCAGGAGGACAGCAGGTGATGGTCCAAGCATTTGGATCCCTGCCACTCATGTGGGACACCTGGAGAGTTCCAGGCTCCTGGCTGTGGCCTTACCCAGCCCTGACTATTGTGGGTATTTGCCAATGAACCAACACATGGAAAAATCTCTATCTCTTGGTCACTCTGCTGACATGGACCGCAACAGTGGATGGAGCAGGGAAAGGCAGATAGCCAAGAAGGTGTCAGAAAAGGGTCTGTGGAGCCACATTCCAGGAGCCTCAAAGTCAGTCCTAGAGCCTCCGAGACCTCCCCCCAACAGTCCTGCCTCCCAAGTTCTCTCCTTCCTGTCCCCGGGCTCCCCACCTGCTCCCTGCAGTCAGTTGTTGTTACTGTTCTTAAAGATTCATGTATGCATTTGAAAGGCAGAAATATGAGAGAGAGAGAGAGATCCCCCTGTACTGATTCACTCCCAAATGCTCTCAACAACTAAAGCTGGGCCACACCAAAGCCTCTGCTTTCTCAGGCTGTTAGCAGCAGGGAGCTGGATTGGCAGTGGAGCAGCTGGGACTCTAACCAGGGCCCATAGGGCTAAACCCACCATTGCTCAATCCCAGCCCCACATCCTTACTGCGTCCCTCCACCCTGCACCTGCAGGCAGCAACTCGTGCAGCAAAGGGAAGGGGCAGAGGAATCCTGTTCTGCTCCCCAGCCGTTTGGAGCAAGACACTAATCTGGTAAGGACACTGACATCCTCAAGAGCCAGACACATACATCCCCTCAACAGGACAGGGAGTTGTAGGGGGAGGGGAGGGGAAATGGGTGGGAATCAGGCAGCAATTGTTTAACCTGGTTGTCACACATAGCCCCAGCTCCTCTGACAAGGAAACGCTGTGTGAAGGCTCAGATAAGCTCCGCTGGAGAACTGACAGCTATGCAGGCGGCCCCTGCCCCTCTCCCACTGCTACAGCTCTGCGAAAACAGATGGAGGTGCCAGGCTGTGTGCGAGGCCCCGTCAGACTCCACCTGGAGGTGTGGGGGGCAAGAGGTAAGGCCAGCCCCAGCTGGTGGCAGGGTAGGGCACTGAGGGAATAATACCTTGGGGAATTCAGGGTTTTTTTTTCTTAAGATTTATTTACTTATTTGAAAGGCAAAATTGCAGACAGAGAGGAGATACAAAGAGAGATCTTTCCGCTACTAACTCACTTCCCAAGTGGCCACAAGGGCCTTGGCTGAGATAAACCAAAGCCAAGAGCCAATAGCATCTTCCAGGTTTCCCCATGACTGCAGGGACCCAAATACTCAGGCTATCTTCCATTGCTGTCCCAGGTCATTAATAGGAAGCTGGATTAGAAGGGGAGCAGCCAAGACAGGAACAGATCTGTCTATGGGATTCTGGTACCTCAGGTGGCAACTTTGCCCATTATGCCACAGCTGCAGCCCTGCACTGAGTTGTTTTTGTAAACAAGATCTCTTTCTTTGACAGGTAGAGCAACAGAGACAGATCGTCTATCTGTTGGTTCACTCTCCAAATGCCTGTAGCAACCAGGATGAGGTCAGTAGCTTCATCCAGCTCTCCCATGTGGGTGCTGGCATCCAAGCACTGGAGCCATCACCTGCTGCCTCCCCAGGTGTACATTAGCAGGAAGCTGGATTGGAAGTGGAGTAGGGATGCCAATGTAGGATGAAAATGTCCTAATGGGACACTTGTCCCAACTTGGTGAACTTAGGTGAAGGAGAGAAGCTGCTTTCTTAATGAGGCAGGTCCAATTTAAGGTGGGCATCCTCTGAGCTCCTCCACCAACATCCAGCAGAGGGAGGAAGAGGTTGAACGGGGAGACCCTTTCTCCTCCTTCACCCCTACAGAGCTGAGGAGAAGGGGTGAGGGAGTCTAGGGCAGCCTGGTCACTTCGCTCTAACCCAGCACCCGCAGCATGTTGAGCTGTGGTTGTCCCAGGCAAGGCAACAAGAGCAGGACAAAGCCCAGGGGCTGGGACCTCCCCTGCCCACAGGATATGGGCAGGGCAGAGCTAGGGGATGGAGGTTCTTGTTCTGTCATCCTGAGATGCAGGACGCCTCCTGGAAGTGGGGTGGAAAGGGGGAAGCATGGAACTAGTAGGGGAGGATTAGTTGGTCTTGGTTTGTACTAAGCTTGTGGGACTAGGGAAAGGACATCTGCTTAACCTTGACTATGGCCAGAAGGAGCCCCTGACGAGGGAAGCACTCCAGATTTGTCTAGATTTCTAATGGGGTGAGGCTGCCCCGCCACTGAGCGGGGGGGAGGGGAAAGCAGGGCTGAGAGCAAAGGCCCAGGATGTCTGCCTGTCTTGAGGGCATGCTGTTGGCCATATACCCTCCACATTCCGGGGTGACCATTCTCCATGTTCACTGTGGGAGGGACAAACTTCAATGGGAACAAGCAAGGAGGAATCATGCGGCTTAAAATCATGGCCTGTCTGCGGGCTTCTTTAGCACACTAAGCTGTGAGTCTCTGGGTGTAAGGCTAGGATGACAACACAATCCCCATTACACAATTGTTGCATACGTTCAACAAGGTAACACTTGTAAGATTCTTGGTAAAGGGCCTGGCAGGTGCTCATCCCTGGAACTCCTTCTGGTGGGTTCCTCCTTCCCATTGACTCCTACAGCTAAGCCTTAGACATTCCATATGGGCTCCTGTTCCTGTTCCGACTGCTCCACTTCCCATCCGGCTCCCTGCTAATGGTCTGAGAGAGCAGTGGAGGATGGTGGAAAGCCACGGGCCTCTGTGCCACCCATGTGGGAGACCCAGAAGAAGCCCCCGGCTCCTAGCTTTGGATTGGCTCAGCTCTGTTCATGGCAGCCATGTGGTGAGTCAGTCAGCAGAAGGAAGACCTCTTTCTGATTCTCTTCCTGTAATTCTGTCAAGTAAAAAAAAAAAATTTAAAAAAGGTCACCAGCATCAGTGTTTTGGAGTTTGGCCATTCTAATAACTGTGTGGTGATATCCCACTGTTGTATTAATTTTCAACTCACCCATGATGTATTGGTGCTGAGCAGCTTTTAAGATGCTTATTTCCCATCTGTGTTTCCCTTTGATGAAGTCTTTGTTCAAATCTTCTGCTTGTTTTCTCTTTAATTGGCATTTTGTTTTCTTGTTGCCGAGTCTTTAGATATTTGTATATTTTGGATCAGATATGTCTTTTGCAAATATTTTTCTCCCAGTCTGTGGCTTGCTACTCATTGTTTGAACTATTAATTTTTTAGAGTGAAGGTTTTTTTTTAGGATGTATTTATTTTTATTGGAAAGGCAGATTTTGCAGAGAGAAGGAGAAACAGAAAGAAAGATCTTTCATCCACTGGTTTGCTCCCCAAATGGCCACAACAGCCAGAGATGAAGCGATCTGAAACCAGGAGCCAGGAGCTTCTTTTGGATCTCCCATGTGGGTGCAGGGACCCTAGGACTTAGGCCATCTTCCCAGCTTTTCTAACCCATAACCAGGGAGCTGGATCGAAAGTGGAACAGCCAGGACATGAAGCAGTGCCTATAAGGGATGTAAGCTATGCTACAACGCCAGCCCAGAGCAGAAATGTATACATAATTTTAAATGGAGTTCAGTGCTCCAGTCAGTCTTGTGCTGCTATGGACAACACCTTAGTCTGGGTAATTTATCTAGGGGGTTACTGTTGTGGCATGGTGAGTTAAGTTGTGACACCAGCATCCTATAACAAAGTTGGTTGGAATTCTGGCTGCTCCACTTCTGACCCAACTCTGCTTTGGGAAAGTAGCAGAAGATGGCTGAAGTACTTAGGCTCCCACAGCCCATGAAGGAAGATCCAACTTCCCGGCGTTGGCCCTGGCCCAGCTCCTGCTGTTGCGAGTGAACCAAGAATGGAAGACCACTCCTCCCTTTCTCTCTCTTTGTACCTCTGCCTTTCTAATAAATAAATACATGTTTTTAACAAGTTTATCTAGTTCATAATTCTGAAAACCAACCCCTAAGGGTTGCATGTGGTGAGGGCTCCTGGTTGTGTCGTAACACACAGAAGGCATCACAGGGTGAAGCAGGGCAAGAAGGGACCAAATCCACCTTTATGAGCAACCTGGCCGTTATAAACCTGCTCTGTGAAAACACCTTCTGTTAGACTCTTCCTCCTCACACTGTGAAGCTGAGATGTTGTAGCATAAAGCGTTAAGCCACGGCCTGCAGTGCAAGCATCCCATATGGGTGCTGGTTCAAGTCCTGGCTGCTCCATTTCTGATTCAACTCCCTGCTAATGCACTTGCTGAAGCAGCAGAAGGTAGCCCAATGCTTATGCCCTTGCACCCATGTGGGAGACCCCAATGAAGCTCCTGGTTTCCCTGGCCCAGCCGTGGCCTTTACAGGCATTGGAAAGTGAACTGGTAGATGGACAACCTCTCTCTCTCTCCCCCCCCACCCCGCCACCCTGCCTGCACGTGTGTGTGTGTGTGTGTGTGTGTGTGTGTGTGTGACCACCTCTCTCTCTGTAACACTACCTTTCAAATAAATAACAAATCTTCAAGAAAAACCTTCGGGAGACACATTCAAATCCTAGCATTCCACCCTTATCCTCTCCCATCCCCACTGCATGTGAGAGTGCTGCTCACATGCAAAACAAATTCTTTCTATCCCAATTGCCCCCTTGAAATATTAACTAGCTGCAGCATCAAACCCAGAAGCACAAAGGCAAAGTCTCCTCTCTAGCAAACAGGACGCATATTCAAGGCATGCTTTATCCTGAGGCCAAATCCCCTACAGCTGTGAGCCTGGGAAATGAGACAAGCTATTTGCCGCCAAATCACTGTGGTGGGAGAGGCACAGGCTAGATAGGATAGACACTGTCATCTCAGAAAAAAGGGACTAACAGGTCCCAAGTAAGGTCAACATCCAACATTAAATCACAATGCCCAGTACACCCTTTGCCTTCACTGGGTTGCCTCCTGGGAACACTGGGGGTGCAGTAGAGCTCCCAAGGGCTCATATTGGTGCACAGAATCTGATTTCCTTCTATAGCCTTAGTGTTTATTGCCCAAACGTGCTTATCTGTTCTTCCCATAGCCCTGTAGGGACTTCCCAGTCTTTCGGTTCAGTTGCCCTCCCAATGTTACGTTTTGTCTAAATAAGTCTTCTTTCCTCTCCTGTGACTTCAGGCAGCCCCTTAATGCACTGTTGTTCAGCTGTTTCCTCTGCCAGGTGACCTAGATCTTTGATCTTGAACTCCTCTTCCATAGGGCACTATGGATGCGGTTCAGGTCAAGTTCTTTGTCACTTTTTAACATGAATAATCTTTTCTCCAGTTCCCAAGGCCTGTCACTCTTTGGCATCGGAGAATTCAATCAAAATTGCCATCACTGTCCGTGTTTCGACCAACAATCTGATCGTGACTACTTCAGTCATCCCTAGAGCGATTCAGGCTCTTTCTACAACTCTCGTCTTCTGCTGCATCCTCTCCAGCGTGAATCTCTGTACTCTGTTCACAGCACTTCAGGCTATGTGCCTCCCAGTTGCACATTTTCTGTATGTGCAGGTGTTTCTTACAGTGACAGCCTTCACATCTTGAGACCAGTCTGTCACACAGTTCACTTAGTGCTGCTGTAACAGAATACCGCGGACTGACTAAAATGATAATGGACAGAATTTTTGTGGCTCATTGTCTTAGAGGTTGGAAGGTCAAGACCAAGGTGTTCTGTCTGTTGAGGGCCTCCTAGCTGTGTCATCTCATTGTAGAAGGCAGCATCTGCTGAGACAGGATGTGTGAGCATGAGTACATGAGCTCAGCATCATTTGGATAGCAAATTCACTGTTGTAATAATAGCATTAATTGATTCAAAAGGACAGAGGCCTCATGATGTAAACACCTCCCATTAGGGCTCCCTTGCCTCCCAACTCATTACACCAGGGATTAAATTCCCAACAGGTGAGTCTTGAAAAACACCTTCAGACCACAGCATCCAGCTTGTCAATGGTATTTCTTTCATAGGTTGTATTTATGAAACATCAAATTCATCATCAAATCCAATGTCATCTAGATTTTATTTTATACTATCTTTGAGAGATTTTACACGAGGTCACTTCAAAAAGTTTCTGAAAAAGACAGAATTAAAAGGCAAATTCTGCGTGGACCAAATAGAAATAAAAGTATTTTTGCTGGAAAAAAAAAAAAGCAAATTCTGGGCCAAGTCTCGTAGTTCAGCAATGGGATATCTGCAGTCCACATGGGAGTCAGAATCCACAAAATGACTTCACTGGATTTTGATAGGGATTGTACTGAATCAATAGATCACATTGGAAGGCCTAACCACCTGACAGAATATCTATTTAGCTCTGATTTCTCTCCTACAAATCTTACATGTTTTGTTAGTTACAACGAAGTGTTTCATTTGGGGGAGGGGTATGCCAATGTAAGTGGTATTATATTTCTCATTTCAACTTCCACTTGATCATGACAGATTTTCAAGTGGCATTTAAGAGCATGGAGAGCAAAGGAAGACGCTTCTCCAGAAAAAAAGCAGAATCCCTACAGACCGGGAG
Source organism: Ochotona princeps (assembly GCF_030435755.1). NCBI lineage: Eukaryota > Metazoa > Chordata > Mammalia > Lagomorpha > Ochotonidae > Ochotona > Ochotona princeps. The sequence continues at coordinate 91,180,724 of NC_080835.1, forward strand.
AGTCGGAGTGACGCTGGGAGGAGAGTCGGTTTGTATTCAGAAACTGTCAGCAAACCTTCGAACCTAAGACCTCAGATACACTGAAGTGCAAGGGTAAGTTAGTCACAAAGACTGTGCAAATGTGTGCCAGTCTCAAAGGCCAAGGTAAGAGAAGAAAAATCAGGTTGGAAAAAACTCACCAGGCTTTGTGATACTTGACTAAATGATGAGTACAATAATTTGGGACTATCATCCAAATAGTAATATGATGACATTCAAGAAAGTCGGGAGGTGGGGCAGAGCAAAAGAGTGGCTAAAACATCCCATATTTCTAAAAATCTAATATTAACTAGACTTTGGATTAGAGAGAAGACCTCAAGGGGAATTACCAATTGCTTAGAATTAAATGTCAAGGAAAGCTGTACTTGTCAAAATTTATGTAATACAGCTAAAGTAATAGCTAGAGGAAAATTTATAGCCTTAAGTGCAAGACGGAAAAAAAATGAACTATGTATTCAAATCTAGAAGAGAAAATATTAGTAAGGAAACCCAAATAAGCAAGCAAAAGAAAAATAATAAATGCAAGAGGAAAATACAGTTGAACAGAAAAATGCTAATAGCAAAAACATACAGATAATTACTAAAAACAAATTTCTTTGAAAATACTCATAAAACAAGCATCTCCTAAAAGACTAGTAAGAAGAAACCACCAAGAAAAATGAGAGAAAATTCCCAAAAATGGAAGTGTGGAATGAAATAGGAAGTATAACCAATATTTAATATAGACTATTAAAACAACTATAAATATATGCAGGCACCCATAAAAATTTGAAGGGAAATTCCAGAGCCCGTGGAACTGTATCGTCAACTAATAATAATTTTTTTAAATGAAAAAAAGAAAAGAAGAGAGGTATTGCTGTTTGCTGGTTCACTGCATACATGGCCACAGTGCTCTGGGTTGAGCCAGGCTGGAGTGAGAAGCTTCAGGCTAGCCGCTCACATGAATAGGAGGGACCCAGACACTTGGGCCATGTTCTGCTTTTCCCAAGCAATTAGCAGAGCTGGACCAAAAATGGAGCAGTAGGGATGTTAACCAGTGTCCCCATGGGTTGCTGGCATCGTAGGCAGCAACTTCACCTACTACGACACAATAGCGTCTTCTGTTCCCATGTTTTTATTGGTAATTTAAGTGTTTTTAATCATTTGATTCTTTCTGTGATTTGCAAATGTGAATATTGTCTCAACATCTGTGAGCTTTTAACTGTACAGTATCTAGTTGTAAAATTTTAACATTTTTGGGCCCGGCGGTGTGGTCTAGTGGCTAAAGTCCTCACCTTGAACGCGCCGGGACCCCATATGGGCACTGGTTCTAATCCCGGCAGCTCCACTTCCCATCCAGCTCCCTGCTTGTGGCCTGGGAAAGCAGTCAAGGACAGCCCAAAGCTTTGGGACCCTGCACCCATGTGGGAGACCCGGAAGAGGTTCCTGGTTCCCGGCTTCGGATTGGCGTAGCACCGGCCGTTGCAGTCACTTGGGGAGTGAATCATCGGACAGATCTTCCTCTGTCTCTCCTCCTCTATGTATATCTGACTGTGTAATAAAAAATAAATAAATCTTTAAAAAAATGTAACATTTTTATGTAAGTAAATCTCACAAATGATAGGCAAAAAATTTATGGCTTCTGTTTTTTTTTAATTTTTCCAAAATGAAATAAAAGTTCATCACCTGTATTTAGTCTTTTAATGACTTTATGTTATAACTTAAATGTATACATTTAAATTTGAATTCTGCATGTATTTGGAGCTGGTATGGTTTAAATCTGGATTGCATGTGGGATAGTTATGGGATGAGATCAGCTACCTCTTGCTATCTTCTACTTGTGTAGGGGGTGGTTGAGACCATTTAAGGGATATTTTCTTCAGTCATTTAGAATGCCATAGAGTTTCATAAATTTTGAAAGAAAACAGTTTATTAAAGTATAATTTACATCCCATAGACACACCCATTTTAAACTATACTTTATAATGTGTTTTGTACCCCATACACACACAAAATATTTAAACTACCTCTGAGAAGTTCTTTGCATGGGCCAATATTGCAGCGTCACTGTGGAGCCACTGACTGCAATGCTGGCATCCCTCATGAGCACCACATCAAGACCCTTCTGCTCTGTTTCCAATCCATTTCCAGCTAATGCACCTGTGAAGGCTGCAGGGAGTGGCTCAAGTCTTTGGGCCCCTGTGCCTATACAGTAGACCCAGAAGAAGATCCTGGCTCCTGGCTTTGGCTCTGGCCATTGCAGCCATTTGAGGAGTAAACCAGTGGATGGAAGATCTCTGTATTTAACTCTGCTTTTCAAACAAATCAATAGATCTTTTTTTTCACTTCTTTTGTATTATTATCATTGTATGATACAGTTCCATAGGTCTTGGGATTTCCCTTATCCCCTCCCCAATTCCCTCCCCCCTCTTTGAGTTCCCCTATATCATTACTATAGTACAGTTCTTCATACACAGTCAAATGTCCATCATTGCAAGCATGGACAATGGCAGAGCGTCCAGCATCCTATTTTCAAGATATAGTAAACAGTTTCATTGGGAGTCCATCTTTGTCTGGAAGTAGAGATGCATAGTGCACTGTAATAAAAATGTTGTTTCAAAAAATTTTTGAAAACCTAAAAAATACATACATTTCTATATAATGCTGAAATTGGCAGAAGAAAAAATAGAAGACAAATAACAAAATAACAAACAAATCAAAGTGGTAAATGTAAAACTATCACTACCATCCAAAGTCCAAAGTACTTAGGCTGTCTTTTGCTGTCTTCTCAGGCTCTTTGGCGGGAAGCTGGATCAAAGATGGAGTAGCTGGGACTTGAACTATCAGTCCAATATGGAAAGGCAGCATCTTAACCCATTACACAACAAAGCCACTCCTTTTTATGTACAAATGTGAGTATGAAGAACTTGAGAGGTGGCTGTTGGGGGGCAGCAGATAAGGTGTCACTTGGAAGGTCCTTATCCTACATCAGAGTGCCTCGGTTTGAGTTCCAATTCTGTTTCTGATTCCAGCTTTTTGCTGCTGTGCACCTGGGGAGGCAGCAGGTAACGGCTCAACTGACCGGGTTCCTGACACCCATGTGGGAGACCTGGATTAAATTCCTGGCTTCCAACTTCATCCTGGCCCAGTTCCAGCTGTTGCTGATATTTGGGGTATGAGTCAACGAAAAGGAAATCTCACAATTTTTTAAAAAATAAATAAAAACCTTCAATAAAATATCAAGTACATTTACGGTACTATGTTAAAATTCATGAATTTTCAAATAAGGTAATCCTAAATACCAAGAACATTTTAACTATTGCTAAAAACAGCATGAAAATGTGGCGGGGGGGAAATTCATACACGTAAGATCACCTGTTATACGATTCCACGTCCAAGGATTTCAAGATGGGACTTGGGGCAGTTGAGAGGAGTGACTACTCGATAGCGAGGAAGGTTGGCCATGTAGACTGCTAGGGGTGAGAGAGCTTCCTGAGGTGCTGGAAATGCTCAGAGTCTTCATCTGAGTGGTATTTAAATGAGTGGATGCATATGTCAGAATTCATCCAGCCTTACAGACTTGTGTCTTTACTCAAGTCAGCTATACTGCAATGAAAAAAATATACAGCTTCAATGGAAAAGATTTATTCCAGTAATGTGAAAGTGGTTCACTAATAGAACGGACATCAATATAATTCATCACTTTAAAGCAGAAGTTGGCAAACTTTTCTTTTTTCCAAGAGCTAGAGGATAAATATTTTAACTTTTGAGCTGGGCGCTGTCCGCTCCACTTACTCAGTTCTGCAGGTGTAGTGTGAAGGCAGGCGGGGACAATATGTGGGTGAGTGGCCATGGCTCTCTTCCAATTAGGCGTTGCTGGTAAAAGCAGTCAGCAGCCTAATTTTGTCTACAGTCTACAGTTTCCCAACTTTGATGTAAAAGAATCAAGGAGAAACGTTATCAGAGTCTTTTAAATGGATGCAAAAACAAACAAACAAAACCTCCTGTTAAAGTTTGATGCTAATACAGCCTTAGAAAAAAATAGGAAACTTTCTTAACCAGATAACGACTAGCTAATCAGACTCTGCAGCAGACAGTGCTGTTGACGAATAAGTAAGGTAAGGTAGAGAATATGATCACCACTAACAGTCCGCTTGATGGAATCTGGAGGCTCTGACCAACGCAATAAGATAAGAAAAATTAATTTAAAATAGAAGACAGGGATCAGAAACAGGAGAGAAAGTATTTGCAGATGACACAGATCTTAATGAGAACATCCAATAGAGCCAATAAATAAATGTCTAAGCCTATGAAGACAGTTTAATAAGACAGCTGGATGTTAGATTAACATAGACATTTAAATGCTAAGACATTGATGCCACTGACAATTCCCAAGAGAAAAATCCCAGTTTTGGAGGAGCAAACATTGATGCAATTTGGGTGATCCTTTTTTAGAAAAGTAAAATAAAACCATAGATTCAAAATTAGGTATAAAATAAATGTGTCCTCACAACTAGTTTAAAATAGTATTAAATGTTACAACAGAAAAGTTGCACTTTTGGGGGCTAATTAACTGCCTACCTCACCTCTGTCTGCACCTTTGTGTCCAGGTGTCTGGTGAGTCATAGCAGTGGGTGGGAATCCTTGGGAGTCACTCAGAGAGCAACATACCTAGCAATGACTTCACAATTCAAGGAAGTGACTGTGAGCCTTGCAGACACAGCCCATCAGCCCCAAGTCAGGTATTCTCAGAGGAACTGGGTCAACTCTTGTGCTGTCCCACCAAGGGCGAGTGAGGGGGTGGGGGATGGGGCACAGCAAGGCAGCTTTTTCAGTTAGGATGAAAACGCTGTCGCTTCCCCGCCCTACAGCAACATGGACATCTTTCTAGGCCCTCTCCAGATTTCAGAAATAGAGAGTAGATTTGTCCCTGATAACAGCAATGAAAATCACAAAAATCCAAATGATTAGCATTTACAAAGGCCCAAGACTACAAAGGGGAAAAAAAACATCAAATTTTCTAAAGGTCATGAAATGAAAGACTTCACTTAAATAGAAATACTGTCTCTGGGTTGAAATGACTTATTCTTGGAAAGCAGCTTACTAGTCCCGAATTAATTTTCTTATTCAACTAAATCCCAGCAGGAATTTTGGGGAATTAAACAATTTGATGATAAAATTTATGTAGGAGAATTAAGTTCTACAAATAACTAATCTCACTTTACTCCCCGTCCCTGTTTCTGTGGAAATTCTTCTTTCACCTAAGACAAGGACAGATATTGCTTTCAATGTCTTGTAACAACAATTAAGCATGAATAATAAAAGTGGTGTGTTGTTTGCATAGAACCATATAGGCCAAAGGCATAGTGTGAGACTAGGAAAACAAACTTCAACATGGAAGTAAAATAAATAACCATATAAACAAAAACAAGTCTAAATCAATAACAGAATTGATTATGTCAGATGACACATCAATCAAAAAACAAGGGAATAATCAATTATTTAGTAAAGGGTATTGAGAAAAATGATCCACAGCCTTGGAAATAAGTAGGATTCTTAGCCAATTTTATGTTAAAAAGAGATTCAAAGGACAGATGTTGTGGTGTAGTGGGTTAAGTGATGCTTGGAACAAGCACATCCTATAGCAGGGTGCTAGTTCAAGTTTTAGCTACTCTGTTTCTAATCCAGCTCCCTGTTAATGTGCCTAGAGAAGCAACAGAGGATGACCCAGGGATGAGGGACCCTGTCACCTACGTGGCAGACCTGGATGGAGTTCCTGGTTCCTGGCTTCAGCCCAGGCAAATTCTAACTATCACAGACATTAGGGGGAGGGGTGAACCAATAGATGGAAAATGTATTTTTCCCTCTCTCTTACTCTGCTTTTCAAATATAACTCTCTCAAAACAGGTAAAATTATAAATGCAAATAAAACACATGAATCCCAGCATACTTCTTTGAAAAGATTTATAAAAAGCTCGAACCCAAACTATAAGGTACAAAATAAAAGAATTTAAAGATTTCTTTGAAAAAAAAAAAAAAAAGGCCAGTATAAGCAAAGTAACAGAGAGGTAATAGAGTTGGAGTAGATATTTTTTAAACCGAAAACTGACAAAGGTTTAATCCCCAGAGTATATGAAGAACTGCAAATCCCTAAGAAAACCATGATTCAAATAGAAGCATAAGGAAGGAATTATAAATAGAACATTCATGGTGGTGCATATTCAAATAGCTAATCACTATAAGAGAGCAGCTCTATCTCTTTAAGACAAATTAAAATTAAGGGATACCATTTTAATCTCCAGACTGGCAAAAATTAGGAAATTGGAATCTTGGCATGTTCTAGTGAGAGGGAGGTGGGAAGAGAGAGAAACCCGGCCTCCATTGTAAGGAGGCAGTAGGGACCACAAGCACCTTTTGGGGCCTCCATCACTGGCCGTGGGCTGGTGAAAACACACGGGAGAGCGGCCACCAGGTACTCAGACCTGGCGTCCCTCATAAAGGTTGAGTAGAGTAATGGAGGCCCCGTGTGATGGGTGCCGGGCAAGTGTCCAGCAACTGAGGAGGACCCTTAAGTGATCCCCTCACCCCAGAAGAAACATACAGGACAGATACAGTTGTTAGTGTGGAACCATTTATGTATGTATGCAAAACATAGGCAATTATAGGATTTTTTTAAAAAAATAAGCTATCCTTTGATAGGGCCAGCACATGAGCTCAATTGGCTAATCCTCTACCTCCAAGCTCAGCATCACATATGGCTTTCATTAATGTCCCAGTTACTCTGCTTCCCATCCAGTTCCCTGCTTGTGGCCTGGGAAAGCAGCAGAAAACGGTCTAACATGCTGGGACCCTGCACCCACATGGGAGAGCCAGAAGCCTGGCTCCTGGCTTCAGATCAGCTTAGTTGCAGCCATTGCGGCCATTTGGGGAGTGAACCAATCAGTAGAAGGTCTTTCTGTCTCCTCTCTCTGTAAATCTGTCATCCAATAAAAATAAATAAATCTTTTTTTTTAATTCATCTGGGATTTTTTTTGTCTTTTTTTTTTTTTTATTACTATTGATTACATTGCATTATGTGACACAGTTTCATAGGCTCTGGGATTCCCCCAATCCCTGCTCATGCCCTCCCCCATGGTGGATTCCTCCACCTTGTTGCAAGTATTATAGTTCAAATTCAGTCAAGATTCTTTCATTGCAAGCATGTACCAAGCATAGAGTCCAGCATCTTGTTGTCCAGATAAATTCTTCTGTTTCTTGGGGAGACCATCTCTGGTCAGAAGGTAGAGCTGGCAGAATATCACCCCGATCAATTAAAAGCTCCAACATAACATCAACAACAATTTACAACATTATGGAATTAATTGACATGGTATTGAGTAACCAATATGTTAAAAAATGCAAGTTCTTAACCACCTCCTGTGACTACTTCATTGACATTTCGATTTTAGTATATGTACAAACCAGCTTCTATACACCTTAAAATGGCTATAGGATACTATTCAGCTGTCTCGTGTCTATTTTCATTTCAGTATTTACCGGTTTATAGTGTTGAAGCATAATTTTGCTGAATTTGGCAGATTTTAGGATAGTCTAAACTGGCTTATAACTCTAACAAGGCATATGTCAACAGTTGAGGTGCAGAACAGTTTTAGGAGGGGTGTGCAGAGCAATCTTCAGTACCTTAGTGAGGAGTAACTAACCTTTGTGTCCTACCTAGTAAGGCATGTGTGAATCCACGCTGTCTGATTCTAAGCTTTCCTTGTTGTGCTCTATCTATTCTAGTTTGTTTGTTTGTTTGTTTGTTTTGTTTTGGGGGGTTCCGGAGCAACCCTGATGGTCCTTGCAAGAGAGGATGGGATCGAAAGTTGGAACTAAGCAAGGACCAGAGAAAGCTCCCCTCCCTAGTCTCTGAGGAAGTTTACTGTTCTTCTGTTTCTGCAGACCCTTCAGGCTCCTGGCTGTTGTTTCGATGTCCTTGGATCCTGCGAAGAAGGATTTGGGCTTCTTCCATCCCATGTGGTAGATCCAAATGGGGGTGGATGATCTCAGAGTTCTTGGCCTCTGAAGACATTCCAATTCCCCATGGTCTCCTTGGCAGTGGGGATGTAGTCCTTGGTGCCCGTACTGATAGTCCTTGGTGAGGATCCGGGAATCTCCAGGGTTGGGATACAAGCCTCCTCCTGTCTACCTGCTCCACTCTAGGGTGCCCCCCCTGCTCCATGCGTATGACCTCCTGTTAAGAGGATGTCAGGGTCACTCCTGATTCCCCCCATATGTCTTTGTAGTTTTACTATTGTCTGATGCTGCTTCGAGTCTGTTGTCTATGAGTTACCTATTATGTTCCTAGTAGGTTATACTTCATGTCTTCCTCTCACATTCTAAGGAGATAGAAGACTTCTCTGCTCTCCCGCTCCATTCTAAGTAGCATAGGGTCTTAAAAGTATATTAGCTTTTACAATTCTTTGATGTAGATCATAAGCAGTCTAACTCACATTGATTGTTGGTTCATTGCTTACATCGCAATATCTTATTGCATGTGATATAGACTGTTTCAGGTTGAGATAATATTACAATTTACAGGTACTATTTTTCAGATTGACATCATTTCATCTTAAATTAAGGCAAACATTTGGTATCTAACCTTTTGGGATTGGCTCATTTCTCTTAGCATACTGGTTTCCAGTAAAAATAAATAAATCTTCAAAACAGATATATTGATTGATTTGAAAGCACAAAACCTCACTCCCCTAATGCCTACAGTGGCTGGGGCTGGGTCAGGTTGAACCCAGGAGCCAGGGACTCAACCCCGGTCTCCCCTGGGGTAGTAGAGACCCAGTCAACTAAAGTATTGCCTATGTCTCCCAGGACCTGCAAGAACAGCAAACTGGAGTCAGGAGCTGGATACGAACCCAAGTACTCTAACATGGGACACTGGTGCCCTGAGCATCCTCTTCATCTCTCCTCCAGATACATTACAGTGTAATGGCTGCTTTGGAACACATGGTATCATGTAAGGTATCTTCATGGCAAGTGGATCTTCCTACTGCTGTCACTTACCTCCGGGGGCAAGTTAAAATGCCTGTTCTGGGCTGCAGAGGGGCCAAATTTGTTCTCTCTTTTAGAAAAACCGTTCCATCTGGGAATCATAGCATTGCTGAAATACTCATTTTTGTTGTGAAATTACTTTCAAAAAAGATTTATTTATTTTTATTGGAAAATCAGATATACAGAGAGGAGGAGAGACAGAGAGAAAGATCTTCTGTCTGATGATTCACTCCCCAAGTGGCCACAATGCCCTTAGCTGATCCAAAGCCAGAAGCTTTTTCCAGGTCTCCCACATAGGTGCAGGGTCCTAAGATTTTGGACTGTCCTCGACTGCTTCCCCAGGTCACAAACAGGGAGCTGGATGGGAAGCAGGGCCGCCGGGACACAAACCAGCAGCCATATGGGATCCCGGCACGGGCAAGTCAAGACCTTAAACACTAGGCTACCATGCCTGGCCTGTTAAATTACCTTTATTTGAAAGTTTGAGTGAGATAGAAAGGGGAAAGGGATATCTCCCACCCACTGGTTCACTCCCCAGTTGGCTGCAGTGGTTGGAGTCCAGTAAGGCTGGACCATCCGTTGTTGCTTCCCAGGCACAGTAGCAGGGAGCTGGATGGGAAGCAGAGCAGCTGGGACTCAAACGGGAGCTCCAATATGTGATGCTAGTATGTTGACATTGGCTTAACCCACTATACCACAGCACTGGCCCCAGAATGCTCATCTGAAAACAGCAATGGCAGCCTCTCTGGAGGAGCACATTTGGGGCCTAGGCCCCTGTTCTGGGATGCCAGGCCTTGAGCTCCACCACAACTGTTTAGGAATGTACCCCCCCTCCCCGTCTCTCCTTTGTGATCCTGCTATCTTCCTGTCTGCATGTGAAAGCAAAAGATAAATAAATTAAATAAATAAATAAATAAAATTTTAAAAGACCCCCCCCAACATTTTCTTAATGAAATGGTCAAGATCAAAACAGTTAAAACAGATGGCTCTCGCCCAGTTGCATGGAAGCACAGAGCCAAGGCAGGTCTTTTGTCTAAATTAAAACTAAATCAATCCCTTAAGTAGGGAGCCTGGGGTGCATTGTGTGATGTTCTCCAAGGCTTACGGCAGGTGGGGAGACACGCAGGCTGTGGGCAGTTCCCTGGCTCTCTCAGTGAGGCTACAGCCCATGGACCAAATGCCCAGGAGCTCTACCTGAAGTGGCAGAACTGATGGCGTCTCCGGCCTGGGGTTTGTGGTTCTCTGGCTTCAAGTACACATCTCCCACCTGGGAGTTACTCTCACCCTCTGGGCCTCTGTTCTTGTGGCCTTTGCTTAGGTGGTGTCTGTCATCCTCCTCTGCTTACTTTTATTGCACCTGCCCACTCTGCCACCCAACTGGGGGTTCCAGTCTCACTTCTGTCACTCCTGGGCACATGGCCGAGTATCAACTTCCTCATATCTCAAGAAGGGGACTGACTCATCACTATCACCCCTGGGAACCATGGGGTACCATGGGAATATGAAGGATTTTTACTAATGGATGCTCAGTTCAAAACTGCTTCTTCCAGGAAGCCTTCCAGGAGTTCTTGAGGCCCGTTCAACTTCACTATTTTCACCCCAACCCTCACCAGACACCAGGCCAGAGTGAACCAGTTTATCCCTTAACTTGTTAACCCCCCAGTTGTCCTCTCCACACCAGGAAGAATGTGGTCATTTGATATTTAACAAATGTTACTTGATTGATCCACATGGCACACATTATCTTCGTGTTCCTGTCTCTCTAACCAGATTGTAAGCTCCTTCTCCCTGTTCTGTTTATTCTATCAATTGACGAACGGCTGTGTTCCAAGCCCTGTGTGAGGCCTCAGAGATACCACACATGGGCTACATCCTGGGTGGCAGGGTGGGAGGTGAGAGCCAAACACAAAGCCAATGGACTCACACAAGCACCCACACATTTTGAGACCCGCAATGCACACACATAGATGAAAATGGCAGCAGCTGCGGGAGGGATCTACTCTGGCAGGCCTCCATCCAAGGCGGGTACATGAAGTGAGATCTAAGGGCAAGACGGCTCAGAGAGAGCTAGGGAGGTGTGACTGGCAGAAGGAACCATCACTGTCCCCAGTGGCCTGAGGCAGAAAACACCTGGTAGTTCTAAAGTTGATCAGGGGGAGCCAGGATAACTGGGATGAAGCTGAGCAGACAGGGATGGGGCAAAGGTTGGGAGGGGACGAGGAGACAGATCACAGGGGCAGGTCCTTGTGAGCAAGAAGTGGGAATAAGCTTTTAAGGCAGCAGAAAGTGCTAGAAGGCAATTGAGAGCATGGTGGTATGATGGTGTGGTGATGTGCCTGTACTGGGGTGGTGTGACTGAGGGTTGAAAAGGATGGTAGACATTATCCCAGGGACAGGAGTATGGTGCTCTCCATCAAATGAACGGCATGTTTGTAGCAGGTGGGGGCTGGAGGAGAGGGCCACTGGAGGTCACACAGGTCTAGGGGATATTTGCCATATGCAATGGGTGGGCTTCATTTGGATCCTGATTTGGACACAGCCAGTGTACAGAACCATATAGGAGACAACTGGATAAGTTGCACATTGACTATTACCTAATATGAAGGAATATAGCTTGCTCCTTTTAATGGCATTGTAATGAAGCTAAAGGAAAAGTCCTTAGCCACTGGAGAGGCATAGTGAAGTATTTTCAGGTGAAATTATACCGATACTTGCATTAAAAGCTGCAGGAAAGTAAAAAAAAAAAAAAAAGAGAGAGAGAGAGAGAAAGAAGAGGAGGAGATGAATCAAGACTAGTGAGATGCTGATGCTTTTGGAAGCTGGGGGATGGGTGCACGGAGGCTTACTGCACTGAGTTCTGAAATTTCCCACTGAGTGAAACCTAGTGCTTTGGTGTGGTGTTTGGCGCTGCCACGTGCATTGCTCAAGCACATGGTGGGGTGAAGAGGAGAATCATCTTGACCCTGCTGCTGGGAGTGAGCCTAGCCTGCCCACTATAGAAGGGACTGGCCTTGAGCTGTGGTGTTCACCCACGTCCTAAGCTGGCTAATGGCATTCTGCTCCCTTGGGTAGAGCGGACACTTCTTGCCTATGAAATGGCATCATTGCAGTAGCTTTCCTACAGGGTTGTTAGGAGCATCAGGGAGAAGGGAGTGTGTCAATCCCAGCTCACAGCCAGGTGATAGCTACTGCTCCATTCCTGGTAGCCATTGGAGGCAGGACACAGCCTGGACTGAGGCACAAGTTGGCTGTGTTTTGGAACTTTCTCATGAGGATTAGTCTCCAGCATCTAGAGGCTGGTGGAAGAGGGAGATGCTCAGAAGAGAGACTTGGTCATGTGGCTCAGCCGCCTGTGCAGGGTGGGGGTTGTATCAGGAGACATACTTAGAAGGGTGGACAAGAGCTGAGGTCACTGTGACAAGAGGAGACAGGCTGGAATGAGATAGACCTAGCTAGAAAAACTTACACTAAGAGGAAGAATGACAAAGCAAGTGTTACCAAAATTACAAGCAACACAGACACAACTGAGCTGGGATAGGCAGCTGGCCTTGTTGCTAATGTGCTCATATTCTGTGTTGGAGTGTCTGGGCTCAGTGCTTGGTTCTGGCTCCAGTTCTCTACTAATGCAGAAAGTTAACAAGCTCAAGTAGTTGGGTCTTTGTCACTCCTGTGAGAGACCTGGATTGAGTTTCCACTTCCCAGTTTTAGCCTCAGCCTAGCCTTGGCCCTGTTAGGCATTTGGGGGAGCATACCAAAGGATGGGAGCTCTCTCTCAAATCAATAACATTTTTTTCCTGTGGAGCAGTTGAGGGGGCCAGTGTGTGGCACAGTGGTTAAGCCATCACCTGTGATGCCTGCCAGCCTAGATGAGCACCAGTATGAGTCCTGGTTGCTCCACTTCCCAGCCAGCTTCCTGGGAAGGCAGTAGAAGATGGGAAACCCTGATGAAGTTCCTGGCTCCTGGCTTCCTCCTAGCCCATCCCTGGCCACTGTGGCCAACTGGGGAGTGAACCAGCAATGGAAGATATCTCTCTCTTTCTGTCCCTCCCTCTCTCTGCAGCTCTGGCTTTCAAATACACAATAAACAATATATATATATATATATACATATTTATTTACTTATTTATTTTATTTATACATATGTGTGTGTGCAGTTGGGTTTCCTTGGGACCTATTCATAGGCCTGCAGCTGCTATCCTTGAACCCTGAGGAACTAGATGACTTCATAGACCCCTTGCTGACTCCTGCAGCCCTGGTTGGTCCTCATGCTGTATCTACTTGTTTGTAATTGGGACTGAGAAGTGCAAACTGTCCAGGCCTCCTGAGATCTTTTCCTTTCTGAAGAAGTTTCTGGAACCCATGGTGGGGAGGTGCGCAGACAGAAGCTTTAGGTGCTGTGGCTCTCCCAGGTCTCAGAAAGGGACCCAAGGATGAAGAGCAGAGAGGGCAACAGGTCACTCATTCTGTCCTGTCTTGGTCACCGGGATAGGTGCTTTCAATCAGCTCCCAAGCTGAGGCATGGCAGACAGGAGACCCATGCTGCCTTCACTCTGTTGCAGAGAACTAGAATCCTGCCCAGTGAAACACCCAGGAGCTCTGCCCCACAAACGTCCCTGTTTTCTCACTCAACACTGTCTTCCCAGGGACCCTCCTCACACAGGCCTGACCAGAGGGGCAGGCATAGAGAAGGCCTAATTTGAAGGAAGACCTGTGGCCTCCAGTGTACCTGCCTGCCTTTGTCCAGCCTGCCCTGAGCCCTGGATGCAGGCTGGGAGCAGGGGCTCAGGACTGAGAAACCTGAGGTCACCCCTACTGGGTGAGGGAGGCTTCTTTTGTTTCTCCTAATCCAAGGCCACTTGCACCCTCTCCTGTCCTTCACACCCAATCCCCATGCCCCACCCCCTAGACTGGGAAGGACTCCTGGTGATGTTAAAAGGGGAGCACCAGCTGGCACTTCAGACATGATCAAGCAGACCTGGACCCTGGGCACAGACTAGGAGAGGCAGGCTGAGGGGTCTACAGGGCCCAGGCTGGAAGACTGGAATCCATACTGGCCCCCAAAGTAGAGGCTTCTGGGGTCGGGGTGGGGGAAGGTACCCAGTGGCTTCCTGCAATGGAGCCTGCTTCTTGACACAGGAGACATCCCGTCCCCTTAGGTTGGGTTTTGCTTCTCAGAGCTCCTTGTCTGAGTGGGGTGGAGCAGATGATGTCTCACAGTGGGAGGAGTTGGGGGATGGGATACAACCCTGAAAGGGGCAGCTTCTCTTTGAAGGCATCCCTGCTCTGCTATGCATCCTGGCCACCGTGGATCTTGTTCCAACCTCTCTGACTTTTCCTAGACTTATACCTCAGAGCCCTTGAGTCAGTTCACTCTCAAAGGCCAGGCCATGTAGGCTCCATGTCTGTCAGTGCCCATTGGAACATCGGGCATGAATGAGTCTGGCTCAAGGAGTGACATCTAGGATGTTTGTATGTATTCTGTTCCCAGGTTAACAGAGCATGTTATCTGGGGCATTCTTTACAAAATTAGCAGTGTCTGGGGCTGGTGTCATGGCTCAACTGGCTAATCCTCTGCCTACAAGCACCAGTAACCCATATGGGCACCAGTTTGTCTTCTGGCTGTACTACTTCCCATCCAGCTCTCTGCTATGTCCTTGGAAAGCAGCAGAGAATGGTTCAGGTCCTTGGGACCCTACACCCACATGGAAGACCCAGAAGAAACTTTTAGCTCCTGGCTTTCGATTAGTTTAGCCATTGCAATTATTTGGGAAGTGAACTATCAGGTGGAGGATCTTTCTTTCTCTCCTTCTCTCTGAAAATCTGCCTTTCCAATAAAAGGAAATTAATCTTTAAAAAAAATGGCAGTGCCCTGTGACTGTTGCAACAAATGACCACAGCCTGCATGGCTGAAGCCACACAGCAAATGCCCTCTCAGTAGTCTCAACCACAGGTCTAAAATCAGTGTGTGACAAGCCTGTGACCCCTCCAAGGCTCCAAGGCTACTATCTTTAAAGTGAGTATAATAGTAACAGTGATGAATAACTTCATGGAGTTGTGTGAGGATTCCAAATCCAATGACATGGGAGATGGCAGAAATCAGATGTGCTGTCTGAGCGCACAGGAGTTAGCAACCCTCTCCATTGCTCTCTCCAGCTCATTTCTTGACCTCTCTGAAGCTGCTGCCAACAGATGAAGCCTTTTGTTTGTGTGTGCAGAAGAGCCTCCACCTTGTCGAGCCAGTGCAGCGAGGTGACCAGCTGTAGTGCATCAGACATAGGAGGAAGCTGGCGGGTCACTCCAGGCTGAAGCTTGGCCTTGCGGCAGCTTCACATATTCTCACTTGCTCTACCACAGTCATTAGCACTGGGAGCCAACACATGTGCTCTTGGCCTGGCAACCAGTGGGAAGATGACAACAGACAACACAGGAGCAGGTGCCAGCCAGTCTGCAGGAGAACATGGAGTGAGAACAACTCCTTGCCTGTCACATGCTTCTAAGAATCTGGCTCTTTTTCTTGCTACAGTCTAAGTAGCTTATCCTGACTGACACAGGTGGATTTGTAACCGCCAACACTTTTTCTTTGCTTCTGTGAAGTTAAAATGACTAATCCGTTATTCCATGACTCTCTTGGATTTGTTGCATATCTTCCTCACTTCTGAATTGCTATTTCTCCATCATGCATTTATTTTGAAAAGCAGAGAGCTTCCATTCAGTAGTTTACCACCTCCATGCCCATGCATACCAACCTGGGCTGGGCCGTGCTGAAGAAGGGAACTGGCAAGTCCATCTGGATCCCTCACGGGAGTAACAAGAACACAAGTGCCTTTCAGGGAGCACAGGAAGTTGCAATCAGGGGAGCAACCTGGACTCAAACCCAGGCACTCCCATACAGGACATAAGCACTCCATGTGGTGGCGTTACTGCTCCACCAAGCTCCTGCCCCTGACTTATTATGTTTCAAACTCCTTCCATGGTTTGTTGAAAATCCATTATTTTTCCTCCCGATGTGAGGGGACATCAGATGCCATTCTTATCCCGGAGTTAAGGAACTGGAGCCATGGGCGGCCACTCTCATGACCGCAGGAATGTGTGAGAGGTCACATCTGGCTGCTGCTAGCAGAGACTAGACTGCAAGTGTTTGCTGCAGTTGGGAGCTGACTCTCACACCCAAGTCTGGAGTTGGGCATTATTGAACCAGCGAAGCCACTCCAAGGGCATGGGAGATGGAAGCTTCTCTCAGGTTTTGGCTTTACCCTTTTAAGCACAAAACTTCCTTAAGGCTGCATGGCCCAAGGTGTCTGCTGATGTTCCAGCCATCAAATCAGAGATCCAGCCAGGGAACAGAGAAAAAGAGTGGGGCAAAAGGGATCCTACTTCACTCATGGCCCATCTCCCCCTCAGGAAGCTTACTTGGACTCTCTCCTAAGGTCTGCTGTTTCTATCTAGAGGCATCTTGTTTCAAAGGGGTAAGACATGGCATGTCTGTGGTGTTGGTGCCTGGAATACTGTGGGCTGATGATGGTATGAGGTATGGAGATGCAGAGACAGGACCTGCTCCACAGAGTCCTGTGGTGACAGACCCCAGCAGTAGCAGGTGCAAAGTCCTCACCTACCCACCCCCCACTCACTGCTTCACCGCTCCCAAGCTGTCTCAGTTTTGGAGGACTCCCCGGTAGTAGCTGTGCCTGGGTTTGGGTGGGACCAGTTGGGAGGAAGCCCCACCTCTGCCCTGGGAGTGAGGAGGTCTCTTTGGTCTTAGGCCAGGCCAGTCCCTGGCCAGCTATGCCTGTTACTCCTGGTGCTCTGGGCGCCTTGCTCTCTGTGTGAACCTGGTGGATAAGGAGAGCTTCGTGGCTGGGCTATCAGAGGGAAGCCACACTGGCAAGGCCTTGCAAGCTGCAGCGGGTGGTCTCAAGAAAGAGATACAGACACAGGGGCGCATACTGCCTGCCGGGAGTCCAGGCCCAGAGCATGGGCAGCTTGGGTGCCTTTGAAAGAGGGGAGGGAGGAGGAGGGTTAGGCGCACAGCTGCGCAGCCACTGTACAGCCACTGCATGTTTCCCTTGGCTGCCCTGTCCTTCTTGGTGATTTTCACCAATTCTGTGTAGTTAGCAGCATTTTCCCCAGCTTTCTTATCTCAGCTCCAGCTCTGGGCTGGCCAGGACCAGCACAGGATGAAGCACACTAAAGGGATCTTTCTAAACTGCACCTGTGAGCTTGTGCCCACCCCAACATGGGGCAGCAAGACTTTCCCTTCTACCTATCCATTCTCCCTTAAAGTACAAGCTCCTTGTTTGCTTTTGCTAAAGAAACCAGGACTTGAGAGACTCCAGTCCCCTACTCTTCTTCCTTGCTGCAGAGCAACTGCTATGTAAACGGCTGTTTCTGATGAGGGCGTTATTGTCTGCTCACCAAGTCACTTTGCCTCAGTGACATTTCTCCTCCCAGGCCCAGACTCAACTCCACTCTTCCACTTTATCACTCCCTGTCCCCTTCTGTCCTGAACGCTTGGGGGCTCACACCAACTTCAGTGTCTTTCTTTCAGCCCCATTTGGCTTGACTCTTGGGACTCTCCCTTCTCCAAGCTCCTCCCCAGCGCTGACTCTTTCTGTGGCTTGTTGAGAGTGGGGGAAACCAAAAACAATTTCCTTTAAAAAGAAGATTTATTTATTTTTATTGGGAAGGTAGATTTTTACAAGAGAGAAGGCAAGACAGAGAGGAAGATCCTCTAGCCACTGTTTCACCTCCCCAAGCGGCCTCAGTGGCTGGAGCTGAGCACATCTGAAGCCAGGAACCTTGTCTAGGTCTCCACATGGGAGCAGTATCCCAAGATTTTAGACCATCTTCTATTAATTTCCCAAGCCACAGGCAGGGAGCTGGACAGGAAATGGAGCAACCAGAACACAAACCAGCACCCAAATGAGATGCCACACTTAGAGGTGGAGGATTAGCACATTGAGCTGTTGTGCCAACCCCAAGAAGTAATTTTTATTCCAGCCTTCACAGGTTCTTAGCAGAGCCCTATAATGAAAGATGGAGCAACAAGATGAACGAAAAGAGTTGCTCCACAGGTGCATTTACGATATTCATGGAAGCCATCAGGGAGTGGGAGGGCTCAGAGAGGCGGCTCTGAATTCTAGCTTTTTTAAGCCAAACACCAGGCCTATTTAGAGAAGTGACAAGAGAGAGGACAAAGACCGAGTCTCGAGGGAAGGCAGCCTGGGGAAAGGCAAACAGCTGACAGGGAAAGGTGAGGGAGTCAGACATGTTTGTGGAGATTGCTGGCACCGTCTCTGAGACTGGGAGGAGCTGAAGCTGTCTTCAGGAGCTGGCCAATGGGCACAAAGAGAGTGATCTCTGTCCTGGTGTATCTATGTCCTGCTTTCCCTTGGAGGCCAGGGGCTGTACGTGTCTTTTTGGCTCTCTTAATGCTATACTCAATTGGGCTCGCCTCGATTTTCAACTGAATAGTTTTCCTGCACCTGTTAAACAGCAGACATCAATGTGGGATACTGGGGCCACCAAGAATGGTGAGAGGTGATTCTGCCAGAGAAGGGGTCAGTGCCTGCAGGAGTCTTCCCTGCGTCATCTCACAATGAAAAGAGAGAGAGGTGGCTCTGAGCTTGAATCCTGCCCCTGGTGCTGAATTAGGTACAAGACCTGGAGCACGTGACTCAACTTCTTGAGCCTGAGTTTGTTTTTTCAGCTTCTAAATTAGTCATAACCTCCCCAAGTAAATCAGCTCCCTAGGGCTGCTGGGACAAACCACCACAAACCAAGGGCTTAGGTCCAGAGAGACTGAATCTCTCCCGGCTCTGGAAGCCAAAAGCTCAGAATTAAAGTGTTGGCAGGGTCATGGCCCCCCCTCCCTAACAGGCTTGTGGGCAGGCTCCTTGTATACCTCCTTCCAGCCCTGGCAACTCCAGGAACTTGGCTGACTCCCAGATCATTCCAGCCTCGGCCACCCTCTTTGCAGGGTGTGCCACCGCCCTCTGTTTCTCTCTAACCCTCAGCGTCCAGTTCTCTTCATATAAAGACATCAGTCATTGGATATGGGGCTCGGGCCCAAGGCAGTGACCTCATTACAACCAACTGCAGCTGCACAGCACTAAGTGTCAGTGAGGTCCCACTGCGAGGTCCTGAGTTGTCATGAAAGTTCAGAGGCTGCTGACTCAACCTGGGACCTGTCTTACACATGAGCTAGTGACTAAAAAGCATTTGGCATGGTGTCGGGCACACAGTAGAATACTGAGTACTGCTCCTTTGTAGGACAGTGTGTGTGTTAGTATTATTTTGCCTGTGTGTGTCCGATACCCAACTCAGTATACCGTGGCCAAATGTGGATTCTGAGAATCTTTCCCTCTTCAAATCAAGCTCTCTTCCTTGTCTTTGCTCTTAGGCACACTCTCCTAGCAAATGAGGTGACCAAGGTAGCCTTTGGGGTGACCAGCGGGTGAGCCTCCATGGTAAGGGTGTACCTCTGACTCCACAATGCTGTAAATGTCCCCAGGGAAGCAATCCAGACTATGACCATATTCCACAGCGAACCTGTGAGGGGCCTTGGAATGAAATATCCTAAACTGGGGGACAGGTGGGGTGGAAAGTCTGCCATGGTGGAATCACAGAGCAGCAGTGAGGCAGTGGTGGCTACCCAAAAGATAATCAGAATTCTGGGCCAGGGCTGACGCTGCAGTGCAGTGGGTAAAGCTATAGCCTGCAATATCAGCATCCCATATGAACACTGGTTGGAATCCCAGTTGCTCCACTTTCAATCCACTTCCCTGCTAAGGTACCAGCAAAGCAGCCAAAGATGGTCCAAGTTCTTAGGCCCCTGCCACCCACTTGGGAGACTGGGAATGAGTTCCAAGCTCCTAGCTTCTGCCTGGTCCAGTCCTGGCCATTACAGCCATTTGGAGAGTGAACCAATGGATGAATGATGTCGCTTTCTCTCCCTCTATCTCTGAAAGTCTGCAAATAATAAATAAATAAATCTCATAAAATATAGAATGCTGAGGCAGTGCAGTGGCTTATCAAGTAAAGCTGGCGTACCATATGGGCACCAGTTTAAGTTCTGACTCCTCCACTTCTGATCTGTGTCCCTGCTAACATGCCTGAAAAAGTAGCTAAAGATGGATTCCTGCACCCATGAGGGAAACCTCAAAGAAATCTTGGCTCCCAGCTTTTTATTGGTGTAGCTCAACCATTGTGGTCATAGAGAATGAATCAGTGAAGAGAGGACATTTCTTTCTATCTCTCTTCTCTTTCTAGCTGTACCTCTCTCTCTCTTCATAACTTTGCCTTTCAAATATATAAATAGGGTCCGGCCCAACAGCTCAACTCGCCAATTCTCCACCTCTAAATATGGTGTTCCACATGGACACTGATTCATATCTCTGCTGCTTAAGTTCCCACTCAGCTCCCAGCTTGTGGCCTGGGAAAGTAGTAGAAGATGGCCCAAAACTATGGGACCCTGCACACATGTGGGAAACTCAGGGCAGCACCTGGCTCCTGGCTTTGGATAGACTCAGCTCCAGCTGTTGCGGCCATTTGAGGAGTGAATGAGCAGATAGAAGATCTTTCTGTCTGTAAATCTGTCTTTTAAACAAACAAATATGTAATATATATATATTTTTTATAAAGCTGGACATGAGATACTAAGCAGACAAAACCTCAGTCTATGACATTCATGGTGCTAGTGGGTGCCTCTTTCAGCACGGTGCCAGGCAGCAAAGTTCAGCACATACTTGTGGAATGATTGCATAATGATGCAAGAAAGAACATGCTAACTAGGCAATAAGTAAGTTACTCACTCAGGTTTTTTTTTTTGTTTGTTTGGTTCCCACAATAGTGCTGCAAAGAGGGGTTATTATTTCCATTTTGCAAACATGGAAATTGAGGCTTAGTGTGTTAGAGTGATCTGTCCCAGAGACCAGAATGAAAGGATGATAGAGCTGGAATTTTAAGGCAGGTGCACAGCCTTGTTGCTTCTATGATGCCAGGCCACCCTTCTCCATCCGGCCCACAGCTGGCAGAAAAAGGGCTTGAACACACACCAGTGTTCGCTGCAAGCACAAATAAAGCTGCCAATGTGAAGGGGGCAAATGCAAGGAGACCACAATAAGAAACTCAGCTCTGCATTTGTGCCTGGAGAAAGAGGAAGTTCCTGGAGCCTGACAACCAGGTGGTGAATTCAGTGATCTCATCCACCAAGCAGCTGCTGTGACGCAGGCAGAGAGGGGCCTCGGGTTTGTGAGGCTTAGTCACCCATCAATAGTGCATCTACCATTACTTATTAAGTAGATTTTAAAAATGTATTTGAAAAGGAGAAAAGGAGGAGAGGTGAGGAGAGAGAGGAGAAGGGAGGAAATAGAGGGGGAAGGGAAGGAGTGGGAAGGACTGGGAATGGAAGGAGAAGGAAGGAATGGAGAGGGAAGAAAAGAGAAAAGGAAAGGAGAGGAGAGGACGTGATGAGGAGAGATTACACACAGAAATCTTCTGTCTGCTTGTTTCATACCTCAAATGCCCGGAACAGCCAGGCCCAGACCCATCTAAAGCCAGGAGCCAGCAACTCCTTAGAGGAACACCAACACTTGAGCCGTCATCTGCTCGCTTCCCAGGATGGGCATCAGCATGAAGCTGGACTGCAAGTGGAGCCAGGTCTGTAGCCAGACACTCCGACATGGGATGTGTGTGTCCCAGATGTGGTCTTCATGGCTACACCAAATGCAGGCCCCTTCCGTGAGCTCTTTGAAGTAACCCTGTCTCCCACCAAGCCTTGGCTGCTCATTGTCCAAAAAGCACTTTAAATGGCTCAGGACCCTGCCTGCCCAGAGCTCTCTACATCCTGGAGGCAGAGCGTTAGACAGAATGATCTTCCGGCATTTCCTGGAGGGATTGGCCACGAGTGCCTGCCTCAGCCCCCATCAGCATCACTGTTTGCTCAGGAAAATGTTTCATACGATTAGCCAAGTAATGACATCTTACAACTCTAGAACTAATATATTACATAGTAAAACACAGGAGCAAATCTCCTTGACACATACCAGTGATTTACTCTCCCAGCTATAAAGATAATTACCTTCCAGGTTGATATATAAAAGGCGGCAGGCAGAGTTGATGAAGAATTAACAGAGCATTGTATTGGACCTCTCCAGTCACCCACCCCTCCATCCTGTTGCTCGTTCCTCTTGGAATCAGCTAGTGACACTGACCCAACTGTGGCTGCCACGGGACTGGCCTGGCAGTGGTGCTGAAGAGATTGGTGGGGAGCGCCAGATACAGGATATAAGATGTTTGTTCCTACAGGAATGTGTATGACTTTACAGGACAGACTTCCAGCACAGCAGGCACGGTGCTGGTCTCTGGGCCTCCTTTGCCACCCCGCCCCTCGCTTTAAGCAAGTCATCACTTCTCTTAAATACGCTCTGGTGGCAAGATGCCCCCTTAACTCTGTTGTGGATCCCTCCACTTCTACATCAGCAATGGGAGATACCCAGTATTGCCAACTTTCCAGACTCCATTTTCCATGTTTCTTGCTGGCCCATCCCAGGAGGCAAGGGCCCAGAGGGAGATGTAGTGTCTGAAAGACTCCTCAGTCATCAGTATCCAAACTCCCAATCTAGAAAGAGGGAAGCTGGGCAAGCAAGAGATCTCTTAATCTCCCAATTCTATAGTTAAGGGGAAAGTACCATTTCGTTCTCTTCATCTTAGGCTCATTGGCTATTAAGACAAATTGGTAAGAGAAGCAATGGAGTGGTGATGCAGTGCATGAAGTTAAACCTCTGCATGTGACGCCGTTATTTCATGTTGCAGTGCCAGTGTGAGTCCTGGCTACCCCACTTCTGTTTCAGCTCCCCGTTAATACACCTGGAAAAGCAGCCGAAGTTTGGCCAAGTTTTTGGACTCCTGAACACAAATGCGAAACCCAGATGGAATTTGTAGCACCTGGCTTCCATCTAACCCAGCCCCAGCTATTGTACCCATTTCTAGGAGTGAACCAGCAGATGGAAAGTCTCTCTAAAATAACATATAAGAAATACAACAACAGAGTGATAAAATATTTTTAAAATAATGACAGATTAGCCAACATGTTTATTTACACATAGACTTCATACATACACAGGGTATGTCCAGAGGGAAATGGATACATCTCAAAGAAGTGACTTAGAATTCGGGCTGCAAAACCAGGTTTAATTGCGTCAAAGAAAGCAGGGTGTGGGGAGACTAGCTAATGGGAAGTGATCAGAAAAAGGAGTGCAAACAAGGGCAAGATTTAAGCTGGCAACACTTTCACGGAGGAGCACTCCGAGCGACTCAGGCTCCCTCCAGCCTCCCCATGGCAGATCCGCAGTCACGGCTGAAGTGGAGATTTCCCCTGGAGACGTGAATTCCCCTAACAAATGGGTGTCTTCTACTCTGACTTCAGAGCGCCTCTTGCGTTTCTCAAAATAATCAGCTCAAAATAATCTGCATGCTAAAGAGGCATATTTTGGGGGTGGTGGAGTCTGCTCTCCCACGACCGTATTTTAGGGTGGCGTATTTTGGTCTCCTGTAATTCACAGAGAAAATTAGTGTCAGAGCTGAGGCTAGAAGCCAGGAGGAGAAATGCAGAGTCGCAGATTTGAGCATGTTGCTCTCATTCTGGGTGAAAGAGCCCGGGATATAACACAACACCCACTCCTTCTTTTACAAACCAGGATTCCAAAGGAAGCTTGGTCCCATGCTATTCTCCTCCTCTCTGCTCTGCCCCTCCCATCCCTTCCCTGTTGTTCCAGGTGGCAGTGGCTGGTCTAGAGGACAGGCGATGGGGGGAGGGGCGGGGAGGTTGGGCTGAATGCATTGGACTGAACAACAGGAGGTCTGGGCAGCTGATCCTTAGAGTTGGGGTGAAGGCAGATGGGCAAGGTGAGCTGGAGTAGCTATTAGCCAGCTCTGTGAGCCTTGGAGAACAGGGATCAAGGGTCCTGGCATCTGTCTGCCCTCCTGATCTTGTCCTCATGTCACTTTTGGTTTTCCATGGGAAAATGTACCCAAACAGGGGCAGAACACTTCCTCCTAGCTGCATGGGAACAGGGTCCAGGGAGCCCAGGATTTGCAGGTTTGTGACCCATTCAAAAGTCATTGCCCAGGGCTCAGTCTGCACCATTTGCCCCTTATCTGTGGCCAGTCTAGGGAGCTACCCGCGCGACGGCAGCACATTTCACTTTGGAGCGTAGGCACTCAGCATGGCACAGGTTCCGGCTCCCAGCCCATGCTCCTGATGGATCTGTGAGGCCAACAGGAAACCTTGGGAAGGGACCCTTCGGAGCCCCAGTCCCCACTTCCTGCCCATGGTCTCTTTCCCAGCTGATGCTTCTCCAAAGGTTTCCGCAGCATGAAAGTCTGAGTATAGGCTGCTTGAGTGGGATGGCAACGGGGTGGGGTGAAGTCACTGGGGGCACCTATTTGTTCTCGTGGGCACAGGAGGCCATCAAACGCAGTGTGGAAAAACCAGCTGCATCCCATCACAGCAGGAAGCCCTGGGAAGATGAATGGCAAGGGGACTAGGGCATAGCAGGCTGGGTAAGTTTAATGGGGGAAGGACATAGAACACTCCACCCTCACCTCCCTTGTGTCTTTGTCAAGCAATGAGGAAGCCCTTGCTCTTTGCAGGAAACCTGAGTGATTGTTGGGAGGTGGGGCTCTGGGTGAGTGGGGGTTTGTTTAAGGATCTGGGATATGACTGCATGGGGCCAGTGGGTGGGCTCAAGGAGGCTGTCGCCTGCAAACAACTACCTTTTTTGGGCTCTGCTCAGAGCAGGACTTGATCCAAACCATAGCCTGTCAGCCCTGCTTCTGCGTCAGCCTCACCTGCCTCCAGAACTTTCCAAACAAGGCAAGGAGTAAACATGGCCATCACCTGCCCAGCAGCTGACTCTCAACAGGTGCCCTGCCGGCCAGTGGCAGAGAAATGGGGGCCCACTGTGATGACACCCATGGTCTCCCAGAGCTCCCCTATCTGTAAAGATTGTGAGAGGGATCATTCATGGACACCCTGCAGCTCCCGGAGTTCCAGGCCAAGGATTAGCATCCTAGAAGTCGCCCACTCAGGTGGCTCTGCGGGTCCCTTCAGATAACCTGGGACAATGTTTAGTCCCTCGGGTTTGGGGGGACCGGGAACCACACTTGCCCTGCTCCTCCTTTCATAGCCTAAGGGGCTGTTCAGACCAACTCAGTGGAGAGTTGTGATGGCTTTGGAGACCTGACCCCAGCATAAGCTGAATGAACCAGGACACAGTGTTCCCAGAGAACTGGAGTTAAGGGTTTCTCTGCCTGACTGATGGAGCTCTACCTGGAAGCGCCTACACTATCATTCTCATCAGCCTACAGGCTCACCTGCACCTGCTGAGGACAGGCAGATGGGCCAAGTCACTTCCTTGGAACCACCCACCTCTTACCTCTTAAGCTGCCTCCCAGGTCGTCACAAAGCAGGGTGCCTTCTACCTGAGTGTGGATAATTTGCTTGAGAGAAGTCACAGACAAACTCACTGGACAAACTCAGAGACGCTGCCTTTTCCATGTGGCCTCACCCCACTGCCTTCTCAAATCAGCCAGCATCTCCAGTTCCTGTGTGCATGACACGTACCCAACTTATTCCAAGTTCCCCCTTCCCATCTACCTCCTGTGCTACAGCACATGGGGCCAGGACCTTCACTGTGGTCCCCAGAGGTGGAGTGCTTGGATGAGCCTGCTTACAGGTAATCCTTGAGTTTCAGCAGTGACTGCAGGTGGTCAGATGGAAGGTAAGGTGGTAGAGAATGTCTCCAGCCATCCTGAAGCATCTCAAGAGCCAGGCCAGGATTGAAGGGCAGAGGCAGCCTTCAGGAAGGCATGGAGCGCACCCTTTCCTCAGCCTCTTCAGGAGCTGCCCAGACAGACTCACACTATTCCCCCATCCCGCCACGTTTTCGGCAGTGCTTCTAGGAGCCATGCCCACCTGGGTTAGCAAGATGCCTTCCTGGGTAGCATCTCACCTGAATCTCTGGACCACATTTTCTGAAGGCGTCTGTAGCTGAGTGATCTAAGATCTTTTACCCCTAATGTTGCACCTATTCCCTGGTCTGATTAGGGCCACACTAATGTGCATGGATCTTAGACCCCTAGAAGTAGCACTAACTGGGAAGAATTTACTCTGAGATCTGGGAGGTGGTCTTGCAGAAATGGGAAAGTGGCCTGCTCCCATTCCCTGCTCTAGTTGGCTGGACCCACAGACTAAGGTGAGATTCAGGCTCAGAAATATCCATGATGGCTGCTTTCTCAGTTTCTGCTTCTGAATTGGCCTAAAAATGACTCTTGGATTTTTGGAAACGAAAGTTGCAGACAGAGCCCTGGGGAAGGCAGGAGTAGAGGGAGGGCATTGCTGCAGCCAATATCCTCCCTCCAGTGGCAAGGGTGGGGCAACCGATTAGCAGGTGCAAGTAATTTTCACCTTTGAGTTTCCTCTGCCCTTTCCACCTCCCCAGCTGAGGCATGCTTGGCAAAGGCACAAAAATAGGTCTGTAGGAGTGAGTCAGTGAGGGAGGCGTTGTGGCTTGCAGACAGTAGGGAGTTGGGAGGAACAGAGAGAGGCTGTGCATCCCATTGCAGCCACCTCTGCCCTAGGGGATGGGGTGGGGCAATCACGGGGCAATAGAAAGTAAGCTCAAGATATCTGTGGTCAGGGAACCCAAAGTTTTCCTTATTAAAGAGCTGCTCCCTATCTCTGTTTAGGCTCAGCTTTTGTGTCTATAGAATGGGCATGGTGGTGAGGAGTAAATGGGCTTCAGTTATGGGAAGGATTGTGCAGATCTGTCACTGCTGTAATAGCAGTGTGCAGAGGGAAGCAGGGGCACCTGGCCCAGCCCCTTAGGCTCAGAGTGCACATTACTCAACAAGCCACCTCCCACCCAAACAGGTGCATGTTTCATGTGCAGATAGAACAACAGCCAACAGAAAATGGGACAGTATGAAGTTTGTTCACCTGGAGCTCTCCTGGTCCAGCAACAGATTCACATGTGGGGACTCATGCCAGCTGAGGACCCACAGAGTTCCCATGGAAGTGTCCATGGGAACTTGCAGGGGGAAGAAGTCTGGGACAGGTAAATTCTTAAAAGGGCGAATTAATCCTCATTAACACCCAGCCCACCTATGCTGACCAGCATCCATGAACATGTCCAAGCTAGACATTCTGTAGGACTCGATATGGCTCTGTAAGGTTTTATAGTCAGATGGAAATGAAAAGGCTAACTTCACTCCCAAGAGGAAGCATATATTGAGGTCCCCCAGCTGGCATCTCCCCGAAAAATGCAGGTCCAGCCCATAAACCCCTGAAACTTATATATATATATATATATTTATTTATATATATATATATATATATATAAAGGTTTACTTATTTGTTTGTTTTGAACATCAGAGTTCAAAGAGAAAGAGAGAGAGATTCCATCTGCTGATTCATTCCCTCGTTTGCCTTTACAGCTATCTCTGGGTCAGGCTGAAACCAGGATCCAGAAGCTGCATCTGGGTCTCCCACACTGGTGGCAAGGGCACAGCACTTGGACCATCTTCCCATCTTTCACTGCACTTCCCGGGCCATTGACAAGACACTGGGTTGGAAGTGGAGCAGCTGAGTTTCGAACTGATGCCCATATGAGATGCTGGTGTTGCATGTGGTGGCTTAACCTGTTATGCCATTATGCTGACCCTGACAGTGCTACTCTTTAAAATTTTTTTTAACTTTTCATTCTTTTTGAGAGAGAGAGAGAACTTCAATCCACTTTCATCCACTGTTTAGTCCCCAAATGCCCATAATGGTCAAAGCTGGGCCAGGACAAAGCAGGAGCCTAGAACTCCACCCAGGTGGCCCATGTGGTGATAGGAACTCAAATGTTTGAGCCATTACCTTCTGTCTCCCAGGATGTGCAACAGAAGGAACCTGAATTGGTAGTGGGATAGCCAGGACTCAGGCCAAGCACTGTGATATGAAATGTGAGTGTCCCAAGTGATAGTTTAATCCACAGCACCACACTCCTATCCCCAACAAATGACATTCCGATGGGAAACAGAAACATACTTGATTGAGAAGAAGGGATGTGTTTGAGGGTAGGTATGCAGAGTGTTCTGGCAGGCTCACCAGCAACCTTCTAGCACCAGCTCTCTGACATCACACAGGTGTCCTGCAGTTCACCTCCTAACCTATTCAGAGTTGGATAAAGGGACCCTACCCCACAAGAGTGTTCTCATTTCAGATCCCAGCTGCAAGTTCTGGGTGGCCCCAAGCCACCATCCATTGGCCTGCCTGCTACAGACTAATGACCCTGGCCACCCCACCTTCCAGTCTGCTCCTTCACTACAGCACCTCACAGAACTCACTGGAAGCACCGTCTTTAGTGTTGCTACTTGAGAAATAAAACATGCAACTGAACAGCTGAAGGCAAAGTCTTTAAGAGTCCTGAGAGCAACAGCTCCTGCTTGCATGGAGATGGGCCAGGCCAGCCTCCTAGTGTGCCAGTGTCACTGTGTCTGCTGCCAGGAAGCCGTCCAAGCTTTGTTATTTGGAGCTGGTGCCGAGATCCCATCCTGCAGGCATGCGGATTGATGATGGGTGTGTTGAGCTTTAACTCAAGCTCAAGCCCCTCTCCTCTCCCTGGAGTCAGGTGTGAAGGGAGAAAATCCCAACTCTCACCCCTTGGCTGGTTCCCCAGAATACCACCTCTGTGGAGCCCAGCTCCTATTCTAAAACCATGTAAGGGAGCCTAGAGTTCCTTACCATAAATCTAGTGATAGTAGGAAAGGACTCATATGGGTGACACAAGCCTATGGTGACAAAAGACACACCATTCATAAATAATATTTATGTATTTATATGCTTACTAGAAATACAGAGCAACAAAGAGATGGAGACATGACCAAAGAGATGTCCCAACCACTGATTCAGTCTCCAACTTCCCCCAACAACTGGGGGCCAGTGTTTGGAACTAAATCCTGATCTCCCAAATGGATGGCAGGGACCCAAGTACTTCAACCATCATCAGCTGTCCCCCAGACATAGAGACTGATGGAAAGCTAGAATCAGATGCTTGAACTTGGTCCTAGGCATTCTGATATAAGCTGTGGGCCTCCCACATGGCAGCTTAACCCACTGCACCAATGTCTATCCGCAGAGGGTTTCTGCTGTCGCAGGATCCTGGGACAAGGATCAGATGGGTGCTTTTATTTCACCATGTCTTCCTACTCCCAAAAGGGCCCAAAGCACTGCCAGAGGTGCGGGAGGGAAGGCAGAGACCAGGATAAGGTGGCTACTGCTCTGCTGGAGGGGTGACTGGGAAAACTGAATGCGGGTGGCAGAAGCAAGAGAGAGCAAGGCACGCTCGGCGTCAAGGGGAGTCATCAGCTCATTGCGTCCCTCCTATAGAGGTGGGAGGCTCTACCAAGAGGAAGCTGGACATGGAGTGAAAGCGACAGGCTGGGTCTGCCCAGCCTTGAAGTGGGCTGCCTTGCGGGTGCGGTATTTCACCAGCGCTGAATGCAAATTCCTTGGGAACAGCCCATCAATCACACTTAATTCCTGCTGAGCGCATGGGGCCTGACTCTCACCTGGCAGAGACAGGCTCCCTAATAGCCGTTTGGCAAATATTTATTAGTTGGATGCCCATTTTCTAGGTCATTGAAGGGAACTTAGATTAAATAGCGTGAAGGCACAGGCCCAGCCATCAATCTCTGGAGCTAAGTCTAGCCATGTGCTGGCTTTTGAAGAAGAAAAAAAAAAAAACAGGATTGTGTGTGATTTAGTCAGTTAAGCTGCTGCTTTCCTGGCTACTATTCTATGTCAGAGTGCCAGTTCGAGTCCCAGCTGCTCTGCTTCTGACCCAACTCCCTGCTAATGTGCCTGGGAAGGCAGTGGAAGATTGTCTGAGTCCTTCAAATCCTGCTACTTATGTGGGAAACTTGGAAAGGGTTCCTGGCTGCTTGCTTCTGCCCAGCATAAGCATAACTGCTGAGACTGTTTGGGCAAGTAAGATAGTAGATAAAACATGTCTCTGTCTCTCCTTCTCTCTCTGTAATTCTGCCTTTCCTATGAATAAATACATTAATAGGAAACAGAAGAAATCTCTTTTTCTTTCTTTTTTAATTATTTATTATTTAACTTCATTAATTACATTGTATTCTGTGACACAGCCACACAGACACTTGGGTTCTCCCCACCCCTCCCCAAACCCTCCCACCATGGTGGCTCACAGTTACTGGGGGCACAAGCACTCTGTCCAGAACAAACTAGTTCCAATTGAAGATGGCACCTTGATCTCATTCGTGAGTGTTCACCCTGTCCACAGCTCATGGTCATGGCATACAGGGTATTGTATTCAAAAGCACAGGTCTCTCAGTTCAAGGTTGAAAAGCAGTGGAAGCGTCTAGCTGAAGACAGTGAACTGGACCATACACAAGTCATTTTGTTCTTCAAAACCCTAAAGTTACAGTAAAGATTTTTTTTAAGTCAGAATTTCACAAAGATGACAAGCCTGGGAGAGAAGCTTACAGCAGCACAATTTGGGAAATGACATGCAACAAATGAGGAAACTTAGCAGCCTGGGGAATGCTGAGGCATAAGCTGAAAGCCTGGAACGCCAGTAATCCAGTTTTCACCCCCAAATCCCATGAGAGTCTAGGCCTGGGGCCACTACATAATGCTAGAAGTGAAGTGAGGGCAGGAGCTAGCATAGGGAGATCTGGCTAAAAATCAAAGCATGGGGTGCTTGGTTCTGCGAGTGGATAACTGCTGGCTCCCACGCTGGCACACATCTGGAGTCTGGAGTCTGTGGATTGGGTGAGGATGAAGATTGCACGCTAAAACATTTATATCCAATACCTAAGGGATCCAAAGATCCCTGGACCTTAGGCAAATCACCAGCAGAGAAGACTAGCAGTGGGCACACTGGGTCGGCGGTACCTGGCGGAATAACCCCAGGGTAAAGGCTTAGGGATGAACTTAACCCAGATGAGGTTTCTTCTTTACGTTTTTGTTTTGTTTGGAACAATCAGGCTGACCTCTGATCTCCCCTGGGCAGTAAAATAGGCAGCATATGTACCTGACTTCACGAAAACTTGGCTGCCATGAGCTGAGGGAACTTCGGAATCTATTTATGCATTTGTTTGTGGGGTTTGGGTCCTTAACCAGCGAACCTGGGCATGGCAGCCTTCTCCCCACATCTCTTCCCAGAATGCTGGCACTTCTTTGGTTTTTTTTTTTTTTTTTCCCTCAAGGCCAGGGACAATGAGGGCGCTCTCCTGGGGAATCTGTCAATGTACAGCCTTCACTTTCCCCAACTAGCAACCAGTTGCTTTGTAAGGATCTCATAGTTAACAAGTCCATTTCACCTACTCAGAGTGCCCGATCAACACATAGTTAGCAAATGCTGCAGGAAAGCTGACATCATGGCTTGCCACTTGGGTGGCACAAGTCCCCAGCATTTACAACAGGGACCAAAGCAAACAGAAAAAGGAGTTTAGCAAAAATGTATGCCAGGCAGAAGAAACTTCAAAACGAATTATTGCTAATATCCTTAGAGAGAAAAGTGGAGATAATTGCATGAGCTAAGAAATGGATGCTCTAAAGAGAGTGAGAGAGCTCTTGGAAATTAAAAATATAATAGCAGAACTGAACAATTCCAGGGAAGCATCAGAGGATAAGGTTTAGGAAATCTCCTAAAAGGTAGAACAATGCAGACACAGAGAGAGAGAGAAAGCAGAAAAGATGAGAAAGCAGGAGGTGCATTCTGGAGTGGAGAGAGAGTCCTCTGTGCGAGTGGAAAGATTTGCAGAAAATGACAAGCAGCAAGAAGGATGTGGTCACTCACTCCACACAAGCCCCAGGCCTGAAGAACAGAGGTTTTCAGACTGAAAACCTTGCCAAGTGTCCAGTATAATAGGACAATAGCACCATAGAACCTGGTCATCTAGAATCCTGAGGACAGAGAAGAGAATCCAAGCATCCAGAGAATGGAAGGGAAAGGGGACTCCCTCATAGAAAAACAGGCATTAGAATGTACAGTCCCAGGGCTCGTGCTGTGGCATGGTAGGCTAAGCCTCCACCTACAGTACTGGCATCCCATATGGGTTCTGGTTTGAGCCCCAGCTGCTCCATCCTAATCCATTTCCCTACCTGGGAAAGCAGTAGAAGATGATCCAAATGGGTTCCCTGGTTGTTTAGTATTTAGGATTCGGTGGTTTCACCACCATGGTAGGGGTTTGATTCTTAGGGAAGCTTTCCTCTTGTATGCCTGGCTCCCCTCATTCGGCATTATCTGGCTCCCTACCCCTCTACTTCTACCACTATCCATCCTGTGTTATGTTTAACTGCAGGCACTTGTCTGCTGGGCTACAACTCCCAGAGGTGTGCATGACAACCAGGGCTGGGGATACGCAAGGCAGGTCAAGGATGCAGCATACATTGGCAAATGTGTGGACTGGGTCATGGGGTGGGGTAGCCTAGGTGAAGCCGCAGTGCCCATATGTGTTCACATGAGCTCAACTGGGATGTAGCATGGACCAGACTAGTCTGCTGCACATACTGGCATGCACAGGAACTGGAGCTGGGGGTGGGCCTGACAGGAGTTATTGGGGGTCGCCCCAACTAGGATGCAGTTGCTGCTGGTGTGTGCAAGGTCTAGCTCCGTGGTAGATGGGACTGAACTAGGCTGAAGCTCCCAATGATTCACATAGGACATGAGGCTTGGGACAGAACTAACCAGGCAACTACAATCATCAGTGTATCTTAAGAAGATGTGGGTTACAGACTGAACCAGACCTTATATTGACTCACACATGCAAGAGTCAGGTCTGGGGTCACCCCAGGTGAAGTTTCTCTGGGAAACACTCCAACTGGACCACTGGACTCAGTCGACAGGGAAAATTGTAGGATTTGTGATCTGACCTTGGAATGCATGTGTCAAGACCAGGCCTCCATGATTGTTGATGCCTATGCAGTGGACGGCATGCCCAGGTACATATGGCGCACAAGATGGCCAGCTCATTTGGGCCTGCAGAAGACAGCAAGTACCATGTTAGAAGATGGAGAGAACATGTTGGATGACTCTCCTAGCCAAGCTTTGACAGCAATTATCTTGGCAAGTGGATGCGCTAGGGTGGGCTCTGTCAGCCAATGGACCTTGGAAGGATTTTTCTCAACCTTGGAGCATTGAAACCAACACCATTTTAGAACTACCAAAACCACTCATACACTACCTCAGAACATTCTTCTCCACATCAGGGCTTATAAGAGGACATCAAGTGGACATCCCCCTTCTCTAGAACTATATAATGGAGACTGGCATACCAAGAAGTAAAGATACAATGCAGTATGCATCTCTACTCCCAAAGAAAAGATGAACTTCCAATGGAACTGTTAAATATAGCTTGACAATAGGATGCTGGACTTTTCTACCATTGTCTATATCTACAATGTCAGGGTATGCTTAAATAGCAGAATGATAGACTTGTGACTATTGCTGAAGGACTATGCTATTGTAATAATATAGGGGAAATCAGCTGGGAGTGGGGAAGGGTAGATGGGAGGGCAGAAGGAGGAATCCCTAAAGCCTATGGAACTATATTTTAAAAAATAAAAATTAAAAAAAAAGATGGCCTATGCCCTAGGGCCCTTGAACCCATGTGGGAGACCTGAAAGAAGTTCCTGGCTTCTGGCTTTGGATCAGTCCAGCTCTGTCCCCTATGGTTATTTAAGGAGTGAATCAGAGAATGGAAGATCTCTCCCTCTCCTTTTCTCTCTGTAAATATTTCATATAAAATAAGTAAAAATTTTAAAGTAAAAGAATGTATAGTTCTAATCATGATAAAGCAAATCTAACAAATAGTCAAGATAGAAGAATGAGGTGTATGTGTAAATCAAATCTTCATGCTACACAGTGGAAAGCCAGTGGATGATTCCACAAATGGACAAAGAATGATCAAAACTGATAGACTCGACAGAGCTGTGGAGGTGAGCATCCAAGGAAGCCACCAACAGCTGGGTAGGAACTTGCCATGACTGAGAGTGGAAAGCAATGACGGCTGTTGTGTTGTGCATTGTCTTTAATGTCAAACCAAGCAGCACTTGTAATTCATCCATGCTCACCTATGACATTGATAAAATCACTGAAGTCAAATTTTAAACTGCTCTAGCTCCCTGTTCATGCATCTGGAAAGCGGCTGATAACGGTCGAGTACTTGGGCCTCTGCACCCACATGGGAGACCTGAATGGAATTCTGGCGCTGGAGGGAGGGAAAGAGAAGGCAGACATGGGCATAAGAGGAGGAGGTGGATGGTATGCTAGGGAGTGAGCACAGGGCTCAAGAAAATGCCAGCAGCAAGAGCAGCAGCACTGCCTCGGTGGGACTGATGATACCTCTGAGACAGGCAAAGGACAAGTGAGGGAGCAGGAATGCAGCACTTTGCAAGGTCACCAGCCTTCTGTGAGGGGTGCAGCTAGTGTATGCCCAAGCCTCTGACTCAGAGGCCCGGAAACCCAACTCTGCCGTGCTACAGTCCACATTGCTGCCCACCTGGGAAGGAGATGGGACTTTTAGTAATAAAACGTTTTATAAGTTTTCAGCATTTAGCAGTAATTTATAGCATTTAGTAGTGATTCCCAAACCAAAAAAGTAAACTGGTCCTAAAGGACAGTTGAGAACTCCTCTTTCCCCAGCCATTTGTGCATGGACTTAATATGGATAGGAACAGGGCTTCCTGGAACCTGGGTTAGGGGACTGGATGCAGTGCGGAACATGGGTGGATTTCAGCCAGGATGAACATCTTCTGAACTGTGTGTAAACGCTGGGGCATGTGAACATGCAAAACAACGCAGCTGGGGACACAGCCATCCAGCTGGAGGGCTGGGAGGAAGTGTCCCGCAAGGTGGAAAAGATGCCAGTGCTGCCCTTGAACCGTGCAGCTCTCACAGGGGTGCTTTATCTGCCTCGCTATGTGTGTGTGCATGCAGGTTTAAGAGCTCTGCTGGGTGACCATGTGGGCACTCTGCTATGAAGACCAGTTGTACATCTGCATGCAGACAGCATTAGGGTGATATCTGCAAACAAACGCTCTGTGTGTGTGTGTGTGTGTGTGTGTGTGTGTACACGCGTTTGTTGACTGGAGTGTGAGGAGGTCAGTGATAGTCAGCTGTGTATCTGGGAGCCCATATATTTCTGTGTAAGAATTCTGCATAAGAGTGCCTTGGGGGCTGTGTGTCTATGTGAGTTTGTGTGTGAGTGGTAGTGTAGGATGCATGTTTGTGATTACAGGTCATGTATAAGAGAGCAGCTATATGTAAGCCTGTGTGTAAATGATGTGTTGACTGTGGGTAGAGGTGTATAGTTATGAAGCTTGTATCTGGAACAGGTGGATGTGGGGGGTGTTGTGTGTGTTTGTGTGTGGTGCCTGGGTATGAATGAGTGCATTGGTGCAGGTCCCTATATCCATGCGGTTGTATCTGTGTGTGTGCCAGGGTGGGACTCATGCTTCCCCAACTCAGGTCCTACTCTCACTTGCATCTGGACCTGTGGGTTAGAGAGATGGGAAAGAGGCTTTCAAGCTGCCTATGGGAGCTCCAGGGGCAATGGCAGGAGACGGTGCTAGATCCCACCCAAATACCTTAATAGCCATCAATTTCATGTATCAAGGGAAGGGAGAAGGGCAAGCAGGCAAGTAGCATGCAACCTGAGGGATGCATAGATATTAAACTCTGGGGGAAAAGTGGGTTTGTGGGCCTGGTGAGCTGGCAATTCTGGAGATAGTCTCCTGGCTCCTGAGCTGGGGTACCAGTGTCTTTCCTCGTCTCTCCCGTGCACGCCTTTCAGCAGAACCTTGGAATAACATTAATTTATCTAATGCGTGCACACCATAAGTTACTTTTTTAATTATTATGATCAAAATATTGCTTAAAATTGACGCCAGCTGCATGTGTTTCTGTCAGAGATCATAATTGCAATTGTAAATTGGGGAGCAGTTCGGCACCCGCCGCCTCCCTAAGTTAACAGCCCCGATAGCATTATGGCGAGGTGGATAAAAATAAACCAGCAGATCGAGCAGCAAAAATACGCCCGCGCGAGTTAAAAAAGATAATTAGCTGAACAGAAAGGGGGGAGGGACTTGGCAATTCTCCGGCTGTGAGGTGTTGGGGGCTGTGCCCTAGCCCTGCCTGGGCTGGGAATGGGGCCGTGGAGGAGGGCACTGGAGGAGGAGTGGGTGTAGCTCCTGCAAAGTAGAGATGGTAAAAACACCTGCAGTGTCCCAAACCAGGTGATGCTTGTGAAAACTGCTCAGGAGCTCGCAATTCCCCTAAGCAAAGGCATTGGAAGTAACGGGACCATGGGCGTTCCTTTGTACCTTCCCTACCAGGAATTGCTTAGGCAGACTTCATTTTTCATTAATTTCAGAGGTGGGGGGACAGAGAGCTCCTGTCTACTGATTCATTTCCCAAATCTCTGCAACTGCCAGGTCTGGACTGGGTTGGAGCCAGGCACCAAGGACTCAATCCAGTCTCGCTGGAGAGATCCAAGCACTTGAGCCACACAGCTGCATCCCAGTGTCTGCACTGATGGGAAGGAAAGCTGGAATCTGGAGTCAGAGTCTGGAATTGAAACCGAAGATTCCGATGTGAGGCATCTTTATTGCTATGCCAAACACCTGCTCCTAAGCTGGCTACAAAGGCCATGGGTTAAGCACACCACCGCCTTTTATTCATTCACTCAGCAGAGTCCACTAAACATTGTCCATGTTCCAGAACCTTAGCAGGCACGCAGAGTCTGCAGTGAACAGCATAGTCAGAGCTATGCTTCTGGAGGGCATATCCCAGTGACACAGTCCATAATAATGAGCATAGTAAGTGAACAGCCAGTGGTGGAGTCCTGGCTACTTCACTTCCAAACTTCAAGTTTATGTGCTTGGGAAGACAGTAGATGATGACTCAAGTACTTGGACCCTACCACCTCATGTAGGAAACCTGGATGGAGTTTCAGACTCCTGGTTTCCACCTGGTCCAATCCTGGATGTGGCAGTCATTTGGGAAATGAACCAGCAGATAGAAGATCAATCAATTGATCAATCTATCTATCTATCTATCTCACTGGCTTTCCAACTCATTCACCAATATTAACAAAACAATGAGATAATGTCAAAGTGAATTATATTCTTATAGCATGTTAGAAGTACATACATTTTAATTGTATGATTTCAGACAAGTTACTTAACCGAATAATGCCAAGCTTTTTGACACAAGCCATCATTACCACTTTGGTTCTACAACTGCTAATGTCATTATCATAATAGCCATTGCTCGTGTTGTATTATGTGTGTGCACATATATGCATATATAGAGTATAGATATTGCCCATTTAATTTTCACAGGGACTCGGTGAGGGAGGAGGAAGTAACTCCTCAAGGCTCATGGGGTAGACCTACGGCTCTGCCAAGGGATGACTCCTTGCTCCCGCTTCCCATCGGTTACATGTCTCTGTGATCCAGAATTTCTGCATCTGAGAAACAGGGACAGTACTGGTGCCCAGCTCATCACAGTCAAGAAAGCGCCTGCAGCATAGCAATTAACGTTGAAGAGAGATACTCGCTTTGGTGTGGAGTCCGGGAGCCCGTCAGGGGAGGAGTGTGCATGCTGGTTAGGGGCACAGAAGGCTCTCCCACACAGCTTCTTTGCTATCCTAATTGTGAGCTCAGACATCTGCAGAGCGATTAGGGCATCCCAGCCACTACATGGAGGTCACCAAGGCTGGACAGCTGTGAAGGTTTAGAACCTCAAATAAAGAATAAATCAGGGACTTTTAGAAAAAGACAGTTGCAGTTGGAGGAGAAAAATCACAACATCAGCACTTCAAAGATCAGAAGAAAGGTTGTTTAAGAAAACACAGGCTATTATTACTCTTCTTGCTGGAAGGAGCCAGGTGGGGGTGGCATGGCTGAAGGACAAATGATGAAGGACTATTTTCTCCGTTCTCTGGAATGACCCTTGCTGCTATAGCACTGGCTCAGGCTGAGGTTGGCTCCCTGGTCTCAGGAAGCCATGCCTGATTAAAGAGTGATCGGAATTAGGGAGGCATTTAATACAGCCATTAAATCCTTGCCTGGGACCATTGTATTCAATGTTGGAGCACCTGGGTTCAAATCCCAGCACCCGTTCTGATTCCAGATTCCTGTTAATGGACACCCTGGGTAATGGCTCAAGTGCTTGAGTCCCTGCAACCAAGTGGGAGACCCCACTTGAATTCTGAGCCAGAGTGAACCAGCAGGTGGGAGATCTGCCACAGTCTCTGTCCCTCTTTCTCCCCGTGTCAATAAAACCAGACAATGACAATAAAAGAGCAGACAGGCCAAGCCAGTGGGCATTTTGTTCAGGCTGGTCAAGGGTTCAGCTAACCATTTATGATAAAGCTCTGGGTCTGGCCTTGTCATAGGGAGACCGGGTTCATCCTGAGCCT
This sequence comes from Ochotona princeps, assembly GCF_030435755.1. Taxonomy (NCBI): domain Eukaryota; kingdom Metazoa; phylum Chordata; class Mammalia; order Lagomorpha; family Ochotonidae; genus Ochotona; species Ochotona princeps. The sequence goes on from NC_080835.1 coordinate 91,219,286, forward strand.
TCTCTGAGGCGCATGAGGACAGGGTGTCTGATTCAGCAACCAGAACAGTGCCCACTCCGGATATGGAAGGATGTCGTGGCATCTGAGCCCTGCCACTAAGACTTTCCCCTGGTGGCCCAGTGTGGTGGCCTAGCAGCTGAAGTTCTCTCCTTGAATGCTCCAGGATCCCACATGAGCACTGGTTCTAATCCTGGCAGCCCCGCTTCCCATCCAGCTCCCCGCTTGTGGCCTGGGAAAGCAGTTGAGGACAGCCCAAGGCCTTGGGACCCTGCACCCACGTGGGAGACCTGGAGAAAGTTCCTGGCTCCTGGTTTCGGATCAGCACAGCACTGGCCGTTGCAGTCACTTGGGCAGTGAATCAGAGGATGGAAGATCTTCCTCTCTATGTCTCCTCCTCTCTGTATATCTGACTTTGCAATTAAAAAAAAAAAACTTGCAAGAAACAAAGCAAAACACTGACCCCTGGACTACACTCTGTGCCATGGGACGCTTCCCTAAAAAGAGTGGGAACTCCTCTGGGTCCCAGCAGGTGCCTGGGCTGTGCTAGCCCAGAGACTGCTGAGTTAGCCCACAGACTGCTCTTTGCTGGACTCAGCAGTCCCCACCTCCATCCCCAGGAAGCTACCCAGAGGGCCAAGTTGCAGGAACACACTCTTTGTGGAAGCCAGCTGCAATCCCCACAACTCCCAACTACAACCATGACTGCCTCCCCGCAGGGAAGCAGGTACCAGAGCACCCTAGACCCCAGGAAGCCCCACCTCGCTGTCACTCAGGGGACTCCCTAATTACTGTAATCAAGCTATGCCTGGAGAGGCAGTGAGAGTTTGCATGCAGACCAGGAGCTGAGAGCCTGTGAGGCCTGCCTGTCACATGCAAGCTCCTCTGGCCCAGGCAGGGGCAGCCCCCACCCCCAGCCTCCCTGGCCCTGCCTCCGCAGCCCAGCTCTGCTCTAATTAGAAATGGGTTGACAGCTCTATGCCCCATCCTATAATTAAAAACACAGAGGAAGACAGGCAGCATTGTCTCCTAACAAGGCCTTTAATTGGTGGAGTGCATTTTAACAGGGGTCCTGACAGTGCCTTGGAGGAGGGAATTCCAGAGTTGGGGCGCTGGCTAGCACCCCCAATTCTCTACTCCGCCCTGGGCATTGGCCCTGCCCCTTTACCCACCTGTCTCCTAGGGAGCCAGGAAGGCCCGAAGGCAGGGCTGGTGTCTTCATTGGTTATTGATTTGTTTGTATTCCCAGCATGCCAGGCCCACAGCCCAGAGGCAGTAGGGGTGGGCCCGGGGCGGTAGCCTAGCTGCTAAAGTCCTCACCTTGCATGCACTGGGATCCCAGATGGCCACCAGTTCTAATCCTGGCAGCTCTGCTTCCCATCCAGCTCCCTGCTTGCGGCCTGGGAAAGCCAGGCCCAAGGACTTGGGATCCTACACCTGTGCAAGAGCCCCAGAAGATGTTCCTGGCTCCTGGCTTTGGATTGGCTCATTTCCAGTCGTTGTGGCCACTTGGAGAGTGACTCATTGGATGGAAGATCTTCCACTCTGTCTCTCCTCTTCTCTGTGTATCTGATTTTCCAATAAAAATAAATAAATCTTTTTTAAAAAAAGTCAGTAGGGATATGTGAAATGAACTCCTTTCTTCTGATCTTTTGAACACCCCCAAAGATCTGCTGGGATTTTTTGATTGACGTATTTTTAAAGACTTATTTATATGAATGGCAAGTGTGATGAAGAGGGAGTAGAAGCAACTGAAAGAGGGATTTTTCATTGGCTGGTTCACCCCCAAAATGACCGCAATAGCCTGTCTGGTCTGGCTGAATCCAGGAGCCTGGTCTCCCACACTAGTTGCCAGATACAAGCATTTGGACCATCAGCTGCTGCTTCTCAGGTGCAGTAACTGGAAGCTGAATGAGAAACGACATAGTGGGGACTCAAAATGGCACTCAGCCATGGGGTACAGGGGCCCTGATCATCGGCTTAACCCACTACACCACAATGCCCACCTCTGCCCAGATTTTTAACAAGATGGAAGCAAGGAGCAGAAAATATGAACAGCATCATCAGCTCTCCAGTGGCAGGTTCCAAATGCCAGGAATCCTGGTAGAAGTAAGTAATCATTTGCTAAACTGCAAATCATACACTATCCTCTGCCTCCCCTAGAACTGGTTCAGTGTGCCCTCGAGGCGCCTAGGGGGAGTCACAGAAGCAGAATTATCCCAGTCTTTCGGGGAAACCCCTTTGTGGGGTTGTTTTTTTTTGTTTTTGTTTACTTTTTAATGTTATTTTTAATATGTTTCTGACATAGTTGGAAGGGATGCATGCCTATGTGGGCCTCTGATTAGGGTGGGGGAGGTCAGGTATGGAGAAAGGTATGTGGTATACTTGTCTCTGTCTTTCGTTTTTTCCTCCTATATCTGCTGGGAGTGGGGGAGGGACTGCTCTTTGCTTTCAAACTACATTAGGACCCAGGGATGGGGGACTGTCCTTTGATGACACTTTAGAGACCCTGTTGTGAGGAAGAGTGTTCCAAGGGTGTTACTTGAGTTGTTTCAATAGCTGTGAGTTATGGGTTTCATTGCTCCAAGGTTGGGAAAATCTTTCCTCGGTCTATTGGTTGACAAAGTCCACCTTACTGCATCCACAGACCCAGGAACATGCTACAAAGCTTGGCCAACGGAGTGGTCATACCTGCTCTGCTTTCCATCTTCTGATGAGACAGCTGGTGTCCACAGCTGGCCTAGATGAGCTGGCCGTCATGTAGAGAAATCACTTTGAGCCTAGCACATGGCATGTGCTGAATTAGTGGTGCAATGGATCAGGATGTGTTCCTTCTCAGAAGCGGCCAGAAAGACCCTCTTAAAGATAATCCCTTCCTTTGACTCAAGCCTCTCCCTTGCCTGCCCCCAACGCCCAGACACCATATTGAACCTTGTCAGCTACAGAAGAGGCTGCACAATGCGTTTGAAATATCAAGCTGCTGTGTTCCTGCTATCCTCAGAGTCAATGGCATTGATGCCTCTGGGGAGGGAAGGTACATCCTAGAACAAAGAAACCAATTGAGCTGCTGAATGGATTTAAAAAAAAACCTCAAAGCAGAGGTAGACACAATAGCCTACCAGCCAAGCAATTTTGACTTGCAGGAGCCAGAGCTTGAGAGAACAGTTTAGCTTTAAATTCCAAAGAGGCTTAGTTTGAACTCAGAACTAATGATGGCATTTTTTTTACAGTTAACCAGAGTGTGTCTAGGGATACAGGAAGCGATGGAATGAGCCTTTCTTCATGCACAAACATCACTGTGACTAAACTTTCACTTTCCTGTAGTGTTCTTAGCGTTGGGTTGGAGGTGTAGCGAGTGATAGCAGTAACATCGTGCTTGCCTACTAGCTCACTGTATACCAGTACTGTGCTGAGGCCTTGCTCTGTCTCACTGAACAACCTCAGCAGCTTCACAAAGATGGTGTCACACCTACCCTCATGTGGCAGATGAGCTCATGCATATTGCCTAACACCATGCAGCTGTAACAACGCCTCTCTGTCTTCAGATCAGTCCCATCGCCCCGTTTCCTGCTCCGTTCAGGTGCTGAGAATACCACGGGCACCTTGTTGGCTTGTCCTAAAGGTATCCAGGGAGTGGTGGCAATTGCTTTATCTTCCCTGTTACAGCTAGACCTGTGCACCCCTTGGTTATGCTTTCACACTTTATGGGTGAAACTTTCTTGTCCTTATTTGTGCATGCTTCTCCCTATTCTTGCTTGCTTTAAGAATAGTGGGATTACATGGGATCAATTGTTGACTGTGAACAGATGACTAAGTTGATAAAAAATCAGAAAAAAAAAACAAGACCCAGAGAGTTGGGTGGCTCTCTGTGCCATGGTCCACAGACCTCTGTGCCATGGCCCTGTCTGGGGAACAAACGGCAGGTTAGTCCATGCACAGCCACTTCAGTAGCAGAGACCCATGTCTGGGTCAGGGAGGATAAGCTGCCCTTTGTGGAGTAAGGGGGAAGCCCCTTGGTCAGTGCTGTGACATCACTGTGTACACAGGACACCACTGTGGTGCTCCATTGATACCTACCCAAGCCTGTAAATGAGATTATTTTTCACTGACATCACCCTCTTTGAAATGAGATATCATCCCCAGGGAGTAGGCATGGGTGGACACAACCAGAAGCCCTTATAGTGGGGTTCAAATTTGACTTTGAACCTGCAGTCAGTTGTGCATTGACCTCAAAGTTTTGAAAGGGAAGTAAGTGACTCTGTTGCTGTCTTTTTGCAAGCTTAAATGTCCTCTGCAATCTGCCAAAATAAGAGCTTTGGAATTGTGTAGGGTTATCTCTTTCTGCCCAGGCCCCTCCCCTCGAAATTATGCCAGAATTCAGTGGCATACGCAATGACAGTATTCATTGTTTTCCTTTTGCTGGTTTAAAAAGATTTATTTTTATTGCAAAGTCAGATACACAAAGAAGAGGAGAGAGGAAGATCTTCCGTCTGCTGATTCACTCCTCAAGTGGCCATCACAGCAGGAGCTGAGCCGATCCAAAGCCAAGAGCCAGGAGCCTCCTCCAGATCTCCCATGTGGATGCAGGGTACCAATTCCTTGGACCATCCTCAACTGCTTTTCCACGCCACAAACAGGGGGCTGGATGGGAAACGGGGCTGTCAGGACATGAACCAGTGACTATATGAAATCCTGAAGCATGCGAGGACTTCAGCTGTTAGGTTCCTGCGCTGGGCCCGCATACACTGTTTTTTACAGCTGATGTAACTTAGGGCTTAAGACAAGGCCAGGAACAAAAACAGTGTCTCCACTCTGTGATGACATTAACCACAGGTGCAATGGGAGAGCTCAAAGGTGCAGCATCACTTTGGGTCTGAGGATCACTTCCCAAGGAAGTCCATGCAGATGGCCAGCATATAGGTGCTAGCTGCTGAGGTCTCAATTCCTCTCCATGTGAGCTGCTTCATAGGAATGCTTGAGTGAATATGCTGTATATCATTGTGTGACTGCTGGCTTTGCAGAGAGAGAACCTGATGGCAGGAAAGGTGTGTTCTTTTATTTATTTACATTTTTTAAATGTTTGATTTATTTGAAAGACAGACTCTTACATACCCTACGGACTCACTGGTTCACTTTCCAAATGCCTACAACAACTGAGTTGGTCCAGGACAAAGCCAGATGTCAGGAACTCCATCTGAGTCTCCCACGTGAGAAACACTGATCCAAAGAGTTGGGCCATCATCTACTGCCTCTCAGACAGCATTAGCAGGAAGCTGGGTCTGACCTTCGCTCTCCATCTATGCTGTGTTGGCCCCCGTGTGGGTCACCATGGTCTCTCACTGTGTTGGCCCCCGTGTGGGTCACCATGGTCTCTCACTGTGTTGGCCCCCATGTGGGTCACCATGACCTCTCACTGTGATGACCCCTGTGTGGGTCACCATGGTCTCTCACTGTGTTGGCCCCCGTGTGGGTCACCATGGTCTCTCACTGTGTTGGCCCCCGTGTGGGTCACCATGACCTCTCGCTGTGATGGGAAACGACCTCCTAACAGTTATAAGTTTTCTGCTTCTGATCTGTTTTTGACCCTATGGTTTGACCACTCTTTTCTAAAATACACACAAATCATATCCCTCTCCAACACTAATCAATGGTTCCTTTTCAGAAATCAAGATCTAATTCACACATCACAAAAATCACCTTTTGAAGGCACACTATTCCCTGGTTTTCAGTATTTTCACAGAGTTGTACAACCATCAGCACGGTTTTAGAGCACTTTCATTTCTCCCCAAAGAAACTTGGTACCCATTAGCAAGCACCATTCACAGCCTGTCCACACATCCAGCTCTGGGCAGCCACTAATCAACTTTCAGCTAATTTGCCAATTCTGGACATTTCATTGCAATGAAATCATATAATATGTGACCTTTTGTGTCTGGCTGCTTTCACTTAGCATAGGTTTTTCCCTACCTCTTAATCTCCATAGAGACAGGCAAAAATTGCCCCTGTTGACTATTGCAAGTCTTCACAGCAGGGTACAGGGGAATGTTTTTAATTAACAACAGTCACACCTTGAACAAAACCTCAGTACTGTCCCTGTGCCAATGCTAGCTGACCACTTTCACAGCTCATCTGTGTCACTATGTGTTATCAGCCGTTATGCCTTTTTATGGCTCAGGTATATTCTGTTACATCAATGGCTCCTGGTTTATGTCTGCCTTCATTGGTTAAGGGATATTGGGGTTGCTATTTTTTAAGATTTGTTTGTTTTTATTTGAAAAGCATATTTTACAGAGAGAAGGAGAGACAGAGAGGTCTTCATTCTACTGGTTCACTCTCCAAGTGGCTGCAACAGCTGGAGCTGAGCCAATCTGAAGCCAGGAACTTCTAATGGTTCCCTTATATGTACAGGGACCTAAGCACTTGGGTCATCACCCTCCACCACTTTCGGAGGCCATAAGAAGGGAGCTGGATGGGAAGTGAAGCGGTAGGGACATGAACGAAATGGGATCCTGGGAGCTTGTAAAGAGAGCTGAGCCATCACACTGGGCCCTGGGATTGCGTTTTGTCTGTCAGGAATCGCGTCGCTGTGAGTCCTCATGCATAGCTTCTGTGGAATGTGTGTCTTCGGTTCTCCAGATTACCCATGAAGAACTGGAAGGAGGGAGTCAAGGGGTGACTAGCAGCCCATGGGGGAGGAGGTAATAGCTTCCTGCAGCTTCACTTCGCATTTCCCTGACAGCTGTGACACTGACCATCTTTGTGTGTGCTCCCTGATTTGCTTGTTTTTCTTCTTTGGAGAACTGTCTATTCAAATGCGTAGTCCCTTGTAAGCGTGGCTCGTGGCTCATTTATCTCCTAATTTCTGAGTTATGAGAGCCCTTTTCCTGGTCCATGTGCTGGGCCCCCATCCATAGCTGTCTTTTGTCTGCAGAATGAATCTCAGTCCTCTTGGCAGAAGGCAAGGCTCTGGTTTCACCTACTTTCCTTCTGGGTGGCCCTGCCTCCTGCCACTCCCTGCTGTCCTGGCCAGGAGATGTCCACTGCTCCCAGGCAGTTGATCCATGTATAGGGCTCAGCCTCGGAGGGGAAGCTGGACTCTGATGCCAAGAGGGAGGTGGTAGGCGTGACTGCGGCAACATCCAGGTAATCCAAGAGGGGAGGCGAACCTCTCTTTTGTCAAAGAGGGTTTTTTTTTTAATTGGGAGTCAGGAACTCAATTCAGATTTCCAATAGGGATGGCAGGAGTCCAATTGCTTTGCTTGAGCCATCCCTGCTGCCTCGCAGCATCTGTAACAGCTGAGGATTGAACCTAGGTACTCCAGTGTGGGACATGGGCCTCTTTTTTTTTTTTTTTTTTTTTTTTTGGTTATCACATTTTTTTTTTTGTTTCTTTTTTTTTTATTATTTAACTTCATTAATTACATTGTATTATGTGACACAGTTACATAGATACTTGGGTTCTCCCACCCCTCCCCTAACCCTCCCACCATGGTGGATTCCTCCACCTTGTTGCATAACCACAGCTCAAGTTCAGTTGAGATTCCCCCATTGCAAGCATACACCAAACATGGGCCTCTTAATCTCTCTGCTAAATGCCTGCTCTGGGAAGATAGTTTTAAAGGTCACTTAGCCCAAGTTCCTGGTCCAAAGTTGGAACATCTTTGTAGTGTCTTTGTCCATCCTGTCCCATGCCCAACTCCCATGCCCAAATCCCACTGAGGTCAGCCAAACTACCACTGTGGGGAGGCTCGGCATCATCTTAGGGGTAGTGGGTAGTGTTTTGTTTTGTGTTTAAGAAAGGCAGACTTACAGAGAGAAGGAGAGACACACAGAGAGAGATTTTTCATCCATTGGTTCACTCCCCAAATGGCTGCAAGAGCCAGAGTTCAGCTGATCCAAAGGCAAGAGTCAGATGCTTCTTCCAGATCTTCCATGAGGATGGCTTTGGGCCATCCTCCACTGCTTTTGCAGACCACAAGCAGGAAGCAGGGTGGGAAGAAGAGCAGCCAGGATGTGAACCAACACCCATATGAGATGCCGACACTTACAGGTAGAAGATTCGGCTATTGAACCTGCATGCTTGTCCCTCAGTGGGAGATGTCTTTCCTTTCTTTCTTTTTTTAAAATTAGAATGTCAGATATATATAGAAGAAGAAAGACAGAAAAAAAGATCTTCGTCCAATGAGTTAGTCCCCAAGTGGCCACAATGGCCAGAAATGAGCCAATCCAAAGCCAGGAGCCTGGAGCTTCTTCCCATTCTTCATACAGGTGCAGGGTCCTGAGGCTTTGAGCCATCCTAGACTGCTTTCCCAGACCACAAACAGGGAGCTGGATGGGAAATGGGGCTGCCGGGACATGATCCGGTGGCCTATGGAATCCCAGTGTGTACAAGGCAAGGACTTTAGCTGCTAGGTTACCACGCCAGGCCCAAGTGGGTGATGTCTTTACTTATAGAATGATGGTCCTATCCTTGACTCTTGGCTCCGTCCTCAGCAACGAAGTTTAAAGCAGGTCTTCATAACTTTTTCTTTACAAAGATTTTTATGATCTACTTGAAAGGCAGAGTTGGGATTGAGTGAGAGACATACAGCGAGAGAAAAAGAGAGGTCTTCTATTTGTTGAATCACTTCCCAGTGGCCATAACGGCCCAGGACCAGGCACTCTAGCTGAGTCTTCCATGTGGATGGCAAAATCCAGGAACATGGATCTTTCCCACTGCCTTCCTAGGCTCATTAGCAGTGAAAACTGGATTGGAAGTAGAGAGACCAGGACTCAACCAGGCACTCGTATAGAATACCAGCATCTTAGGCATCACTTAAACCACTGTGCCAAAATACCAGCCCAGCCCCCAGGTCTCTGTCAGTTTTGCCAGCATGAATTTGTCTGTAGAATGGGCCCAGGTTAAAAAAAAGTCCACTTCCCAGCATGGCTGGCTGTTTGGCACACACACAAACACTCAACAGCCTGAGTCCCCAGTTCCCTGCTCTACCTCAGAAAAAGCTCTTTCCTGAGCAAAGCCCCTGTCTGCTTCCCTGAGCATCCCACACCCTGGTCTTGGAGCCACAGAGGACATGCTCTCCTCTCCTTGCTGCCTCCTACTTTGAGTTGTCCCCACTCTGGCCTCTCTCTGCTCTCCTGCTCTGAGCTGCTGCAGGCAGCCACGCTGATGCAACCTTGCCCAGGTGTCCTGC